>NC_135804.1:67426283-68626283 GCF_964213995.1 Mustelus asterias | reverse complement strand
TGCAAGTATTTCGTCGACAACCCGGTTTGATAGATGACCTGGCGAGCTGTTGCATGAAATGTTGGAATCTATTTTAAGAGGTGATTTATGAATGTGACTTTAACAGGAACGTCAGCTCAAGTTAAACTATTTTCTTTTTCGTCGTTTGTAACGTCAATGACAGAGCGTTTGGAAAGCGGCAGTTTGACAGAAAGTTGACTCATCTCATTAAATTAGGCTGGAACGCGTGGCTAAATGCGAATAGAATGGGCGGGGCCACAATGTCAATAAGAGAAGGTCGCAGGACTTGGGAAAAAATGAGTTACGTGCAAACACATCTCCCCGCTCCCCCCACCCCCAATGTCCACGCACCCGCCCTCCCACCCCCGCCCCACCATCACGCCTTCCCTCTCCCCTTTCGGCACTATTGTTTGTGAGGGACGGATTCACAGAAAATATATCATGAAAGCACTGATGTCCCAGTAAAGAAGGTCATGGGGCAGGGGAGGGGGGTGGGGGGGGGGGGGGGGAGGTGGGGCGGGGCGGTGATGGTGAGCGGGGACGGGGGGGCGGGGGGGGGGGGATGTTGATTCCCAGCTTTGGGTCAGATTTCCTCACGGCGGGGTTTCTATCCTTCTATTCAATCCACTTTGCTGTTTATCCATTTGCTTGCTGTTCAGACGTCACATAACATTCTCGGAGCAGCTGAGTTCCAGCTGTGAACATGTTGTTGTCTGAAGCTAACTGGACATCATTGGTATCAAATACAAAACATTTATTTTTGCAGGATACGCTCTAACTTTGCCTCATTCTCCAGGTGTTAAGTGAAACTATTTTCTTTTGTTCCAGACACTTTCAGATTCCACCTTCATCTCTGTTTTCTGGTCGGTGAGTATTCGGAACACTGTCTCGATGCTACATTTTGCGTTCAACCTGAACTTGATCATTTCACTAAGCTGGTTTCGAGTTTCCTCCGCTACATCCTTTGAATATAATTCACCACCGGTTCCGCCCTCGTCCTCTCTGTCTCAAGTTCTGGGGTTAGACTGCGAATGATTACCTGCTGTAGCCCCACTGACTCCCACAGCTACCTTAGCTACACTTCCCGCCACTCTACGTTCTCTGTAGACACTTCCCCGTTTTCCCCACGAGCTTGTCTTTTACCTCATGTGTCCCCATGTTCAGCACTTCCAGCACTCGTCCAGCTGATGAATGATGTATTTGAAAATATTTTAGTTTAATTTACTCTATTTTACTGTTCATGATTCTTTACTATACAAAGCCGAAAAAGAGCTCTGCAGCCAAACCCCACTTGCAGCTCTTGTTCTGTAACTCTGAAGGTTGCATTACTTGAAGTGCATATCAAAGTTTTTCATGCAATGAGGTTTTCTGCCGCCACCAGTATTTCAAGCAGTGAGTTCCAAGCCCTCAGCTCCGCAATTGCCATCTAATCATTTTCACAAGTCGACTAATCCCATGCCCTTTCTACTTTTCCTTCATTCTTTCGTGGGATGTGAGATTCTTTGATAAGGCTGGCATTTGCTGCTCATCCGTCCCAGAGAAGTTGGTGGTGATCAACTTTCTTTACCGCTGCAATGCATCTGGGGTAGATACAACCACAAGTTATAGGTTTTGAGACAGTGACAATCAAGGATCGGCGATATGGTTCCAAATCAAGATGGTCTGTTTACCAAGAATAATACATCCTTCCTATGTATTCCATCTAGGCGACTCATTATTTTGTTCACATTAAATAAATCTTCCCTCTTTTCCTCCCCGCTGCCTTCGCCCCGCTATGTTCAAATGAAAACATAGAAACATAGAAACCCTACAGTGCAGAAGGAGGCCATTCGGCCCATCGAGTCTGCACCGACCACAATCCCACCCAGGACCTACCCCCACACATTTTACCCGCTAATCCCTCTAACCTACGCAACCCAGGACTCTAATGGACAATTTTTAACCTGGCCAATCAACCTAACCCGCACATCTTTGGACTGTGGGAGGAAACCGGAGCACCCGGAGGAAACCCACGCAGACACGAGGAGAATGTGCAAACTCCACACAGACAGTGACCCGAGCTGGGAATCGAACCCGGGACCCTGGAGCTGTGAAGCAGCAGTGCTAACCATTGTGCTACATAATCAATATTTCCTTATAGCTTAAATTCTTCACTCCGAGCATCACCTTCTTAAACCTTCTCTATGATATCTGCAGTGTGATTCGATCTTTCCTGTAATGTGGTGAGCAGAACTCTAAGCAATACTACATCTGAAGGTAACTGGTCTCTCGTAACTTCCCTGCCCTGATATGCCAACGTATAAAGGATAATATTTGATAAGCCTCCATGGTCAACCTACCTACCTAACTGTTCTGTTAATTTCAGATATCTATGGACATATTCTCCAAGGTTCCTGTGTTCCTCTTCATACTTCTCAGTAAGAGTTTATTTATTGTGTGTTTGTTTGCCTTGTTTTTCATTTGTATTCCGTTTAACAGTTTCCTGGCCATCTGGCGAGCCCATTTAGATTTTCCCGCAATTTAAACTTTTCATCCACACAATCAACCATACGAAGACGTTTTTGTACTACTTGAAAACTTCTTAATCATGCCCCCTCCGCCAATATTTAAGATTGAGTCATTGTTAATTACAACCAACAGAAAGGGATCAGCGTTGAACTCTTTGGAACATCACGGGAAACTATTTCTCAAGTCCCAGAAATGGCAGTCAAACATTACCCTCTGTTGCCTGCCACTGAATCAATTTTGGCACTAACTTGCCACTTTTCCCTGGATATAATGGGTTCTTTTTTTTGGTCAATCTGACATGTGAGATCTGGCCAAAAGTCACATCAAACTCGACGTAGACCATACACTAAAGAAGTCAACATATTTTACGCTTCTTGTTCGCTACTCAAACAGATTCTATCAACTTTCTCAGCTGTGGCCTTCACCTAAAATATCTAAGCTTAGGTGTTCTTCATGAACCAGTGCCTGTCCTGTCTCTTATTTTCTTCCAACTTTTTGCCGAAGGATCTGCAATTCCTTCATCAATTTTCATTTATTGCCCGTTCATTGACAAGTTGATGTTGAACTAATTTATTGACTCACTGATTCTGCTGTCGGTTCAGAAATGGCTATACATCATAAGATTGGAGGCATTCGCTGCTCAATCCGCACATTCACAGCTGTTTAGTTACTAAAGCTATCCATTCCCCCATCGCAAGGACAGGACGGTTCTGAGGCCTGACCTGCACAACAGAAATAGACAATTGCGTGACACAACTTCACACAATAGACATCTCGAGTAAAGAGAATTTAGGCATCTCCCTGTGACTTTTAATGTTATCACAGAGGCCCCAGTACCATCATGATTCAGATCAACAGTGAACTGAAAATAATTGGACTAGTTGTATAAATACCGTGACGACAAGAGCAAATCAGAGATTGGGAGTTATGTGGGGAATTACCGACGTCCTGGCTTGCAACGTCTGTCTACCAGCTACAAGTCACAGGTCAGGCGTATGATGGAATTATCTTCACTTGCTTGGACAAATGCAACTCCAACAACACTCAAGAAAGATCGACATCATCCAGTAAAAAGCATTCCGCTTGATGCAGCCTGTCGCCACCTTAAGCATTCACTCTGTCCACGACAGGCGCAAAGTGACAGCAAGGTGCACCATTCACAGTAACAACCCATACAACTTCAACAACATTTTCTAAAATCAAGACCTCTATCACCAAAAGGATTATGGGCAATAATCACATCGGAGCATGTCTCCTTGCAAGTTCCCCTCAAAATCACACACATTCTGCTGTGGGACCATGCTGTCACAACGTTTATGCAATCCAATATTTCGCACTTGTCTTTTAGGGAAGGGAATCTGCACCCTTACCTGGTCTCGCCTACATGTGACTCCACATAAACAGCAATGTGGTTGACTCTTAAATGCCCTCAGAAATGGCATAGCAAACCGCTCAACCCAAGATCAATTAGGGATGGGCAATAAATGCTGACCGAGCCAGCGACTCCCACATCCAATTAATAAAAAATGCCTTCTCCTGAACTTGAAATTATTCTGAGTTGGCATCCTGGTACACTGGAAGCACAGGTGCTATGCATTGCGTCCTGTTTTGTGAAGCAGACACCGAGTATAAAGTAAGAAGAATGTCCACCCAATCCAGCTCCACACGCAGGTTAACCTTTTGCTCGAGTTTACCTGAGTTATCATGTTACTCAGTATGGAACTCCAAACATGTTTACGTTTTCTTGACTTTCATTGTCAATTATTTTTCAAACTCCTTTTTCTTTCCTATTTTTAAAATTCGTCTTTTAGATTTTCTATGTTCCTCTCGGTTCCCTGAGGTATTCAGCTTTCTGTACCTGAATGTACTTCCCATTCCACGCCCCCCCCCCGCCCCCCCAATTTGGTTCCAGATTTGAGAGTTCCAAACTGTTATTCCTCCCAAATTAATTGTTTCGAATCTCCTCGAGTAACCCGCGTTACTTGTATACTGAATTAGTTTCAAACGTTGAAACCCTTTATATCTGTATCCTTTGTTCGGCCAAAGCTGGAAGTGATAGGTATCGCAGCACCTACGGCGAGGGAGAGAGGCAGAGTAAAAGACTTGAAATGTTAGGGCTGTTTCTCTCTACGCAGGCGTAAACTGTGAATTTCAGCATTTTCGCTTCTATTTGACATTTCCAGCATCGGCAGTACTTTGCATTTTTCTCACCTTTGCCAGCTGTGCAGTCAATTCAAAGACCAGAAACCGCAACCGTTCTTCTTTCTCGCTGATCTGGCGTGTATTCTTGGCTTATTTTCTGTCCTTAACCATATATTCGATCCCAAGAGATCAGAGAAAATGAAAATGAAGAGAGATCCAATTGGGTGGATGGCACCATTTCAATGGGAAATTATTTTCACTTTGGGCTATGATAGACAATTCGCGATATTGGAATGGCCACACATTGTCCATTTAGTTACTTACTCGGAGGCAAATCGACCCGGGCAGAATGGGGATGAAACCCATACTGATCCGGACATCTGATCCGTCCAGTCAACGGACACTTACCCAAAAACTCGGAGTTGCTTAGCAATTTTACGTGCACGTTGTCGCTTATGCATTGAAATAGTAGGGGCTCCAATTTATTTCCATCATATGGCCACCAGAATTTGCTTCCGCTCTCATTTCCTACTTGAAGGGTTTATAGGCACATACTCAATCCATCTGGCCCCGAACAACACACCTTCCTTGGCACGTGGAGGTGGCCCGAACACAGACACAGAGACGCTGCACACCGCGCAATCCTACACCTTTAATTTTAGTGAAAGGAAAATTGAGACTGATGTGTAATGGAGGGCTAAGCTGACACCGCCCGAGTTTCACTGCGAAAAATGATGAACATGTGTAAAACTACAGCGCGATTTCTGCAACGAAAAGGAGAAATTGGCGAGATGTAAATCGATCTTTCGATATTCTATCACCTGTTTTATGCGATTACGTTAAATAAAAATGATCGTGTATTGAAATTCATAGAGCATGTGAAGTTGAGTGAAAGCCTGCACTAAAATAACCACACACGTCTCCTCCAAATTCTTGCCCTTTCCTTGGAATCGAGCTCGGTCACCTGATCGATAAAATCGTTCATGGTGACAGTTGCAGCTGTTAAACTAACTCATTTAAAGTCAGACAGAATTAAATTGCTCTCGATGTGTGAACATAAGTTAGTTATCAAATCTGCATTGAAAGGTGGTTACAGTTGCTAGCTATGTGAAATGTTTCCATTATGTTGCAATAGGCCCAGTTTTTGATGTCAGCGAGGTTCTAAAAACTATCAACGACGATGATAAAATAAATGTTGGGTAACAGTTATCAGTTCAACAGAAACCACATCCCAGTTTTGGTAAAAGGTCAGATTAAGTCGTAAAACGTCGTGCAGGCAAGCAGTAAGAGATGTATTATTTTACCCTGTTGCTTCTGCAGAGAAATCCATCTGTTGCTATTTATTCGAGACTATCGTGGTAGCATTTCGGAGTGATGACATCGGTATTTTTGCTATTCATAAACCGCTGGTGCAGTTGTAAGTGTATGCGTCCCTTAAAGTCATGATGATTTTTACGCCCACAGGCCGAGTTAGCAACAAAACATCCCTATTTATATAGTGCCTTTAACATAATCAAACGCCCCTAAATGTCTTCCAAGAGTGGCATGAAACACAAATTTACACCTAGTAACATAAGGCGAAGTTAGGGCCTGTGAAGAAAGCCTTAACCAACTTTGCGATGGATCTTAAACGAGGAAAGGGAATCAGAGAGTCGGAGATATTTAGGAAAGCAATTTTTGACCTTAGGACCCAAGCAGCCGAAGTCAAGGCTGCCGAAAACGGAGCAATGGAGGTGTTCAAGGGGTCAGAACTGGGAGAGTACCGATAGCACGGAGGATTATGGGCCGGGGGCAGTGCCGGATTTAGGCATAAGCTAAACAAGCTACAGCTTAGGGCCTCACAATCCGCAGGGGCCTCACAAAATTTCAGAAGGTTTACAATGAAGAGAACATTTAAGAGCGGATACCAGAAAAGAAAAAGAAAGCACCAGCTTGAAGAGCAACTCAAAAAATTACCAAAAGTTGACAGTTGCTTTACTCCAGAAACAGATAAGGATCCACAAACCCAAGGTGATCAGCAAAGTCTAAACAACCACAGCCTAGTGCCTCTGCTACTGAGACAACAGAGTCTGGAATCTCAGCTGAGGAAAACACTGGAAGTGATGCAAATGTGAGCGTTGCAGAGCCGACATCCACAGTTGAAACAACAAAATTCACGAACCTCAATGATGTAGGTCAATGGGGTGTCTTAACCGAGGATGAAGTCTCATACTCCCTTAAGGGTCCTCATGAACTCCCTTAAAGGTCCTTCAGAGTGTGAACGCTGGAACCGCCCATTTGAAAACTCAAAGCGGTCATTCAAAAATCAAGATAGATATTGTTCAGAAGGTCGTTTTCAGTCCAGAAAAGTTAATGGTGAAATATACGATTGGGAATGGCTAGTGCACTCTCCAACAACTCGCTGTGTTTACTGATTTGTCGGCAAGCTCTTTTCAACTTCAACTGCAGCACTAGCTTCTGGTGGCTTTTCTGATTGCCGAAATCCCATTGCAATTAAATGTCATGAAAAATCTGAAGAGCAGAGAACAGCTTTGCTGACATACTTGACAAGAAAGCGTGGTTCAATCTTGGACTCAAGACTAGCAGAACAAATAAAAACAGAACAACAGTACTGGAGACATGTGCTTGAGCGTGTTGTTGCGGTGATATGCGCATTACCAGAACGTGGACTAGCTTTTAGGGGAGATAATGAAACTTTTGCATCACCAAATAATGGCAGCTACCTTGGCCGGTTAGAATTTGTTGCTAAGTTTGATCCATCATAGGCTAGTGAAAAAAGGTTGGATCTCATGGGATAAAGGGGGAGGTGGCTAGATGGGTGGAGAGCTGGCTTGGTCATAGAAGACAGAAGGTGGTAGTGGAAGGGTCTTTTTCCGGCTGGAGGCCTGTGACTAGTGGTGTACCGCAGGGCTCTGTATTGGGACCTCTGCTGTTTGTGATTTATATAAATGATCTGGAAGAAGGAGTAACTGGGGTGATCAGTAAGTTTGCGGACGACACAAAACTGGCAGGACTTGCAGATAGTGAGGAACATTGTCAGAGGCTACAGAAGGATATAGATAGGCTGGAAATTTGGGCAAGGAAATGGCAGATGGAGTTCAATCCTGATGAATGCGAAGTGATGCATTTTGGTGGGAATAATGTAGGGAGGAGCTACACGATAAATGGAAGAACCATAAAGGGTGTAGATACGCAGAGGGACCTGGGTGTGCAAGTCCACAGATCTTTGAAGGTGACGTCACAGGTGGAGAAGGTGGTGAAGAAGGCATATGGCATACTTGCCTTTATAGGACGGGGCATAGAGTATAAAAGTTGGGGTCTGATGTTGCAGATGTATAGAACGCTGGTTCGGCCGCATTTGGAATACTGCGTCCAGTTCTGGTCGCCACACTACCAGAAGGACGTGGAGGCTTTGGAGAGAGTACAGAGGAGGTTTACCAGGATGTTGCCTGGTATGGAGGGGCTTGGTTATGAGGAGAGATTGGGGAAACTGGGGTTGTTCTCCTTGGAAAGATGGAGGATGAGGGGAGACTTAATAGAGGTGTATAAAATTATGAAAGGCATAGATAGGGTGAACGGTGGGAAGCTTTTCCCCGGGTCGGTGGTGACGTTCACGAGGGGTCATAGGTTCAAGGTGAAGGGGGGGAGGTTTAACACAGATATCAGAAGGACATATTTTACACAGAGGGTGGTGGGGGCCTATATGTGTTGCCGGGCAAGGTGGTGGAGGCGGACACACTGGGAACGTTTAAGACTTATTGAGACAGCTATATGAACGGAGTGGGAATGGAGGGATACAAAAGAGTGGTCTAGTTTGGACCAGGGAGCGGCGCGGGCTAATTGTTCTTTGTTTCTCGTTTCAAGGCTTCATTCTATGATCATCTTGCTGGTGCCAGTACAGAGTGAGACTGCGGATAGTTGGGAACCTGTCTCAGGGGCAGGGAATTCAGATGGTGTTCGTAAAGCAGAAGTGGAAATGAATAGGGTTGGGAAGCATTTTCTGATCAGGGCCAATGTGATCTCCTGGACTCGTTTCCATCGCCTCAGGGGGTCGGAGAGGAATTTCCCAGATTTTCTTTTCCCCATATTGGCCCTGGGGTTTTCACTCTGGGTTTTCGCCTCTCCCTGGAGATCACATGGTCTGTGAGTTAATAGGTTGTGATGAACAAAGCATCGTAGCTGTGAGGGACAGCTCGGTGGATAGGATATTAGGATGTAGATAGGCTAGAAAATTGGGCGGGGATCCTGGATTCAGGATTCAATCCTGGACCGGGGAGCGGCGCGGGCTTGGAGGGCCGAAGGGCCTGTTCCTGTGCTGTATTGTTCTTTGGTCTTTGTTTGTTCTTTGTTCATTTCTTTCCAACCACATAAAACAATATGGAAACAGAGGATCTGGGTCTCCTTCATATTTGTCTAAGACAATATGTGATGAACTTATTCAGCTTATGAGTAATAGAGTAAGAGAATCAGTTTTGGATGATTTGAGAAAAGCAGGCTACTTCAGTTTGTCTGTGGACTCTACACCAGATCTTTCCCACGTGGATCAACTAAATGTTATAGTAAGATATGTATCACCTGATGATGGTTTACCTGTTGAACGCTTTCTAACTTTCTTAGAGTTGAAAAATCACAGTGGTGAATTTATGGCGGATATGGTGGTGGACTATCTAAGTAAAGTCTGCAAAATTGATTTCAGTAAGTGACGAGGACAGTCTTAGAATCATAGAACAATAGAACCCTACAGTGCAGAAAGAGGCCATTCGGCCCATCGAGTCTGCACCGACCACAATCCCACCCAGGCCCTACCCCCATATCCCAACATATTTTATCCACTAATCCCTCTAACCTACGCATCTCAGGAAACTAAGGGGCAATTTTCTCATGGCCAATCAACCTCACCCGCACATCTTTGGACTGTGGGAGGAAACCGGAGCACCCGGAGGAAACCCACGCAGACACGAGGAGAATGTGCAAACTCCACCCAGACAGTGACCCGAGCCGGGAATCGAACCCAGGTCCCTGGAGCTGTGAAGCAGCAGTGCTACCCACTGTGCTACCATGCCGCCCCTAAGGCTCTCCAGGATCCACAGATTGCACTTACGGCATGTAAAAATCTGCACATATCACTTTCCCACTTTGTGAAAAATATTCGAGAAAACTTTGATGATATTGAACAAGAAGCTAAATCCAAACTGCCTGATGTAGATTACAAGTGTGCAGAGAAAAGGAGGAGGGTGAGAAAAAAACAAGCCTACGATGGAGCTGCGTCTGATGCTGATGAAGAGCTGTCTCCAAGAGACAGATTTTGAGTGAAATCCTTCACACCTCTAATCGATGTCTTTGAAGCAAACTTGAGAAGAAGAGCACCAGTCTACAATTATGCTGCAAACAAAATTTCATTTTCAGTTGATTGAGAAGCTTCTACTGCGTGAAGCAGTAGAAACTTTGTTGAATGAGTATCCAAACGATGTTGATATTCACCTTACGGGGGAACTGAAGCACTTCGATGCTTTTGTCAAGCAGAATTATCCAGGAAAATAACAAATTTGCCACAAAGACCTGTCTCAAATCATCTTCCAAGACAAGATTCATTTAGTTTTCCCTGATGTGGAAGCAATATAACAACTATTCTTATGCCTAATGGTAACAAATTGTTCAGGAGAACGGTCATTTTCACAGGTAAAGAGAATCAAAAATGAACTGAGAGCAACCATGTCTCAAGACAAACTGTCTGCACTTAGCATCATGTGCATAGAAAGCGATAAGCTGCGTAGCATATCATTTGAGGACATAATTCATGATTTTGCTTTTGAGAAATCAAGAAAGAAAATGTTTTAAGTTGTATCTGATATCAGTTTTCTGATTTTGCAAACAATTTCATTATTACTTATATTAATAAAAGTGATCCTGATTGCTTATTTTGTCAGCATTTTGTATATATGTATTAATGTATCTTAAAATTATTTTAAAAGTTACATTTAAGTATTGTTTCCAGGGTATACTATATTATAATCTATGAGAGAGATCAAGCCAGCCAAATGATAAATATGTAATCAGTAAATGCATTCATTTGAAAATAATTTGTATTTTTCATTTTAAATACCTTGCGAATAAATAATTAAAAGGCATAATTATGTATTCAATATTTTTTGTAGCGACCCAAGGTCCTGTTTTGATACGCACCTTTGTGAGATCTTTTGGTGTAACTTTTTAACAAGGGGCCTCCAATCTTTATGTAGCTCAGGGCCTCACCAAGTCTAAATCCAGCGCTGGCCGGAGGAGAGAACAGAGATAAGGAAAACAAGGATAAAAAGATGAACGTGAGATATTGCTTAATCAGAAAGTAATTTGGTCAGTTAGCACAGGGGTAATGGGTGAACTGGACTTGTAAACTGAATAATGGCATGGAGAGCAGAGTTTTAGATGACCTCGAGTTCACGGAGGGTACAAAATTGCAGAATGTTCAGGAGCGCGTTGTAACAGTCTAGACAGCGATGGTTGACGGTTTGTTTCATCAGCAGATGAACTGAAGTAAGGACAACGTTGCGAAATGTCTTAATGGGCGGCACGGTGGCACAATGGTTAGCACTACTGCCTCACAGCGCCAAGGACGCAGATTCAGTTTGCACATTCTTCCCCTGTCTGCATGGGTTTCCTCCGGATGTTCCAGTCTCCTCCCACACTCCAAAGATATGCAGGTTAGGTTGATTAACCATAATGTCATGGGGCTTAGCAGGGTAAACGCGTGCAGTTTACGAGGATGGGGCTTGGGCGCAGGCTTAATGGGCCCAATGGTCTCCTGTAGGGATTCCATAATGCCATGGATGTTTTGCCAGATGATAGTTTCTCGGTTAAAGATGTCACAAGTTTTGTGGACAGTCCAGTTCCGCCTCAGACATTTGCCCGGGAGAGTGGTGGAAATGATACCAATCGAATAGAGTTTGTAATAGTGACTCAAGGCAATAGCTTCCATCTTCCAAATCCAAGGCAATATATGCTTATCTAGTACTGGATGTCGCGCAAGAACAGGGATTAGAGAGAACTGGAAGACTGAGGTCCAGCCGGACATTTCCAGTGTACATGTTCAAACCAACGCTATATTTTTGGATGGCTTTGTTGACGGGTTATATGCAAGTCAAAGTAGAGTAAATGTCAAGTGTCGATTCTTGGGGGTATCAAGGAAAGAAATGTCAAATTCAGGCGATATTCTGGCTATGAATTAGATAGTTAACAATGGAACACGATAACTACATTCAATCTAGTAAGACGAAGTGAAGAAATATTGAAGGAAGATGATGTGGTCAACTAAGTCGAAGTGTTTTCTACAGTTCCATAATAATGCTTCGGGCATACTTTATTGTTTGAAAAGTTTCCTTGTTTTTTTCGGGATGTGGGTAGTTCGGGGGTGTGTAAGCGGGGGGTGGGGTGGGAGAGTTGGGTGTGTGGAGCGGGAGGGAGGGGGGAGTGATAATGGGCGAGGGCGGGTTGTAGTTCCGAGGGGTTGAAAGGCACTACGTAGTCATCTTTGTTTTTCTTGTCCTGTTATTTCTCTATATTTCTTCAAGCTTAGTGTGCTTCACCAAAAGCCTCGGCATTGGTCAAGTTTTAAAAATAAACATTCTCACTTTCCTTGCTTATTATATTATAAACACTGCACAAGATCAGGAAACGCAGTCTGATATTTTCCCCAGTTTCTCATGATCTATTTAAGACCCTTGAGTTGACGCCGCCACACCTTCAGCCCTCGTTCTGCAGGTAAGACCCACAAAAATAATTAGGGCCCTGCACGGCGATGTCTGTGGAAAGTTTACACAACAGCATGTGCATCTTACAGCCTGGATCAATAATACAAGAACAGGAGTACACTATAAGGTCCATCGAAACTGCCAATTACCTTCAACACGATAATGGCTGATCTTGGGCTTCAATTCCAGTTTTTACTGGTGTTATATTTATTAACATCCAACCTGTTGTCACCTTTCCAGTATCGAGGGAAGTTTCACAATTCATGGACAGCGCGTCCCGAATCTCTGCAGCCGTGACTTCTAAAACCTTCCAGTGTAGGCGTGAAGATTTCCCAGATTTTAATCCATTTAATTTTCTCGGGCCCTGACTGTTTGCTTTATTAATAACCGTAGGTTTCGCGCGCCTTTAGCACCAATTTTGTCCTTCATTTCTGATATGCAACTTGTGTTTCCTACTGTGAATACAGACAACCAGCTATTTGTTCAAGACGAACTTGCAAACAACTGAATTAGGAGCTAAAATGGGTAACTCGGCCCCTCCACCAAAATGCATTGAGATCATTGCGAATCCGATTTTAACCTCAAAACAACATTCTGTCCTTCCCCTTGTACCTTTTCACCCCATTTCTTACCATGGAACTTCTTACCGCTGCCTTATAGATATTCAAGCACACGTCCAAAACACTGAATTGAGGAAGAGAATTTCAAAGTCTCACATCCCTTGAAACATTTCTTTTTAATCGCTGCCTTAAATTGGAGACTCCTTATTTTTAAACAGTGACCCAAATTTTAGATTCTCCCACAAGAATAGTCATTCTTTCCAGATCCACCCTGTCAAGTCCCCTCAGGATATTATGCTTCAATCAAGTCGCGTCTTGCTCTTCTAAACTCCAGCTGATACAAGCCTCGTCTGTCCAGTCTTTTTTCAAAAGGTAACACACCCATTCCAGCTATTAATCGAGTAAACCTTTTCTGAAGTGCTTCCAAGGTATTTATATCTTACTGTAAACGGTACTCAGAATGTGGTTGAACCAATGCCCTATATAACTAGAGCAAATCTCTCGTTAAGATAACTATCCTCTTGCGTTTTGTACACTTGTAACAGCGCTTCCAAACTATTCTTATATTCCTTGTTCATTTGCTCTCATAATCTACTTTTTTCGCTTTTAAAATCAACATTTTAAACACCTTTGATGGTTTCCAAAACACTCCCAGTCCAAGACAAATCACTATTCCATGCAACTTCATAAACCTCTTTAAAAAGTCTACCCTTAACTTCCTGATTAATCCACGGTTGAATTTTCGTGCTGATATCTTGTTATTCAATTGCATGATTTTTGCTTAACATTTTTACATTTCTTAAACAATTTTTTGATGCGAATGTTGATAAATTATTTGCAAATTTAATGTTACAGCAACTGCAACATGAAAGTGTCTCAGAAAGCAATATGATATACATTATCTTTACCAGAACACAACCTGACAATTTCATATAATGTAAGAAGAATACATATTATGAAAGAAGAAACTCAACGAACTACATCCATGTTATACAATCTATCATATACTTTTCATGTCTGAATATTAACACTCGAATAACAGTGATAAATTGGAAATTAAGTTATAGATAAATTCATATTAACAAAGTAAAAAAAAAGCAAAAACGCCAGTAAAGACCAATCGGCCATCGAGACTTGTCGCGCCAATAGTCCATCATCGACGCATATGTGTAATACACCTAACGGTTGCGCCTGTTTTGCCCCTTTTGAATGGCTATTTATCTTCTGAGTAAAAAACCCTACATTCCAAAATACATTTTCTAAAAAACAAAACTATTTGTATTTGTTTTGTGATATTTTGCCCTCTGGTGCTATTGCTTGGATTTCCTTTCGAATTCTGCATTTAGCTATCTTTGAAAAAATATGTAATTCATTTTTGTGCAAACTTTCAAGCTGAATGCAGGAAGAAGTACCATCATAACAACAGTCACCACTGAAATTTAGAGAGCATTCTTAATATAATGGAATATCCCAAGGTGCTTCACTGGAGCTTTATAAAACAAAGAATAACAGCCAACCACATGTGTAGAAGTTAGGTCAAATTACGAAAATTTGTTCGAAGGCATAGGTTTGAATGACTGTTTTAAAAGCTGAAAAGGAGGAAGAGAACCGGAGAGGTGGAGAGAGAAAATCCCGTAGTTTTGGGCCTCGGCAATAGTTGTAACTGGAGTTGAAACAAGACGCTGGAATCAGTGGAACTCAGATCTTTTGGGGGATTGTTGGAGGTTGCAGACATATGACAGAGGGAATTCAAAAACAAAGCTGGGGAATTTTAAATCACGAAACCGGGAACCACTGTGATTTAGCCAGTACGGGAATGATAAGAGAACGATATTGCTGGAAGCTATCACATGGAATGCCATGTTTTGAACGACCTCAACTTTACAGGATAGAATGTGAGGAAACTACAAGAATCGGGACAGCCTAGTCTGGTATCAAAGGCATGAATGAATGTGTCTGCAGCAAATGAGCTGAGACAATGATGAAGTCAGGCAATGTTAGGTGCCACCAGATGTTTCGCTGCAGGAGATGGAAGAAAGTTAATTGCAAGCCATTCTCTCAATAGATAGGAAGGAATTTATGTCAGAGCACCCATCGGACTTCCACTGTCTACAGAAGAACAACAACGTTCTCCTCGTGTCCCGGCCAATAGTTATCTGTCAAAAAAGACCACTGGAACAGTAAGCTGATCGTACATCTGTGGGATCCTGCTGTGCTGTTACTGACATTCCCAATCTGGCAATTTTGACTACACTTGAAAATGACTTCAGTGTGACGGAGTTTGGGAGCAGCTGAGCGTAAATCATATTTCATAAGTTGTTTCTTTCTGGCTCATTCATTGCGCGTTTCCTTTGAATGCTATCCCATCCTTAAATCCGGACGTCATTAGAATCGAAAATCGAGCGGGGAGGAAAACCTGATGCTTATTCTTACCACCTGTTTTGCGCTACTGTCCAAGGAGGATTTATATCTGTCCCCAGGGATTGCTGTTCGTGCCAATTTTCAAGTAACCCGGTGATTGGTTTCTCCGAGATCTTCGGGCTCTGGTTTATCAGCGCAGAAAGAGCGCTAAATCATACCCCTTTCCTAAGCTGCACAAACCTCAAACTACATAAACAGCAAATACCAAATACAAATGCCAACACCAATCAGATGTTGGGTCTTGGAGTTCTGTGGCCGGTTCAAGCAAAACTTGAGGTTTTACAATCCATTTCATCCACAGCTTCTTAAAGCAGTGACGGGTAGCCGCCACTTCTGAATTAATGCTTATGGTTCCAGGCCGCCTGTTATTAAAATGGAACCCTGCACTTTTCCCCCGAACAGTGGTTATTACTTTGTCGATTTTCGATGTCATGGTAATTGGCTTGTCCTTAGATATAGACATAACTAACATACGTTAGGCACTGGACACCATTATCAGGTGGCTTTCGGTTCGGTGTAGATAACTCCTGCTCTTTGTTTTCCCATCTTTAGCTCAGCATATTCCGTGCTTTTATCCTTATGATTTGGCTTTGCTGTTTTCTTTGATCCTATCATATCTAGAGCAGCATACGTCAGCTTATTATTGGGTAGTCTTTGCTTGGTCTGTGAAATCAATGATTGGGAATATAATTAGTTCCAATTTTACTTTATTGTCATTAGAATAGACAAAAATGCATTTCCCGACCCGGAGACGTGTTTTGCTGTCATTCAAACGCTTGTTATGGCGCGGTCAGCCACTGTTGTTACTTGAGAAACACAGCAGCCAATCAGTTCAGAGCAAGATCCTCCAAATAGAAATATATTCTTAATAATTTGCTTTAGTGACGGGGAACAAAGGCATTGACTAAGACACAGAGGATAACGTCCCTGCTCTTCTTCGAAATAATGCCAATGAGTCATATGAATCATACATAAGAATCATAAGAACTAAGAGCAGGGATATGCAATTCGGGCCCTCGAGCCTGCTCCACCTTTAATATGGTCACGGCTGATCTCATCTCGGCCTCAAAATTTACTTTCCTGCCTGTTCACCATAACCCTTCAAACCATTACGAATTAAAAAAGCTGTCCACTTCTTCCCTTAACTTAGTCAATGTCCCAGCATCCCATTACAATCTTGAGTGGTGAATTTCACAGACTCCCGTAATTTCTCCTCGTCTCTGTTTTAAATCTGCTACCCATTGTCCTCAAACTATGACGTCGTGTTCTAGATTGCCGTACAAGAGGAAACATCCTCTCCACTTCGACCTTATCGATCTCTTTTAGCAACTTGTACACCTCAATTAGATCCCCATCTCATTCTTCTAAATTGAAGGGAGTATAGGCCTAATCTGCTCCAAATCTAGATAACTAGAGTCTCAGTCTAACGTCTCCTTTGAAATGCGGTACTTCAGGTAATGCAGACTTCCCTCAGTAATGCACAGGAGTGCCAAATTATACTTTACTCTCAAGTCTCCTGAGTAGGCTATATCCTACAATCTTGTGACTCTGAAGCCAAACGGAGCTATAACTGACATAATAGCGGGAGTCTCGCAGAATTAGTGCTAACGCAAACAGAAGTAGCAAAGCAGTATTAAACGTATTTTCCCATACACTACTTGTTAATTACGCATTCCGCGTCTTTGCTCGATCCTACCTGGATGTGTGGTGCCTGTTCTTGATGTCTTGGAGTTTTTTGGGAATTGGTCGTATCTGGTGCAGCATAAGGTGGCAACATTTCGACAGCTCCCTGAATGAACTGAAAGACAATTTAAAAAAACCTCTTGTCATGTACTCCTCTGCAGAATGATATGAATAAGCCATAATTTGCAGCCCCAGAATCCAGAATTAAATGAAATCACTACTGTCCATTGCATCCCGGCAGAGTCCCATCCCTCCGGCACCAGCACCCAGAGGGTGGACTGAGTCTCGTGACGACACTGTGCCTTTAAGAAATGTATTTGTGTCATGTTTCTTCTGAAGGGACTGTTTTATGCTTCAACTCGAATTACGATGTGCCAACTATTCACAATTCACAGCCCACTTGCTGATACTGCATAAGGTTAATTGATCCTAATTATTGGAGCACTTGTTTTAATCTGGGCATTGTTGATATTCTTTGATGTGATACCTGTGGTTTCAGAGTAGTGTTTTATCATGTTAATTGACAAGTGGAGTGGATAGGGCAAGGCTTACAGAGAGGATAAAGAAGGCAGTTGCAGTTTGAATTTGAAAACAGCAGTTGCTCTTTTGCCCTCTCTCTGTTTTCAGAAATTGAAGGTATCTCTCTCCAGAGTTCTGAAATAGGCAAGAGGTGTTTTCTCACTCTCTCTCATTGGAGTTCTGCTGTGTGAAGACAGATTTTCCACTGGAGGCTGCTATCTGAGAATCAAAGACGTGTATCTCTCTCTGTATCTCTGACCAGAGGGATTAAAAAGCTGGAGCAGTGGGAATTCACTTCAGCCTCTGTGCCTTGCTAACTGATTCTAAAGAAAAAATACACCTTTGTGGTTGTTGCTTAAGTTGGAAGTAATAAAAAAAACTTCAGATTTATATTTTATCATGTTTAAGTATTTCAACTGTTAAAAGTTATGTTAATTATTTTTGTCATATTTTAACTATCTTGTTAAATAAAGTTTGTTTTCATAAAAGCTATCACACCTGGAGTGGAACACCTTGTATTCCTACCATTGCCAAATCACAAAAAGTTGGGGTCCAGGCTAAATTTACAAGATCACTTGGAGTTTCTGCCCGGGTCTCTACCAGTCTTGTTACCAAAAATAAATAGTTTGTGCGAGGGTGATCAGAGTTTCAGAGATTTACCATCTGGGCTTTAAGCATTGTCAGCATTGAGCGCTGAATGGAAAATCTGGTGGAGGCACTGCTGAGAACAGAATTTGGCGCATTTTCCGAACATTGAAATGTGGTGGTGGTATCCCACCCACCGGATTTCCATTTGGGTGCCCTGCCCAAACATTGCTTAATGATCTGGCATCAGGAAAACACAAAAATCTGTCTGTACAATTCCACAAACATACGACTTGTCTCCTGGCCATACTTGTATGGGTGGCTAGCAGTATCCCGAGAGAAACAGCATAGATGGTTGAAGATATTCTTTCATTCAGTGCTGTGGGATTTCTCCGAGTATTCTGTTGAGATTAATGGAATCCTGAGAAATCTCCTGATCAGGGAAATAAAGGAACAAATGAGGGGTCACAGTTGCTCCCTATATTCCATTGATGGGAGCCGCTGTCGAATTCATATGGATGCTACAGCAAAAATAGGGAATCCACTGATATTATTTTACGAAATTCAACTTTAAGCATAATTGGAAAATTTCTGCAGCAATTATCGCCTGGTTGGAATTGGACATTCAGCCTCTGATCTTCGGGGAAGCGTTCTCCAAGGCAGCCTTCATGAGACACAGCAGCGCAGAGTCGCTGAGCAGAAACTGATAGCCAAGTTCCACACACATGAGGACGGCCTAAACCGGGATGTTGGGTTTATGTCACACCATCAGTAACCCCCACAGCTTTCCTCCTGGACTTGCAGAATCTCACTGGATGTCCTGTCTGGACACAATACACATCTCTTTAACCTGTGCTTAATGTTCTCTCCACTCACATTGTCTGTATCTTTAAGACCTGGTTGGCTGTAGAGATTTGCATTCTATTCAGTATTCTATAACTTGATTTTGTGTCTCTGTGCCCTGTTTGAGAGCAGATTTCCACTCCATCTGACAAAGGAGCAGCGCTCCGAAAGCTAATGGTATTTGGTACCAAATAAACCTGTTGGACTTTAACCTGGTGTTGTTAAAACTCTTACTGGAATTGAATTAACATAGGGTGAGAGAAAGGAGCCTGGCCAGCAATCAGATCACTTCCAATGTTCAGACAAACCACAAGTAGAAATCTACAATTAATGGTCACAATGTGGGACAAGACAGTTTATATTGCAACAGGACAGAGAACTTCCAGACTAAATATAAATCTTACTTTGAGACTTTAATTCATCCACAATGTCACAATATCCACATCGACATCTATAATAATAATTATCTAATTGTGTATCTTTTTTTATCTATAGGTATTTCCGTCGCATTGCTCTAAGCTAGACTCTGATGAATTAAGCAGGAAGAAGAAATGGAATTAGAGATACAAATGTAAAGCAAGTGTGAAAATCTATCACAGAAAAATAATTATTGTATTCAGCTATTGACTGGGTGATATTCTGAAATGTTGCTTGCTTGCCTGGACCAGTAATTTGATGGAGCATTTGATGGAGTATTGCAAAACATGGACTAAATGGCAACATATTTCTGTCCATTCATTATAATAAATGGGAAATATGGCAGACACAGTACCCTCAATTGCAACAGGTTTCTCCATGTTTGACCAAACTCGCTGGCCCCATCAATGCAATAAAGTTGAAGGCAAATACAAAAAATATAGGGGCAGGTGGTATTATGGTTAGATTACTTACCCAGAAACCCAGCTAATGTTTTGGATTCAAAACCCACCACAGCAGGTGGTGAAATTTGAATTCAATAAAAATATCTGGAATTAAGAAACGACTAAATACCATGAAACCATTGTCAATTGTCAGAAAAACCCACCTGGTTCACTAATGTCCTTTAGGAAAGAAATCTGCATCCTTACCTGGTCTGGCCTTCAGGTGACTCCAGAGCAGTAGGCAATGTGGTTGACTCTCAACTGCCCTCTGAGCGAGGACAACTAGGAATGTGCAATACATGCTGGCCAGCCAGCTATGCCCATGTCCCACGATTGAATAATAAAAAAACAGAAACGGAGCAGCAGTAGGACAAGCAGTCCATTGAGTCTGCTCCATCATTCAATATGATCAAAGGTGAATAGCTAGTGATCGTGGTTCACGTTGGAACAAATCACAATGGTAAAAAAGGGTCCTATAAACAGAATATAGGGAGCTAAGGAACAAGCTGAAAAGTAGCACCTCAAAGATAGCTATCGAGGATTACTACTCGTGCCACATGCCAATCAGAGTAGAAACAGCCAGATGAATACATGGCTAAACATATGGTGTGAGGGAGAGGGTTTCAGGTTCCTGAGGCATTGGGATGGAGAGGTGGGACCTGAGCAGGACCAGGACTTGTTTCCTTCGAAGTGGGGGAGGGGGGTGTGGGGGGGGGGGGGGGCTGGTTCTTGCTACAGTGATAGGGAAGTGACTGGGAGATGGGGATCTAAGTAAGGATTCAAAGCAGGGGGAAGCAAGTTCAAGGGAAAAAGACTGCAAATAGAATAAGAAAAGTGATAGGCAGAGAAATCAAGAGCCAGATTCAGGTAAAAATATGGTAAAAAGATAGTTGTGGGAATGAGCAAATAATATTAAAAGGGCTCACCTAACGTTCAGAGCATTCAAAAAAATGAACGAATTAGTAGCACAGATGGATGTAAACGGGTATGATATAGTTGGAATGACAGAGAAATGGTTCCAAGTTGACAAAGGATTGGCACTAAACATGGAAGGTTATTGAATCTTTAAGAAGGACAGTCAGAAAGGAAAAGATGGTGGAGTTGTATTGTTGATCAAAGAAAATATTGATATGATATTGAGGAAAGATATTATTGGCATAGACGATGTGGAATCTGTATGGGTTGTGTTAAGAAACACGAAGGGGGAATAAAAACATTTGTGGATGTGATATACAGAATAGCAAACTGTAGTGGCAATGTTGGGAGTAGCATTAGACAGGAAATCAGATTTGCATGTGTTAAATGAACATCTGTGATTATGGGTGACTTTCACCTGCATATAGATTAGGAGCATCAAATTAATCACAGTAAGATCGAGGAAGAATGTCTGGATTGTATACGGGATGGTTTTCTGGACCAATATGTTGAGCAACCAAAAAGGAACAGGCCATCATGGGCTGTGCATCGTGTAATGCGAAAGGATTCGTTTGCAATCTAGTAGTGAACAAGTCCTTGGTGATGTGACCATAATATAATTGAATTCTTTGCCAAGGTGGATAGTGACATGTTTGATTCTGAGACCAGGGTCCAGAATCTCAATAAAGGTAACTATAATGGTAGAAGACATGAATTGGTGATAATGGACTGGGGAGTATTATTGAAAAGGAATACAGTGGACAGGCAATGGTAGGCATTTAAGTTGCTTATCCCTGTTATTCCATGATTAGTAATGGAACTGTGGCCAAATCATAGCTTACACGGGAAATTGGAAATCGTATAAGATTCAATGAAGAAGCATACAAATTGGCAAAAAAAGCAATAGACCTGAATAGTGGGAACAGTTTAATTTTCAGCAAAGGAAGACCAATGCATTGATGAAGAAGGGAAAATTAGAATATGAAAGTAAATTAGCAGGAAGCATAAAAACTGACTTAAAAGTTTCTATAAGTATGGAAAGAGAAAAAAGATTCACAAAAACGAATGTAGGCCCATTACAACCAGAAATGGGAGAATTCATGACAGCGAACAAAGAAATGGCTGAGTAACTAAATTCATACTTTTCTTCAGCCTTCAAAGGAAGATAGAAATAATGTACCAGAAGTCCTGAGAGAAAACAGGTTTCCGTGAGGCGCTGATGGAAATCGGTGTTAGTAGGTAAATGGTTTCGGGGAAATTGATGGGATTGAAACTGGATAAATCTCCAGGAATTGATAATGTTCATTCCAGACTTCTTAACCAAGTGGCCCTGGAAATTGTGTCTCTTCAAAAAGGGAGTGAGAGAGCAAACAGCGAACTATAGACCAGTCAGCCTAACGTCAGTACTGGCGAAGTTGCTAGAATTGGATTTTATAGTTGAGCATTTGGAAAGCAGTGGCATAATCAGACAAAGAAGAAATAATTCCTGATGGATCTATTGGAATTTTTGAGGATCTAACTAGTAGAGTTGACCAAGGAGAACTGGTGAATGTGGCTTATTTAGACGTTCAGAAGGCCTTCAGCAAGGTCTCACATAGCAGACTACTGTGTAATGTTAAAACAAATAGGATTATTGTTATGTCTTGAGATGGATGGAAAGCTGATTAGCAGATAGGAAACAAACAGTTGGCATAATGGGTCTTTTTCTGAATGGCAGGCAGTGGCTATTCGGGTGCCACAAGGATCTGTGCTGGAATCCTCAACTGATCACATTATATATTAATGATTTGGAAGAGGAAAATAAATGCATTATCTCCAAGCTTTCAGATGATACAAAGTTGAGTGGAAGGGTGAGCTGTGAAGAGGATATAGAGATGCTTCAGCGTGATTTCGACAGGCTGAGTGAGTGGTAATATGCGTGGCATATGCAGCATAATATGGATAAATATGAGGTTATTTGAATGGTTGTAAGTTGAGGGGTGCATCATCAGCGAGACCTTGGTGTCCTCCTGCATCAATTACTGAAAGTAAGTGCGCAGGTAGAGCAGGCAGTTAAGAAGGCATATGGTATGTTGATTTTCATGGCAAGAGCATTTGATTATAGTACAATTGTACAGGGCATTGTTGAGGCCACACTTGGAGTATTGTGTGCTGTTTTGGTATCCTTATCTGAGGAAGAATGTTCTTGCTATAGAGGGAGCGCAACAAATGTTTACCAGACTGATTCCTGAGATAGCAGGTCTGTAATATGAGGCAAGACTCAGTCAGTTAAGATTATATTCATTAGAGTTTAGAAGAGTGAGAGGGGATCTCATAGAAACATATAAAATTCTAACAGGGTTAGGCAGGGTAGATTCGGAAAGAATTTTCCCGATGGTGGGCAGTGCAGATCGAGGGGTGATCATGTGAGCATATGGGATAAATCTTTTAGGACTGAGATGAGGAGAAATTTATTCACCCAGAGATTGGGTGATTTCAAAAAGAAATTAGATATACCTCTTTGGTATAGGGATCAAGGGATATGGGGGAAGGTGCGATCAGGATATTGAGTTTGATGATCAGCCATAATCAAAATGAATTGCTGAGCAGGCTCGATGGGCTGAATGGCCAACTCCTGCTTCTGTTTTCTCTGTTTCCAAGGTGGATCCTCGATCTCAATGCCACATCCATGCTTTTTCCCTATATCCATTGAAACCATTAAAATCTAAAAAAATCTCTTTCTTGAGTACACTCAGTGACTTCGCCTCCATCGCCTTCTGTAGTAGAAATTTCCACAGGTTCGCTAGCGTTTGTGTGAAGTTAGATCTATTCATCTCAGTCCTAAATGGGCGACCCTATGTACTGACACTGTGCCCCCATTCTAGATTCCCCAACCAGGGAAAACATCTTCTCTTGCATCTCGTCTGTCTAGCTTTGTCAGAATTTTATATGTTTCAATCAGCTTTCCTCTCATCCTTCCAATTTCCAGCGAATACAGGTCAATTTGAACCAAGCTCTCCTAAGAGGACAGTCCAACCAAACCCGGTATCCGCCTAAGAAGTTCTGCTGCACTCCCTGCATAGTAGGTATACCCTTTCTTAGGTGGGGAGAACAAAACTGTCCACAATACTCCAGGTGTGGTCTTACCAAGGCACCGTATAACTCCAGCAAGACATCTATACTTCAGAACTCAAGTCCTCTTGCAATAAAGTCAATTTGCCTTCCTAACTGCTTGCTTCACCTGTATCTGCACTTTCATTGACTGGTGTACAAGGACACTCAGATCCGTTTGTGCATCCAAAATTCCCAATATATCGCTATTTAAATAATGCTCTTCCTTTGCATTTGTTGGGATTGTTCCAAATTCAGTTGGATTATTTGATGGGCGGATAAGGCAATGGGAGCGAATGCCAATTTCCTGGAACCTGCCTCCTTGTGGTTATTCTCACTGTGGCAAATTGATCCCAAATTCCAGTTCCATTGCCTGGGCACGCGTGGGAACATTAAAGAAAAACTGACAACTTTGATAGCATTTTGAACTAACTCTCAATTTCTGGATCTGCTGACTGGGCCACGTTTGATTGCCTAAACTTGGATGTCTTGAGAAGCCGGTGATGGGCATATGCGGAAATTTCACAACGGAGTTGAGAGTTAACCTATACAGTGTGGACGTCTGTCATTTAAATACGGTAGATGTGCTTTGTTGTCAGACTTTAATGAACCAATTAGGTTCTTGAGGGAGCACAACTTAATGGATATTCTTGCTGCTGTCGTATTTTGATGAGATAGATTGATGAAAACTGAATTCAAAATATCACAGTCGGATGAAATCATGTGACACAGTTTGCAATTTGTTAATGGATACTGTACAGCCGTCATCACATTGCCCGCTGTGTACAGACAGATAAAATCGTTTTTTTCTTTACCTGTTCATTAAAATGGATGTTCAGTTTTATGCAATATACTTATTCGCAGCCAGCGGATACAGTTACAATTCAGGCAGATACAGTTACAATTCAGGTAGACAATTCAGGCATCTCTGATCTATCGGAAATGACTTAAATGCAAAATTCGCATTGCGTTTCTGCGAATGAATTGGTGCAGCGATGGGATAAAACGTAAACGTTCATTGCCGTAAATTGATTACATCACTTGTATATATTAACATTTGCGATGTGTTAGAATGAATTATAGAAACATACCTGCTGTTCCGGATAATGACATCTTTCACCATCTTTCTGCATACCTAGGAATTATTGAAGACTTTACAATGAGCATTTACTGAGCCGAGAAATGAACTTCTTGTAGATTCAGTGTAAAACATAAAATGACAGGTTTGGTTTCCAATCAGGTTTGACAGTAGGAAGGGCGGCACGGTAGCACAGTGGTTAGCACTGCTGCTTCACAGCTCCAGGGACCTGGGTTCGAATCCCAGCTGGGGTCACTGTTTGTGTGGAGTTTGCATATTCTCCCTGTGTCAGCGTGGGTGTGCTCTGGTTCCCTCCCACCTTCCAAAGATGTGTGGGCTAGGTTGATTGGCCATTCTAAATTGCCTGTAGTGTCCCGGGGTGCATGGATTAGTGGGTAAATATGTGGGGATAGGGCTTAGGTGGGATTGTGGTTGGTGCAGACTCGATGAGCCGAATGGCCTCTTTCTGCACTGTAGGATTCCATGATTTCTAAGTAAGTTGTTTTGATGCCGGCCGTGCCTTCCGAGTCTACTTCGGAAATCGCGTGGGCAGAATAAACGGGCCATTGAGCCCGTCGAGTCTGCACCGACCACAATCCCTTCCAGTCCCTACTCCCGTAACCCCACATATTTACCCTGCTAAGGTCAAGTTAGCAGGGCAAATCAACCTAACCTGCACATCTTTGGACTGTGATAGGAAACCGGAGCACCCGGAGGAAACCCACACAGGCACGGGAGAATGTGCACGCTCCACACAGGCAATGACCTTGAAATTGAACCCGGGTCCCTGGCGTTGTGAGGCAGCTGTGCTAACCACTGTGCCACCGTACTGCGCGAATATTTTGCGACCAACATTTTGCTTCAATATTGGAAATTTTTAGTGTCTTAGTGAATTGAAACAAAGTAATTTGAAAAAAGAAATGTATTTCACAGCATTAAATTTATCAATTGAATTGTCTTATGATGTCGTTTTCCTTGCGACTCTCAAATGTCTGGTGTTGGGTTAGACATTTTTGTAGAACTTTGATAGAACATAGAACATAGAAAAACTACAGCACAAACAGGCCCTTCGGCCCACAAGTTGCGCTGGTCATGACCCTACCTGCCTAAGCCTATATATAGGCTTACCTTTTACCCTCAATCCTATTAAATCCCATGTACTGATCCAGAAGTCTCTTAAAAGACCCTGTCGAGTTTGCCTCCACCACCATTGACGGCAGCCGATTCCACTCATCCACCACCCTCTGAGTGAAAAACTTACCCCTGACATCTCCTCTGTACCTACTCCCCAGCACCTTAAACCTGTCCTCTCGTAGCAACCATTTCAGCCCTGGGAAAAAGCCTCCGAGAATTCACCCGATCTATACCTCTCAACATCTTGTACACCTCTATCAGGTCACCTCTCATCCTTCGTCTCTCTAATGAGAATAGACCGAGCTCTCTCAACCTAGCCTCATAAGGCATGCCAACCAATCCAGGCAACATCCTTGTAAATCTTCTCTGCATCCTTTCAATAATTTCTTCATCCTTCCTGTAACGAGGTGACCAGAACTGAGCACAGTACTCTAAGTGGGGTCTGACGAGGGTCTTATAAAGCTGCATCGTTATCTCCCGACTCCTCAACTCAATCCCTCAATTGATGAAGGCCAGCACACCATACGCCTTCTTAACCACCTCCTCTACCTGCGAGGCCGATTTAAGAGCCCTATGGACCCGGACCCCAAGGTCCTTCTGATCCTCTACGCTGCTAAGAGTCTTACCGTTGATACTATACTCCTTCATCCCATTTGACCTGCCAAAATGTACCACTACAAATTTATCCGGGTTGAAGTCCATCTGCCACTTCTCCGCCCAGTCTTGCATCCTATCTATGTCACGCTGCAGCTTCTGACATCCCTCCAAACTATCCACAACACCACCAACCTTCGTGTCGTCGGCAAACTTACCAACCCATCCCTCATCCAGGTCATTTATGAAAATGACAAAATGATACTTGACAATCATTGATTTTCAGGGCATTTTTTATTAGTCTTTTGAACCTGCAGCTGTGCGTCACCCCAGTCAAATGCCCCTAAAATATGGCCCCTTTGCCTATTGTTGTACCCAGGGTATTGTGTGCGAGACTTTTGCTACGTATTTGCGGATATGCCTTTGGGGATCACTGACTTCTCTCGCCTGATCTGTATAAATGAAGCCAACAGGAGTGACTGTGAGAGATTGCACGTACACCAAATATCGGGACAAGCGGCTATAATCAGCAGTGATCACCTCTGCTTCTGTGTGACAGGATATTGTTTGCACTGTTCAGTTGCAAACAAGTTCCTCTTTACCTGTAACAGGACGTTTCCCCTCGCTCTCCCTCCCTCTTCAAAAGTTGCGCTTACTTGAGTGAAAAGGAGAAATTCTTTCTTACCGTTATTTTTCTTTGTGACACAATGCTTCACAATAATGAGACCGAACATCAGGAGAACGAACCCGCCTCCTGCCGATGCAGAAATCAATAAGAAATTGGTGCTCTGATCTCCTGCAAGAATTAAATGAATTGTACAAATAAAAACACTACACTATTCAATTCAATATAATCAACCTCTGAAACAAAGCAAACATTCAATCTTTCCGGTCATTTGTATTAAGGTACAGGCGGCTACAGTCATACGAAAAAGGAGCATATGTGGGCCATTTGACCCTCGAGCCTGCTCCGTAATTTGATCCTGGTTGATCTGTTTGTGTTTTGAAATCGACATTCCCATTTACCCCGATAACCTTTGATTCCCTTTCCTAACAAGAATCTATCCACATCCATCTTTAAAATATTCAATGGCTTTCTGAGTTGATATGTTTTAAGGAGAAAATAAAGATCCTAATCTTTGTCCTAAAAGGACAACGCCTAATTTTAAAACAGTCTCCCCTAGCTCAGGACTCACTCACAAGAGGAAACATCCCAACCGTGTCAGATAATATTACTGGGCTAGCAATCAAGAGATCCAAGCTAATGCACTGGGGATGAGTTCAAATCCCACCAAGTTAGTTGGTGGAATTTAAATTCAATTATTAGAATTTGGAATTAATTTTGTCAGAAATACCGATATGCTTCACCTTTAGGAAAGGAAACCTGATCTGGCCGACATGCAATTGCAGGCCCAAAGCTCTCTCGTAAATGTTCTCTGAAATGTTCCAGCAAGTCACTGAGTTGTAACAAACTGCTTGAAAGTCAAAGGGGACTGAAACCGAACGGACGACCAGGCATTGATTTCTGCACTGACAACAACACAGCCAACCTTATTGATCCTGCGATGTCATCCATACTAACATGTGGGGGCTTGTGGCAAAACTTGGAGAGCTGTCTCACAGACCACTCAACTAACAGCCTGACATAGTCATACTCACCGAATCATTTCTTAAAGGAAATGTTCCAGACATCACCATCCCTGGATATGTCATGTCCCACTGCACAGCAGGCACATCAGAAGTGGCAGCAAGTGATATTCAGTCAGGAGAGAGAATTGCCCCTGGAGTCCTCATCATTCACTTCTGACTCCATTAAGTCTCATGGTATCGGGACAAAGATGGACAGGGAAACCTCCGACTGACAACAACCCCCCACCACCTGCCTCAGCTGATGAATCAGTATTTCTCCATGACGAACAAGTGGCAATGTCACAGAATGTACCCTGCATGTGGCAATGTCACAGAATGTTCCCTGCATGTGGCAAGTTCACAGAATGTACCCTGGTGCGGGACTTCAATGATAGACTGAAAGCCTGGTTTGAAACCAGCACCTCGGTTCGAGCTAATTGTGTCCTAAAGGACATAGCTGCTAGACTGGGTTGGCAATATACGATGAAGCAGTTAATATGGGGAAAATATCCTAAATCATCTTGGTCTGAACAAACCATCTAACACAGATGTATCTGCACATGCCAGTATTGGAAATGAGCACTGCACACTCCTTGTGGAGATGAAGTCCATCTTCAATATTGCTGTCTAGCACTATCACTGTGCTGGATGAGATAGATTTTCAACAGACCAAGCAACACTTATAAGTTCTCCTCCTAGCCATCCCTACCCTAACATCGAATTATATCTTTGTTCCTTCACGGTCGAAGGTTCAAAGTCCTGGAACTCCCTCCCTAATAGCTCGGTGCGTATACCTACACCTCATGGACTACAACAATCCAAGAACCCAACTCAAGACCACCTGCGCAATAGTAATTAAGAATGGGTAATAAATGCTGGCATTGTCCACGATACCCAATTCTATGAATTAATTCTCAAAAACTCAAAACGTGGCATCAATAGGGCATTATGCTTCATTAGCAACATAATTATATTCAACAGCAGGGCTTGGCGTTTCCCCACCATACCAATGGAATCAAACCCGGGGATCAAACCTCGTTCAGTGAACAATGCGGGAGGGAATATCAGGAGCAACAATCCAAATGAGGTGAAAACATGGTGATGCTCAAGAACCAGTTTCAGTTACATATCAAAGAGTGAAAAAAGCATCCGATAGACACAACTGAGAGATCCCAAAGCAAAAAAAAAAAACTAATCTCTGTAGTCCTGCCACAATCATTGAGAATAGTGGTGGGTAATTAAATAACTAAACAAAGTAGGGGGATAAACAAATTTCCCCATCCTCAATTATGCAGGACTGACAGAATTATCAGTGCAAAATACTAGGATCGAGTGATTGAGACAACGCTTACCTGAACTGAGGATTCATTTGGGCTTGTCCTGAGCTCTCCAGCATCACAGGTTCATACAATATCAAGAAACAGCTGATGAATACTGAAAAGGCTGTGGGCCCTGACAACCTCTGGCAGCAGTACTTGAAAACTTGATTTCCAGAACTATTTGTGCCTCGAGGCAATCTGTTCCAGTACAGCTACAACAATGACATCGTTGACTCTACCTTCACGTCTCTTGGGAAACAAGTTCCAAAATCTAATGACCCTCTGAGTGATAAACAAATCTCCTCATCCCAATCTTAAACGGGAGACCCCATCATTTTAAATTGGGTTCCAAGTCTCTACCACAACGGGAACCATCCTCTCAGCATGCACCCTGTCAATTCTCCTCGGGATCATATGTTTCAGTAAGATCACCTCTCATTCTTGTAAACTGCAATGAATACAAGCCAAACTTATTCAACCTTTCCCCACCCTAGGAGTGGACTTCGACTGGACCTTCTCTGAACTTATAAAGCATTTCCACCCTTCTATAAATATGGAGACCACAACTGGACATAGTTTTCCAGATGTGGTCTTACCATCGCCCTGTAAAGCTTTAGCAAAACATCCTTCCCTTCATAATCAACTCCTCTTGTAATAAATTACAATATTCCATCTGCCTTCTTTATCATCTATTGTATCTGCACGCTAATCTTTTGTGATTCAAGCACCAGGGCAGCCAAGTCCCTCTGTACCCCAGAGTTCTGCAATCGCTCTCTATTTGAATAATTTACTGTTTTGCAAATCTTCCTGCCAAAGTGGACACATTCACATTTTCCTTACATGATTGCATGTGCTATTTTGTCGACTCAGCAAGTACATGCTATCCTACTTCCCTACCTATCTTTGTGGCATTGGCAGAGTTCACAACTGTGTATTTGGTCCCTTTATCCAAGTCATTGATCAAAAATTGGAAATAGATGAGACACAAATACTAATCCCTGTGACAGTCTACTCTTCACATTTTGCCAACCCAAAAACGGTCAATTTATACTTACTGTCTGCTTCTTGTTAGATAGCCAATCTTGGATTCATGCTAATGTGTTACCCCCTACACCATGTACTCCTATTTTGGGTAGGAAACTTTACCATGGCATTTTGTCAAATGCCTTTGGAAATCTAAGTACAACACATCCTCAGATTCCTCTCCATCCACGTTGCTTCTTACTTTCTCAAAGAACCCCACCAGGAGTCATGCATGGCTGCAGCAGTGGTTGTACATTTACAAGATGCACTGCAAAAACTCTCCTTAGCAGCACCTTTCAAACTCAACGACGTCTACCTCTATAAGTATAAAGGCCACAGGTGCATGGGGCAGCGCCATTTGTACACGCCATCCTAACTTAGAATTATATCGCCGTTTGCTCATCGTCACTGGGTCAAAATCCAGGGACTCCCTCCTAACAGAACTAACAGTCCTACAAGGATTGTCGTGATTCAAGAAGGCAGCTCACCGCCACCTTCTCAAGGCTAATTGGGGATGAGCAATAAATGCTGGTCTAGCCAGCGACATCCACATTCTGTGAATGAATAAGAAAAATAAGTATTATGAACCAAAATAAAAATGTCGAGGGGTGCTTTTATTATGTTTAAATAACCACTTGGGATTTGATGAACGGTGGCACTTTAGATACATTATTGGCTAAATTATAGGTAGTAGAGAGCAGTGGTAAGTTGTTGTTTTTGACTGGATCTGGGTTCAACATTAGGACTATTTCTTTATATGATATGGGAGTACAATTTGAAGATTATAAATCCTACAACATTGGTCACTATTATGACGATAGCAGCAGAATTCAGCACTTCATAGAACAGGGAAAGTGGTCACAACTGGCAAGTGCAATTTAATGCAAATAATTATAAAGTGTGCATTTTGCTTAAATCAACGTAGATAATCTCAGGCAATGTAAATTCTGAGATACCTATAAATCTTCAAATGGTTGTTGGGAAGTTGAAATGTTGATCAGTGAAACTTTTCGGATAATTAGCTGTGCGAGAGAACCATTGTATAATGGAAGTCATACAAATGTACAGTGTACAATTCATATTAGGAATAATGCCAATGTCTCGGAGAGAATAACAAAGGATGTTTTCCAGGTTTAACAAGGATGAGGGCCTTCGGCTACGTGGCGAGATTTGGAACTATGATTCTTTTCAACACAATAGGAAAATATTAAGGTGAGATCTAACGGAAAGTTTGCAAAATTATGACAGGTGTATTTTATCAATTAGGGGAAAATGTGTTCTGCAAAAAGTGGGTCTCATGAATAGTTCTGAATCGAAAACCATTGTCAAATAATAAAGGGGCTGTGGGGAGAATTATTTTCTAACCCGAGATTGTGAAGATTTAGAACGTACTGCCTGAAATTTTGCTGGAAATAATTCATATAGCTATTTCCAAAAGGCAATTGGATATAAAGGCTAATGATTCTGATTTGCCGGTTGTGGGAGAAATGCTGCTGTCGACGTAATAGATCTGACAGCTCTTTCAAAGAGGCTGCACCGAAAGGCTGAGTGAAATAACGTTTTGCAAAACTGTAAATTTATATGATTATATCTGAAATCTTACCTGTGTTTGGGTAGGTGACAATGTGAGTGGTTATGGCTGGAATTTGGAGCGCACTGTGAAAGACCAGACAGGTATAAACAGTTAGGGACCGGGCAGGCTGCGCCTCTTGCAACTGGCTGGAAGCTTCATAGAGTCCATTGGTGCTGGGTTTAATGATGGTATTGATCCCTATTTTAGTTATAGTGCCATCCTTATACCAAGTGAAACTGATATTCTTCGGGGAAAAAGGAGATGTGGTGCACAGAAGAGTCAACGGTGCAGCTGGATCCGTTTCAAGTTGCTGAGGTTTAATTTTCAATGGGGTTGGTGGAACTAGAACAATGAAAAATATAAAGACTGGTAGTTATATAACACGTTTCACACCACCGGACGTCTCAAACGCCCAGCAATCAATGCAGAACAATTCAAATGCTGTCACTTTTGTACTGATGAACATTTGGCAGCAAATCTGTGAACAGGAAATTTCCAGAAACAACAGCGTGCACGCAAGAAACAATACTTTTCACTGCATGCTCATACATGTGACAATAATAAATCAAATCAAACGTGATCATGATCAGTTCGTCTGTTTCTGTGATGTTGATGAAGGAGAAATATTGGCCTGGACACCGGAGATAACTCGGGGATAACTGTGGATAGCTCCCCTGCTCTTCAAAATCGTAGTAAGGAGTCTAACAACACCAGGTTAAAGTCCAACAGGTGTATTTGGTAGCAAACGACACTCGCTTTCGGAGCGCAGTTCCTTCGTCAGATGGAGTGGAAATATGGAGTCAGATATGGGGCTGATTTGAACCAAGATCATCGTGGCTCAGAGACAACAGTGTGACACCAACTCGGTTACAGTTAATACCATTGATCTCGATGACCAGCTAAACGGTGTGTTCCAATCCATTGTTGGACGTAACCCTGGCGTGGGGCAATGGGAGGATAGTTATTTAGATTGCACTATCTGTAGTGACAATTAAATCTGACGACATTCTCACGTATCGCCGGTATTTTGCTTGTAATTTAAACTGTTTTCATGGGGACAAATAAAAAAAAAGAAACACGCGAGAGAAAGTAAGTTCGTGCCCAATACAAATCTCGCCCTATCTTCTATTCTAATTCAGAAGAACATTGCTCGCAGTGTAATTTGGGATGTTTGCTAATTTTGCGGTTCCACTGCGGGTGAATTTCACCCCATTGAATCTAAAAACTATCTGGGAAGTTTAATTTATCAAGTTAGTTAGAATTTGCACCAAGGACCCGGATGATTTCACGCTTGCTGGAGCCTAAAATGATGGGTGAAAGATGAGGAGGGTTTGGTTCAAATTAGACGGTGTGTAATTCAACCGTTAAAAATATGACCTTAAGAAATAAGCCATCAACCAGTGGAACAGCTGGCCCGAATAGAAGCCATGATGTGGAGATGCCGGCGTTGGACTGGGGTAAACACAGTAAGAGGTTTAACAACACCAGGTTAAAGTCCAACAGGTTTATTTGGTAGCAAACGCCACACAAGCTTTCGGAGCTCCAAGCCCCTTCCTCAGGTAAGTGGCTTCAGGTGAGTGGCCGAATACAAGCACACAGCCCTCCGCAATCAACGTAGGCGAATTACACCACGAAATAGGATAAGAAATGTGCGTTCTCTTTATCAGATCCCCAACACTGTCTATTAATGCCGAGGTATGCAACTTATCCAATATGGAAATTTTAACTTCAATTGTTTGTTGAATACACGTCAGGACCAAACATTTCGCAGAAAATGTTCGCCTTTATCATTATTTTTGAAACATTGCAACATACATCAGCATGCAGCAATCACCAGTGCAATTGGAATGTGTACAAATTGATCGTTGAAATTAATTAAAAAGTTGAATTCTTCAAATCAAAATCTCTGTTTCGAAGTTTGAAATATTGCAGTCAGATGAATCTTATTTACATTTTTTCATACGTACCCCATACTGTTAAATTAGATCCAGTTCCATTTCCAGCTGTTTTGTTTTGATGCGTGACAATGCAATAGTATACTCCTGTGTCCTGCACATTTACATTAATTATCCGAAGAAAGCCGCTGAATTTAGTCTTGAAACCAGTTATTATTCTGTCATTTTGTCCTGACCTTAGATATTGATTGTCACCCTTTTTCCACCAGTTTACATTCACACGTGGGCCGTCTTGAAAGAAAGGAAGCGAGCAATGAAAGGAAATGTTCGTACCGGTGATTGTGTTCACTCTCTCAGGGAGCTGAGTGACTCTGACTGAAGTTCCACCGGGACCTATGGGAAAAATGTAAAAATGTAATAGTAATATCGTATTACAGGAGGGAAAGAGTGAGGGAAAGGAGTTGAGATAATATTTGTAAAGGACAATGAAACATGCTGCATCAAAACAAAGATACGTAACTACGCGATTGAATGAGAAAACAAAGCATAATAGGAGCAGATACCTGTGAAAATGATTCCGAGAACAGTAATGCACGGAATTGCCACACTGGCCAACATTCTGAACAACTTGATCAAGCAGAGAGACAGTCCATGAAATGACTGCTTGTTTGTAAGAAGGTGGAAAATGTAAAACGTCATTATGAAGGCGCAACATCCTGTCTTTGAGCCGAGAACATATACGTTGTGTGAAATTTTTAAAACTTTTGCACATTTGCCAGAAAAAGCCAGTTGGACCAACCTCCCCTCAGGACCTCCTGCTTTGAGGAAACTTGTGATGAAATTTGGCTCTTTGCGTACAATTTCCCAGAGGCTCTCTGCTGAGCTGTTCACCAGGGGTTTTCTGCTGGCAGTCTTTCTGAAAAACTAAATGAATAATTTCGCCCATTACCAATTTGTGCAAAATTTGCATTCATCGTCGGCTGATTAGAGAGGAATTGTGAGAACTGTAAAAAACGGCCCCTCAGTACCCTACACTGTTTTAGATGAGACGGGTTAATATTTCGAACCATAATGTAGAAGTTCTGAAAGATTTCAAGTACAGTAACCGATCAATTCAGTGATAAACTGCAGGTCTCGCGCTATAGACTGGGAGACTGCTGCAAACCCCACATAAATCATATGGAGCGCAATATCTGGCTGTTCATGTTGTTGCTCTGTGTCACTTTTAAATTTAATAATTCATAAAAGTAACCATGTTGCAAAAAACTGTCCGATTAATGGTGCATGATTCTACTATCAAAATACGATCAGTAATGCCGACCTTTCACGTATTTCACGCCTCTGTTGTTCCGTTTGGGGGAAGGGCGATTTGGCCTGCTGAGGAGCTTAATGATTTGCATATTCAAGCATAGAAGCATCCCGCACATGTAGCATGGCCAATCCACCTGCACACCTTTGGACTGTGGGATGAAACCGGAGCACCTAGAGGAAACCCACGCAGACTCGGGGAGAATGTGCAAACTACACACAGTCACCAAAGGCTGGAATCGAACCTGAGCCCTGGCATTGGAAGGCAGCACTGCCTGGGTACAAGCACAACATCACCATTTGCGACGAATAGGGCTTAAGAACAAAGAACAAAGAACGGTACAGCACAGGAAACTGGCCCTTCGGCCCTCCAAGCCTGTGCCGCTCCTTGGTCCAACTGGACCAATCGTTTGTATCCCTCCATTCCCAGGCTGCTCATGTGACTATCCAGGTAAGTCTTAAACGATGTCAGCGTGCCTGCCTCCACCACCCTACTTGGCAGCGCATTCCAAGCCCCCACCACCCTCTGTGTAAAAAACGTCCCTCTGATGTCTGAGTTATACTTCGCCCCTCTCAGCTTGAGCCCGTGACCCCTCGTGATCGTCACCTCCGACCTGGGAAAAAGCTTCCCACTGTTCACCCTATCTATACCCTTCATAATCTTGTACACCTCTATTAGATCTCCCCTCATTCTCCGTCTTTCCAAGGAGAACAACCCCAGTCGACCCAATCTCTCCTCATAGCTAAGACCCTCCATACCAGGCAACATCCTGGTAAACCTTCTCTGCACTCTCTCTAATGCCTCCACGTCCTTCTGGTAGTGCGGCGACCAGAACTGGACGCAGTACTCCAAATGTGGCCTAACCAGTGTTCTATACAGCTGCATCATCAGACTCCAGCTTTTATACTCTATACCCCGTCCTATAAAGGCAAGCATACCATATGCCTTCTTCACCACCTTCTCCACCTGTGTTGCCACCTTCAAGGATTTGTGGACTTGCACACCTAGGTCCCTCTGTGTTTCTATACTCCTGATGACTCTGCCATTTATTGTATAACTCCTCCCTACATTATTTCTTCCAAAATGCATCACTTCGCATTTATCCGGATTAAATTCCATCTGCCACCTCTCCGCCCAATTTTCCAGCCTATCTATATCCTGCTGTATTGCCCGATAATGCTCTTCGCTATCCGCAATTCCAACCATCTTCGTGTCATCCGCAAACTTGCTGATTACACCAGTTACACCTTCTTCCAAATCATTTATATATATCACAAATAGCAGAGGTCCCAGTACAGAGCCCTGCGGAACACCACTGGTCACAGACCTCCAGCCGGAAAAAGACCCTTCGACCACTACCCTCTGTCTCCTATGGCCAAGCCAGTTCTCCACCCATCGAGCCATTTCTCCTTGTATCCCATGAGCCTTAACCTTCTTAACCAACCTGCCATGTGGGACTTTGTCAAATGCCTTACTGAAATCCATATAGACGACATCCACGGCCCTTCCTTCATCAACCGTTTTTGTCACTTCCTCAAAAAACTCCACCAAATTTGTAAGGCACGACCTCCCTCTTACAAAACCATGCTGTCTGTCACTAATGAGATTGTTTCGTTCTAAATGCGCATACATCCTGTCTCTAAGAATCCTCTCCAACAACTTCCCTACCACGGACGTCAAGCTCACCGGCCTATAATTTCCTGGGTTATCCCTGCTACCCTTCTTAAACAACGGGACCACATTCGCTATCCTCCAATCCTCAGGGACCTCACCCGTGTCCAAAGAAGCGACAAAGATTTCCGTCAGAGGCCCAGCAATTTCACCTCTCGTCTCCCTGAGCAGTCGAGGATAGATGCCATCAGGCCCTGGGGCTTTGTCAGTTTTAATGTTCCCTAAAAAACCTAACACTTCCTCTCTTGTAATGGAGATTTTCTCTAACGGGTCAACACCTCCCTCCGAGACACTCCCGGTTAACACGCCCCTCTCCTTCGTGAATACCGATGCAAAGTATTCATTTAGGATCTCCCCTATTCCCTTGGGTTCTAAGCATAATTCCCCTCCTTTGTCCCTGAGAGGTCCGATTTTCTCCCTGACAACTCTTTTGTTCCTAACGTATGAATAGAAAATTAATCTCGACCACATGGGCAGAAGGACAAAGGGGCTCTAGGCTCCTTGTTCCATTCATTATGTTGCATTTATTAATCAAAGATAGAGACAGGAAGGGAGGAGTGTTTGGCAGAGAACCACAGTGTCCTAAAGAAAAGAACAGGACAATGTAAGAGTGTTGCCACGGAAGCTAGTATATCAAATATCAACCAAATCCCACCAGTGAAATTATAGAAAGACAGCAGGCCGGACATGGGCATCTTCCCATGTAACCGCAGAAGGTGCAACACCTGCCCCATTACCTCCTCCCCACCTATTATTCAAGGGCTCAAACACTCTATTCAAGTGAAGCAGCACTTCACCTCCTTTAATCTGGTCTGTGGCATCTGCTGCTTCCAATGCAGTGTACTATACATTGGAGCGACAAAACACAAACTGCTTTGCAGAACATCTTTGGTCTGCCTGCAAGCAGGACCCAGACCTTGCTGTTGCTTGCACACCATCCTGCTCTCTTGTCCAGCTGCCCGTTTTTGGCCTGCTGCAAAACGCCAGTGAAGCCCAATGTAAACTGGGGGAACAGCACCTCATCTTCCAATTGGGCACTTTACAGCCTGTCGGACTGAACATTGAATTCAACAACATCAGAGCATGAACCTCCCCCTTCCCCCCATTTCCATTCATGTTATTTCCTTTCATTTGAATTTATTTTATTGATTTATATATGTTTACGTTATTTCATTTTTATTTATTCCATGTTTCTTTTTTAACAATCTTGCTTTCCTTCTTTTTCCCCTCCTAGGGTCACTCCTCCCCCCATTCTACTAGAGCTATCTATTACATGTCTCAGTTTGCCATTTGACACTCTGCTTAACTTTGTTCTGCCATTTATATATTCTGGTCTCTTAATGGACCACTATTAGTACCATGCTCAGCATTTATTCCCACCATTTGCATTCCCTTCTCTTTTTGTCTATGACATCATTGTAAATTCCCCCCCTCCCGACCCTAACAGTATAAATATCACCATATATTCTATTATCTTCAGCTCTGGTGGTAGTCATCTAGATTCAAAATGTTGGGCTCTATTCTCTCTCACAGATGCTGCCAGACCTGCTGAGATTTCCAGTATTTTCTGTTTTTGTTTCAGATTCCAGAATGCTCACTGATTTGCTCTTATACCTACCTATTTTTGAGCTGTTCAGTTGCCTTTCAAGTTGTATAATGACATCTGCAATACCCATGTACACTTCCAATGCCAAACAAGTTGCAAACCATCTTACTGCAGTGGACATCTGCTGGGAATGTGTAGGTCAGCGAGATCAGGACTTTAGTTAGCAGGCAATGCAATTTTGACAGCAGCCCTGATATTTTGGAGCTCAATGATCCAGTCAGCACCCTTACGCAGGGCAGGGATGGCATCGTGGTATTGTCATTTGACTAGCCATCCAGAGATCTGATGGACTCGGGTTCGCATCTCCACCGCAACAGATCATGACATTTGAATTAAATTAACATCAAGAATTAAAAGTCTAATGATAACCATGAATCACTGTCTTAAATCCCCATCTGGCTTCCCTTCAGGGAGGGGAATCTGACCATCCTTCCTTTGTCTGGCTGGCTTCAGATAGGAGTCTAACAACACCAGGTTAAAGTCCAACATGTTTATTTGGCAGCAAATGCCACTAGCTTTCGGAGCGCTGCTCCTTCGTCAGGTGAGTGGGAGATCTGCTCATAAACAGCAAACAGGGCATATAAAGACACAAACTCAATTTACAGAATAATAAATAATGATTGGAATGCGAGTCTTTACAGCTAATCAAGTCTTAAAAGTACAGACAATGTGAGTGGAGAGAGCATTAACACAGGTTAAAGAGATGTTTATTGTCTCCAGACAGGACAGCCAGTGAGACTGCAAGTCCAGGCAAGTTGTGGGAGTTACAGATAGTGTGACATGAATCCAAGATGCCAGTTGAGGCCGTCCTCATGTGTGCGGAACCTGGCTATCAGCCTTTGCTCAGGGACTCTGTGCTGTCGTGTGTTGTGAAGGCCACCTTGGAGAATGCTTAGCCGAATATCAGAGGCCGAATGCCGTGACAGCTGAAGTGCTCCCCAACAGGAAGAGAAAAGTCTTGCCTGGTGATTGTCAAGCGGTGTTCATTCACCCGTTGTTGTAGTGTCTGCATGGTTTCCTCAAAATACCATGCCTCGGGACATCCTTTCCTGCAGCGTATCAGGTAGACAATGTTGGCCGAGTTGCAAGAGTATGTACTTTGTACCTAGTGGATGGTGTTCTTACGTGAGATGATGGCATCCGTGTCGATGATCCGGCACGTCTTGTAGCAGTTGTGGCAGGGTTGTGTGGTGTCGTGGTCACTGTTCTCCTGAAGGCTGGGTAGTTTGCTGTCGACAATGGTCTGTTTGAGGTTGTGCAGTTCTTTGAAGGCAAAAGTGGGGATGTGGGGATGGCCTTGGCGAGATGTTCGTCTTCATCAATGACATGTTGAAGGCTCTGGAGGAGATGTCATAGCTTCTCCGCTCCGGGGAAGTACTGGACGATGAAGGGTAGTCTGTCCACTGTGTCCCGTGTTTGTCTTCTGAGGAGGTTGGTGCGGTTTTTCGCTGTTGCGTGTCGCAACTGTCGATCGATGAGTCGAGCGCCATATCCTGTTCTCATGAGGGCATCTTTCAGCGTCTGGAGGTGTCTGTTGTGATCCTCCTCATCCGAGCAGATCCTGAGTATACGGAGGGCTTGTCCATAGGGGATGGCTTCTTTAACGTGTTTAGGGTGGAAGCTGGGGAAGTGGAGCATCGTGAGGTTATCCGTGGGCTTGCAGTACAGTGAGGTGCTGAGGTGACCGTCCTTAATGGAGATGCATGTGTCCAAGAATGCAACCGATTCCGGAGAGTAGTCCATGGTGAGTCTGATAGTGGGATGGAACTTGTTGATGTCATCATATAGTTGTTTCAGTGATTGTTCGCCATGAGTCCAAAGGAAGAAAATGTCATCGATGGATCTAGTGTACAGCATCGGTTGAAGGTCCTGTGCAGTGAATAAGTCTTGTTCGAACCTGTGCATGAAGATGCTGGCATATTGAGGTGCGAATTTGGTCCCCATGGCTGTTCTGTGTGTCTGGATGAAGAACTGGTTGTTGAAGGTGAAGACATTGTGGTCCAGGATGAAGTGGATGAGTTGTAAAATTGCATCCTGAAACTGGCAGTTGTCGGCGTTGAGTACGGAGACAGTTGCAGAAATGCCATCATCGTGGGGGATGCAGGTGTCGAGTGCCGAGCCATCCATTGTGACGAGGAGTGCTCCTGGTTCAACTGCTCTATGTGTGCTGAGTTTCTGTAGGAAGTCCGTAGTGTCACGACAAAAGCTGGGGGTTCTTTGTACAATGGGTTTCAGGATGCCCTCGACATAGCCGGAGAGGTTCTCGCACAGGGTCCCATTGCCCGATACGATGGGACGGCCAGGTGTGTTTGCCTTGTGTATCTTTGGGAGGCAGTAGAGATCTCCAACGCGGGGAGTACGTGGGATGAGAGCACGGAGGGTGTTCTGAAGGTCCGGATCAAAGGTCTTGATCAGAGTGTTGAGTTGACGGGTGTTTTCTTTGGTCGGATCTGCAGGTAACTGTCTGTAGTGTTCCTCGTTGTTCAGTTGTCGGTACACTTCTTTGCAGTAATCCGTTCTGTTCAGTATGACGATGGCCCCTCCTTTGTCTGCTGGTTTGATGACAATGTTGCGGTTGGTCTTGAGAGCGCGGATGGCATTGCGTTGTGCTTGGGTGATGTTCGGGGCTGTCTTGTGAGTGCGGCTGATGAATTTGGTGTTGACACACCTCCTGATGGCTTGGGCATACGTGTCAAGTCGAGGGCAGCGGCCTTCTGGAGGGGTCCAATTCGACTCTTTCCTCTTCGGATGCACTGCGGATCTCTCTGTCGGCTGTTCCAGTTCATTGGCTGTCTCATTGTTTTCGCTGTTGGCCACTTGGGGTTTGTGGAAGATCTCCCGCAGCCTCATTCGCCTGATGAATTCCTCTGTGTCTGCTGCGAGACTGATGTGGTCTATTTTGCTGGTGGGTCAAAAATTGAGCACTCGGCTGAGAACTTGGATTTCACCTGGTTGAAGTGTGTAGTCCGACAAGTGGACAATGGACTTCCCTGTAGTGGTACTGTTTTCTACTGTGGTACTGGGGGTGGCTTGGTTGTTGCTGGTGGAGATGCCGAGTTTCTCAAGTTTCCTGTTCTTGGTGTGCATGTAGATTGTGTAGTTCCTTTGTTTCGTCTGCTTGGCAGAGTTTCGCAGCTGGTCTGCGTCCTGAGCGCAAGTTGAGAATATGGATTCTATTTTGGTTTCCAGGCTGCGGCATTTGCCGCAGATATGCAGCAACGGTTGACTCTTAACTGCCCCCTCATATATGTATATCTATATATATATATATGTAGATATACATACATGCTGGCAGAGACCATCAACAGTTTGATGATTATTTGCTGGATGTTTTGTTTTGGCTTTTGCTAAAATTCTTTGTTACCACTGCGATTTCGCATGAAGGTGGCTTCAAGCCTCTGCCCAACCAGTTCCACCCAGCCCTCATCTTAGAGATCAGGATGACTGGAAGAATGAGAATAGGCCATTGAAAGCAGAACATGTGACATTGAGAAAATCTCTCAACAGAAAGTTATATTTTCCCAAGGTGTTCAGTACATCGTGGTTCCACCCGAACCTTCATGAGGAAGAGTGTGCATGTGTAGTATCTATGCTTCACCAAGGAGTTCCTTACTAAAGTGTATCAAGTTTTTGGAGGGTTTAAAAGTGCACCAAAGTATACAGCGGGCAGCATCGTAGCGGGCAGCAGAGTGAGTGGGAAGTTGAGTGAGCTGTCAGGGCTTTGGCTCACAGGGCTTGGACGAGCAGGGGTGAGTTTTTGTTTCCTTACACTCTTATTAACTTTTCACTGTCTTACTTGACATAAAGTGTCCAGTATGAGTGTGAAACCAGTGTGTTGTTCCCAGTGTAGGATGTGGGAGGTCCTGGAGGCATCTTGCCTCCCGGACATCCACATCTGTGAGGGGTGTGTCGAGCTGCGGTTCCTGAGGGACCGTGTTAGGGAGCTGGAACTACAGCTCGAGGATCTTAGGCTGATGAGGGAGAATGAGGAGGTGATAGACAAGAGCTATCATCAGGTGGTCACACCAGGGCCACGGGAGGAGGCCAAGTGGGTGACGGCCAGGAAGGGTCAGGCTCGGGTGGTTGAGAGCACCCCGGTGGATTTGCCCCTGCACAACAAGTACTCCTGCTTGAGTACTGCTGGGGGGGACTGCCCGCCTGGGGGAAGCAGCAGTGGCCGTGTCTCTGCAGTGGAGTCCAGCCCTGTAACTCAGAGGGCTAAGGAAAAGAGGAGGAAGGCGGTATTAATCGGGGACTCGATGGTGAAGGGGACAGACAGGCGTTTCTGCGGAGGTAGGCGGGATTCTCGCATGGTGGTCTGCCTCCCTGGGGCCGGGATCCAGGATGTCGCTAGTCGCGTCCCGGAAATCCTGAGGTGGGAGGGAGAGGAGCCTGAGGTAGCGGTACATATTGGTACCGCTGATGTGGGTAGGAAGGGAGAAGGGGTCGTGAAAAGGGAGTACAGGGAATTAGGGAGACAGCTGAGAAAGAGGAAAGCAAAGGTAGTAATCTCAGGATTACTGCCTGTGCCACGGGAAGGTGAGGGCAGGAATGGAGTGAGGTGGAGGATGAATGTGTGGCTGAGGGACTGGTGCAGGGGGCAGGGATTCAGGTTCCTGGACCATTCGGACCTCTTTAGGGGCAGGGGTGATCTGTATACAAAAAACGGGTGGAACTTGAACCACACGGGGACCAATATCCTGGCCGTTAGGTTGGCTAAGGCTACTGGGGAGAATTTAAACTAGATAGGTTGGGGGGAGGGGAGCTAGAAGAGTTGACTAGGATCAAGGAACTAATTGATGGGGGGGAGGATGCAGGGGTAAGGGGAATTACAAAATTACTTGTAGAGGAGAGGGTGCAAGTGAATGAAGGCGGTAATTTAGATAAGGGAGTAGAGGGAGAGGGTGTTCGCGACTCATCAAAGCGGGTCCAGATAAAAACTGGAATAAGGACACTTTGCCTGAATGCACGAAGCATTCGGAACAAGGTGAATGAGTTGATGGTGCAAATCAGCACAAGTGGGTACGATCTAGTGGCCATTACAGAAACGTGGCTGAAAGGTGACCAGGACTGGGAGATGAATATCCAGGGGTATCAGGCGTTTAGGAAGAATAGACAGGAAGGAAAAGGTGGTGGGGTCGCGCTATTAATAAGAGATAATATCAGGGTAGTACTGAGGGATGACATAGGCTCTGAGGAACAAAACGTGGAATCATTATGGGTAGAGATGAGGAATAGTAGAGGGAGAAAGACACTAGTAGGTGTGGTATATAGGCCCCCAAATAATAATGTTGAGGTGGGGAGGGCTATAAACAAGCAGATAAGGGATGCGTGTAAAAACGGAACGGCAATAATCATGGGGGACTTCAACATGCACATTGACTGGCAGACTCAAGTCGGTAAGGGTGGAATGGAGGAAGAGTTCTTAGAATGCTGTCGGGATAGTTTCCTTGAACAGCATGTTACGGAACCGACGAGGGAACGAGCTATTTTGGATCTGGTATTGTGTAACGAGGTAGGTAGAATTAAGGATCTTATTGTGAAGGACCCTCTTGGGTCTAGTGACCACAATATGGTCGAATTTCTGATTCAGATGGAAGAGGAGAAAGTTTGGTCCCAAACCAGTGTCCTCTGTTTGAACAGAGGGAAATATGATAGGATGAGGGATGAATTGGCTAAGGTAGACTGGGAGAGCAGGCTGGCAGGTAGGATAGCTGAGGAACAGTGGAGGATTTTTAAGGAGATCCTTTTCAGTTCTCAGCAAAAATATATTCCAGCAAAAAACAAGGATTGTAAGAAAAGGGAGAACCAACCGTGGATAACGAAGGAAATAAAGGAGAGTATTAAAATAAAAACAGCTGCGTACAGAGTGGCCAAAAATAGTGGAGAAACAAGTGATTGGGAAAAATTTAAGAAACAACAAAGAGAGACTAAGAAAGCGATAAAGAAAGGAAGGATAGACTATGAAGCTAGGCTAGCAATTAATATAAAAAATGATAGTAAAAGTTTTTATAAATATATAAAAAGGAATAGAGTGGCTAGAGTGAATGTTGGACCCTTGGAGGACGAGAGGGGGGAGTTAATAGTGGGAAATGAGGATATGGCTGAGTCTTTAAATACGTTTTTTGTGTCGGTCTTCACGGTGGAGGACACAAATAGTATGCCAAATATTAACGATAGAGGGTTGGCAGCAGGAGAAATACTTCGGGGCGGCACGGTAGCACAGTGGTTAGCACTGCTGCTTCACAGCTCCAGGGTCCCGGGTTCGATTCCCGGCTCGGGTCACTGTCTGTGTGGAGTTTGCACATTCTCCTCGTGTCTGCGTGGGTTTCCTCCGGGTGCTCCGGTTTCCTCCCACAGTCCAAAGATGTGAGGGTTAGGTTGATTGGCCAGGTTAGAAAATTGCCCCTTAGAGTCCTGGGATGTGTAGGTTTAAGGGATTAGCGGGTAAAATATGTGGGGGTAGGGCCTGGGTGGGATTGTGGTCGGTGCAGACTCGATGGGCCGAATGGCCTCCTTCTGCACTGTAGGGTTTCTATGATTTCTATGATTTCTATGATTAATACGATTAATGTTACCAGAGAGGCAGTGCTGGGTAGACTAATGGGACTGAAGGTGGACAAGTCCCCGGGTCCAGATGGAATGCATCCCAGGGTATTGAAAGAAATGTCAGAGGTAATAGTGGATGCGTTAGTGATTATTTATCAAAACTCGTTGCATTCTGGGGTAGTGCCGGTTGATTGGAAAACGGCTAATGTTACGCCGCTGTTTAAAAAAGGAAGGAGACAAAAGGCGGGTAACTATAGGCCGGTCAGCTTAACGTCTGTAGTAGGGAAAATGCTGGAATCCATTATTAAAGAAGAGATAGCAGGGCATCTGGATAGAAATGGTTCGATCAATCAGACGCAGCATGGATTCATGAGGGGAAAGTCGTGCTTGACGAACATGTTGGATTTTTATGAAGATGTGACTAGGGCGGTTGATGGAGGAGAACCGGTGGATGCGGTGTTTTTGGATTTCCAAAAGGCGTTTGATAAGGTGCCCCATAAAAGGCTGCTGAAGAAGATTAGGGCACACGGAGTTGGGGGTAGTGTGTTAAAGTGGATTGGGGACTGGCTATCCGACAGGAAGCAAAGAGTCGGAATAAATGGGTGTTTTTCCGGTTGGAGGAAGGTAACTAGTGGCGTGCCGCAGGGATCGGTACTCGGGCCGCAACTGTTTACCATTTATATAGATGATCTGGAGGAGGGGACGGAGTGTAGGGTAACGAAGTTTGCAGACGACACAAAGATAAGTGGAAAAGTGAATCGTGTGGAGGACGGAGAAGATCTGCAGAGAGATTTGGACAGGCTGAGTGAGTGGGCGAGGATATGGCAAATGGAGTATAACGTTGAGAAATGCGAGGTTATACACTTTGGAGGAAATAATAACAAATGGGATTACTATCTCAATGGAAACAAATTAAAACATGCTACCGTGCAAAGGGACCTGGGGGTCCTTGTGCATGAGACGCAAAAGCCCAGTCTGCAGGTACAACAGGTGATCAAGAAGGCAAATGGGATGTTGGCCTATATTGCGAGGGGGATAGAATATAAATGCAGGGATGTCTTGATGCACGTGTACAGGGCATTGGTGAGGCCGCAGCTGGAATACTGTGTGCAGTATTGGTCCCCTTATATGAGGAAGGATATATTGGCATTGGAGGGAGTGCAGAGAAGGTTCACCAGGTTGATACCGGAGATGAGGGGTTTGGATTATGAGGAGAGGCTGAGGAGATTGGGTTTGTACTCGTTGGAGTTTAGAAGGATGAGGGGGGATCTTATGGAGACTTATAAGATAATGCGGGGGCTGGATAGGGTGGAGGCGGAGAGATTCTTTCCACTTAGTAAGGAAGTTAAAACTAAAGGACACAGCCTCAAAATAAAGGGGGGTCAGTTTAAGACAGAGTTGAGGAGGAACTTCTTCTCCCAGAGGGTGGTGAATCTCTGGAATTCTCTGCCCACTGAGGTGGTGGAGGCTACCTCGCTGAATATGTTTAAAGCGCGGATGGATGGATTCCTGATCGGTAAGGGAATTAAGGGTTATGGGGATCAGGCGGGTAAGTGGTACTGATCCACGTCAGATCAGCCATGATCTTATTGAATGGCGGGGCAGGCTCGAGGGGCTAGATGGCCTACTCCTGCTCCTATTTCTTATGTTTCTTATGTTCTTAAGTGCTATCAGCACTTGACGCACTTCAGTAAGGAACTCCTTGGACGTACTGATGAGCTCAATGCATTCTATGCCTATTTTGAGCAAGACGTCAGCGAGAGCATGCCCTCCCCCCAGAAGCCCTGGATGAACCTGTATCTGGGGCCATCATTGCAGATATCAAAACAGCCTTCTCGAAGGTCAACCCACAAAAAGCGACTGGCCCAAAAGGGATACCTGATCCTGCGCGGATCAGCCGGCAGGGGTATTCACGTCATCTTCAACCTCTCTTTACAACAATCTGAAGTCCCTATCTGCTTCAAGAAGACGACCGTCATCCCAGTACCTAAGCAAAACCACGCAGTGTGCCTTAATGACTATGGGCTGGTGGCTCTGACATCCATCATGATGAAGTGCTTCAAAAGGCTAGTCATGGCACGAATCAATTCCAGCCTCCCAGACAACCTGGATCCACTACAGTTTGCCTACCGCCTCAACAGGTCCACAGCAGACGCCATCTCTCTGGCCCTGCACTCAACCCTGGAACACCTAGACAACAAAGACACCTATGTCAGATCCTATTTATTGACTACAGCTCGGCCTTCAACTTCTATTCCCACAATACACATGTCCAAACTCCGTGGCCTGGGCCTCGGCACCTCCTTCTGTGAATGGATCCTGAACTTCCTAACTCACAGACTACAATCTGTAAGGATAGGAAACAACACATCCTCCACGATCATCCTCAAGATTGGTGCTCCATGAGGCTGTGTTCTCAGCCCCCTACTATACTCCTTATACACCTATGACTGTGTGGCCAAATTCCCCTCCAATTCGATTTTCAAGTTTGCTGATGACACCACCATAGTGGGTCGGATCTCAAACAATGATGAGACAGAGTACAGGAATGAGATAGAGAATCTGGTGTACTGGTGCGGCAACAATAATCTCTCCCTCAATGTCAACAAAATGAAGGAGATTGTCATCGACTTCAGGAAGCGTAAAGGAGAACATGCCCCTGTCTACATCAATAGGGATGAAGTAGAAAGGGTCGAGAACTTCAGATTTTTAGGTGTCCAGATTACCAACAACCTATCCTGGTTCCCCCCATGCCAACACTATAGTTAAGAAAGCCCACCAATGCCTCTACTTTCTCAGAAGACTAAAGAAATTTGGCATGTCAGCTACAACTCTCACCAGCTTTTACAGGTGCACCATCGAAAGCATTCTTTTTGGTTGTATCACAGCTTGGTATGGCTCCTGCTCTGCCCAAGACTGCAAGGAGCTACAAAAGGTCGTAAATGTAGCCCAATCCATTACGCAAACCAGCCGCCCATCCATTGACTCTGTCTACACTTCCTGTTGCCTCGGCAAAGCAACCAGCATAATTAAGGACCCCATGCAGCCCGGACATTCTCTGCTTCACCTTCTTCCATCGGAAAAGATACAAAGGTCTGAGGTCACGTACGAACTGACTCAAAAACAGCTTCTTCCCTGCTGCTGTCAGACTCTTGAATGGATTTACCTTGCATTAAGTTGATCTTTCTCTACACCCTAGTTATGACTGTAATACTACATTCTGCACTCTTTCGATTCCTTCTCTATGAATGGTATGTTTTGTCTGTTTTGCGTGCAAGAAACAGTACTTTTCACTGTATGTTAATACATGTGACAATAATAAATCAAATCAAATCAAATCAACTACAATCTCAGAGGGAAAAGGCAACACTTAGAGTAGTTGAGTGTGGAGATATATTTGATGCATCTGGATTCTTCAAGACTGGAGCTGGAGAACTTAACAGCTGCTCGTTGCACACTGTTGCATAAGCAAAATCATTGAGGCTTTCATATGAAGAGTGCTACTTTCATTTCGGAGGCAGAGTGAGTACGAAGGTTTCCGAAGTTTGTAAATGTCTCTCTGTCTATGCAAGGACATTGTTTTGGATTGTAGTCTTTCAATGTTAGTTTGTGCCTTGCATTAGCTATCACATCAAGTATGTCAATGTTATATCATAGAATTGTAGAATCATACAGTGCAAAAGAGGCCATTACACCCATCACGTCTGCACGAACACATAGGCAACACCTGAACTTTCATCTGATCCCATCTACCAGCACTTGGCCCATAGCCTTGAATGTTATGATATGTCCAGTGTTCATCCAGGTACTTTTCAAAGGATGTGAGACATCCCACCTCTGCCACCCTCTGGGATAAAAAGAATTCCTCACAGCATCCCTAAACCTCCTGCCCCTCACCTTGAACCTATGTCCCCTTGGCACTGACTCTTCAACTGAGAGGAACAGCTGCTCATTATCCACTCTGAAGGAGGAGAAATATACAGATGGGTACACATAAGATGGTTGCCTGGCACACAAACAGTCACCTGGGAAAGAGACATTAAACGGACACTGACTTTCAGTACAAACAGCCACCTGAGATTAAAACATAAAGGACAGACAGCTACCCAAAGTTAAACATGCAGGAATCAAATCCTACAGGAAGCCAGCCAGGGCTTAAAGATAAGGACAATAGGGATAGTAAATGAGATTAACTACAGGTGGAATCGGGAATACAAAACTCCAGGAAAACCAATTACTGTAAACTACTGTATGAATAGACCGAAACTAAAGCCATTGATAGTCACTGACGTAGGAAATGTATCCATTCATAGAACAATGCGATGTTAACATGCTTATGTCTGTATCTGTCCGTATTTGTCTATAACGATGTGTTTAACGATCGATCACCTACTTGATTACAACGATGTGAAAATGGCTAGATGTCCACTCCATCTATTGTGTAAATGGTATAAAGATGGACTGCTCCTATTGTCTCATTGAGAGAAGGTAGCTGTCTGGAAGCACTTCGGAGTGCCAGTGCCTTTTCTCCACGAAACTTCGTTAAATAAAACTGTATTATTGAAACCTTCAAGCCTGACTCACAAAGTGGCATTTTTCCCACAATAATTGGCGTAATTGGCTAGGATCCTATTACTGGTGAGATCGATTGGCCACGATCGGAGCCAGGGTCGAGACCACTGAATCTGTGAGAGTCAGATAAGGTCAAGAATACAGTTTTCAATGGGTTAAACTTAAGGGGTTAAAAACTTAAAGGGTATTTGTAGTAATAAGTATTGTTGTATATGATATAGTGATAAGTGCTAACTGCTGATAGTGATAAGTAACTGTTGCTTGTGCTGACCGACAAAGAGGACAAGGTAGTGCCTGTCTCAAAACCCTGCCTTAGACCGGTTGTTCAGAGGAGGAATCTCCCATGCGAAGGTCAGGAGATTGAAGTGTGGCAAGAGACACCAAGGGCACTTAGGATTGTGAAGCACAAGTGGCAGTGGTCGGTTAACATCAAACTCTGTCGTGGAAAACAAACGCAGAGTTGCTATCTGATTGCATGAAAGTTTGAAAAGTTGGGAACTGTACTGTCAATGTTGTGAAAAGCGGGGCGGAAAAGGAGCTTGATCAACTCTGACCTAAACCGGACTCTGGTGGAGAAGCACATTGCCGAGGTGGTAATAGTGGAAGCCGTGAGTATAACTTGAAATCCTGTAACGGTAGTGAAACACGGTGCTAGAGTTGTAATAGTGGCCGGGGGTAGTGAAGTCCCTACGGTAGAGAGCACACTTTACTCGGGAGTAATCGTGGCCGGGGTTAGTGAAGTCTGCGAAATGGCAGATAGTGAAGTTAAAAGGGGATCTGCAGGATCCCTCATTGAAATTTACATGACAGACAGGAAAGAGTTAATAAAGAGAATGCAAAAGATGGCTGGGATAATTCTCACACCTTAGAGCAGCAGAGAGAGTGGATAGATAAAGAAAAGAGAAACAAGACAAAGAAGATAGGAGTAATGTTAACACATCAGTTAGCTGGTCTAATTGACCAAGTAGTCGGCTCTACTAAGAAGTGAAGAGATGATAAAGAAAGGATTAGAGAATTAGAATCCCGAGTGAGGGAACTGGAGAAGCAAAACCAGGTATTAGAAGAAAAACAATGGAGAGGGGAAACTGTTCCTCTACCTCCTTATGAGTCCACACAGCAGGGACCAACCACTCCCCCAGAGGAGTGGGAAGTGCCAGAACACAACTTAGCCACAGTAACCCGAGGGGGAACAAATGCGCGACTAAAGGCAACTTATCAACCCTTCGCCCCAGGTGAGAGACAACAGATAATGGCTTCCCTGCGTAAATTACAACCTAGAAGCGCAAACACTAAATTCTGGGAAGAATTAGACACAATCTGGGTAGGACACCAATTACACCTGAGAGACATACACCAGCTGGTCAGGGCAGCCTGTCCAGCGGATAAGTGGGGGCAGGTGGACCCGCCGCTCCTCCAGCACAGGATTATAATGGAGGACGGTGGACACATGCAGTCGCCCTAACATCGGAGATAGATGCCCAACGGGCACCCTTCACCCAGTTTAAAGCAGAGACTCAGTGGGTATTAGGGAATGCTCCCACTAACTGGAGCAGAATTACCACAACAAAACAGTTAAAATGGGAAGGAGCTTCTGAATACGGGGAACAATTGTTCCAGATATACCCAGCGTGCTCAGGACAAGGGAACCCAGGTTGAGGGGATCGAGCGTTCATCCAGGCTTTTAAGGATGGACTCTCCAGCGCTCACCAGGTCATCCTAAAAATGGGAGTGATTATGTCCCAAGATTATGATGAGTTGGTAGAGTGGGCTAGTGGGCGTACCTGGAGGTGGATAGGAGAGATCTTAGTTTCTGTATTTCAGTGTGTTTGTGTGATCTGGTAGCTTGTCGAATGTAGGTGGTTGTTGTTGTATTAGATTGAGAACAGGAGCTGAAGCCTGTTTGTTCCTGTGGATTGTTTGTTGCAGGCAGTGGGTGCAGTGCTTTGCACTTCGATTTAGCCTCAGGGGGGCTGGAGGAAGTTTTAAGACTGTTAAAGATTAAAGTGATAAGATTTCTTGAATTTACTTTGGTTTACAGTTTGGAAGAAAGATCAATAAAAGGGACTGTCTTGATCAACGTTGTGTATTCTCTTTAAATGTTTTACCTACATTCCAGTTTGAATGAAAAAGGACGTGCTGTGGAATGACTGTTGGAAGCTTCCATGTGTGTGTGTGTGTGTTTAAACAAAGTGGTTGCGTGGATGTTTTGTTTGCTTTAATGTTTTAATGTTCTTACCCTAATTGTGATTTTACAACAGTAGGTTTGATAAAGAGTTTAAATAAAATTGGAAAGTAAATTGAAATTTAAGAAAGGATTTAAACCTTGGAAGGAACCATGTGCTCTTTCCTTTGTCTTGAAGTAGAAATTATAAGAGTTAGTTGAAAAGTTAAGAGAAGAAAATAAGTACTTTTGTGGAAAGGTAGAAAAGCAGGAACAAAAAATAAGGTAAATATATTGTCTATGAGTCAGTTTAAAATATATCAGGTCAGTGAAATACACTGTTAAGGTCCGCAGGATATCGCGATTTACGAACGTCTGATAGTTTAGTATTCTGTAACCGGTTAAAATTATATACTGCCGTCGGAATTTCATGTGCCATGTATTGTTCAAGGTTTGCCAAATATAAAAACACTGCAAAGCTTAAAATCTAGCCAGTTAAGAATCAAACCAAAACGTTTCTAATCAAATAACTAGTATGTATTGTACTTACTTTGATTTTGATTCAGCGCCTGTTATTTTCCTAGAGTGCGGGGGTTTTGATCTGGAGCTCAGTTTAAAAATGGAAACGGCTTGAATTAAAGGGGTTTGGATATCACAGTTACAATGTGTAAAGTGGTATGATACAGCTGCCGCTTGATTATTTTTATTATAAAGTATAGCATTGCCAAATAGACCCGAGAATAAATTCAAATCCTGAAAAGCCTCAACCAACTTTGTATGATATATTTATAGACTATATACTGTGTATTGATAAAGACATAATTATTTTATGAAGTACTGTGGTGCGGCGCTTGCATACAAACAAATGATCAAATTCGAGATTATGTAAGAGTACATCATATAAAGATCGGAGCTGTATGGCATGTGATTTTAATGGGGAAAGCGATGTCTTTTGAAAAGATTTCATACAAATGAATGGATGTCCAGCTGCAGCTAAAAAAGGCCAGTGTTATTTAATTCACACTAAGCTTTCTATGGAAGGGGGATATGTAGTTAAATGTAACTGACAGAACTGCTTTCCTCAACATAGGCAAGGACTGCAAGCAAGAACGATTGGTGTGCACGGGTGAATAGATAATATAACTTGTAAAGATTACATGAATTATAGTGTTAGGTCTGATATTTGATCGTTGCGAATATGTAGGTAATCGCATATGTAACTGTACTACTTGGCGTTGTCACGATTGTAAATTTAACTGGATCGGAGGATAACTTGTTTTACAAAGCTCACATACATTTACACGGGAATCAAACTGTATGTTACCCATTAACACAATCGGTAGAAGCCCTATTTGTAGCCACCCCTGGGTGGACCCCTCATGACTTATATACAGTAGATACATCAGATGCACCCTGTAAGGGACAAATTGGCAAATATAAAAGAGGTATACAGGGGAGATGTGTGGGACTTGTAAACCCCACAGACCCTGTGTGCAGGAGGTTCCAACAGGTGGGAGGAAAATCTTGTTCAGATACTGCAAGCTATCTGCTTTGTTTTATGGGGCAGGGATGGGGATGTGCCTATGCCTTGGTCCCTAAGAACGATTCCTGCGTACAGACGCAGTGTGTCTGTCAACATTGTCGGGTTAATAAGGGACAGTTTACTTGCACTTGTGATGAACAGAAATGTCTGAATATAACCGCGGGAAGACAGTTTATTTGTGGACAATGCAATGGAACTCACGTAAGCTCAGCCAAATGGACATACCCATTTGATACTTACCAGGTGGTGGGATCAAATGGGGAGTCAAGTAAACCGAACAATTGGCAATATGAACACACTCATAATCAAGACACTAAATGTTACCGGGCTAAGAAGGGATATGAGTTCCTCTTCAATGGTACTTACATGACAGAAACACCAAACCTCCCAAACCGTTTTGCAGTAGGAACAATCGGACCACTGACTGTTCCATGCCCTCAGAAGGGGCATATTCGGAGGAGAACCGTAACTCGGGCTATCAGCAAAGAATTCTGCACTGACTGGGAAGCCCTGGGCACAATGGGATCCTCACTGGGATATGGGTTCCTTGGAGCCTTATCCCTGGGGGTGGAGGGGGGGGAGGGGGGGGGCAGCAGGAGTGATTAGTGCAAAGAATAGGAATCATATTGTTTGTGGACTAACAGTCCTGGGAAACAGCACTTCAAAAGCACTGGAGGCTGTTCACCAAGAAATAGCTGAACTGAGATTGTATGCACAACAGACACCATATCCAGTTAGCACAACAGGGGGGAGTGTGTAAAATTATAGGCAATAAATGCATAACGCATGTCACAGACGAGTCCTATAACATTACACAGGTCATCAATAGCATCAGAGAACAACTTGATAGCTTCAGACAGGGACCCAAGAATGGAAGTAACTGGCTGGATTGGCGAGTTGGGGGGGGAGGGGGGGGGTTGTCCTGGGAATCTTACTTATTACATGGATTGGTCATGCTCATTTCAATTGTAATTGTCTGCTGTCTCATTGTTGGATGACTAAAAGTCTGTTGCAAGGTGATGGTGACAAGAATTGTGCCAGGAGCCAGTGTATACATCGAAGAAGAAACCCCGATGAAGATCCCTGAAGACATCAGAAGAAACGAAGAAGGAAAGAACAACAAAGAATTATACATATAAAAATTGTATCGTTGGTCTAAGGATTAGTGAAACTCATAATCCGACCAAAAGTGGGGACTAAAGGAGGAAAAATACACAGATGGGTACACATAAGATGGTTGCCTGGCACACAAACAGTCACCTGAGAAAGAGACATTAAACAGACGCTGACTTTCAGTACAAACAGCCACCTGAGATTAAAACATAAAGGACAGACAGCTACCCAAAGTTAAACATGCAGGAATCAAATCCTACAGGAAGCCAGCCAGGGCTTAAAGATAAGGACAATAGGGATAGATAATGAGATTAACTACAGGTGGAATCGGGAATACAAAACTCCAGGAAAACCAATTATTGTAAACTACTGTATGAATAGACCGAAACTAAAGTCATTGATAGTCACTGACGTAGGAAATGTATCCATTCATAGAACAATGCGATGTTAACATGCTTATGTCTGTATCTGTCCGTATTTGTCTATAACGATGTGTTTAACGATCGATCACGGACTTGATTACAACGATGTGAAAATGGCTAGATGTCCGGTCCATCTATTGTGTAAATGGTATAAAGATAGACCGCTCCTATTGTCTCATTGAGAGAAAGTAGCTGTCGAGAAGCACTGCGGAGTGCCAGTGCCTTTTCTCCACGAAGCTTCTTTAAATAAAACTGTATTGTTGAAATCTTCAGGTTTGTCTCACAAAGTGGCATTTTTCCCACAAAAACTCTGTCCAAATCCCTCATAACATTGTGCAGTTCGATCAGGTTGCCCCTCAGTCTTCTCTGCTCCAACAAAAACAAGCCAAGCTGATCCAACCTCGCTTCATAACTTAAATATTTCATCCCCGACAGCATCCTAGTGAATCTCCTCTGCACGCCCTCCAGTACAATCACATCCTTCCCATAATATGGTGACCAGAACTGCACACAGTACTCTAGATATGGCCTCACCAAAGTTCTATACAACTCCAACACGACTTCCCTGCTTTTATAATCTATGCCTTAATTGATAAAGACTTCATGAAGCGTAATAAGTGAAAAAAGCATACCCCATATGCTTTTTTCACCACCCGACTAACATGCCCTTCTGCCTTCAGCAATCTTCTAAGTGTCAAGCTGTTCACTGAAAACTTCATTGTCAAATTACTTAATCAAAAGTGTATCCTCTCACACTTTTCAGGGTTAAATTCCATGTGCCACTTATCTGCCCATTTGACAATTCCTTCTATATCTTTTTGTAGCCCAAAATACTCAGCCTCACTGTTAACCACCCAGCCAATCTTTGTGTCATTCGCAGAGTTACTAATCCTACCAGCCACCCCCCCCCCTCCCCCCCACCCGCGCCCCCCACCCCCACACAGTCATCTACGTTGTTTCTACAAATGATGAATAATAGCAGACCCAACACAGACCCCTGTGGTACGTCCACTGGACACTGGTTGCCAGTCACCAAAGCAGCCTTCTGTCATCACATTCTGACTCCCACAACTGAGACAATTTTGAATCCACTTTATCAAATTACCCTGTATCCCATGTGAATTTACCTTCTTTACAGGTTTTCCACGTGGGAACTTGTCAAAGACTTTGCTGAAATCCATAAAAACTACACCAATTGAACTATCCTCATCTACACACCTAGTCACTTCCTCAAAAAATTGAATCACATTTGTTAGGCATGACTTCTCTCTGATGAAGCCATGCTGATTATCCCTGATCTAACCTTGCCTCTCCAAGTGGAGATAGATGCTCTCCTTCAGAAGTTTCTCCAATAGTTTCCCTACCACTGATGGGAGACTCACTGGTCTAGCTGTACCCTTCTTAAGTAGCGGTTCTCCAGTTAACTCGCACCTACCTCGTGGCCAGAGAGGAATTCAACATTTGGGTCAAAGTCCCTGCAATCTCCTCCCTTGCATCCAACAGCAGTCTGAGGCACAATTCTTCCTGACCTGGAGATTTATCCATGTTTAAGGCTGCCAACACCTCCAATACCTTGTCCTTCCCTGTGTTAATTTGCCCAAGAACCTCAGAGTCTCTCTCCCTGAATTCCATACCTTACCCTCATTTTCCTGGGTGAAGACAGATGTGAAGTATTCATTCAATACCCGGTTTCCTCCGGGTGCTCCGGTTTCCTCCCACAGTCCAAACATGTGCGGGTTAGGTTGATTTGCCAGGCTAAAATTGCCCCTTAGTTTCCTGGGATGCGTAGATTAGAGGACCAATGTCCTTTGGCTTCACCCACACATTGCCCCCAAGGTCTCTGATAAACCCCTCTTTCCATAGTTATAATCTTCCCATTGACATACTTACAGAATATCTTGGTATTCTCCCTACTTTTACCATCCGAGATTTCTTATATGCCCTCTTTGCTTTCCTAATTGCTTTTTTAATCGCCACACTGCACTTTGTATACTTCACTAATGCCTCCGCTGATTTGCTCCCTTTGTACTTGTTAAAAGCTTTTCTTTTCCATCTCATCGTATCCTGAAGACCTCTGGTCACTCATGGTTCTCTGGGCTTGTTACTCCTTCCTATCACCCTAGATATATGGCAGCAACCATTATGCCTTCATTCTGTGACAGTCTGCCATGCCAGATGCATTGCAGCTAACAGAGGAAACCAAAGCATGGCCACTGTGTGATGAGGGCTATCTACTAACCTCTTGCTCATGATTCTGGTTCACACTTGCATTACATTAAGACCCATTCTGCTGTAAGAAAAGTGAAAGAGCCACCGTTGATGTGCCGAAGTAATGATTCCATTTCCTAGACCGATCTGGATTTGCCTCGCAGTATTTAGTATGCTGGTTCACTTTGCCATCCTGAAATGACAGCCTTTGACACTAACCATCAGAGGAGAAACAGGATCAAAATCATGATTTGGAGAGCGGGAATAATAAGGTGAAAGAGGAAAGGAGGCAATAATCCAGACAACAAGGCGGGGTAGGTGGGGGGGGGGGGGGGGGGCAAGAAGATAAAATATGAGGATAAGTTAGCTGGCAATATAAAAGAAAATTGCAAAGGTTTTTTTCAGATAAATAAAGGGTAAGAGAGAGGTAAGAGCGGACATTGGACTGCTGGAAATTAACGCTGGAGGAGTAGTAATGGGGAACATAAAAATGGTGGAGGAACAGAATCGGTACTTTGCATCAGTCTTCATGGTGGAAGATACCAACAACGTACCAAAAATTCAAGAGAGTCGGGGGCAGATGTGACTATTGTCACCATTACTAAGGATAAAGTGCTAGGGAAGCTGAAAGGTCTGAAGGTGAACAAATTGCCTGGACAAGATGGACTGCATCCCACAGTTCTAAAAGAGATAGATGAAGAGATAGCGAAGGCATTAGTGGTAAGCTTTCAGGAATCACTGTAGTCGAGTGTCCCAGAGGACTGGAAAATAGCTAATTTAACGCCCTATTTAAGCAGGAGGGGGGCAAAACATAGGAAATTACAGGCTGGTTAGTCTGATCTCAGTCATTGGTAAGATTTTAGAGTCCACTATTAAGGATGAGATTTCGGAACACTTGGAACTGCATGGTAAAATAGGGCAAAGTCAGTATGGTTTCTGCTAGAATACTTTGAGGAGGTAATGAGTAGGTTAGTCAGAGGAGTGGATGTTATTTACTTGACTTTCCAGAAGTCCTTTGACAAGGTGTCGCACAACAGGCTGCTGAACAAGATAAGAGTTTGTGGTGTTGGAGTAAAGGTACTAATGTGGATAGAAGATTGGCTGATTGGCAGAAGGCAAAGAGTAGGCATAAAATGGCCCTTTCAAGATGGCAGCCAGTAACTAGTGGAGTTCCACAAGGGTCAGTGTTGGAACCGCAACGTTTCACTTTCTACAATCATAATCTAGATCATAGAAATCATAGAAACCCTACAGTACAGAAAGAGGCCATTCGGCCCATCGAGTCTGCACCGACCACAACCCCACCCAGGCCCTACCCCCATATCCTTACATATTTTACCTACTAATCCCTCTAACCTACGCGTCTCAGGACACTAAGGGGCAATTTTTAGCATGGCCAATCAACCTAACCCGCACATCTTTGGACTGTGGGAGAAAACCGGAGCACCCGGAGGAAACCCACGCAGACACGAGGAGAATGTGCAAACTCCACACAGACAGTGACCCAAGCCGGGAATCGAACCCAGGTCCCTGGAGCTGTGAAGCAGCAGTGCTAACCACTGTGTTACCGTGCCGCCCCAACGGTGAATTCAAATGAAGGAATTGAGGGCATTGTGGCTAGGTTTGCAGATGATACATAGATAGGAGGACGGACAGGTAGGATTGATGAGGTGGGGAGGCTGCAGAGGTTCGGAGAGTGGGCAAAGAAGCGGCAGATGGAATACTGCATGGGAAAATTTGAGATTACTGACTTTGGTAGGAAGTATAGATTTATCAGCTATTTTCCAAATGGAAAGATAATTCAGAAATTGGAAGTGCAAAGGGACTTGGGACTTTTTGTTCAGAATTCTCTTAAGGTTAACTTGCACGTTGAGTTGGTATTAGGAAGGCAAATGCAATGTTAGCATTCATTTCGAGAGGATTAGAATATAAAAGCAGAGATGTACGACTAAGTACACGGCACGGTAGCACAGTGGTTAGCACTACTGCTTCACAGCTCCAGGGACCTGGGTTCGATTCCTGGCTTGGGTCACTGTCTGTGTGGAGTTTGCACATTCTCCTCGTGTCTGCGTGGGTTTCCTCCGGGTGCTCCAGTTTCCTCCCACAGTCCAAAGATGTGTGGGTTAGGTTGATTGGCCATGATAAATTGCCCCTTAGTGTCCTGGGATGCGTGGATTAGTGGGTAAAATATGTAGGGATATGGGGGTAGGGCCTGGGTGGGATTGTGGTCGGTGCAGACTCGATCGGCTGAATGGCCTCTTTCTGTACTGTAGGGTTTCTAAGGCTTTATAAGGCTCTGGTCAGACCACATTTGGAGTATTATGAGCAATGTTGGGCCTGATATCTAAGGAAGAATGTGCTGGCCCTGGAGATGGTCCAGAGGAGTTTCACGAGAATGATGCCAAGAATGAAAAACTTAACATATGAGGAGCATTTTTGGACTCTGGGTCCGTACTCGGTGCAGTATAGAAGAATGACGGGATGTGATTGAAACTTACAGAATGCTGAAAGGACTGGATGGAGTGGACTAATGGTAGATGTTCCTATTAGTAGGCGGGACTAGGATCTGAGGGCACAGCCTCAGAATAAAGGGACATTAGAACCGAGATGAGGAGGAATTTCTTCAGCTAGAGGGTAGTGAATCTATGGAATTCATTGCCATAGAAGGCTGCGGAGGCCAGGTCATTGAGGATATTTAAAACATAGATAGATAGATTCTTGATTGGTAATGGGATCAAACATTATGGGAAAAGGCAGGAGAATGGGATTGAGAAATGTATCAGCCATGATTAAATGGCGGGGCAGACTCGGTGGTCCAAGTGGCCTAATTCTGCTCGTATATCTTAAGGTTTTATGGTCTAACATTTTCCTTCCCAGCCTTAGCGTGAAGAACTTGTTTGAATATTACCTGGTAATTTCAAAAACAAACCCCATTCACCACATTCTCAAATTCTATACTATCCATCTTTTGTTCAATGGTATATCATTCCCTTGGCCACAATGCAAACATAAAATTCATTGAATAAACATTTAAGCCTAAATTTGCAGTGGAATCCAAGTCATATCACACTAAATCATCACCCAATCACTCTTCTCTGTTCCCTTAATGCCTGCCATTCAATGTTTTTCCCTCTGCCATTGGTTCCAACATGAATGATATCCGAATTGCTGCAAATTGGCTGGTGGAAGGTGTTAACTTTGTCTGGAAGGGACTTAAAGGACAATCTGGAATAGGTCTGAGCCTTGAACACCCTGCACCTTCTAGGGATAGGAGATAACAGCAGTGGCTAGCAGAGGGCATTGGCAGAATTAAAGGAGCAGTGGGATGAACGCTGCCTTCCTGAAACAGAGCATCAGGCTCTTCTTGTCAGAACCATGACCCCGAGGACACTTCAACATTCCAGTAATCTGTTGGAGGAAATGTTGCTATCTACCATGACAACTGCAGAGCCATTTGAACGTTGATGACAGCAGTCTGAGCTAGAGTGCTAAGAAGCTGAGCTTTCAAGAGAACATATGTATGGCACAAAGTTGACGTTGCACGTCCAGTGTGGAGATTCTATGTTTAACAGAGACTGCTGCTGCCGGAATGGAAATGGAGGCATGATTCAGAAAGAATTGCATCATTGCTGGATGTCCAATTAGCATTTCACTTCTTTCATGCTGGAACATAAAAACATAAGAACTAGGAGCTAGAGTAGGCCATCTGGCCCCTCGAGCCTGAGCCACCATTCAATTAGATCAGTGCTGACTTTTTCATGGATTAAGCTACACTTGCCTGCCTGCTCACCATAACACTTAATTCCTTTACTGTTCAATAATGTAACTATCCTTGCCTTAAAAACATTCAATGAGGTAGCCGCAGCTGTTTCACTGGGCAGAGAATTCCACTGATTCACAGCCATTTGGGTGAAGCAGTTCCTCCTCAGCTCAGTCATAAATCTGCTCCCCCTTATTTTGAGGCTATGCCCCCTAGTTCTAGTTTCACCCACCAGTGGAAACAATCTCCCTGCTTCTATTTTATCTGTTCCCTTCAGAATCTTTTATGTTTCTATAAGATTTCCCCTCTTTCTTCTGAATTCCAATGAGTATAGCCCCAGTCTACTCTGTCTCTCTTCATAAGCCAACCCTCTCAACTCTGGAATCAACCTAGTGAATCTCCCCTGCACACCCTCCAGTGCCAGTATATCCTTTCTCAAGTAAGGGGGCCAAAACTGTACACAGTTCTCCAGGTGTGGCCCCACCAGCTCCTTATACAGCTGCAACATAACCTTGCTGTTTTTAAACTCCATCCCTCTAGCAATGAAGGACAACATCCCATTTACTTTCTTAATTACATGTTGCACTTGCAAACCAACTTTTTGTGATTCATGCACAAGGAGACCCAGGTCCCTCTGCACAGCAGCATGCTGCAATTTTTTACCATTTAAATAATAGTCCATTTTGCTGTTATTCGGACCAAGGTGGATGACTTCATATTTACCAACATTCTACTCCATCTGCCAGACTCTTGCCCACTCACTTAGACTATCTATAGACCTTTGCGGACTTTCATTGTCCTCTGGACACTTTACTTTGCCATCTATCTTAGTGTCATCTGCGAATTTGACACACTACACTTGGTCCCCAACTCCAAATCATCTATGTAAATTGTAAACAATTGCGATCCCAACACTGATCCCTGAGGCACACCACTAGTCACCAATCGCCAACCAGAAAAATACCCATTTAACCCCAGTCTTTGTTTTCTGATAGTTAACCAATTCTCTTTCCATGCTAATACATTACCTATAAGATAGTGCATCGTTATCATATGCAGCAGCCTTTGGTGCGGCACCTTGTCTAATGCCTTCTGCAAATCCAGATACACCACATCCACAGGCTCCCCATTGTCCATCGTGTACGTAATGTTCTCAAAGAATTCCACCAAATTAGTCAAACATGACTTGCCTTTCATGGACCCATGCTGCGTCTTCCCCACAGGACAATTTATATCCAGATATCTCGCGATTTCTTCCTTGATGAAAGATTCACGCAGTTTCCCAACTATGGAAGTTAAGCCAACCAGCATATAGTTACCCGCCTTTTGTCTACCTCCTCTTTTTAAACACGGGGTGGCACGGTAGCACAGTGGTTAGCACTGCTGCTTCACAGCTCCAGGGTCCCGGGTTCGATTCCCGGCTCGGGTCACTGCCTGTGTGGAGTTTGCACATTCTCCTCGTTTCTGCGTGGGTTTCCTCCGGGTGCTCCGGTTTTCTCCCACAGTCCAAAGATGTGCGGGTTAGGTTGATTGGCCAGGTTAAAAATTGTCCCTTAGAGTCCTGGGATGCATAGGTTAGAGGGATTAGCGGGTAAATATGTGGGGGTAGGGCCTGGGTGCGATTGTGGTCGGTGCAGACTCGATGGGCCGAATGGCCTCCTTCTGCACTGTAGGGTTTCTATGATTTCTATGAGTGGCGTCATATTTTCTGTTTTCAAATTTGCGGGAACCACCCCAGAGTCCAGAGAATTTTGGTAAATTACCACTCGTGCATTTGCTATTTCCTCTGCCATCTCTTTTAGTACCCTGGAATGCATTCCATCAGGCCAGGAGACTTGTCTATCTTTAGCCCCATTAGCCTGCCCAACACTACTTCTTTAGTGATAATGATTCATGGGACACGGACATTTATTGTTCATTTATTGTACATTTATTGTACATTTATCGGTGCAGACTCGATGGGCCGAATGGCCTCCTTCTGCACTGTAGGGTTTCTATGATTTCTATGAATGATAGTTTCTCGGTCCTCACCTGCCATAGCCTTCTTGTCATCAAAGTTTGGCACGTTATTCCACTGTGAAAACTGACAAAACATATCTGTCCAATGCCTCGGCCATTTCCTAATTTCCAGTTATTACATCCCCCTTCTCACCCTCTAAGGTGAGGTGATTAATCCAAAAACTCAGCTAATGTTCTGAGGACCTGCGTTCGTAACCCGCCATGGCAGATGGTGAATTTGGAATTCAATTTTAAAAATCTGGAATTAAGAATACTGTTGACCGTGAAACCAATGTCGATTGTTGGGAAAAACCCATCTGGTTCACGAATGTACTTCAGGGAAGGAAATCTGCCGTCCTTACCTGGTGGGGCTTACATGTCACTCCAGAGCCACAGCAATGAGGTTTACTCTGAACTGCCCTCCAAGGGCTACCAGGGATGGGCAATAAATGTCCGTGTCCCATGAACAAATAAAAAAGTACCAGTATTTACTTTAGCCACTCTTTCGTTTTGTATATTTGTAGAAACTTTTGCTATTTTTATTTATATTCTCAGTTAGTTTACTCTCATAAACCATCTTACTTTTCTTTATAGCTTTTTTCGTAGCTTTCCATTGGCCTTTAAAGATTTCCCAATTCTCTAGTTTCCCACTAATCTTTGCCACTTTGTATGCATTTTGTTTTAATTTGATACCCTTATTTCCTTAGATATCCATGGCTGATTATCTATTTTTCTACAGTTCTTTCTTATCAGTGGTATATACTTTTATGGAAGGGGTAAGCACCAAGCTCTAAACACAGCTCTGTGGCAAGTTGACACCAGAATCCTCCACAGTCCCTGAATTTGAATGTAGGCTTTCTACTTGATTTCCTCGTATATCAAGCATTTCGTTCTGTAGACGTATTGGCCCGTTTCTGTAGCCTGAACAATCAAAGTCCTCATTTCACTCCTCTGCAACCAATCTTGGATGTTACATCAGCATTCAGTGGGGTGACGCTTGTGCTATCCTTGCTTCCTGCTCAGGCTGTAACCCATTCCATCCACAATGTCTCATCACAAGCACATGGTCTCTGACTAACCCCCGAAGGAAAACACAATGTCAATATCTGAGCTGATGGTTGCAAATGCAAAATCAAGCTATGTGCTCATAATTACTTTCTTCTAGGCCTTCCTCCATTGCATTACCAGCTTGTACCTCCGAGATATCACAGGGGAAAGCAGTAAAGGTAAGGTCATGTTGCAAAAAAAGGAAAGGTAGGCGATACATGGGTACACCATCTGCAGCTTGTAAGTCAGAACAGATTGTGGGAAGAGGATAAAATAGCTGACAAAGGTGGATCAGTATGATGTATTTTCAATACGTTCAGTCCTGTTGCTCCCCACAGCCTCAGTGTGGTCTTTTCTGATAATGGCAAGCATAGCCTGCACTGATTTTAGTGCACTATTCCACCATCTTTTCTTGGAGATGGCTATTGGAAGCATAGCACCGTTGAATCCCTGGAATGCAGAATATGTTACTTTCTTAGCAATGGATCCTGACAATTTTACAACAACAAATGTTTAACATGTCTATAGTTTCTTACTTTCTACCTCCCTTTTTTGAATAAAGGCATTATTTTAGGATTTTTCCTATGTACTGGAACATTTCCTGCATGTAGGGAATTTTAGCATACTATAAACAATAGATCCACTACCACTTCCTTTAAGATTTAAGCTATGGGGCCCTGGGGACCTGTCTGCCTTCAAACTCAATGGTTTGCTCAGCACGTGTTCCTATTAATTATAGTTGTTCTAAGTTTCTTCATTTCTAATACGCCAGCACTAACTGTTACTCTTGGATTGTACTAACGTCTTCTATCATGAAAACTGAGGTAAAATACTGATATAGTGTCTCTCCAATTTCAGTGTTCTCCACGATTAACTCCCCAGTCTCATCCTGCAAGGGTCCAGCATTCACTTTGGCTACTCGCTTCCCTTTCATATACATATAGAGGTTTTTGCTATATATTTTATACTTTTATATACTTTTGCACTGATTTTCTTTCATAATTTACCTTTGCTCATTTCGTTACTTTCATGGTAATTCTTTGTTGACCTTTAAAAGCATCCCCACTTTCCACTTGCCTCTGGACTTTGCAAAATGGTATGCCTGATTTTTTTCTTTATGTTATCCTTGCTTGGCCATGGATGTTTCTTCCCAGTCTCACAATATTTCTTTCATTCTGAAATGTATTTTAGTTGGGAGGAATTGACTACCTATTCAAAAATCAACAATTGATCATCAACTATCCTACCTTTCAGTCTTCCTGTCCAATTCACTCGGGCTGAATCTGTCATTATGCCGATGTAATTACATTTGTTTAACTCCAGTACCCTAGTGTGGGACTCCAGTTTTTGCCCTCAAACTGAATTTGAATTTCTGTCATGCTATGATCACTCTTGCTTCGGGGATCCTTAATTATGAGACCAATAATAAATCCCTCTGCATTACACAACAAAAAATCCAGAAAATCCTGCTCCCTGGTTGGTTCCACAACATAATGCTCCAAGGAACGATCTCCAGTACATCCACTGAACTTCCCCTCGAGGTGACCCTTGCCAATTTGATTAATCCAGTCTATGGGCCCTTAATACTTCCACATTTATACTGTGCTGCTCTGTGGAACTACTGTTTGGGGACCCATATATTACTCCAACGAGGAATATTTTCCTTTGGTTTTTCTTATTTCTCCCCAGACTGTTATCTGGGTAGAAATACCATCTACCAATACTATCTACCAAATACCAATCTACCCATCTTGATATCATTTCACATTTACTGATATCTTCAGTCACTAACAAAGCTCCACCACCTCCTTTTCATTTCTGTCTATCCTTCTGAAATACTGAGAGTCCTTGGATATTCAATTCCAAAACTTGGCTTCCCGGCAACCATATCTCAGCAATTGCCAAAAAATCGTACTCATTTGTCCCTATTTGCACTGTTAATTCATTAATTTCACTCTGAATGCTTTGTTCATTCAGCCAATCAAGTTTGCACTGACTTTCCAGAAGAGAATCCTAGCCAGTAGTAACCACTTTGCCACAGTGCTGCCCCTGTCTGACATTGTGTGGCACTAAACGTATTTGCCACTTTACAGCCTAAGCCTGAATGTTGTTTAGGTTATGCTACTGTGGAAGTTAGGTAACAAACAATTGTGAAAAATAACTCATAATCTTGTAAATCTCTATCAGGTCACCCCTCACCCTCCGTCTTTTCAGTGAGAACAAACTGAGTTTATCTAACCCCTCCTCGTAGCTAATACCCTCTCGACCAGGCAATATCCTTATAAACCTCTTCTGTCCCCTCTCCAAAGCATCCACATCTTCTGGTAATGTGGTGACTAGAACTGTGTAATAATATTCCAAATTAGGTCTAACCAAGTTTCTGTACAGCTGCAGCATGGCCTGTGAATTACTATGCTCAATGTCCCAACCGATGAAGGCAAGCATGCCATATGCCTCCTTGGCTAGCTTATCCACCTGCATTGCCACATTCAGTGATCAGCGAACATGTACACCCAGATCTCTCTGCCTGTCAATACTCCGAAGGGTTTGACCATTTACTATATAATTCCTACATGCATTTGAAGTGGGGAAAATTATAAAATGGGTACCTGACACACAAAATGGTTGCCTGACACACAAAATGGTTACCTGGGAAGAGACACTAAGCTGGCATTTAGCACAGACAACTACTTAAAGTTAAAACATGCAGCACAGACAGTCACTTAAAGTTAAAACATGCAATAACCAAATACTGCAGGAAGCTAGTCAGAGCTTGAGGCACTTTAAAGATGAGGACAGACCCAGGACAATAAGATCTGATAGTAAGATCAGCCATAGATGGGAACGTAAATACATAAATGCAGCAAAACCAATCACTGAGTGAATAGATCGAAACCAGTCATTGATAGTCATTGATAGAGGAAATGTATCCATTCTATGAACAATGCGATGTTAAATGTCCAATTCTGGACCTGTCTTATTGTAACGATGTGTTAACTATCGATCACCGTGATTTGTTTACACAACTATAATGATGTGTTAAATGGCTAATGTCCGGACTACCATTGTCTAAAAGGTATAAAAATGATCAACTGCTATTGTATGATTGAGAAGGTAGCTGCCAAGTACTGCGGAGTACCAGTACTTTCTCCCCGAAGCTTTGTGTCCAAAATCAAACTGTGTTGTTGAACCTCCAGTCTGACTCCAGTGGTAAATTTCCCACAACAATTGGCGTAGTTGGCACGGATCCTATTCCTGGTAAGTTTCGATCGATTGGCCACGATGGGAAAGCTGGTGTCGAGATCACTGAATCTGTTGGAGTCAGGCAAGGTCAGGAATACAGTTTGAAAGGGGTTAAACTTAAGGGGTATTTGTAGTAATAAGTATTGTTGTATATGGTATAGTGATCAGTACGATCTGCTGATAGTGATGAGTAACTGTTACTTATGCTGACCGACAAGAGGACAAGGTAGTGCCTGTCTCAAACGTGCAGCCTTAGACCAGTAATTAAGAGGGGAGCACCCATACGTGAAGGTCAGGAACCTGAAGTGGTCGTAGTGGCATCAAGGGCACTTAGGATTGTGAAGCACAAGTGCCATGTGTGTCTATGTGTGTTTAACAAAGTGGTTGCGTGGATTTTTTGTTGTTGTTTGCTGTAATGTTTTAATGTTAAGAAAGGATTTAAACCTTGGAGGGAACCATGTGCTCTTTCCTTTGTCTTGAAGTAGAAATTATGAGGGAGTTAGTTGAGAAGTTAAGAGAAGAAAACAAGTAATTTTGTGGAAAAGTAGAAAAACAGGAACAAAATAGTGAGGTAAATATATTGTCTATGAGTCAGTTTAAAGTATATCAAGTCAGTGAAATGCAGTATTAAGGTCCGCAGAATATGCGATTTACGAACGTCTGATAGTTTAGTATTCTGTGATTGGTTAAAATTATGCAATGCCATTGGAATTTCATGTGCCATCTATTGTTCAAGCTTTGCTAAATATAAAAACACTGCAAAGCTGAACTCAGTTTAAAAATAGAAACAACTTAAATTAAAAGGGTTTGGATATCACGGTTATGATGTGTAAAGTGGTATGATACAACTGCCGCTTCATTATTTTTATTATACAGTATAGCACTGCCATATAGACGCGAGAATAAAACCAAATCCTGAATAACTTGCACAACGCTGCTAAATGTTGGTGCTAAGCATTTGAATGCACTTCTTTGCAGGTAGGGTAGTGGCATTTTGTGAAGTACTGTATTGCGGCGCTTGCACGCAAACAAATCGTCAAATTAGATATAATGTAAGGGTACATCATACAAAGATCGGAACTGTATGGCATGTGGTTTTAATAAGGAAAGCGATGTATTTTGATAGGATTACATACAAATGAATGGATGTCCAGCTGCAGCCAAAAAGCCAGTGCAAAGTGTTATTTGATTCACACTAAGCTTTCTATGGAAGGGGGATATGTAATTAAATGTATAATGCACTAGCTAAAGCCATACAAACATCGGGGAAAATGTGGACAGAGGTATTGCCCACTATACTAATGAGGCTAAGAGCTACCACAAACCGGACAACCGGATTAACCCCTTGTGAACTAATGACAGGACGGGCGATGCAATTACCCGAAAGCATCAGAACAGGTGGAACGATGAAGGTCCACTAAGAGATAAAAGCAGGAGATATGTTCCTAATTATAACTTCATACGGCCCATTCTATTTTGGTGCGAACCCTGGTTTGTCAGGTAATGTGTTTACTCGGACACGATTTCCCGCTGTTGGGACATCAGGGAGCATTTCAAGCTCTCTCTCTGCGTCTCTTTTTTCCTGATAGTCTTTTACCAATTTGTGCATCCCTTTTAGTTGGGTGCTTAGTGGAAGCTTCCAACATTCATTCCACAGCACATCCTCTTTCATTCAAACTTAACATTTTGAACTGGGATGAAAGTAAAAAATTTAAAGAGAACACAGAACGTTGATTAAGACAGTCGCTTTTATTCTTCTTTCTTCCAAACTGTAATTAAATTCAAAACAGAAGTAAATTCAAAAAATCTTATCACTTTAATATTTAACAGTTTTAACACTTCCCCAGCCCCCCTGAGGCTAAACCAAAGTGCAAAGCACCGCATCCACTGCCTGCAACAAGCACTCCACAAGAGCAAACAGGCTTCAACAACTTCTGCTCTCAATCTAATACAACAACCTACATTCGACAAGCATCCAGACCACACAAACACACTGAAATACAAAAACTAAGATTTCTCCTATCCCCCTCTAGTTATGCCACTAGTCCACTCTCCCAACTCATCATAATCTTGGGACATAATCACTCCCATTTTAGGATGGTTTGGTGAGCACTAAAGAGTCTATCCTTAAAAGCCTAGATGAACGCTCCATCCTCACGACCTGGGTTTCCTTGTCCTGAGCACTCTTGATATACTTGGATCAACGGTTCCCTGTATTCAGAAGCTCCTTCCTCTTTTAGCTGTTTGTCTGTGGTAATTCAGCTCCAGTTAGTAGGAGCATTCCCTAAAACTCCCTGAATTTCTGCCTTTAACTGGGTAAGGGATGCCCGTTGGGCATCTATTTCTGATGTTAGGGTGACTACATGTGTCCAGCGTCCCCCACTGTAATCCTGTGCTGGAGGAGCGGCGGGTCCACCTGCTACCTGCCTCCACTTATCCACTGGACAGGCTGCCCTGACCCGCTGGTGTACGTCTCTCAGGTGTAAGTGGTGTCCTACCCAAATTGTGTCTAATTCTTCCCAGAATTTAGTGTTTGCGCTTCTAGGTTGTAATCTACCCAGGGAAGCCATTATCTGCTGTCTCTCACCTGGTGAAGGGTTTATAATGCGCTTTTGGCTGCGCATCTGTTCCCCCTCGGGTTACTGGTGCTAAGTTGTGTTCTAGCGCTTCCCACTCCTTTGGAGGAGCGTTTGGTCCCTGTTGTGTGGACTCATAAAGAAGTAGAGGAACAGTTTCCCCTCTCCATTTCTTCTCTGCTAACACTTGCTTTTGTTTCTCCAGTTCCCTCACTCTGGATTCTAACTCTCTAATCTTTTCTTTATCTTCACTCCACTTTTTAGTAGAGGCGACTACTTGCTCAATTAGTCCAGCTAACTGATTAACTAATAATACCCCTACCTTCTTTGTCTTATTTCTCTTTTCTCTAACTATCCACTTTCTCTGCTGCTCTAAGGTCTGAGAGGTATCCCAGCATCTTCTTTATTGATATTTGCCTGTCTGTCATGTACACTTCAATTAGAGAACCTGCAGATCTCCTCTTAACTTCTTTATCTGCCATTTCGCAGACTTCACTGCCCCCGGTCCCTATTGCCACCTTGGCAACGTGTTTTAGGCACCGTATGGTCACGATTACTCCCGAGCAAAGCGTGCTCTCTACAATATGGACTTCATTACCCCCAGCCACTATTACTACTCCAGCACCGTGTTTCACTACCGTCTCAGGGTTTCAATTTATACTCATGGCTTCCACTATTACCACCTGGGCAATGTACTTCTCCACCGGAGTGCGGCTCTAGGTCAGCGTTGATCAGCTCCTTTTCCACACCGCTTTTACAACATTGACAGTCCAGTGCCCAACTTTATAAAGACACTTGTGCCTGTATAGACATAAGAGGGAAAGGTATATGGAAACATTGGACCCAGCTGAAATTACACAAAGAAATGAATGAATGAATGAATGAATTGACCTGATTGCTTTCCTCAACACAGGCAAAGACTGCAAGCAAGAACAACTGGTGCATTTGGGTTGATAGTATAATTTGTGAAAAGTGTATCAATTATAGTATTAGGATTGATATTTGCTCATTGCGGATATATATGTAACTGCATATGTAACTGTACTACTTTGCATTGGCGCGACTGTAAATTTGACTGGATTGGAGGATAACCTATTTGACAAAGCTCATATACACTTAGACGGGAATTGAACTGAATGTTACCCGTCAGCACAATCGGTCGAAGCCCTCTTTGTAGCCACCCCTGGGTGGACCCCTCATGACATATATACAGTAGATACATCAGATGCACCCTGTAAGGGACAAATTGGCAAATATAAAAGAGGTATACAGGGGAGATGTGTGGAACTTGCAAATCCCACAGATCCTGTGTGCGGGGGGCTCCAACAGGTGGAAGGAAGAGCTTGTTCAGATACTTCCAGCTATCCGCTTTGTTTTATGGGGCAGGGATGGGGATGTGTCTATGCCTTGGTCCCCAAGAATGATTCCTGCGCGCAGACGCAGTGTGTCCGTCAATATTGTCGGGTTAATAAGGGACAGTTTACTTGCACTTGTGATGAACAGAAATATCTAAATATAACCGCGGGAAGACAGCCCATTTGTGGACAATGTAACGGGACCCACGTAAGCTCAGCCAAATGGACATACCCATTTGATACTTACCAGGTGGTGGGATCAAACCGGGAGTCAAGTAAACCGAGCAATTGACAGTATAAACAAACTAATAACCGAGACACTAAATGCTACTGGGCTAAGAAGGGATATGTGTTCCTCTTCAATGGTACTCACACGACAGAAACACCAAATCTCCCAAACCTTTTTGCAGTAGGAACAATAGGACCACTCACTGTTCCATGCTCTCAGAAGGGGCATATCTGGTGGCGAATAATAACCTGGGCTACCAGCAAAGAATTCTGCACTGATTGGGAAGCCTCGGGCAATGGGATCATCACTGGGATACGGGTTCCTTGGAGCCCTATCTCTGGGGGGGGGGGGGGGGGCGGCGGAGGACGGGGGGTGGGGGGAGGGGGAGGGTGGGAGGGCGGGGGAGGGGGGTGGGCAGCAGGAGTGATTAGTGCAAAAAATAGGAATCATATTGTTTGTGGACTAACAGTCCTCGGAAACAGCACTTCAAAAGCACTGGAGGCTGTTAACCAAGAAATGGCTGAACTGAGATTATATGCACAGCAGACACGATACGCAGTGGACTACCAGTTAGCACAACAAGGGGGAGTATGTACCATCATAGGCAACAAATGCATAACCCATGTCACAGACGAATCCTATAACATTACCCAAGTCATCAATAACAACAGAGAACAACTTGATAACTTCAGATAGGGACCTAAGAATGGAAGTAACTGGCTGGAATGGCTCGTAGGTGGATCCTGGGGATCTTACTTATTGCATGGATTGGTCATACTCATTTCAATTGTTATTGTCTGTTGTCTAATTGTTTGATGCCTTAATGTCTGTTGTAAAATAATACTAACACGAATTGTGCCAGGAGCCACTGTAACCATCGAGGAAGAACCCATGATGGAAGTCCCTGAAGACAGCAGAAGAAGCGAAGAAGGAAAGAAGAAAATTGACCTCGACATGTGAAGATGCAGCTGTTGGTCTGGGGATTATTAAAGTCATAATCCTGATCAAAAGAGGGGACTGAAATGGGGAAAATTATAAAATGGGTACCTGACACACAAAATGGTTGCCTGACACACAAAATGGTTACCTGGGAAGAGACATTAAGCAGGCACTGGCTTTTAGCACAGACAGCTACTTAAAATTAAAACATGCAGCACAGACAGTCACTTAAAGTTAAAACATGCAATAACCAAATACTGCAGGAAGCTAGTCAGAGCTTGAGGCACTTTAAAGATAAGGACAGACCCAGGACAATAAGGTCTGATAATAAGATCAGCCATAGATGGGAACATAAATACATAAATGCAGCAAAACCAATCACTGAGTGAATAGATCGAAACTAGTCATTGAAAGTCATTGATAGAGGAAATGTATCCATTCTATGAACAATGCGATGTTAAATGCCCATGTCTGTACCTGTCTGATTGTAATGATGTGTTAACTATCGATCAGCGTGATGTGTCTACTCAACTATAACGATATGTTAAATGGCTAATATCCGGACTATCCATTGTCTAAAAGGTATAAAAATGATCAACTGCTATTGTATGATTGAGAAGGCAGCTGTCAAGTACTGCGGAGTACCAGTGCTTTCTCCCCGAAGCTTCATGTCCCAAATAAAACTGTGTTGTTGAACCTCCAGTCTGACTCCGGTGGCAAATTTCCCACAACACATTGGCACTTCCAAAATTCATTACCTCACAATTGTCTGGATTAAACTCCATCTGCCATTTCTCCAGTCAAGTCTCCAACCAATCTATATCTTGCTGCATCCTCTGACAATCGTTTTCACTATCTGCAACTCCACCAATTTTTGTGTCATCTGTGAACTTATGAAACAGACCAGCTATATTTTCCTCCAAATCATTCATATATACCACAAACAACAAAGGTCCCAGATCTGATCATTGTGGAACACCGCGAGTCACAGCCTTCCATTCAGAAAAGCACCCATCTACTGCTACCCTCTGCCTTCTATGACCAAGATCGTTCTGTATCCATCTTGCCAGCTCTCCTCTGATCCCATGTGACTTCACCTTTCATACCAGTCTACCATGAGGTACCTTGTCAAAGGCTTTACTGAAGTCCATGCATACAACATCTACTGTCTTTCCCTCATCTATCATCTTCATGACTTCCTTGAAAAACTTGATCAAGTTCGTGAGGCACGACCTCCCCTTTAGAAAACCTTGCTGTCTATCACTAATAAGTACATTCAGGACACCAGTGAAGGATTGGCAGCAGACAGTTTTTTATTGGATAAGAAAGGGCAAAAGGCTATGCTATGATTGGTGGATATGCATGCAAATGAAGAATTAGAAAGTTGTTCATTTCTCTTTTGCTGTAATTAACCATAACTATTGAACTTTCCGTATGAATCAGCAGAACACCCTGCAATGCTGGGCGCTGTATTGTGTTCACACTTGTGCATAAAGTTATTAAAGCTTGAAAATTGAGTATTCTGGGTTTAAGTGTTGTCTGTATCCAAGTCGACTGCAGTTTAAATGTTGTTAGTACCCAAAACCGATGACACTACCAGTGGACATTGATTGTTTCAGTATCAGAGACTCACGAATATTACGAAATATTGTGCAATCATAAACAAACATCTGCACCTCTGAGCTCAGATGGGAAACATTGATGAAGCAATTGAATCCGATTGAGCTTTAGGCACTATCAAAGAACTAAGAACAAAGAAAATTACAGCACAGAAACAGGCCCTTCGGCCCTCCAAGCCTGCATCGACCATGCTGCCCGACTTAACTCAGACCCCCTACCTTTCCGGGGACCATATCCCTCTATTCCCATCCTATTCATGCACTTGTCAAGACACCCCTTAAAAGTCACTACCGTATCCGCTTCCACGACCTCCCCCGGCAACGAGTTCCAGGCACTCACTATTCTCTGTGTTAAAAATCTGCATTGTACATCTCCTTTAAACCTTGCCCCTCGCACCTTAAACCTATGCCCCCTAATAATTTACTCTTCTACCCTAGGAAAAAGCTTCTGACTATCCTCTCTGTCCATGCCTCTCATAATCTTGTAGACTTCTATCAGGTCTCCCCTCAACCTCCGTCGCTCCAGTGAGACCAAATGAAGTTTCTCCAAACTCTCCTCATAGCTAATGCCCCCCATACCAGGCAATATCCTGGTAAATCTTTCCTGTACCCTCTCCAAAGCCTCCACTACCTTCTGGTAGTGTGGCGACCAGAATTGAACACTATATTCCAAGTGCGGCCTAACTAAAGTTCTATAAAGCTGCAACATGACTTACCAATTTTTAAACTCAATATCCCGGCAGATGAAGGCAAGCATGCCGTATGCCTTCTTGAATACCTTCTCCACCTGCATTGCCACTTTCAGTGACCTGTGTACCTGTACACCCAGATCCCTTTGCCTGTCAATACTCTCAAGGGTTCTGCCATTTACAGTATATTTCCTATCGATATTAGACCTTCCTTAATGCATTTGTCCGGATTAAACTCCATCTGCCATCTCTCCGCCCAAGTCTCCAACTGATCTATATCCTGCTGTATTCTCTGGTGTTCCTCATTGCTATTCGCAAATCCACCAACCTTTGTGTCATCCGCAAACTTACTAATCAATGCAGTTACATTTTCCTCCAAATCATTTATATATATTACAAACGGCAAAGGTCCCAGCACTGATCCCTGAGGAACGTTACTTGTCACAGCCCTCCATTCAGAAACGGACCCCTCCACTACTACCATCTGTCTTCTTTGACCGAGCCAGTTTTGTGTCCACCTTGCCAGGTCACCTCTGATCCCATGCGACTTCACCTTCTATAACAGTCTGCCATGAGGGACCTTGTCAAATGCCTGAGGAACTCCTGCACTGATGTCCTGGGACTGAGATGATTCAGCTCCAACAACCACAATCATTATATTTTGTGCTAAAAATACTCCACTAGCAAAATATTCCGTGAATTTACAGACTATGCTTGAATGCAGTTATGTCCACAGTACATCATGGATGGCCAGACTTGAGCTGCCAAATTTGGTTTGAATGTTTGCATTTTGCATGATGAAAGTGCCACGTAACATGATGGAGGGTATCCTCACTGTGAAAGTTAAACGTTAACTCCACAAGACAAAAAATATTAAAAGTGCAATTAACACGGTTAATTATACTCCAAATACAACTTCTTAACTCAACCCTCCTTCTGCATCGGCTTCGGCATCGGTGTGATAAATCATTGCCAGACTCGAGTCTTGGTCGACGTACTGTTTCAAAGACTATGGTAAGGATTGAGACTTCTTTGCCTTCCACTAAAGTTTTCAGCCAAGGTTTTCTTTTCAAATATCCTCCAACTGCCTTCCCATTCAATACTGCCATCTTATGCAGAACCACCTTGGGTCAGAACCCTGTTGGTTCTAACGACCTCCTGTGTCTTTGAACTATTTCTTTCAGTTTGGTTATCATAGAAATTCGGCTCACTGTTATTAGGATCCTTTTGTTATGAAAGTTTTTTAATAAAAAAACTGTTAGCCAGTACACATTGATTTTCAATATGCTTAGCGAACTTGTTCTCAGCCAAATCCAAATTCATTAAACATAGAAACGTATCCAGGGCATTATGATTAATTCCTGGTTGACCATTTTATTTCTTATCTCTGAGGAAAATTGGTGAAATGATCCACTTATTGGGAGCAAGGTAACTTACCAGAAATCTTTTTTTTAATTAAAGGCACCATCATCCAAACACAAAACGTACCTATTTTTGCTCAAAAGCACATTGATCCTCATAATGTGCAAAAATGTGCCAAGTGTGGCCAATAGGGCTATTGAGCTAAAACCACAAATTGTAATGCAGGAATATACCATAGTTGTAATAATAGAAACGTGGCTTAATAATTGTGAAGACTGGATGCTCAATATTTAAGGTGAAGTAAGGATCAAATGGGATAGACGGGGAAAAAGAGGTGGGGGCAATACTTATTATGTCATTGCAGTGGTGGAAATTGAGGAATTTACAAAGCAGACAACAATAAAATCTATTTAGTTTAAGTTGTTAAGAAGAAGAAAGAGAATTATAATTTTGCAGTCGTCATTTCTTCAGTAAAAACAATGAGAGATGAAAAGCAGCAAATATGCAGAGCAATCACCGAGTTGCTGAAAATCTATAGACTGAGGTTATTGTTGGACTTTAGTTAATAAATACCGATTGGGATAATGTTACCATTACATATTTTAAATGTGCATTTGCTAGGCAGACAAGACAATGGCTCAAGGGCTAAACAATGGGATTAGAATAGTTAGGTGGTTTATCTTTGACCGGCAGTGATGGATTGAAGGGCTTCTGCTGTGTTGCATGCCTTTCTGACTCTAAGCTGAAGAGTGGGTGAAATTTCTGAAATGTGTTCAAAAGATGTTCGTTGACCAGCATGTTCTCAGTTCATCTGAAAAGGAGGCATTACAAGGTCTGCAGCTGGAGAATGAGGCCAAGTATCTGTGTTTTGTTTTGCGTAATAATGATCAATTTATCACGAGGTTTGGATTAGCAATCGAGAGGAACAGGGACCAATCGAAAGTCAAACACCTAAAGTGAAATAGGGCTAAATTCAATTGATTGAGGGACAATCGAGTCAGAGTAAAATTGAACTAAACTTTTATAGAAAAATCTGTAACAGAAACAGAGGTGATAGTTAAAGAGCTCTTTTACAGGCTGGACACGCTTCAAAAAACGTGAAAGTTAAGGGAACGAAAGGCAGGGGTCTTTGGACGACGAGGGACATTGAGAAATTGATGAAACAAAAAAAAGCTTATGATGCATGCCCGGTGAGTCTTACAAGCGAGAATCTGGATAAATACGAGGAAATAAGAGGGTAAGTGAAGAGCAAAATAATACAGGCAAAGGGAGAATATGAGAAGAACCTGATAGATAACATAAAGGGGATCCCATCAGGTTTCTACTATGCAAATCGCAAAGCACTTAGAAAGAGTTCACGTGGAATTGATTAGGGACTAAGAAGGTGATAGATACTAATAACGACAAGGTAGTATCAAAATACATAATGATTACATTTCATTCGGGCTTATTGAGGAAGGGACTGCCGAAAAATGTTGTTTGAAATGGAAATGGCAGAGGTAATGGATGATGTGAAGACTGAAAGGTAGGATGTACCCGGAAGGTTGGCTTTGTTAACAATAGACACGTCCGGTTCCTGAGGGCTGACAACCCTTGCCTCATCAATTATCTTTGTCACCTCTTCAAAAAACTAAATTAAGTTGGTGAGGCATGACCTTCCCCCTACAAAACAATGCTGCCTCTCACTGATTATTCCATTTTCTTCCAAATGTGCATATATCTTATTCCTCAGTGTCTTCTCCAAAAGCTTCCCCGTCACTGATGTCAGACTCGCGGGCCGATAATTTGCTGTATTATCCCTACATCCTTCCTTAAACAGCGGAACAACATTCTCCAGTCCTCTGGAACCTCGCCTGTGGTCAACGAGGATGTGAAAATATCCGTTAAGGTCCCAGCTATTTCTGCACTTGCCTCCCGCAGTAACTGGAGCAGATCCCATCCGGCCCCAGGGAATTGTCGACCTTAATACAATTTAGGATATCCAACACTTCCTGCTTCGAGACCAATTACTTCCTGAAAATACGGCATAAGCGAATTCAACGAGAATTTGGAAAGGGAAACTTTTTGTAGAACTAAAGTACAAGAGCAAAGCGGTGCCAATAATTGGATGGTTTTTTTGGAAGTGGTGACATTGGCCTGATGGGGCCGAATGGTGTTCTTGATTAATCTTCTGAGTTACCAACTGTAGAGAGTACCTTCTCTCTCTCTGTCTCTCTCTCTCTCACGCGTTCTCTCTGTCTCTCCTTCTAGTTCTGAGAGGTCCAATTAGATTGAAGTCTACCCTACAGCTACCCTTGCAAAGCTTTCCTACCCACGCCAGATCCACGTTCGCAGTAACGGAAGGTGGCTTGGCAAATCACTTCCACATAGAAAATTGGTGGAAGTAAATCTGTTCACAGACATTTAGTAAAACTGAGGTTTTCTCAGGTAGGGAAGTGACTGCAGAAACGGGCCAAATTGAAATCCTAAAATAAAGAGATCCTAATAATTTGTGTGTAATTACTTAGAACAGCATTTATTCCAAAGTATGAAAAGAATAAACTTGCATTCATATATTTTACACCCTGAGAACGTCCCACAGCCTTTTATGGCTGGTTCAGTATTTCTGAAGTATGACAGCTGTTGAAATGTTGGGATGGCAAAGGACAAGGTTTCCGCAAACGACAATCAAATTAATGGCCGGTTACTTTATGAGTTTATTTTAAATTATAAAAATATCGGTGGAACTCTATTGCATTGCAGAGTATCTTTAAGATTTGTAGCCCACCCCCTGAGCGGGAAGACAGGGCCGCACCTCCGACAGTGCAACGCTGGTTTACCAGGAAAAGGTTTACCAGGATGTTGCCTGGTCTGGAGGGTCTTAGCTATGAGGAGAGATTGGGTAAACTGGGGACGTTCTCCCTGGAAAGACGGAGGATGAGGGGCGACCTAATAGAGGTGTATAAAATTATGAAGGGCATAGATAGGGTGAACAGTGGGAAGCTTTTTTCCAGGTCGGAGGTGACGAACACAAGGGGTCACAGGTTCAAGGTGAGGGGGGCAAGGTTCAACACAGATGTCAGGGGGTGACCTAATAGAGGTGTATAAAATTGTGAAAGGCATAGATAGGGTGAACGCTGGGAAGCTTTTTCCCAGGTCGGTGGTGACGTTCACGAGGGGTCATAGGTTCAAGGTGAGGGGGGGGGGGAGGTTTAACACGGATATCAGAAGGACGTATTTTACGCAGAGGGTGGTGGGGGCCTGGAATGCGCTGCCGGGCAAGCTGGTGGAGGCGGACACACTGGGAACGTTTAAGACTTATCTCGATAGCCACATGAACGGAGTGGGAATGGAGGGATACAAAAGAATGGTCTAGTTTGGACCAGGGAGTGGCGCGGGCTTGGAGGGCCGAAGGGCCTGTTCCTGTGCTGTATTGTTCTTTGTTCTTTGTATTTTACACAGAGGGTGATGGGGGCCTGGAATGCACTCCCAAGCAAGGTGATTGAGGCGGACACGCTGGGATCGTTTAAGACTTATCTAGATAACCACATGAACAGTCCGGGAATAGAGGGACACAAACGAATGATCTAGTTGGGCACATGAGCAGCGCAGGTTTGGAGGGCCGAAGGGCCTGTTCCTGTGCTGTATTGTTCTTTGTTCTTTGTTCTCCTCCAGTAATGATCTGGAGTGTCAACACCGATAATGTAATGTCGCTGGAGTGTGTCTTGAACATCCAACCTTTAGCCAACCTCTAGCGGGAGTGTTAGCAACCAATCACGGTTGACACATCTTAGTGTGAAATAAATAAAAAAATCAACCTGTGAGGCACATCCTGTAATTAACATGACTTTGTCTTGTGTCCATTCATGTATATACATAATTAATGCATATATTTGTCGACGGGGCTAGATAAACTAAGGTGGGATCAGGTCGGTGGGGAGCGTAATAATCGTCCTTGACCAATTAGACCGAGAGGCCTATTACTATACTGTACATTCTGAGTAAAAGTGCTACTTGCAAGTGAAATCTGGGCCATTTTAATTGTTGGGTATCGAACAATGGAAGCACCCATTATATATTTATGTTCACGTAAACAGCATATGTTTTTTGATGGAATTGTGTGTCAAGTAACTAACACAAAATGATCATACAGAGGTACAATTCGGCACGTACACGTTCATGATCTATTACCATACAGTATTATACAAACAGTTTCCACGCTTCAATGGACACTGGGCAGCATATTGTACAGAGATTATTTATTAGGGCACATGCTCTTCAATAGCGGGCACGCATAGTTTCTGATTTATATAATTGGTTGCAATGGAACTAAATTTATAATGGCAGGTGTAATACAGCGCGCTTAATTTAAAATGTCAATGGGCTTCACAAAGATATATTGAAAATGAATTGAGAAGAACGATGTGATGTAACGTTGACTCTGGGCGCAAGTATTAAATGGAAGATTCAGGGTCAACCATTCCTTTATATATTTCTCACATTGTTTTCATTTCCATTGAGCTCAACATTAACACCACTTCCGTCATTAAACTTTCCTTTCAGGGCATGACATCGCTCACTTCATTCACCTTTCCTGTGATACACGACTGCACAGCTGCAGTCAAAGGTCCTGGCGATGTCGCTTTGGAATATCCGTGGATAAATCTCAATTTCGTGTAATCACCATTTTTAAACTGTTGGTTTGTGACCAGCATGTGAAGAAGCTGACTCCAACTTCTTATTATCAGATAGCATTTTCTATCACGAGTCACCTGTTCACATGGTTTCGCTGTGACCTGGATTTGGAGGAACATGGATAGTATTCTGATGTAGAACGCATCGAATTTACATTGTGGAGCAATTCGTTCATTGGCTCTGTCATTTCAGGCGGAAGCCATCAGCTTGCAAGTTCTTGTCAAAGCTCTGTACTCCTCGCAATAAGCGGTGTATGTTTTTAGTTAAACATGTTTATAGCGGATGTGCTTCAACCCATTTGGGTCCTCCGAATCTTGTCCACAAGTATCTTCGGTTGCTTATTTTCCAACCCCCAGCCCCTTTCACCGACTATTATTTAACTTTTGCACAGCTGCTTCATGTCATCCCTATAATTCTCAATCTGTTTCATGATAGCTGGTATTCGCGCTAATTTCCAAGTCTCCCAAGCTCTTGAAAACACGAACGCTCTCGGGCTCAAACGTCACTTTCTATTGTACATTCTCTATTTTTCAAGATATCTTTAATGTGGAAGTTTATTGGTGGAAACTAGGTGAAAACAAATTTCTGCAAAGAAGCTCAGACAGCAGGAAGATATTTCTCTGTTTTAAACAAGGGGTGCCTCCTTTCACCTCCTGAATATCAGTGCCCAGGATGCCGGTGTGTATTACTGTGGAGTCAAAACTCTGGAAAACAGGACTGCAAATAGAACCGGCTCAACGATCAAAGTATTTGGCGAGTGATACTGGGGGAGGATGGTAACCTCAAATATTCGGATAATTATAGCTGCTGAGTATTTGCTCAGCTACCAGGACAACTCTTCAACTATCTGCGAAGCAGCGTTCCTTCCATTCCAAATTTTGGTATAATTCTTTCCATTAAACTTAAGGGAGGGGAAAATCGGTCGTGGAATGTCATGGGAATCTAATTTCAAAATCGTTAAAATAAATAATTATGATTAACTCTCACTGGGGAAACTTCCGTTCTGTGTGATCATAATCGGTCGCTCATTTCGGTAACATTTTAAAAAGTGCAACATTTTACAAACCTTAAGAATGCTCCGATTAATATCCAGACTAGACTTTACCAGCTGATGATTATTTTTTTCTTCAACACTGAAATTATCCTTAGTTGCGTTTTATATTTTTTTAAAATAGTTTTACTTTGCGTTTCACACATCAAGGACAGGGAGACTAAAAATTATAATTAATTCACGGGCGATCTGGTCCAACAAATGTACTGTGTAGAAACTAACAGTAGATTAAAGTCCTTTCCAATTTATTCTCCTCCACTGTTAGTCTGCGGTGACATTAGAGGTGAAGTTCATCTGACGTTAATTGATTTTGTTGATTGATTCAAACAGCGTGACTTTGTGCGGTCGGAAAGCACTTTCTTCTGGGACGAGATAGGAAACAATAATAATCTTCAACATATCTTCTGCTGAGCTCCTATTTAAACTACTTAACGTCTCAAAATGTATGACTGTTCCATCTTGTAAAAACTGATACTTCCATCCCTGCACCACCAATCTCTCGTCATCAGCATAAAAAACAAGTGAAACTGGCCAGCTTGAGATCAACTCCGGTGAGATGACGCAAACGTTCAACCAAACTGCCAAACTGATCTGGGATAGGGATCACTGGCATGCGCAATTCAAGATTGGAGTTACAGTGATAGGTATATCCACCACATACGAGGTGTTGTCAATTTCCAAGTTTTAAAAAAGGCGAATCACTATGTAGCAGAGGCGCCGATTATTTTCACAATAGTTCAAAACTATCTGAATATTTTTGCGGTCACGTTGTATCTCCTTACATTACAAATTGTTTGGAATTGTATACAGCAACGTATTTCCTATGTTGCAATATAATAATACATCAAGTGTTTATGCTGTTCTCTATTTTGTAATATTTTCCATTTTAGACAATAAGGTACCTTATACTGCTAAATATTCGCTATTATATGCAATGACAAATGACGTTATGGAATATCGTATTGGCGAATGAGTCATACAATCCCGACAGCACAGAAGGAGGTTATTCGACCCATCGAGCCTGCACTGACAACAATCTCACCCAAGCCCTACCCCGTAATATCCCACTAATTTCCCTGACACTCAGGGACAATTTAGCATGGTCAATCTACCCAATCCGTACATTTTTGGAGTGTGAGTGGAAACCGTAGTACCGGAGGAAACTCACGCAGTCACCGGAAGTTAGGATTGAACCGATGTACCTGGCGCTGTTATCCAGACTCGAAACGTTCACTCTGTTCTCTCTCCACAGATGCTGTCAGATCTGATGAGATTTTTCAATATTTCATGTTTTTGTAACATATTGGAGAAACTGCACTGAAAGCGATGCTATTTTATTCTGCTATATATTTATTATTCTGTAATGCATTATATTCATTATTTTACATAATAAAATGTTTTTTAAAAATTTATAATGCAGCACATTTTCTACTTAACCCAGCAATATATTTGCTATTTTATAAAGCAGCACATATGGCGGCACGGTAGCACTGCTGCTTTATAGCTCCAGGGACCTGGGTTCGATTCCCGGCTTGGGTCACTGTCTGTGTGGAGTTTGCACATTCTCCTTGTGTCTGCGTGGGTTTCCTCCGGGTGCTCCGGTTTCCTCCCACAGTCCAAAGATGTGCGGGTTAGGTTGATTGGCCATGCTAAAATTGCCCTTAGTATCCTAAAATGCGTAGGGTAGAGGGATTAGTGGGTAAATATGTCGGGATATGGGGATAGGGCCTGGGTGGGATTGTGGGCGGTGCAGACTCGATGGGCCGAATGGCCTCTTTCTGTGCTGTAGGATTTCTATGATAAACTAGATTTGCTGTTTTATTTTGAACTTGCTTGCTATTTAAGGGTACACATTTTCATGTTTATTCTGCAATCATTTGCTTTTTGCATGGTTAAAAGTATTTATTATATAATTCTGACCATTTTCGACTAACATGTCCTTGTCCAATGCTATAACATAGTTAGTAATTCATGTTGAAGCACATTTACTGTTCTTTCTAAACCACATTTAGTGTTTAAGACGAGCAGACGTGCACTTTATATCATATTGCAATTATGAAAATATATGATATATACTGTAACATGGATGGGTAACGTTAAGAACGTTAAAGTTGTTAAAGTGTAGGATATTTAACACGCCATAATATAAAATACCTTCTAATATCGTAACAGGTTTGTTACATCTTCAGATAACACAGAAGAGAAATGTGTAGAAACTTTGATTCTTATTTATAAATAAACTAAATTCCAATGTTGAAAGTTCTAACAGAACTGTTCCGACTCCACCAAATTATGTTATTACAATATGCAAGTGAAATCTGAACAGTAAATTATGTGAATTCATACAGGTATGATTTTATAATGTCAAGTTCAAGTTCTTCGAAGGTAAATTTCACAAAGTAAATTATCTTGCATTTTATGTAATGAATAATATATCGCGATAATTGATCAACACTAAGACATAGTAATTGTATCAAATTTGGAATAGAAAGTAAACAATTGATGCATTCAATAAAAATATCCAAATGCACGATTTTACCTGTTTGTTTTTTCTTCTTACAGTTCCCCCAATTCCACTGCGGACTTTTTCCACAGCACCTGAATAAAACCCCTCTGTTCTGAATCTTGTGTGCAAAACGGATGAGCTTTACCTGGAGGCCCTCGCTTTAATTTGGTATAAAAATGGAATTGAGATTTTCACCGATATGGATACAATCAAAAAGTTGAACGTAGCTGGTCTGTATGAAGTTTCAAGTCCGTTGATGGAGAGACAGCCCGTCCAGAGGGAAACTGTTTATACTTGTCAGGTGTCTCACGTTACCCTCCCGGTTCCAGCTAATGTGACTCTTAAGATTTCCAATGTACCAGCAATTCGAGGTAACTAAGTGGGTATTTATATTCCATGGGTAGCGACGCTGGAACGGCAATTAGTTCAGGGTAAGGTATCTGATTTGGATGTGCGGCCCATCAGCACAGAAATGAAAATGAGACAATCTGATCGTTCTGGTCCCAGCCGTTCTTCTGGTCTCAGCCTGATTGTTCAGTATCGGGCTAGAGTAGGACATTGTCCCAATAGCCGTGCTGACGGCTGGCGTGTCATATCTACTATGTAAGGTACATTTAGAAATTAAGAAAATAACATCTCAAACATTTTGAAGTAAACATCTTCACGTTTTTCTAAGACATTCCAAAATCTCACTACTGTGTTGTTCGAAATCAGAATTGTGAATAATACATCTCGCGATTCAGCTCGGTCGCCTGTAATATATTCACTCACTTTCATTTCTATTCATTTCTTTTCTAGTTATTAACGGATCAATTGTGGTGATTCGATCTGTGTTGAGCATATTGATCCTTTTGATGCTAACGATGATCATTCTGGATTATTTTTGGTTCGATTTGAAAGGTAAAACTTTCATTTATCACTGAGGGCAGATACCGAACAGAATCAGAAAATAAGGATCAGAATTAGTTTTTATAATGCTCAGAGCAGCACCTCCGTTTCTGCGGACACGCACACAATCCAGTTTGAGCTTGTGATGGTCTTCCTGGCTCTCTAGAATTCCGGGTGTGCAGACCAATTCTGGAGTAATATGGTACCGATTCTTTTGCCTTTTTGGACACATTGTGTCAAAAATGAGGTCACTTCGTCGTCGAAATTGGTCCAAGTAATTCATAGAACATAGAACATAGAACATTACAGCGCAGAACAGGCCCTTCGGCCCACGATGTTGCACCGACCAGTTAAAAAAAAAACTGTGACCCTCCAACCTAAACCAATTTCTTTTCGTCCATGAACCTATCTACGGATCTCTTAAACGCCCCCAAACTAGGCGCATTTACTACTGATGCTGGCAGGGCATTCCAATCCCTCACCACCCTCTGGGTAAAGAACCTACCCCTGACATCGGTTCTATAACTACCCCCCCTCAATTTAAAGCCATGCCCCCTCGTGCTGGATTTCTCCATCAGAGGAAAAAGGCTATCACTATCCACCCTATCTAAACCTCTAATCATCTTATATGTTTCAATAAGATCCCCTCTTAGCCGCCGCCTTTCCAGCGAAAACAATCCCAAATCCCTCAGCCTCTCCTCATAGGATCTCCCCTCCATACCAGGCAACATCCTGGTAAACCTCCTCTGCACCCTCTCCAAAGCCTCCACATCCTTCCTGTAATGTGGGGACCAGAACTGCACACAGTACTCCAAGTGCGGCCGCACCAGAGTTGTGTACAGTTGCAACATAACGCTACGACTCCTAAATTCAATCCCCCTACCAATAAACGCCAAGACACCATATGCCTTCTTAACAACCTTATCTACTTGATTCCCAACTTTCAGGGATCTATGCACACATACACCTAGATCCCTCTGCTCCTCCACACTATTCAAAGTCCTCCCGTTAGCCCTATACTCAACACATCTGTTATTCCTACCAAAGTGAATTACCTCACACTTCTCCGCATTAAACTCCATCCGCCACCTCTCGGCCCAACTTTGCAACCTGTCTAAGTCTTCCTGCAAACTACGACACCCTTCCTCACTGTCTACCACACCACCGACTTTGGTGTCATCAGCAAATTTGCTAATCCACCCAACTATACCCTCATCCAGATCATTAATAAATATTACAAACAGCAGTGGCCCCAAAACAGATCCCTGAGGTACACCACTTGTAACCGCACTCCATGATGAATATTTACTATCAACCACCACCCTCTGTTTCCTATCCGCTAGCCAATTCCTGATCCAATTTCCTAGATCACCCCCAATCCCATACATCTGCATTTTCTGCAGAAGCCTACCATGGTGAACCTTATCAAACGCCTTACTAAAATCCATATATACCACGTCCACTGCCTTGCCCCCATCCACCTCCTTGGTCACTTTCTCAAAAAACTCAATAAGGTTAGTAAGGCACGACCTACCTGCCACAAAACCATGCTGACTATCACCTATCAATTCATTACTCTCCAAATAACTATAAATCCTATCCCTTATAATTTTTTCCAACATCTTGCCGAAAACAGAAGTGAGACTCACCGGTCTATAATTCCCGGGGAAGTCTCTGTTCCCCTTCTTAAACAATGGGACAACATTCGCTAACCTCCAATCTTCTGGTACTATACCAGAGGCCAACGACGACCTGAAGATCAGAGCCAGAGGCTCTGCAATCACTTCTCTTGCCTCCCAGAGAATCCTTGGATAAATCCCATCCGGACCAGGGGATTTATCTATTTTCAGACCCTCCAGAATATCCTGCACATCCTCCTTATCAACTGTAATACTGTCTATTCTACTCCCCTGCAACCCAGTGTCCTCCTCAGCTATATTCATGTCCCCTTGCGTGAACACCGAAGAGAAATATTGGTTCAATGCTTCACCAATCTCCTCCGGTTCCACACATAACTTCCCTCTGCCATCTATAACTGGCCCTAAACTTGCCCTAACCAACCTTCTGTTCTTGACATACCTATAGAACGCCTTAGGATTCTCTTTAACCCTATCCGCCAAAGTCTTCTCATGTCCCCTTTTAGCCCTTCTAAGCTCGCTCTTCAACTCCCTCTTAGCCAATCTAAAGCTTTCTAGTGCACTACCCGAGTGCTCACGTCTCATCCGAACATAAGCCTCCTTTTTCTTTTTAACCAACAAATAAACTTTTTTGGTGCACCACGGTTCCCTAGCCCTACCAATTCCTCCTTGCCTGACAGGGACATACCTATCACAGACTCGCAGTAGCTGCTCCTTGAAAAAATTGTGAGGCTGTTACCTGCCCTGCAACGGCTCAAGACGGAAGTGAAATTTGACCCCACTATTTATTCCGGGGGTGAACCCAGATCATTATTTTTACATTAAATTACTAACAATGCATATTATACAATTAGCCGATAGAGAACATATGGGAACGCAGATGCAGCCTGATCCATCACTCAGTAAGGTCATGGTTGATCTCGTTGTCGTCTTAACTTCACTTTCCAGTCTGCTCATCATAATTCTTGACTCCATTGACGATGAGAAATTTTATCCAATTCCAGCTTGTATGAATTCAATGCTCCAGCCTCCACTGGGGAAGAGCATTCCACATGCTAATAGCCTTCTGAGAATGAAAATCTGGTCTCTATCTGGAAAGGGAGACCTTATTCTTAAACGGTGCCCCTTATTTCCAGTCTCCCCCAAGATAAAACATTTCCCGGTATGCACCTTATCAAGTCCCCTAAGGATACAATGTATGCAATTTTAGAATGATGATGAACAGCTTTCACTCGGCCGTGCATACTTACAACGAAATAAAAATGTATCTCATTTTCAGCCATTGGATATCCTCATCATATTCATAATTTTAAAGCATTAAACAATACAAATGCTATGATTTACAGTGATCAGAAGCGTATGATTAATCTAAATTAATATTTAAGTTTTTGATCTGTACTTTCTGATCTACCGAAGTGGCTATGTTATCCATTCACTATTGTAAAATCTTACAAGTTAGAGATCCGAACCTTTCTCTCACACTTTAGTGGCATCACTGTAATTCGAACAACATATTTTATCACCTGAAATATTTCTTCAGCCAATTGTAATCAAGTTCCATCATGATGTTCACATAGTGCTGGCTGCATATTTCTTCGACGTGAGTCGCGATTCTCCCAAAAAAGTTCTAAGTGCTGAATTCGTAGGAAAACTGCAGTAAATCATGCTTTTTCAGTGGGAGTTCGTACTAGAATCACCCACACTCTGCAATGCAGAGACCACAATGGTGAATTTTATAAAATTTTAGGGGGCGGGACCTATTCCCGCCGGAGAGGCAGAAACTAGCGGGCTTCTGCGCATGCGTAGTGGCCCTGAACTGTCAGCCTCCCTTTTGCTGGCCAGCTCGATCGCTGGTCAGCCCAGGACCCCTGCAGTGCTGCCCGCCCCCCCCCGCCCCCCAACCGCCCTCCCACGGCTCGATCATGGCCCCCCACCCCCCTGTCCAGCTGCGGGCCAGCCGTAACACTCCCCTGTCCCGAACACTTTGATCTCCAGCCCCTTCCCCCTCCCCCACCCTCGGCAGTGACAAGCCCCCCCCCCCCACCTCAAGCCCCTCCCAAGCAGAACCCCCACCCCCCCGCAGACTTCCCCACCCCCCAGCTGCACCCCCCCCCCCCCCCCCCATGGGAGGCAGCCCCCAGACAGACCACCTCCCCCAGCCTGCCCCGATCGCTGGCCTCCCTCCAGCCCCGACCCATCCCCATGCAGAGTGGCAGTGGGACACCCCACCCCCACGGATCACCCCCCCAAGCCCCACCCCCAGCTGGCCTCACCTGCTATGTTCCACCCCCTCCGCACTGCCCATGTCCAATGGACAGTGCCAAGGTGCCCCCTGGGCCTGAGCACTTTGCCCCTTGGGCAGTGCCAGATGCACAGGCATTACTACCAGAGTGCCCATGTCGAGGGGGCATCACATACCCTGCCCAACCCCCTGGGGGGCCCTGATTGCCCCCTTCACTCTGCAGGCTACTTCCCCGAAAGTGGAGAGATAGTCTGAACCCCGCCGGAGTGAAATTATACTGGCAGGGTGGGAGATGCTAGCGGGCCTGTAGATTTCAGTCCCGGGCCCACTGATCACATTTAAATAACATTAAAATAAGATTCAAATTACTTACCTATTGCTCCCACCGATTTCCAGCGTGGTCCCAACCATGCCAGATATCTGGAGCTCGGAGATGTGTGCGTAGCAGGAATGCATGCACGAATCCCGCAAATCAGCCCACACGCGATTCTCCCGGCCCGCCGTGCTAAAAAATTAGCACGCTGCGATGCGAGAATCACCCACCATATTTTTTTCCCTTTTTGAAAATATTTAAAACTAATTTGAAAATATGTGATGTAACTTAATAAGTGAAGCAGCACAGATTCACTCAAGTATGATAAGTAATATTTGTTTGTAAAATGTTCTTAGTTTCACCCTTAACTCACATTGGTGTACTTGGTTGATTTGGTTTTGTGACCACACATCATTGCCAAAAGATTAGATTCTTGCAAAGTTTGGAATTGCTTACATTTGCATAATACAAATGTTCAAATGATGCTTAAATATTGAACTCATGGAACTGGATTGCCAAAATTAATAGTTCTAAATGAGACTCTATCATTCTATCATAAAGCGACCATAACAGAGTCTTGGCGGTGCAAAGTGATACCCTTTAGAAGTAGTCCATGATCACAAGGACTGTCAGAGACATACAAATTGCTTTGATCTGAATTTCATTTCACGGAATCATTGATTATGGGGGCACCGACTGATCTGTGGAGATTGAGTTGTTATGGTTGGACCAAAACAGCAGAGAAGTAACGAGTAATGCTGAAAATGAGTAAACTATCAAGACCCTGAATGGAATCAAGGCGTCCGCTTGACCACAGATGTATGTTATCTTGGAAAGATTTTGGAGTTATCCAAGAAAATTGAGATATTTTGTGCCCTTAATTATGCATTGCATTGAGATGTCATCCTTTCATTGTTACATGTGCTCCATTCGAAAATAATGACACTGGAAATGAAAATAAGGCAAACATTTCAATTGTCAACATGATGTGAATTGCACCTCTTCAATGTATTCCTTATGTGATATATGCAATATCAATTTTAGGATACCAGAGCAGAAACCCCAAGGTATGTTATGAAGCATGACTATACCCCAACATTTGTTTTTTCATTTTAGCATTGGTGGTGCATTGGATAAGATGTTTCATTCCAGATGTGATTATATAGACACAATAGGAAGCTGTTACCAAAACAAACTTTACTTAACGGTGCTGTTCAACTATAATGAATGAATTAACTTAACTTTTACCAATTGAAATACATGATGCAATTCTTAACTGCTAGTCTATCTCTATTAGTGACAATTTAAGCAATATTCCTCTTATAGACTTAAATTTCTCTTCAAAATTAGTTAACAAACAACACAGGCTTACATAGTTTTACTTGTTATCAGCCCTAGAGCCTTTGAACACTCCAGAGAGAAAAAGTGAGACAGAGAGACACCTCATGCTTCTTTCAGGGGCAGGCAGAAACTGCCTGTTTAAAAATTAAAGAATATTCCCTGCAAATGTAGCTCTGCCCATTCACATGACTCTGCCTTTGTCAATCAACCTAATCAAAACCCTACCCAGAAACCCCAGGGGAAAACCAAATAAACAGAAAAACATTCACTCAGATTAAAGCAAACACATCCCAAACCAAATCAATCATTAGCCTGCATTCTCAGCATGGGAGCTGACTCGTGCAGACATATCAGCAAAATATAAAACAAAGCTGAATTTTAAACATACACTGTGGAAGGGGATTTGAGGATAGCTAGAATAGTAACAGTTAGGAAGGAAAGAGTTAAGATGATATTTTACCCAACATGAAAATGTTAACAGTTTGATCATGTGTGCATGCAATTAACTGAAATTAAAATCAATTATTATGATTCTGAATGTGAAATGCTACAAGTTTAAATTGAAAGGAATTTAATTAGTGTAGTTTAACTTTAAAAAAATGAATCCGAATTTCAGTCAAAATACAGATGCTGCAGAAAATAGTGATATGTTAACAAAGCATAATTTAGTTAGTGGAGAAAATACAATGTTTCAAATTGCGAACAGTTAATGAAAAAAATTATATTAAGAACAATGAAAATTATGTTAAAAAGCATAGAGTGATATCGAGCTTTGGGCCCAAGCTTGGTGTAATCTATGCTTTAGCAATTTGCTGATGATAAGGTGGACAAGGAATTTAGGAAATGAGTTATGCCAAATAGGTGGTAATCTGGAATTGGAATAGGCCAATAGAATGTCACTATATCGGGTGAAATAATGCAATTGGTTGAAGTAATCTGTCATAATAAGGTTGACACATCAATAATGAAATGGTATTAAACTAATTAGTAGGAAAAACTTAGATAAGAAAAAGGTATAATTGCATTGAATTTTAGCAGAAAATTTGAGATCTTCAGAAAGGCTTTGTGGCACTCTGTTCCGCTTGGCAATCTGAAGGCCCCCCTTCAGCTGTAGGTGAACGTTTTGTCTCTTGTATGTTTTTAATAAATTTTAGTACGCTTTAAGCTGAGAATTCGCCTTTGCGAGATTTGGTTTTGAAGAATACTTAGTTTTTCTAAGAAATCAGGCCACCATTCGAAAATTCCCCACTTCATACCCCTTGTGAGAAGCATGATATGAATACATGTGTTAAAAACACAGTGGGCGGTACTTTACCACTTTTTGTCTAGGTTTGGGGGGCATGGAACTGGGAGAGTCCCAGATCCGTTTTTCAGGCGCATTTACAGGCCACCCCATACGCACTCTGGCTGCAAAATTTTGAGCGAGTCTGTTGTTCGCTGCCGAAGCTCGTGGGCGAGGCTCTTTGTGCCCGAAAACTTACAGCTCTGATCGGAGCCTCCAACTGCTTATGTGCAGCAAAAAAATAAAATTCCATAGCTCCCCTGTCAAATCCCTCCCAGGCCAGATAATGCCTCCCCCTGGTCCCCACGGAAATTGCACCCCCCAACATTGTTGACCCCTTACCCCCCATCCCCCAGCACCCAGACCAACCGTGGCCCCGCTGCCCACACCAATCATGCACCCCTCCCCCACCAATTGCAGACAGAGTGGCAGTGCCCCCCTCCCCTGCTGATTGCAGGCAGAGTGGCAGCGCCTCCCCCAGCTCCAAAAGCTGTCTGACACCCTCTCTCTCCCCTGGCCCCAGTAATCATAGAGGCACAGATCCCCACCCCCCATCAGGACACCTGCAAGTGCTCACTTGGCTTCCCCTCAATGGTAACAAGCAAACTGCATTTAACTTGCTGAGATGATCTCCCAAGCTGCCTGCAGCTGATCTGCCCTAACAAGAGGCAGCTCCATAAAAACCCCAAGGAGGGACAGGCAGGCAGGCAGTGCAGGAAAACATGTCATCAAAGAAGGCAGCCCCCAGGTTTCTGGAATCAGACCTGACCAGGTTGCTGGACACAGTGGAGGCAAGGCGGGGAAACCCTTACCCCAACAGGACATTGTCCCAGGGGATGTGATGGGAAAGTGGCTTGGGAGGCAGTGGCTGCCTCTGTGAGGGCTATGGAATTGGCCAAGAGAATCGGGACGCAGTGCCGAAAAAAGGTCAATGACCTCATCCGGGCAGCAAAGGTGAGTCATTAACCCCATCTAGCGTCTTCCCCCAAATTACCCCCAGATCCCCCAGCCCCAGCACCCCATGTGCTTCCAGCCCCTGACCTCCTAGCATCTCCTTCTTCCCTCCCCCGACCACCACCACCCCCCCCCCCCCCCCGCAAGAATTGGGCCACCCCCTGATATTCTGCAGGAATCATGCCATAATTTTTATCATGGCTCCTTCTGTCCCTAAAGGAGGAGAATGTCCATAACTGCCAATAGAGGGAAAAGACAGCAGGTGGTGAGCCTGACCTACGAGTCCTCACCCCCTTTGAGGCGGGCGCTGGAGCTTGAGAGTGAGGAGGACATCGGAGCCATCAGCGACAACATGGTTAAGCTGGAGTTGAGAAATGAGTCAATTACTAGGGGGCATAGGCTTACGGTGCGAGGGGCAATGTTTGAAGGAGATGTACGAGGCAACTTTTTTTTTGCACAGTGGGTGGTGGGTGCTTGGAACTTGCTGCTGGGGGAGGTAGTGGAAGCAGGTATGATGGTGACTCTTAAGGGGCATTTTGACAAATTCATGAATGGGATAAGAATAGATGGATATGGTCCCCAGAAGCGTTTTAATTCAGCTGGGCAGCATGGTCAGTGCAGGCTTGAAAGGCTGAAGGGTTTGTTCCTGTGCTGTAATTGTTCTTTGTTCTATGTTCAATGGAGAAATGTCAAATAAGTTTTTTGCATCCCAGATTCCTCTCCCTCCCATGCACTTAACCTTGTGTCTTGTGTTGCAGGAAGAACCCGGATGCAGCGGGGCCATCTGGCATCAAGGACCCCACTGCTGTCCCTGCACATCCAGCCTCTGACAGCTCTGAAGACTCCTTGAAGGAAGCAGTTGAAGGGACCTCGGAGGGCGGCACCTGTTTGGCGTCAGCTTCCACCTCACAACTCACCATCCCAGAGACTCTCACATCGGTGGGTCAAGTGTGTTGTGAGGCATCTGGGTTACTCTCTGGTGAACACAACACATCTGCTGATGCACATTGGGTGGAGGAGGGAACGTCCGAGGCGTGTGGCATGAGGGGGCCTGCCGGAGGTGAGGACTCAGCTGGTGACAGGCCTCTGCGATCACTTCTCCCTCAGCTGCTGGACATGCAGCAACAAAGCTGGGGAATGCAGGGAAGGGCTGACAGCAATTCTGGACCAACTGCAAGGCTGTTTTGGGGAGTCCCCGAGCTTTCAGGTGGACCAGCTATTGCCTGTCTTGCATGGTTCCCAAGCCAACACTGCAAGGGTGGCGTCTGTGGTGGAAAGCCTGGGGCAGGAAATCCTCACCATAAGTGGCAGGGTCCAAGTAATGCCCAAGTCACAGCAGGCCACAGCAGAGTCCCAGAGTGCCACAGCTGAAGAAGTCAACAGGCTCCTCGAGATTCTGTTGCCCATGGCTGAGAGTCTCCAGAACTTGCAGGAGACCTAGCGGGACAGCACAGAGACACAGCGGGCTACGGCAACAGCCCTTGAGAATGTGGCCTATTCACAGAGGGCCATGGCTGAGGGGCTTCCAAGCATAACGCAGTTTCAGATGACACTTGCTGCTGCCATTGACAGGTGGCCCCCGACTCAGATGGCCATTGCAGAGGGCTCAACCACCATGGCTAGAACGCAGGTGGTCGTCCAGAGCTGGCAGGGCCAGGTTTTGCTGGAGCTTCAGGAGCACACTGCAGAAACACTGCTGACCCAGAGGTCCACAGAAAGCCTGAAGGGGGAGGAAAGGTTCAAACCCATGCCAGGGCCTTCCAGTCAGGAGACGATGACTGTGGCGACACATTCTGACTCCCCACTTTTTTATGCCAGGGCAGCCCAGGGATAGCGGGATGAAGAGAGTGTCATGGATACATCCCAGACACCTGGAAGCCAGCCAGAGCCCTCAAGGTCCAGGCCCTCCAGAGGATGCCCTCCAAGGGAATCACAGGCAACACCGTGCGGTGGGCAGTTGGCCTCCTCCACCTCCAATGTACATTTTGGGGAGACACCAAGATGTAGTGGGAGACGACATAAGGTTAAGGAGTTGTAGCAGCACTAAGGTGGCACTTTGACATTTCCTGTTCACATGCTTTTATGTTAGCACTTATCAATAAGACACTTTTATTGTCAGCAATAAATGTTTTTTCACCACTCCCACCTGTGACTCAGATTTGCCTCTAACAGGAATGTTCTTACCCTGATGGTCACCAGAGGAACCTTTCATGTTGGTGTTAGTGGGGGAGGCCCCTCAACGCTGTGTCACTGAGAAAATGAAGGCATGGCACCCCCAGAGAGCACAAGAGATTCTCTCCCCTCCCCCACCCCATCTGCCCCGGGGCCCTGTATGACCCAGGCATGGGCCAAAATGCATGCAGAGCTCAGTGAGCAGTCAGATTAGTTTGCACGAGGGCATCATCATAATGATGGTTATTGAGTCAACATCATCCTCTTGCCTGCCAAAGAAACTTGCTAACACATCGTACCCAGGCTCACCACTCTGATTCTACAATGTTACAGAAGGTAGTAGGATCTGGGGGGGCGGGTGGGGAATGGAACCCATGTGCAGCAACACAGGCCCTTAGTGAGCAAAGCATCTGGTGATCAGGGCCTCCTTCGCCACCCTCGCATGCCTGATCCTTTCTGCCAGCCCTCCAGTGCCTGGGTGGTGTTGCTTGGTGTTGTCCTCTTCCTCTTCCTCCTCCTGCTGGGTGGCCTCCTCCACAATGATGCCCAGCCGGTTGGCCTCCACGTCTTCCTCCACCAGAAGGTCTCCTTGCTGCTGCGCCAGGTTGTGAAGGGCACAACACACCCACCGCGGGCTTGCGGTGGACTGAAAAGATTGAGTATGTGGACTTTAACAAAAATGTTGTGCTGAAATCTTTGAATGGCATCAAGATAGATAAGTCGCTGGGTCTGAATGGGATGTACTCCAGGTTACTGTGGGAGGCGAGGGAAGAGATTGCAGAGCCTCTGGCGATGATCTTTGCGTCGCCGATGGAGTTGGGAGAGGTGCTGGAGGATTGGAGGATTGTGGATGTGGTTCCTATTTTCAAGAAGGGTGTTGTGGGAAAAATCCACTAGTAATCAGACTTCGAGATTCAGAAAATACGATTTATTAAACGGATCCATGGAGACAAGGCACATGGTCTGTAGCAAACCTTCTCTCAATAGTATGTCAGGAGCGGTTCATTTTTATACTCTTTACACAATGGGCATACCGGTGATTCGAACATTGTCACATTGTTTAAGTGAGTACAAGTATTTAACATTTTATGAATGGGTACATTTCCCCATGTTTACAAGAGTACAAACAGGTATAGACATTTAGCATTTTATGAATGGGTACATCTCCTTATGTCTGTATCTATCAATGGCTAGTTTCGTCTCGTTCAGGTGCTAATCGGTTCCCTCGCATTCATATTTCCCGCCTTCCTTTAACATTAATCTAAGCTCTTTGTTTTGGGGTTTCCTTATCTTAAAAGATGTCTTGACCCTTGGCTTTGGCTTCCTGAGGTGTTTGTTTGCTATGAGTCACTGTCTGTGATTTGGAAATGGCTTGTCTGTTAGGTTTTTCTGAACAGCAGGAGCCTGTGTCTGCTCTTTTGGCTTTCCCAGTTAACCCTTTATGTGCCAGGCAGCTATATTAAAGTGTGCTCCCTTGTATTTTTCCCCTTACAAAGGGGAATAGGGATAGCCCAGGAAATTACCGACCGGTGAGTCTAACCACAGTGGTTGGTAAGCTGATGGAGAAGATCCTGAGGGACAAGATTTATGAGCATTTACAGAGGTTTAGTATGCTCAACAATACTCAGCATGGCTTTGTTAAAGGCAGACCGTGCCTTACGAGCCTGGTGGAGTTCTTCGAAAATGTGACTAAACACATTGACAAAGGGAAAGCGGTAGATGTGGTTTATATGGATTTTAGCAAGGCGTTCGATAAGGTCCCCCATGCAAGGCTTCTAGAAAAAGTGAGAGGGCATTGTATCCAAGGGGCTGCTGCCCTGTGAATCCAGAACTGGCTTGCCCAAAGGGGGCAGAGAGTGGGTATAGATGAGTCCTTTTCTAAATGGAGGTTGGTCACCAGTGGTGTGCCCCAGGGATCTGTTCTGGGACCCTTGCTCTTTGTCATTTTCATAAATGACCTGGATGAGGAAGCGGAGGGATGGGTTGGTAAGTTTGCCGCCGACATGAAGGTTGGTGGGGTTGTGGATAGTCTGGAGGATGTCAGAAGTTACAGAGGGACATAGATAGGATGCAAGACTGGGCGGAGAAGTGGCAGATGGACTTCAACCCAGATAAATGCGTAGTGGTCCATTTTGGCAGGTCAAATGGGATGAAGGAGTACAATATAAAGGGAAAGACTCTTAGTACTGTTGAGGATCAGAAGGACCTTGGGGTCCGGGTCCATAGGACTCTAAAATTGGCCCCGCAGGTGGAGGAAACATAGAAACCCTACAGTGCAGAAGGAGGCCATTCGACCCATCGAGTCCGCACCGACCACAATCCCACCCAGGCCCTACCCCCACATATTTTACCCACTAATCCCTCCAACCTACGCATCCCAGGACTCGAAGGGACAATTTTTAACCTGGCCAATCAACCTAACCTGCACATCTTTGGACTGTGGGAGGAAACCGGAGCACCCGGAGGAAACCCACGCAGACACGAGGAGAATGTGCAAACTCCACACAGACAGTGACCCGAGCCGGGAATCGAACCCGGGACCCTGGAGCTGTGAAGCAGCAGTGCTAACCACTGTGCTACCGTGCCGCCCAACCACTGTGCTACCGTGGTGGTTAAGAAGGCATATGGTGTGCTGGCCTTTATCAATCGAGGGATTGAGTTTTGGAGTCCGGGGATAATGATGCAGCTACATAAGACCCTCGTCAGACCCCACTTGGGGTACTGTGCTCAGTTCTGGTCACCTCATGACAGGAAGGATGTGGAAAAGATTGAAAGGGTGCAGAGGGGATTTACAAGGATGTTGCCTGGATTGAGTGGCATGCCTTATGAGGATAGGCTGAGGGAGCTCGGTCCTTGGAGAGACGTACGATGAGAGGAGACCTAATAGAGGTATATAAGATTTTGAGAGGCATACACCGGGTGGACTCTCAGAGGCTTTTTCCCAGGGTGGAAATGGCTGCTACGAGAGGACACAGGTTTCAGGTGCTGGGGGGTAGGTACAGGGGAAATGTTAGGGGGAAGTTTTTCACACAGAGGGTGGTGGGCGAGTGGAATCGGCTGCCATCAGTGGTGGTGGAGGCAAACTCAATCGGGTCTTTTAAGAGACTCCTGGATGAGTACGTTGGACTTAATAGGATGGAGGGTTACAGGTAGGCCTAGAAGGTAGGGATATGTTCGGCACAACTTGTGGGGCCGAAGGGCCTGTTTTGTGCTGTAGTTTTTCTCTGTTTCTATACAAAGAACAAAGAATAAAGCCCGTGCTGCTCCCTGGTCCAAACTAGACCATTCTTTTGTATCCCTCCATTCCCACTCCGTTCATATGGCTATCTGGATTCGTCTTAAACGTTCCCAGTGTGTCTGCCTCCACCACCTTGCCTGGCAGCGCATTCCAGGCCCCCACCACCCACTGTGTAAAATATGTCCTTCTGATATCTGTGTTAAACCTCCCCCCTTCACCTTGAACCTATGACCTCTCGTGAACGTCACCACCGACCTGGGAAAAAGCTTCCCACCGTTCACCCTATCTATGCCTTTCATAATTTTATACACCACTGTTAAGTCTCCCCTCATCCTCCGTCTTTCCAGTGAGAACAACCCCAGTTTACCCAATCTCTCCTCATACCTAAGCCCCTCCATACCAGGCAACATCCTGGTAAACCTCCTCTGTACTCTCTCCAAAGCCTCCACGTCCTTCTGGTAGTGTGGCGACCAGAACTGGACGCAGTATTCCAAATGCCGCCGAACCAATGTTCTATACATCTGCAACATCAGACCCCAACTTTTATACTCTATGCCCCGTCCTATAAAGACAAGCATGCCATATGCCTTCTTCACCACCTTCTCCACCTGTGACGTCACCTTCAAGGATCTGTGGACTTGCACACCCAGGTTCCTCTGCGTATCTACACCCTTTATGGTTCTGCCATTTATCGTATAGCTCCTCCCTACATTATTTCTACCAAAATGCATCACTTCGCATTCATCAGGATTGAACTCCATCTGCCATTTCTTTGCCCAAATTTCCAGCCTATCTATATCCTTCTGTAGCTTCTGACAATGCTCCTCACTATCTGCAAGTCCTGCCAATTTTGTGTCGTCCGCAAACTTACTGATCACCCCAGTTACACCTTCTTCCGGATCATTTATATAAATCACAAACAGCAGAGGTCCCAATACAGAGCCCTGCGGAACACCACTAGTCACAGGCCTCCAGCCGGAAAAAGACCCTTCCACTACCACCCTCTGTCTTCTGTGACCAAGCCAATTCTTCACCCATCTAGCCACCTCCCCCTTTATCCCATGAGATCAAACCTTTTTCACCAGCCTACCATGAGGGACTTTGTCAAACGCTTTACTAAAGTCCATATAGACGACATCCACGGCCCTTCCCTCGTCAACCATTCTGGTCACTTCTTCAAAAAACTCCACCAGGTTAGTGAGGCATGACCTCCCTCTCACAAAACCATGCTGACTATCGTTAATGAGTTTATTCCTTTCTAAATGCGCATACATCCTATCTCTAAGAATCGTCTCCAACAACTTCCCCACCACGGACGTCAAGCTCACCGGCCTATAATTACCCGGGTTATCCTTCCTACCCTTCTTAAATAACGGGACCACGTTAGCTATCCTCCAATCCTCTGGGACCTCACCTGCGTGCAATGACGAGACAAAGATTTGCGTCAGAGGCCCAGCGATTTCATCTCTCATCTCCCTGAGCAGCCTTGGATAGATCCATCAGGCCCTGGGGGCTTGTCAGTCTTTATATTCTCTAATAAACCTAACACTTCCTCCCTTGTAATGGAGATTTTCTATGTTTCTAATGCGGGAAGAAATCAGGGGGCTATATTGTAGGGCCCTGCCAGAGAGGTCCAAGCACCTGAATTGCATTTTGAGGAGCCCTATGCACCGCTCCACTCTTGAATAGGCGGCAACTTGGGCCTCAATATACCGGGTCTCTGCATCAGTCTCAGGTCTCCGCACAGGCATCATCAGCCATGTCCAAAACAGGTCCCCCGTATTCCCGATGAGCCATCTGTGCATCTTCAGCTCTTCCTCAAAGACTTCCGGGATATCTGAGTTCCTCAAGATGAACCTGTCGTGCACTCTGCTGGGGTGTCTGGTGCAGACATACATGATAGTCATCTCATGGTCACACGCCAATTGCACATTTAGAGAATGGAAGCCCTTTTTATTCATGAATAGTTGTGAATTCTGAACCAGAGCCTTGAGTGTGATGTGGGTTCAGTCTATCGCCCCCTGCATAGTTAGCATCGTGCTGTGGATCCTGCAGCCCGGGCTTCCTGCTGGTCGTGTTCCAAGTCGAATTGGTTGCATTGCAAAAGCCATCTCGTCAATCTGAAGGGGAGTGGGGGGGGGGGGCGCTGGAATTTGGAGAAGAGAAGAGACGATGGAGCGGTTAAGGGACTCTGCTTGCCCCTCGCCCAGCAACAGACACTGCCCATTCTGCCCAAACTCCCACAGCACCCCCAGCATCACAGCCCCCCCATCACCCACCACAGCCCTCAGCAACACAGCCTCCAGCAACACAGTCCCCCATCCCCCCACAGCCCCCAGCAACACAACCCCCCCAGCCCTCCCAGCCCTCCCAGCCCCCCCAGCAACACAGCCCCCCCAGCCCCTCCCAGCCCCCCCAGCAACACAGCCCCCATCCCCTCATGGATCCCCAGCAACACAATCCCCCCATCTCCCCCACAGCTCCCCAGCAACACAGCCCCCAATCCCCCCACAGCCTCCCAGCAACACAGCCTCCCTATCCCCCTCACAGTCCCCCAGAAATGCAGCACTCCCATCCTCCCCCCAGCAACACATGCCCAGAACCCATTGACCACAGGCAGTGCTGTTTGAAAAGTCCTGATGTTGCAGCACTGCCACTTTAAAGGATTTCCAGCACATCCCCCACCTGCAACAGTGCTGCATGCACTAGGGCTCAGCAGCATCCTGAGAACCCGAGGTCAGACCCGGGTCCATGCTGAAAACCCATCCTTGCTGATTGTGGACCACGTATCTGTAATGCCAACTATATCATACCACTTACATCTATCTGTGCTATTAATTCATCCATTTTGTTTTGAATGCTCCGAGCACTCCACTGTGCCACCACTCTGGAGCAGCACTGTGGCAAAGTGGTTAGCACTGCTGCCACACAGCGCCAGGGACCCAAGTTCCATTCCGGCCTCATGTCACTGTCTGTGTGGAGTTTGCACATTCTCCCTGTGTCTGCGTGGGTTTCCTCTGGGTGCTCCGGTTTCCTCCCACAGTCCAAAGATGTGTAGGTCAGGTTGATTGGCCATGCTAAATTGACCCTAGTGTCAAGGGGATTAGCAGGGTAAAGTAGTGGGGTTACAGGAGTAGGACCAGGGTGGGATTGTGGTCAGTAAAGACTATATGGGCCAAATGCCCTCCTTCTGCTCTGAGGGGATTCTATGATTCTATAATTCACTCAGGTACAAGACCTTGAGGTGGGCACTTTTAACGTTTCTTTTCCCTTTCCTATTATGTTTAACTCGATCCTTATCTGACTCTGGCCCTTGATTTCTCTGCCTATCGCTTTCCTTATTCTCCTTACTCTACTTTCCTCTTGTTCTTAATCCCCCCTGCTCTGAATCCTTGCAAAGGTTCTCATCCCCCTGCCATATGAATGATGATTTAAAAAAAAGAAGATGCTTCTGTTTACTCTGGGAAGTAGTTTGTTTTCCAACCTTTCAACATAATGGCCTGAAGAGCCTTTTTCTGCGCAGTATACCTCTATGGCGCTTTGACTATAAAAAAAGTGGGAGTAGGAGGGGAACAGTTTCCACTACTACAGACCGAAGTACAGGCAAACATTACTGACACTCAGGGAAATTGGCCGGACCCTTGGACGTGGTCCAACAGGATCCAATGAATCCCACTGCATAGGCAGACCGATTGTGAGAAGCTTACCAGGCAGTTAGTCCCAAGGTTCCCATGGTCTAGAAATCAACTTGCAAAGGCATCTCTAACCACTGGTTGAGAACCCTGATAGCTTGCTTGCTTATCCCTTTACTTACAGGCAGATTCTGAGGACTTTGACCCTGATGCGTTCAATAATACCAAGGCCGGTATATTGAGGGATTGACCTTGAGTTTTGAAAGAAGGCAATGGGATAAGGAGATGGGTTCAGAATCAAAGCAAAAGGGCAAGATGTGTGAGGCAAAAAATGTTGCCCCCCCCCCCCCCAAGAAGATAGGAAGTTGGTTGTGGTTGTGGAGGGTCAGTCATCTCAGCTCCAGGATATCTCTGCAAGAATCCCTTAGGGTATTGGCCTAAGCCCAATCATCTTCAGCTGCTTCATTAATGAACTTCTCTCTGTCATAAAATCAGAAGTGGGGATGTTTGCCAGTGATTGCACAATGTTCAGCACTATTTGCGACTCCTTAGATACTGAATCAGTCCATGCTCAAATGCAACAATATCTGGACAATATCCAGGCTTAGGCTGAGAAGTGGCAAGTAACATTGGTGCCACAATGCCAAGCAATGACTATCACCAATAAGTCACACTCTAACCACTGCCCCTTGACATTCAATGGTGTTACCATCGCTGAATTCCCCCATTCCCCCACTGTCAACATTCTTGAGGTTACCATTGATCAGAAATTTAACTAGACTCACCCCATAAACACAATGGCCACAAGAGCAGGTCAGAGGCTAGGAATACACCGGCGACTACCTCACCTCCTGACTCCCCAAAGTCTGTCCACTATCTACATGACACAAGATAGGACTGTGATGGAATACTCCCCATTTGTCCGGATGGGTGCAGCTTCAACAACACTCAGGAAGCTTGACACCATCCAGGACAAAGCAGCCAGCTTGATTGACACCACTTCTACAAATATCCACTGCTTTCACCACTGACACTCAGTAGCAGCAGTGTGTGCTATCTACACAAGGCCACTATATTCCTAGCCTCTGACCTGCTTTTGTAGCCACTGTGTTTGGTGGTGAGTCAAATTGAATTCCTGGTCAATGGTAACCCCAAGGATGTTGACGTAGGGGAATTCAGTGATGGTAACACAATTGAATGCCAAGAGGCAGTGGTTAGAATGTCTCTTATTGGTGATGGTCATTGCAATTTCCCAAAGATTCTTTGAGAGCACCTTCCAAACCCATGACCACTTCCATCTCAAAGGGCAGCAGATTCATGGGTACTCCACCACCTGCACATTGTCCTCCAAGCCACTCACCATCCTGTATTGGAAATTTATTGTCATTCCTTCACAGTTGCTGGGTCAAAATCCTGGAATTCCCTCCCTTATGGTATTGTGCATCAATTCACAGCACATGAACTGTAGCGTTTCAAGAAGGCAGCTCACCACCACCTTCTCAAGAGCAATAGATGCTGGCCAGCCAGCAATGCCATATTCCAGAAATGCATTTAAAAAAAGCATTGCTCTTATCAACCTTTTCTACCCCAGCCATCTTTAGTTTTATCTGAAGATCAAAAATGGATTGTGTTCACAGCGACTCAAAGGACAAATCTCTGGATGTAAGGATACAAATGCACCCAATGTCACTCACATGCAGATGGCTTCCTTTGTGTCCAGCTGCAAAAGGCTGTGTATAGATTGTCAGTAAGGAAACACCAGGTGTCACTATGTGCTAAAGTTCTACCTGTCTGTGGCATTGCAAAGGTTAGGTGAAGCTATGTTCCATTCAGTTGGACAATGCCATACTACCTACCACTCATGGAAAAGTTTATACAAGATAACATCTTTGAGCAGAAGTCTATCAGACAGAGATCCAGACGTAACATCCTTGAGACCCAAGAATGGAAAATTAAATGGTGGATCCTGTCAGATGGTTCCCTGCGCAGACTGCAAATTATTTGGCAGAAATGTTACAATTATGAAGTTTATCAGATTACCATAGCTTGGTATTGTAGCCTTAAATTCAGGGCAGATGAAGGGAGTCATGCGATCTTTTCTGAAGCCTGTCTGACAGTACGCCTGGTGTTTTGATTGTTGGAGGGAATGCTTTGATTGAGGCCAAAACATGTAAGATTTCTTTGTCAGACAGTGGCAGTAGTCTCTGATTTTACAATGTACTGGTGTTAAATGTAATAAGAACATAAGAACATAAGATATAGGAGCAGGAGTAGCCCCTCGAGCCTGCCCCGCCATTCAATAAGATCATGGCTGATCTGATAGTGATTTAGTTCCACTTACCCACCCGCTCCCCATAACCCTTAATTCCCTTATGGATCAGAAATCGAACCTGTGACTTAAACATATTTAACGAGGTAGCCTCCACTGCTTCAATGGGCAGAGAATTCCAGAGATTCACTACCCTCTGAGAGAAGAAGTTCCTCCTCAACTCTGTTCTAAGCTGACTCCCCCTTATTTTGAGGCTGTGTCCTCTAGTTCTTGTTTCCTTTCTAAGTGGAAACAATCTCTTTGCCTCTACCCAGTCTAGCCTCTTCATTATCTTATATGTCTCTATAAGGTCTCCCCTCAGCCTTCTAAACTCCAACGAGTACAGGCCCAATCTACTCAATCTCTCCTCATAAGCTACACCCCTCATCTCCGGTATCAACCTGGTGAACCTTCTCTGCACTCCCTCCAAGGCCAATATATCCTTCCGCGAATAAGGGGACCAAAATTGCACACAGTACTCTAGTTGTGGCCTCACCAGTACCTTGTACAATTGCAGCAAGACCTCCCTGCTATTATATCCATCCCCTTTGCGATAAAGGCCAACATTTCATTTGCCTTCTTGATCACCTGCTGCACCTGCAAACTGAGTTTTTGCGATTCATGCACAAGGACCCCCAGGCCCCTCTGCACAGTAGCATGTTGTAATTTTTCACTATTTAAATAATAGTCCATTTTACTATTATTCCTTCCAAAGTGGACAACCTCACACTTATCAACGTTATACTCCATCTGCCAGATCCTCTCTGCTCGGGTTAAAATAGGTGTGGTGAACCATAGATGGTTACCACTATGGGTACTTGTACATATGTTACTCTTGTTACTGTTGGGATTAGGGTTGGGGTGTTCCATCTGTTAACATTGTTCTGTGGTACATTCCGTTTGGCTCTGCCTTCTTATAGGAGTATAAAGGTCACTGCTACTTCCTAGTGGCTCTTAGTCTGGGATAGTATTGTTAAGCAGTATGTTCTATTCTTGTTGCGAATAAAAGCCTTTATTCCCGGGTACGACCTAGCCTCCCGAGCGAATTAATCGCGCATCAATTTTATTCGCAACCAAATACCGGAACTTTGTTCGGAGAAAAAAAAATGGAGCAGATGCTGAAATCCGATCGGCTAACCTTGGATCCGCATGCCGCGGGAGCGTCGAACACTTTCGACCATTGGTTGAAGTGTTTCCAGGATTAGATCGACGCCTCGACAGCAGTCCAGACTGACGCCGACAGGTTGCGGGTCCTCCACGCAAGGGTGAGCGACAATGTGTATGCAACAATCCGTGATTCCCAAGATTACAAAGAGGCCATCGAATTACTCAAGAAGCTGTACCATAAACAGCTGAACGAAATTCATGCTCGTCACCTATTAGCCACTCGACAGCGGCAGCCCGGCGAAACGACGGGACAGTACCTGCGCGAACTTCAACAGCTAGCCAGAGCCTGCAATTGCAAGGAGGTGTCGGCTACTCAGTACACCAACGATCTAATCTGAGATGCGTTGGTGGCGGTAATTGGCTCATCCTATATTCCCCTGCGGCTGCTAGAGCAGGGTAACTTGGACCTGGCTAAGACGGTAGAATTGGCTGATGCGATGGAAACGGCCTCCAGAAGTCTTGAAACCTACCCCACCGACCACGTGGGAACATCATGGCAAGCACAGCCACCGCCTCAACTGTACCCAGCGGCTCCACGGTACTGCGCGATAATGCTCTCAACTTCAGACCTGATGGCTGCGGCAGCTCCAGGAGGCCCACGGTGCTATTTCTGCGGATTGGCGAAGCACCCTCGTCAGAGATGTCCGGCCAGGATGGTGTTTTGCTCCGCCTGTGGGAAGAAAGGGCACTATGCAAAAGTGTGCCGAGCAAAGACCCCTTCCAAGCCTAGCAGTGCTGCGTGTGACTCCCCAGGATCCATCTCCTCGTCTCCGGCCTCGTCGATGTCTTCGACCACGTGCGATTCACGGGCACCGCCATTTCTGATGACGACGACGCAAGCCACGTGCGACCTGCGGGTGCCGCCGCTTTCAACACCATCGACCACGTGCGATTCGTGGGCGCAGCCATTTTGGTCGACACCGGCCGCAGAAGACCAGCAGGGGTCCTCATCGTCGACTATCTCAGCTGCCTGCAGTTACACTCGGGATCCAACAGTGGCGTCAATCATCCTGGACCAGGCCAAGCCTCACAGACTCGACAAGTCCATGATGGACATAGAGGTAAATGGGCGCCTGACACATTGCTTGTTTGACAGCGGGAGCACGGAGAGTTTCATCCATCCGGATACAGTGAGACAGTGCGCTCTCCGCGTGCAAACTGTCAGGCAGAAAATCTCTATGGCGTCGAGGTCCCGATCTGTTATTGTTCCAAAGATGTGCGGGTTAAGTTGATTGGCCAGGTTAAAAATTGCCCCTTAGAGTCCTGAGATGCGTAGGTTAGAGGGTAAATATGTGGGGGTAGGGGTAGGGCCTGGATGGGATTGTGGTCGGTGCAGACTCGATGGGCCGAATGGCCTCCTTCTGCACTGTAGGGTTTCTATGACTTCTATGATTTCTATGTTCTTTGGAGCTGTGTGGTAACCTTAACAGTGCGGGGCACAGTTTATGAGAACTTCAGGCTCCTCGTGTTACCGCACCTTTGCGCTCCGGTACTCCTGGGGCTAGACTTTATGGTCCACCTGAAGAGTGTGACCCTGCAGTATGATGGGCCACTCCCTTCACTTTCAGTGGGAGAACAGCAGCCTCCAAATTGTCCAGCGCGCTCCACATGCAGTCTCTCGACACTCAAAATTACCCCGCCTTCCTTATTTGAAAATCTCATGCCAGGCTGCAAGCCCATCGCGACTAAGAGCGGGCGTTACAGCGCTGAGGATCGGATCTTTATTCGATCTGAGGTTCAGCGGCTCCTCAGGGAAGGGGTCATTCAACCTAGCACTCGCCCATGGAGAGCACAAGTCGTGGTGGTCAAGACTGGAGACAAGCCCCGGATGGTCATAGACTATAGTCAGACAATTAATAGGTACACGCAGCTGGATGCGTACCCTCTCCCGCGCATATCTGACATGGTCAACCAGATTGCGCAGTACCGGGTGTTCTCCACCATCGACTTGAAGTCAGCCTACCACCAGCTCCCCATTCGCCCAGAGGACCGAAAATACACGGCCTTTGAGGCGGATGGCCGTCTCTACCACTTCTTAAGAGTCCCTTTCGGCGTCACTCATGGGGTCTCGGTCTTCCAGCGTGAGATGGACCGAATGGTGGACCAAAACGGGCTACGGGCTACCTTCCCGTACCTGGACAACGTCACTATCTGCGGCCATGACCAGCAGGACCACGACGCCAACCTCCAGAAGCTTTTATGCACTCCGTCTCTCCTGAACCTGACCTATAACAGGGAGAAGTGCGTATTCAGCAAGCACCGCCTCGCAATCCTCGGATACGTGGTGGAAAACGGGGTCATCGGCCCCGATCCAGACCGTATGCATCCCCTCCTTGAACTTCCCCTACCCACTAGCATCAAAGCACTGAGAAAATGCTTAGGCTTCTTCTCGTACTATGCACAGTGGGTTCCCAATTACGCGGACAAAGCCCGTCCGCTCATAAAGTCTACCTCTTTTCCCCTGACAGCAGAGGCTCGCCTAGCCTTTGAAGGGATAAAAGCCGACATCGCAAAAGCCACGATACACGCTGTCGATGAGTCCATCCCCTTTCAGGTGGAGAGTGATGCATCTGATTTCGCCCTGGCCGCCACACTTAACCAGGCGGGCAGGCCCGTCGCCTTTTTCTCTCGCACCCTCCAAGGCCCTGAAATTCGGCACTCCTCTGTGGAAAAAGAGGCTCAGGCCATTGTGGAGGCAGTAAGGCATTGGCGCCATTATTTGGCTGGCAAACGATTTACCCTGCTCACGGACCAGCGGTCCGTGGCCTTCGTGTTCAACAACACATTAAGGGGAAAAATTAAGAATGATAAAATCTTGAGGTGGAGAATCGAACTCTCCACCTACAACTATGATATCAGGTACCGTCCGGGGAAGCTCAATGAGCCCTCAGATGCCCTGTCATGTGGAACATGTGCCAGTGTGCAGGAGGACTGGCTACAGGACCTCCACAATGATCTCTGCCATCCGGGGATCACTCAGCTCTTCCATTTTGTAAAGACCCGGAATCTGCCCTACTCCATAGAAGATGTCAGGTCGATAACTCGAAGCTGCCAGGTATGTGCAGAGTGCAAGCCGCACTTCTACCGGCCTGACAGGGCACACCTCGTTAAGGCCACTCGCCCGTTTGAACGACTGAGTGTCGATTTCAAGAGCCCCCTTCCTTCGACAGATCGGAATGTGTATTTCCTCAACGTGGTTGACGAGTACTCCCGATTCCCTTTTGCCATCCCTTGTTCTGACATGTCCTCTGCCACGGTCATCAAAGCCCTGCGGAGTCTTTTTACCCTGTTCGGCTACCCCAGTTATATCCACAGTGATAGGGGTTCGTCGTTTATGAGCGACGACTTGAGGCAATACCTGCTCTCTAAAGGAATTGCCTCAAGTAGGACTACGAGTTACAACCCCAGGGGTAATGGGCAGGTCGAGAGAGAAAGCGCTACAGTCTGGAAGGCTGTCTTACTGGCGTTAAGGTCTAGGGGTCTGCCAGTCTCCCGTTGGCAAGAGGTACTTTCTGATGCACTCCATTCAATCCGGTCCCTCCTGTGTACGGCAACCAACGCTACCCCACATGAGTGGATGTTTACTTTCCCCAGGAAGTCTTCCTCTGGGACCTCACTGCCATCTTGGTTGACGTACTCAGGACCTCTCCTCCTGCGGCGGCATGTTAGGGCCCGCACGTCCGACCCTTTGGTTGAACAGGTCCATCTCCTCCACGCCAACCCTCAGTATGCCTATGTGGCATATCCTGACGGGCGAGAGTTCACGGTCTCTATCAGAGATCTGGCGCCTGCAGGGGACCTGGAAACCCCCGTCACTCCCACACCCCTGGTTAGGATTCCTTTGCCCATTCTCTCCCCTCCTGACACGGCGCGGGCAGCATCGGGACCTCCACTTAATCCTCTTACTCCCGTGTACAGCTTGCCTGAGTCCAGGAGATTGTTGCCACCTCGAGGGCCACAGGTGCGTGAGGAACTGGAGGAGTCACTGGACACCACCTCGGAGAGAGGGACACCACGGTCACCAGAACCGGCACTGGAGTCAGTACTGCGGAGGTCGCAGAGACGGTGTGGATCTCCGATACGACTGAACTTGTGAACATATGGACAGTTCACATTGTCTTTTTACCCCACCGACCCTGGTTTTAAAGGAGGGGTGAATGTGGTGAACCATAGATGGTTACTACTATGGGTACTTGTACATATGTTACTCTTGTTACTGTTGGGGTTAGGGTTGGGGTGTTCCACCTGTTAACATTGTTCTGTGGTACACTCCGTTTGGCTCCACCTTCTTACAGGAGTATAAAGGTCACTGCTACTTCCTAGTGGCCCTTAGTCTGGGATAGTATTGTTAGTAAGAAGTTTAACAACACCAGGTTAAAGTCCAACAGGTTTATTTGGTAGCAAAAGCCACACAAGCTTTCGGAGCTCTAAGCCCCTTCTTCAGGTGAGTGGGAATTCTGTTCACAAACAGAGCTTATAAAGACACAGACTCAATTTACATGAATAATGGTTGGAATGCAAATACTTACAACTAATCAAGTCTTTCAGAAACAAAACAATGTGAGTGGAGAGAGCATCAAGGCAGGCTAAAAAGATGTGTATTGTCTCCAGACAAGACAGCCAGTGAAACTCTGCAGGTCCACGCAACTGTGGGAGTTACAAATAGTGTGACATGAACCCAATATCCCGGTTGAGGCCGTCCTCGTGTGTGCGGAACTTGGCTATCAGTTTCTGCTCAGCGACTCTGCGCTGTCGTGTGTCGCGAAAGCCGCCTTGGAGAACGCTTACCCGAATATCAGAGGCCGAATGCCCGTGACCGCTGAAGTGCTCCCCAACAGGAAGAGAACAGTCTTGCCTGGTGATTGTCGAGCGGTGTTCATTCATCCGTTGTCGCAGCGTCTGCATAGTTTCCCCAATGTACCATGCCTCGGGACATCCTTTCTTGCAGCGTATCAGGTAGACAACGTTGGCCGAATTGCAAGAGTATGTACCGTGTACCTGGTGGATGGTGTTCTCACGTGAGATGATGGCATCTGTGTCGATGATCTGGCACGTCTTGCAGAGGTTGCTGTGGCAGGGTTGTGTGGTGTCATGGTCACTGTTCTCCTGAAGGCTGGGTAGTTTGCTGCGGACAATGGTCTGTTTGAGGTTGTGCGGCTGTTTGAAGGCAAGAAGTGGGGGTGTGGGGATGGCCTTGGCGAGATGTTTGTCTTCATCAATGACATGTTGAAGGCTCCGGAGGAGATGCCGTAGCTTCTCCGCTCCGGGGAAGAACTGGACAATGAAGGGTACTCTGTCCACTGTGTCCCGTGTTTGTCTTCTGAGGAGGTCGGTGCGGTTTTTCGCTGTGGCGCGTTGGAACTGTTGATCAATGAGTCGAGCGCCATATCCTGTTCTTATGAGGGACGAGGAACAACGAGGAACGAGGAACACTACAGAAAGTTACCTGCAGATCCGACCAAAGAACACACCCGTCAACTCAACACTCTGATCAAGACCTTTGATCCGGACCTTCAGAACACCCTCCGTGCTCTCATCCCACGTACTCCTCATGTTGGAGATCTCCACTGCCTCCCGAAGATACACAAGGCAAACACACCCGGCCATCCCATCGTATCGGGCAATGGGACCCTGTGCGATAACCTCTCCGGCTTTGTCGAGGGCATCCTGAAACCCATTGTACAAAGAACCCCCAGCTTTTGTCGCGACACGACGGACTTCCTACAGAAACTCGGCACACATGGAGCAGTTGAACCAGGAGCGCTCCTCGTCACAATGGATGTCTTGGCACTCTACACCAGCATCCCCCATGACGATGGCATTGCTGCAACGGCCTCAGTGCTCAGCGCCAACAACTGCCAGTTTCCAGATGCAATTTTACATCTCATCCGCTTCATCCTGGACCACAATATCTTCACCTTCAACAACCAGTTCTTCATCCAGACACACGGAACAGCCATGGGGACCAAATTTGCACCTCAATATGCCAACATCTTCATGCACAGGTTCGAACAAGACATCTTCACCGCACGGGACCTTCAACCGTGCTATACACTAGATACATCAATGACATTTTCTTCCTTTGGACTCATGGTGAACAATCACTGAAACAACTCTATGATGACATCAACAAGTTCCATCCCACCATCAGGCTCACCATAGACTACTCTCCGGAATCGGTTGCATTCTTGGACACACGCATCTCCATTAAGGACGGTCACCTCAGCACCTCACTGTACCGCAAGCCCACGGATAACCTCACGATGCTCCACTTCTCCAGCTTCCACCCTAAACACGTTAAAGAAGCCATCCCCTACGGACAAGCTCTCCGTATACACAGGATCTCCTCGGATGAGGAGGATCGCAACAGACACCTCCAGACATTGAAAGATGCCCTCATAAGAACAGGATATGGCGCTCGACTCATTGATCAACAGTTCCAACGCGCCACAGCGAAAAACCGCACCGACCTCCTCAGAAGACAAACACGGGACACAGTGGACAGAGTACCCTTCGTTGTCCAGTACTTCCCCGGAGTGGAGAAGCTACGGCATCTCCTCCAGAGCCTTCAACATGTCATTGATGAAGACGAACATCTCGCCAAGGCCATCCTCACACCCCCACTTCTTGCCTTCAAACAACCGCACAACCTCAAACAGACCATTGTCCGCAGCAAACTACCCAGCCTTCAGGAGAACAGTGACCATGACACCACACAACCCTGCCACAGCAACCTCTGCAAGACGTGCCGAATCATCGACACAGATGCCATCATCTCACGTGAGAACACCATCCACCAGGTACACGGTACATACTCTTGCAATTCGGCCAACGTTGTCTACCTGATACGCTGCAAGAAAGGATGTCCCGAGGCATGGTACATTGGGGAAACTATGCAGACTCTGTGACAACGGATGAATGAACACCGCTCGACAATCACCAGGCAAGACTGTTCTCTTCCTGTTGGGGAGCACTTCAGCGGTCACGGGCATTCGGCCTCTGATATTCGGGTAAGCGTTCTCCAAGGCGGCCTTCGCAACACACGACAGCGCAGAGTCGCTGAGCAGAAACTGATAGCCAAGTTCCACACACACGAGGACGGCCTCAACCAGGATATTGGGTTCATGTCACACTATTTGTAACTCCCACAGTTGCGTGGACCTGCAGAATTTCACTGGCTGTCTTGTCTGGAGACAATACACATCTTTTTAGCCTGTCTTGATGCTCTCTCCACTCACATTGTTTTGTTTCTTAAAGACTTGATTAGTTGTAAGTATTTGCATTCCAACCATTATTCATGTAAATTGAGTCTGTGTCTTTATAAGCTCTGTTTGTGAACAGAATTCCCACTCACCTGAAGAAGCGGCTTAGAGCTCCGAAAGCTTGTGTGGCTTTTGCTACCAAATAAACCGGTTAGACTTTAACCTGGTGTTCATCATCATAGAAATCATCATCATAGAAACCCGACAGTGCAGAAGGAGGCCATTCGGCCCATCGAGTCTGCACCGACCACAAACCCACTCAGGCCCTACCCTCACATATTTACCCACTAATCCCTCTAACCTACACATCCCAGGACTCTAAGGGGCAATTTTAACCTGGCCAATCAACCTAACCCGCACATCTTTGGACTGTGGGAGGAAACCGGAGCACCCGGAGGAAACACACGCAGACACGAGGAGAATGTGCAAACTCCACACAGACAGTGACCCGAGCCCAGAATCGAACCCGGGACCCTGGAGCTGTGAAGCAGCAGTGCTAACCACTGTGCTACTGTGCCGCCTGTTGTTCAACTTCTTACTGTGTTTACCCCAGTCCAACGCCGGCATCTCCACATCATAGTATTGTTAAGCAGTATGCTCTATTCTTGTTGCGAATAAAAACATTTATTCCCGGGTACTACCTAGCCTCCCGAGCGAATTAATCGCGCATCAATAGGTAATGGGTTAAAATAGTTTGCTTGAAACTATCCATTTACTTCTCAGACGAAAGAGAGTTGTTCTCTTTCCAGGTTGAATGTTTTGTAACTTGCCATGGAAAAGGGCAGAGGAAGCCACTTTTGAGATCAGGCTACAAATCAATGAAGATATCAGGTAGACAGGAGCACTGTGTGTAGCAGAGATAAGAGACTGCTTGGTTTTGCCACAGTAAGGTGCAAGAGGGAGATGGTCTCCAGTTGAAGAGGTGAATCCTGCAGCTATCTAAGATTCTTTAAGCATTGACCTGGCATGGCCATGAGGAAGCAGAATGATTAGAAAAAGATTTACTGCCACTGAAAGATTGAAGAAACTCTGTGAAGACTGACAAAACTGCCTGGAAATGGTTATTCAAAATTATGACTCGGTGTATTGGGGGTAGGGGAACTCATTGGAAGCTGGGCGTTACTCTGGACTGTATGCTTCAGGGTCTGTAATTTTGTGAATAGTGCAATGTGTGATAAGTATAAAAGGGGAATGTTCCTTTCTGTCCCTTAAAGTATAAGTTGCCAGTAAAATTATAACAGTATTTAGTCAACAGTGCTTTTAGTCACTTGTGATGTAAAAGAAACCTTGCTGGTCACTCAGCTTTCAATTAGAAGCTCCAATTCTTTTTAAAAGTCATATGTCTCTATGATGATTGGCACAGAATGCTTTATTGTCAGGCGTTACAAATAAGCACCAGGTTTGTCTGTTGTTGTTATCCTTATACATCTATACCTGTGTGGCCAAATTCCCCTCCAACTCGATTTTCAAGTTTGCTTACGACACTGCCGTAGTGGGTCAGATCTCAAACATGATGAGACGGAGTACAGGAAAGAGATAGAGAATCTGGTGAACTAGTGCGAAAACAATAATCTCTCCCTCAATGTCAACAAAATGAAGGAGATAGTCAGCAGCTTCAGGAAGCTTAGTGGAGGACATGCCCTTGTCTACACCAATGGGGATGAAGTAGAAATGGTCGAGACTTTCACGTTTCTTGGTGTCCAGATCACCAACAACCTGTCCTGGTCCCTCCACACCAGTGTTATAGTTAAGAAAGCCCATCAACTTTCTTAGGAGGCTAAGGAAATTTGGCACGTCCACTATTGCTCTCACCAACTTTTCAGATGCACCATAGAAAGCATTCTTTCTGGTTGGATCACAGCTTGGCATGGCTCCTGCTCTGTCTATGACCCGCAAAAAACGACAAAGGGTCATGAACGAAGCTCAGTCCATCAATAAAACCAGCCTCCCATCCAATGATTCTGTCTACACATCCCGCTGCCTCAGAAAAGCAACCAGCATAATCAAAGACCCCACGCACCCCAGGCATACTCTTTTCCACCCTCTTCCGTCGGGAAAAAAATACAAAAGTCTGAAATCACATACCAACCAACTCAAAAACACCTTTTTCCCTGCTGCTATCAGACTTTTGAATGGACCTACCTTGCATTAAGTTGATCTTTCTCTGCACCCGAGCTATGGCTGTTACACTACATTTTGCACCCTCTCCTTTCCTTCTCTATGTACGGTATATTTTGTCTGTATAGCGCACAAGAAACAATACTTTTCACTGTATACTAATACATGTGACAAAAATAAATCAAATCAAATCAAATCAACTTAAATCAAAGCAGAAGTGTTCACCCCAATATATCCTTTTTTTATGACTGGATTTTCAACCCTGCTATACTTACCGTCATTCACATACTTCTGGAATTTACATTTGCAAAGGAGGTCTGGTAAAAAAGATGCAGTGAATTTTGTTGAGGTTCATCACAAGCAACTCCAGAATGCAGGACTCTTTACGGGCTGTTAGCAGGGAGCACACCAAGATCAACATCAACAGCTGCTGGAGGACATTAAATTCAGTGACAGACACTCTTTGGTCTGGTTAATATTTGTGATCACCCAGTGCAAAGAGCTGTCAATGAATGAGTATTGCAGACCGACACATTGTAAGATCCAAGACTTTGTGCCAAGTAATGTACTAAGATTTAGGACAGCTGCCGCATGGACTCAATGGTGAAACTCAATGTCTGAGGCCTTTCCATCATAATATATCAAGGAGCTGGAAACTGTTGTTTAACTGTTTGCTCATGGCATGTGGGCACCCTTGACTGAACCAGAATTTGCTTCCCATTCCTTATTGCTTTGGAGAAGGAGGTGGTGAGCTACACTCTTTGAACTGCTGCAGTCCATGTGGCATATAGAACAAAGAACAAACAAAAGTACAGCACAGGAACAGGTCCTTCGGCCCTCCAAGCCTGTGCCGATCATGATGCTCTAACAAAAAGAAACTTTCTGCCCTTACTTGGTCCATATTCCTTTATTTTCTCCCTATTCGTGTACCCATCCAGATGCCTCTTAAGTGTTGCTAATGTGCCTATTTCCGTTGCATTCCAGGCACCACTCTCTGCATGAAAACATTTCCCTGCATATCTCTCTTAAACTATCCCCCTCTCACCTTGAACCGGTGCCTCTTTTTATTTGACACTTTCACCCTTGAAAAAAGCCTCTGACTATCCATCCTGTCTATGCGTCTCATAATTTTGTAGACCTCTTTCAGGTCTCCCCTCTGCCTCCATCTTTCCAGTGAAAACAATCCTAGTTTATTCAACCTCTCCCCATAGCCAACACCCGCGAGACCAGGCAATATCCTGGTGAAACCTTTTTGCACTCTCTCCAAAACTTCCACGTCCTTGTGATAATATGATGACCAGAACTGGATGCTGTACTCCAAATGCGGCCTAACCAAGGTTTTATATCGCTGCAACATGATTTCCCAACTCCTTTACTGAATGCCCTGGCTGATGAAGGCATGCATGCCATATGCCTTCTTAATCACCTTGGTCAACAGTGTTGCCACTTTTAGGGAACAGTGGACCTGCATGCCCAGATCCCTCTGCATGCTAATGTTCCTGATGGTTTACACTATAAATCACACTTAAATTTGATCCTCCAAAATGCATCACCTCACATTTGTCCAGTTTAAAATCCATCTGCCATATCTGTGCCCAAGTCTCCAATCTATCTTTATCCTGTTTTTTCCTCTGACAATCCTCGGCACTATCAGCAATCCGCCAAACTCCTTGTCATCTGCAAACTTACTAATCAAACCACCCACCTTTTCCTCCAGATCATTTATATATATGACGAACAACAGAGTTCCCAGCACTGATCCCTGCAGAACACCACTAGCTACAGATCTCCATTCTGAAAAACAGCCTTCCCCTGCTACTCTCTGTCTTCCATAACCAAGGCAGTTCTGTATCCTTCTAGCCAGCCCACCCCGAATCCCATGTGATTTTAATTTTTGCACTAGAGTGTCATGTGGGACCTTTTCAAATGCCTTACTGAAGTCCATATAAACTACATCCACAGCTTTCAATTTTCTTCGTCACTTCTTCAAAAAACTCAATCAAGTTGGTGAAACATGATCTTCCCATACAAATCTATGCTGCCTGTCACTAACTAGTCTATTTTCGTCCAAACGTGCACATATCCAGTATCTTCTCCAAAAGCTTCCCCACAACTGATGTCAGGCTCACTGGCCTATAATTTGCTGGATTATCCTTGCTTCCTTTCTCAGACAAGGGAACAACATTGACTATTCTCCAGTTCTCTGGAATCTTGCTGATGGTCAAAGAGGATGTGAAGGTATCTGTTAAGGCCCCAGTTATTTCTCCCCTTGCCTCCCACAATAATTTGAGATAGATCCCATCCAGCCCTGGGGACTTGTCTACCTTAACGCAATTTAGGATACTCAACACTTCCTCCTTTGATATATTGACATTCTCAAGAGAGTTCACACAGCTATCCCTGACCTTAACATCCATCATGGGCTTTTTTATGGCGATTACCGATACAAAATACGCATTAAGGATCTCACCCATTTCCTGTGGTTCCACGCATAATGTTCCTCCACTGTTGTTGAGTGTGCCTCCTCTTTCTCTTGCTACCCTTTTGCTCTTAATATATGCATTAAAAGCCTTGGGGTTCTCCTTGACCGTGAAGGGAGTTGACTTTAATAAATCATTATTAAATCTAACCCAACCTTTCATTGCTTTCTCCCTCTGTTTAGCCAATTTGTAATGAAAAGAGCCCAAGCGTGTTCAGTCTTCCCCCTCAATATCAGCCTTATAAGTCTTTGTTTACACTTCTCTTTTTTTTTTGTAACATGTAGACCATAACTCTGCACAATAACAGAGTGTGGTTTAACTGTTGTTCTAAATGGGATGGCACGGCGATACAATGGTTAGCACTGCTGCCTCACAGCGTCAGGGACCCAGGTTCAATTCCAGCCTCAGGTCACTGTCTGTGTGGAGTTTGCACTTTCCTCTCGTGTCTGCGTGGGTTTCCTTCCACAGTCCAAAGATGTGCAGGTTAGGTTGACTGGCCATGCTAAATTGAACCTAGTGTCATGAGGATTAGCGGGGTAAATATGTGGGGTTACGGGAATAGGGCCTGGGTGGGATTGTAGTCGGTACAGACCTGATTGGCCAAATGGCCTTCTTCTGCACTGTAGGAATTCTACGATTCTATAAACAGTATATAACAGTAGAACAGAAATTCTCTGTTTTGGAATCCTGTTCTCTGGAAATGCCTTTATGGCATTATTAACCTGCGATGTTACTTTTAGTGATTTGTATCTTCAATAAAAGCATATTCCAATCCCTTTGCAATAAAGGATCATGCATACTATGTGTTTCCTAATTGCTGCTATGCCTGTACTTTAACTTCCGATGATTCGCATTTTTTTAATGGGATGTGGACATCACTAGCTGGGCCAGCATTCATTGACCATCCTGAATTGCCGTTGAACTGTGTGGCTTGCTCAGCCATACTGCAAATTTCCTGAACCAGATGGGTTTTTACAACAATTGACAGTGGTCAATTATTGAATTCAGATTTCACTATCTGCCGAGTTGGGATTCAAATCCATCTCTCCAGAACATTACTCTGGGTCTGTGGATTACTAGTCATACCACTATGCTATCGCTCCCCCATAAACAAGAACATTTGTGAAAATCAACAAAAACATTTTTTAAGTATCCTGCTTTATTTTTTCACAGCTATTCATATAAATCCATGTTTCTCTACATTGTATTTTTGTGCATCCTTAGTTTATTATCCCACCTGGTTCTGGATTGTCAGCAAACTTGAATACATTACACTTGGTTCCTTTATATAAGTCAGAGAATCATGGAATTTTTACAGCACAAAAGGAAGTTATTTGGCCCATTGTGTCTATGTTGGTACTACGAAGGAGCAGTTCATCCACTGCCTTCCCCCCCCCCCCCCCCCCCTCCCATAGCCTTGCAAGGAAGTCTTGTAGCATAATGGTAGCGCCACTTACTCTGGGCCAGAAGCTCAGGGTTCAGGTACAATGTTGGGAGTTGCTGGAGCCACGAAAGGAGCCTTCATAACATGGCTCAACAGCTGATAATCAGCTCAGATATCCTTCCACCACTACTTCACTATTCCTCAAAAGGAAAAGCAATGTGGATGTGAAGACATGTTTTAAAACAAGCTAACATTGATCAAATTCCCCGTTGAAAGCCTCTGTTGAACCTACTTGCATCAGATGTGTCAGGAAGTGCATTCCAGATCCTAACCACTGGCTACACAAGAATGTTCTCATGGCTTTTTTCACTTCCATTAAATCTGTGCCTTCTGGCTCTTGTTCCTTCAACCAATGGGGACAGTTTCTCCCTATTTGTCCTGTCTACAGCCCTCGTGATTTTGAATACTTTTATCAAATCTTTTCTCAAACTTCCCTTCTCCAAGGAGAGCAGACCCAGGTTCTCCAATCTTTCTGCATAACTGAAGTTCCTCATCGCTGGAAATATTGTTGTGAATCTTTTCTGATCCCTCTCTAATGCCTTCACATCCTTCCCAAAGTGTGCCATCTAAAGTTCGATGCAGCATTCCAGTTGAGGCTGAACATGTTTTATACGGGTTTAACTTAAGTTTATTGTCCTAACACAGATTACACTCAAACATTGATCCTTGCAGTACACCACTATTTATACCTGCCAATCCAAAAATGTCTTTTATTGTTACATTCTGTTTTTTGTCCATCAACAATCCTCAATCCATCCCCATTATTACCTGTGACCCGACAAGCCCTAATTTTGTGTATGAACCTATTTTCGTACCTTATCAAATACTTCTTGAAAATCCAAATCCCCTTCATCCACTATTTCCCCCTTATTTACCCCTCTAGTTGCAAACTAAAAGACACATTTTCTTTTCATAAACCGATGTTGACACTGCCCAATCAAGTTCTGATTTTCAAACGCCCTGTTGCGAATTCTCAAATACTACCTGTTCTCTAATGGAATCTGTGTTTGTTGGGGGAGGTGTATTCGGGACAGCAAGCTGTTTGGAATGGTTTCACAAAAAATGCATTGGCTTGTGTTATATTTTAATGGTAATGTGTGTTCTATGGAACGCATTGGTTGAAAGTTGAATGTGTCTTTGACAGTGTTTGGGATTGGTATTATCCTTTGGATCCTGAGTCCAGCCAGTGTGGTGGGTTGGCAATCTCTGTTCACTTGTTATTTGAAATGCGTTTAAGTAATCCCAGTGTTTATGTTTTCACAATTCAAAGTTAGGTGACTTTGATTTGATTTATTGTGACATGTATTAGTATACAGTGAGAAGTATTGTGACAGTACTGATTTTACACAATTAGAGTCAGAGAATCATAGAATCCGTACAGTGCAGAAGAGACCATTCAGCCCATCGAATCTGCACCGACACATTAGAAACACCTGAACTCCCACCTAATCCTAAGTGCCAGCACTTGGCCCATAGCCCTGAATGTTATGATGTGCCATTTGCTCATCCAGATACTTTTTAAAGGATGTGAGGAAATCCGCCTCTACCACCCTTCCGGGCAGCGCATTCCGGACCATCACCTCCCTCTGGATAAAAACGTGTTTCCTCACATCCCCCTAAACCTCCTGCCCCTCACCATGAACCCATGTCTCCTTGTAACTGACCCTTCAACTAAGGGGAACAGCTCCTTCTTATCCACTCTGTCCATGTCTCTCATAATCTTTTACACCTCGATCAGGTCACCCCTCAGTCTTTCCTGCTCCAACGAAAACAACCCATGCCTACTCAACCTCTCTTCATAACTTAAATGTTCTATCTCAGGCAGCATCCTGGTGTATTACCAGGATTATCCTGGTGTATTACCAGGAAGTAAAGCTCTTTCATCGTCCCAAGTGTAGTTGTTGTCAATAATTGTAACAGATACTAGTTTGAGCCTGGTCTCAAAAATGTTGGGGTTTTGTTGTATCCTAGAACCAGAAAGGTGATTAATGATTTCCATGTTTTGTGTGTTCATGATGTGAAGATGCTGGTGTTGGACTGGGGTGGACAAGATGAGAGGTCACATGACACCAGGTTATAGTCCAACAGGTTTATTTGTAATCGCAAGCCTTTGGAGCGCTGCTCCTTCGTTAGGTGAAGGAGCAGCACTCCGAAAGGTTGTGATTTCAAATAAACCTGTTAGACTACAACCTAGTGTTGTATGACCTCTCATCCTTTGTGTTCAGGTTTCTGAAACGGGAATTGCTCAGATACTCTGGACTAAGAGCCAAAATGAAAATAGTGAAAGAAATTGAAAAGTTAGTAGATGATCAGCCTGGATCAGCAGGGACTCGTGGACTTGGATCAGCTGAGAGATGTGGGACCTACTCAGCAAGAGGCAGTCTCTCTGGAGGGGGGAGGTTTTCAGTGTTTTGTCCGTGGGAAAAGCTTCAAGTGGCGTCATCTTTTGAAAATGCACCTGCTCTTGACAGAGGAGGGAAACTATCTGAATGATCAAAAACAATTTAGTAAAGCCAGGTACTTAACATTTCAAGAAGTGGTTTTGTACATCTCATGACCTAAAATGCATCAGCAACCTCACACTGGGAAGAGAAGCCATTTGAGTGCTCAGTGTGTAAGAAATCGTTTGGACAATCTGCTAATTTAAAGCATCATCAGCGAACTCACACAGGTGAGAAACCCTTTGAATGTTCAGTGAGTAAAAACTGTTATACCAAATCCAACATGTTAATCCAACATCAGTAATTTCACATTGGAGAGAAGCCATTCATAGAATCACATAATCCCTACAGTGCAGAAGGAGGCCATTCAGCCCATCACGACTGCATCGACAAGAATCCCACCCAGGTCCTGTAACCCTATCCCTGTAACCTCACATATTTACCCTGACACTAAGGACAATTTAGCATGGCCGATCAACCTCACCCGCACATATTTGGAGTGTGGGAGGGAACTCACAGACACGGGGAGAATGTGTAAACTCCACACAGACAATGACCCGAGGCCAAAATTGAATCCGGGTCCCTGGCGCTGTGAGGCAGCAGTGCTAACCGCTGTGCTACTGTGCCACCCCGAGTGTATTGCATGTAACAGAATTTTATACATCTGGCCAGTTAACACCACATTACCAAACTCATGCCAGAGAGAAACCAGAGAATGTGGGAAGCACTTTTATACATCTGAATGCTTGAACAGACATCAATGAATTCACACTCGCCAGAAATCACCATAATGTACATTGTATGCTTTGGACAGTGACTTGGTCAGAGATATTGAATGTATTGGATTAGGTTGGAGGTTCTGGAATCTCCTGCATGAATTATTCTTTTAGCTCTGGTGTTGGTGTTTGGATGTCTAGAATCAATTGCTTTCCTGCTGTAACCACTACAAGACCCAGCACAAATATTTCCCTGGTGTTAACTGTATATATTAATGTTACATATATATCGGTGGAGGGCATTCATTAAATAATTACTAGGACACAGATAAAGAGGTACTATTGACTTTGCTGTTGGGTTTGTAGATTGAGAAGTTGTACAGTTGTAATATTTTGCTTTGTGACTAAATGTAAAACAGAGTAAAGATGACTTCTGGTCTCCTCCTTCACCAATCGGCTGTCAGGAGTTCAGCACCTTCTCTGTGCTCCTGTCAATCACTCTGCCCAGGATGAGTTCCAGAATTTATCGTTAACTGAAATCTCCAGGTTTTGTCTGTAAGTCAGAAAGGCAAAGACAGAATCCATTTGGTTAGAGTTCGGAAGCAGGAATGGTATGAGCACATTGCTGAGGACGCGCAGTGCCTCACACCGCCAAGGACCTGGATTCGATTGCAGCCTTTGGTGACTGTCTGTGAGGAGTTTGCACATTCTCCCCGTCTGTGCGGATTTCTTCCGGGTGCTCTGGTTTCCTCAGAAAATGTGCAGGTTAGGTAAATTGGAAATGTAAGTTGTCCCTTAGTGTCCAAAGGTGTGTAGGTTAGGTAGATTAGCCCTGGTAAACTCTTGGGGTTACTGGGATAGGGCGGAGGGGTGGGATGCTCTTTCGGAGAGGTAATGCAGACCATGAGCTGGATGACTTCTTTCTGCAGAGTCAGAATTCTATGGTTCCATGAGTCTATAGGTCTCCAAAATATGAGAGATGGAGGAGCAAAGATGCAGGGAGTGCAAGAAAAATAAATTGGTGACAATGGGGGACTTTAATTCCCCAAATCTCAATGGGGATAATTTTAGGGTAAATGGGAAGGGGGGGGGGGGGATGAATTTCTAAAATGTATTCAGGAGAACTTTTGACCAGTGGTACAACTAGAAAGGAAGCATTGCTGGGTCTTCTGCTGTGAAATGAGGTGGACGAAGTGAGTCAAATATCTGTGGGGAAACATTTGGGTGAGAGTGATAATAGTATCCTACAGTTTAGATTAGTAATTGACAAGATCAAGGAACAATTCAAAATAGACTAAAAAACCTGGGGTTGCCAGGTTCCACACACATGAGGACGGCCTCAACCGGGATATTGGGTTCATCTCACACTATCTGTAACCCCCACAACCTGCCTGGATCTGCAAAATCTCACTAGCTGTCCTGTCTGGAGACCATACACATCTCTTTAACCTGTGCTTAATGCTCCCTCCACTCACATTGTCTGTACCTTTAAGACTTGATTAGCTGTAAAGACTCACATTCCAATCATTATTCATGTAAATTGAGTTTGTGTCTTTGTGCCCTGTTTGTGATCAGAACTCCCACCCACCTGACGAAGGAACAGCCTGTTCCAAAAGCTAGTGGCTTTTGCTACCAAATAAACCTGCTGGACTATAACCTGGTGTTGTCAGACTTCTTACTGTGTTTACCCCAGTGCAACGCCAGCATCTCCACATTGTTATTCTTTTTGGCAGGGAAGGCTAAGAGAAGATTTAACGGAAGTGCTTTAAACCATGAATGCTTTAGATTGAGTAAATAACGATCAGGTACTTCCAATGGTGAGGAACATAACCAATGGGCACAGATTTAAGAATACTTGCAAAAGAATCACAGACAGCCTGTGCCATTAGGATTTGGAAAAAGATGCCCGAAAGGATGGTGAATGCCTTCAAAGGTAAGACTATTACCAACTGAGCCACAGCTGACCAAGATCTCACTTTTAACTGCCCATGTCTAATTCTAAATCCTTTGATTGCACTGCATTGGGGAGATAGTGTTGTACTGGTAATGTCATTGTACGAACAATCCAAAGGCCCAGGCCTGAGAACATGGGTTCAGATCAAACCATTGCATCGAGTGGGATTTGAATTTCAATCAATAAAAAATTCAATTGATTAATGAAACATCTGGAATTGAAAGTTACTCTTAGTAATGGTACCATGAAACTACCATTGATTGTCTGAAAAATCCACCTGGTTCAACAATATTCTTATTGGGAAGGAAATCTGCGATTCTTACCTGGTCTGGCCTACATGTGACTCCAGACCCTCAATAATAGAGTTGAATTTTAAGGGCAATTAGTTAAGGGCAACAGATACTGGCCTTGCCAATGATGCCTACATCCCATAAAATAATAAAAAGAAAGGTTGGCTGCGATGATTGGTCAAAAACATCACAAAGTCTCGCCAGTGTCTTGCTAATCAGCTGCCAGGGAGTCAAATAAAAAGTGCTGAGTATGAAATGCAACTTCTAGATTTATACTGGGTCCCCTTTAAAAGCCCTATTTAAGTTCAGATCACCCAGATCCTGCTTCACTATCTCACTAAGGGACACATTAAAAAGGCTTGAGCATATTCCTTTAGTTTGCAGAGAATGGACTGCTGTGTTTGAATTTATGCAACTTCAAGCTTTTATTTTGAGCAGAAGGGTAAGCCGTGAGTTCCCCATTGCTTTTTCCATGACAATACCTCAGCCACTTAGAGTCAAATTTCCTAATAATTAGCAGCTTTTTCTCGTGGTATAAATTAAGATTGTTTATTTAAAACTTGACATTCTTGTATACAAAATAGCTCTCTCTCTCTAAATATATATATATATGCTCCTTATACTCAGAACAGAGAGGTGGCTTCTGTCCTTAAAGTCTTGCTTTTAGCTCCAACTTTCACCATCTGCCTGGATTTTAATTTTCTCTCACTTTGACTAACCACTTTCCAAGCTGGTCGAGAAACAATTGATGAAACACTGATGGTAGATCCATCAAATATTCAACTATGTTTAAACAAATTGTGCAATGTCTTCTCTTCCCTGAGATGCACGCAGTGAAGAAGGAAGTACATTCCAACCTAGAGCCCAATCAGCAATGAAATGTAGGGCTGATTTCAGCAGCAAAACACAGGCACTGATCTCGGGTCCTTATGTTGCTCGAATTCCCCTTATTTCCAATGTCACAACTGGAGACTGCTGGAGTCTTTCTGACCTATAAGCTCCTAACATCCTGAAGTGGCAACACATTACTGTGCAACATCTTCATTTCACTTTTCAAAATTACATCACAGTCTAGCTGGGCTACCACAATCTCCCAATTTGATCCTCTCTGGATCCACAACACCAACTGCCTGCCTGGCCCCAGAACCCACTGCTTGAATCTTGACCGTTCTCAAAACCTCCTTCAGAACTTATTGTTTCCAGTTGTAAAATACCTCAGATCATTGATCGTGACAATAGTATATTATTTACATGACAGCAATATGCACATGTTTGGAATAGAACAGAAATTGTACCTTTCATATCACCTGTAAAAGCTAAGATTCAGGAAGAGCAAATAGAAAGTTAATATATACTGGTATTAAGATATTCCTCATAGAAATGATTTAATTTGCTTTAAAAACAAACACTAATATAATCAAAAAATTAAAGTTTGCAAGGCCACATAAACATCCTTTACTGAAAATAACACGGAAATGTGAGAATATTGATGCTTTTACCTTACCTTTGTTTCTAATGCAGGGTACAGAAAACAAACTAATTTAGAAACAACCGGTTGAAATTATGTTCTTTGAACAGTCACGCTGTTGCTGAGAAAAACTATTGAAACACCGGCTTGCCATTCCAGTGGGAATTGCGTAAGGTCAGGGTAGATTTTTTAAAAAGACTAAATGGCCTTCTTTTCTGTTGTCATCATTCGATGTTTTTGATCCTATTTTTAGTTTTCTAACTCTTGTGGAATCTCTATGTTGTGAACTGTGGTTGGAAATATTTAACAATTCCTGTGTACATTTGGAATTCACTTATTTAGGGTCAGTGTTTTCGGTCTTCTTCAGGTTCATTTATGCAAACTTTTGGTAACTAGACAGATTAAAAATTAACCCAGCGATATGAAAGAAAGAAGTTGACTGGGATTCTTCCAAAAAAAACCCTAAGTGCCCAACGTGTGCGAAAATGGGAGTATTTCCCGCCTATTTTCTGAACGTATTTACCAGAACGAATCTCCGACACTTTAATCATTGCATCGTGCCCCAGTGGGATTCACTCTGGTAGGTGGTGGGCGGGGTCTATTCCCATCGAAGAGGCCGGCAGCAAAGCGCTGAGTGTACCAATGCGCATGCGCTGATCTGTCAGAGCGGAGATTGGTGCACGCACAGTATACCCAATTGCCGGCCTCCCGATCGCTGGCCAGCCCCGCAACCACCCCCCCTCCCCCCCCCCCCCCCCGCCTCCCCCATTGCTGGTCTTCTGACACCACCCCCAGTTGCTGGCCTACTGGATCTCATGATGTGGAGATGCCGGCGTTGGACTGGGGTCAACACAGTAAGAAGTTTAACAACACCAGGTTAAAGTCCAACAGGTTTATTTGGTAGCAAAAGCCACACAAGCTTTCGGAGCTCTAAGCCCCTTCTTCAGGTGAGTGGGAATTCTGTTCACAAACAGAGCTTATAAAGACACAGACTCAATTTACATGAATAATGGTTGGAATGCGAATACTTACAACTAATCAAGTCTTTAAGAAACAAAACAATGTGAGTGGAGAGAGCATCAAGACAGGCTAAAAAGATGTGTATTGTCTCCAGACAAGACAGCCAGTGAAACTCTGCAGGTCCACGCAACTGTGGGAGTTACAAATAGTGTGACATGAACCCAATATCCCGGTTGAGGCCGTCCACGTGTGTGCGGAACTTGGCTATCAGTTTCTGCTCAGCGACTCTGCGCTGTCGTGTGTCGCGAAGGCCGCCTTGGAGAACGCTTACCCGAATATCAGAGGCCGAATGCCCGTGACCGCTGAAGTGCTCCCCAACAGGAAGAGAACAGTCTTGCCTGGTGATTGTCGAGCGGTGTTCATTCATCCGTTGTCGCAGCGTCTGCATAGTTTCCCCAATGTACCATGCCTCGGGACATCCTTTCCTGCAGCGTATCAGGTAGACAACGTTGGCCGAATTGCAAGAGTATGTACCGTGTACCTGGTGGATGGTGTTCTCACGTGAGATGATGGCATCTGTGTCGATGATTCGGCACGTCTTGCAGAGGTTGCTGTGGCAGGGTTGTGTGGTGTCATGGTCACTGTTCTCCTGAAGGCTGGGTAGTTTGCTGCGGACAATGGTCTGTTTGAGGTTGTGCGGTTGTTTGAAGGCAAGAAGTGGGGGTGTGGGGATGGCCTTGGCGAGATGTTCGTCTTCATCAATGACATGTTGAAGGCTCCGGAGGAGATGCCATAGCTTCTCCGCTCCGGGGAAGTACTGGACAACGAAGGGTACTCTGGCCACTGTGTCCCATGTTTGTCTTCTGAGGAGGTCGGTGTGGTTTTTCGCTGTGGCACGTTGGAACTGTTGATCAATGAGTCGAGCGCCATATCCTGTTCTTATGAGGGACGAGGAACAATGAGGAACGAGGAACACTACAGACAGTTACCTGCAGATCCGACCAAAGAACACACCCGTCAACTCAATACTCTGATCAAGACCTTTGATCCGGACCTTCAGAACACCCTCCGTGCTCTCATCCCACGTACTCCCCGCGTTGGAGATCTCCACTGCCTCCCAAAGATACACAAGGCAAACACACCCGGCCATCCCATCGTATCGGGCAATGGGACCCTGTGCGAGAACCTCTCCGGCTATGTCGAGGGCATCCTGAAACCCATTGTACAAAGAACCCCCAGCTTTTGTCGCGACACGACGGACTTCCTACAGAAACTCGGCACACATGGAGCAGTTGAACCAGGAGCGCTCCTCGTCACAATGGATGTCTTGGCACTCTACACCAGCATCCCCCATGACGATGGCATTGCTGCAACGGCCTCAGTGCTCAGCGCCAACAACTGCCAGTTTCCAGATGCAATTTTACATCTCATCCGCTTCATCCTGGACCACAATATCTTCACCTTCAACAACCAGTTCTTCATCCAGACACACGGAACAGCCATGGGGACCAAACTCGCACCTCAATATGCCAACATCTTCATGCACAGGTTCGAACAAGACTTCTTCACCGCACGGGACCTTCAACCGATGCTATACACTAGATACATCGATGACATTTTCTTCCTTTCGACTCATGGTGAACAATCACTGAAACAACTCTATGATGACATCAACAAGTTCCATCCCACCATCAGGCTCACCATAGACTACTCTCCGGAATCGGTTGCATTCTTGGACACACGCATCTCCATTAAGGACGGTCACCTCAGCACCTCACTGTACCGCAAGCCCACGGATAACCTCACGATGCTCCACTTCTCCAGCTTCCACCCTAAACATGTTAAAGAAGCCATCCCCTACGGACAAGCCCTCCGTATACACAGGATCTGCTCGGATGAGGAGGATTGCAACAGACACCTCCAGACGCTGAAAGATGCCCTGATGACCAGCCCCTCCCCCCTCCCTTTCCCAGTGATCCCGATTGCAGTGTGGCAGCGGGCTCCCCCCCAGTTGGTTGCCCCCTATAGGCCCCGCCCGCAGTATGTCCCATCCCCTTGGCACTGCCCCATACCTGGTGGTCAGTGCCAGTATGCCCCTTGGGCAGTGCCAGGCTGGCACTGCCCAGGGGGCACCCCTTCTTATTCCTGAGCTCCAGAGGGGCCTCAGTGGCCTCTCTTCCCTCCAGCGGGGTCAGTTCCCTGTTGGTGGGAAGCAATCGTTAACACTGCTGGAGGGAACCACTCCTGGCGCAGGGGCGGGGGTCGGGGGAGCGCTGGCAGGCCCGGAGAATACCGTCCCGGGCCCACATATCAGATTGAAATTCTCATTTCAATGTGATAATGAGCTCCACGCCGACTTCGAGCAGCGCAGCGGGCCGTGAGAACCGCGGCCGCTACATTTGAGTGCTGGTAGGTTTACAAAAGAGATACTGAGGACAAATGCTTTCAGTATTATAACAGAACACAATTATCCAGATTACACCAACTCAGCAAACACAGCAAATCCATTACCACTGCTGCTGACCCAGGGGCCCTGAGTCACTGAGAACCAATCCTGTCTGTAAGAGCACATTCAATCATTCCTTCCCATTTAGCAGGAATATTTAAATAAAACCTAAAAACAAATAGAACAATATCAATTTTATTTACAGCTTTTTTCGTAATTTGGAGTTAAATGTACGCACAATAAAGAACCGACTAGTGAAATAAAACACTGGGCCATTGTTGTAATGTTAGATTTGTTGTTGATCAATTGCTGTTGTAATTTGTAGGAAGCCAAGCTGGCACAGGTGATCAGGCGTTGGCTCTCCTCATCTGTGATGGCCTTTGGAGAGGGCTGACTGCCAAGTTATATGGAGCACTCAACATATTCCAGTGTCTCTTCTTCAAATATAGGGAAGGTTGAATGCTTTGCTAACCAGGTGTGGGTCAAATGTGTTTTGTTTTGGCAACATTCAAGGACATGCTGGGTCTCTTGTAAGCAGAATTTAAGAGATTGAGAGTGGCTAGTATTAGGTACTGTGGGCAATGACACTGCAGTATGTTTATGAAGGTCGGTTTTGCTTTGGCACAGAGACAACTGAGGTTAAAGAATTTTAACCTCAGTTAGTCAGTATTTAATACTCACACCAGAGGTGAAGACCTCCAATAGTCAAAAAAAGTCTTAGGGTACAGAGCAGCTGTTATTACCACAGTCCTTGAAGCAAGCTCCACAAGCATTCAAGCAAAATCCATGCAAAGGTAACTACTTTGAATTCCTGGACATTGACCAAAAAGAATCTCCCTCCCACCAGGTCTTGTTTTCTCAACTCTCAAAGGGAAGGATAAAGAAACACTACAAAGACACTTTGAAGTTATCCTTGAGAAATGCAGCAGAATTGACATTAATGACAGGGAGGAGTTCATTACCAATCACTCGAAATTGTGACAACTTGTCCATCAAGCTGTATGATGCTTCAAGTCCAAACGTCTTCATGATGAGGCGGATCAGTGGTAGAGAAGGAAGGAGGGGAAGAAAATCCTGCACTCAATATCTCATTACCTCATCGGCCGTCCTGCCCCATGTGCCCAAAGATCTGAGACTCAAGAATCAGCCTGTTCACTTACTCAAAGACCCATGGCAAAAACTCACAAACCCAAATAGAGATCATTCTCAAATTGATGGACAACCATCACCATCGAGGAATGTCAGAAGTTCTGGGGATGGATTTAACTTCATCTGGAAAGTAAATTCAGCAGGAACAGATTGGCATTCCGATCTTCATGTTCACAAATACAAATGAACAGAAAATTGGTGAGGTTGATAGGTGAAACAGATCGTCATTCTCGAGGAAAGTGAACCCAATCCTGCTCCAATCCAACATGGTTTGTATCCTCACTAAAGAATGAAAATTTGACTGGGTACAACATGGATCTTGAACCTCTGTCATTCATTAACTGCTTAAGGTGAATTTCATCAGCAATGGGCTCAGTTCTCAGCTGTGCGATCACACTCAGGAACAGGAAGTGGCAACTTCCCATTGATTGCCAAAATAACTATAAGAAAACAGAACACGAGGAGGCTATTCGACCGCTCAAGCCTGCTCTGCCATTCAGTAGGATCACGGCTGATCCAACATTCCTCATGTTCACTTTCCTGCCCTTTCCCTATAACCCTTGATTCCACAACTGATCAAAAATTTATCGCAGCCTGAAATATACAGTGTTGACCATGGCCCCTGCAGAGCAGTTGAGTCTGGCTCATTTGAAATGGATAGTTGTAGGGGGTCGGTCCTGTGCGTTGTTGAATAATCATTTCCATTTGTGGATTGAACGTTCTTTGACCAGCATTAAATGATGCTTTATCCAGAGAGAAGGCCAGTAATGGTTTTCACAGGGACAGAGGCAGTGGGAGTTTACTGCATAAACCCAGAATTGGGCACTGGCACTCAACTCCACACCCATAATCAACTTCAACCTTGCCCTATACCACTGATCTTGACTTTACACCTGCTGTCGAAGGACACTGAATCTCGGAAGCACCATAATAATCTGCAACTCAGGTTAGACAATGGTGAAGATGATCTGTTAAGCTGCAGCAAAACTTTCACATCTTATGTGCAGACTGAAATCTCTGGTGCCCAGGAAAAGAGCTGAACACAAATCCAACAAACATGGGACACGGTGAACAGAGTACCGGTCGTCGTCCAGTACTTCCCCGGAGTGGAGAAGCTACGACATCTCCTCCAGAGCCTTCAACGTGTCATTGATGAAGACGAACATCTCGCCAAGGCCATCCCCACACCCCCACTTCTTGCCTTCAAACAACCGCACAACCTCAAACAGATCATTGTCCGCAGCAAACTACCTAGCCTTCAGGAGAACAGTGACCATGACACCACACAACCCTGCCACAGCAACCTCTGCAAGACGTGCCGGATCATTGACATGGATATCATCATCTCACGTGAGAACAACATCCACCAGGTACACGGAACATATTCTTGCAACTCGGCCAACGTTGTCTACCTGATACGCTGCAGGAAAGGATGTCCCGAGGCATGGTACATTGGGGAAACCATGCAGATGCTATGACAATGGATGAATGAACACCACTCGACAATCACCAGGCAAGACTGTTCTCTTCCTGTTGGGGAGCACTTCAGCAGTCACGGGCATTCGGCCTCTGATCTTTGGGTAAGCGTTCTCCAAGGAGGCCTTCATGGCACACGACAGCGCAGAGTCGCTGAGCAGAGACTTATAGCCATGTTCCGCACACATGAGGACGGCCTCAACCTGGATCTTGGGGTCATGTTACACTATCTGTAACCCCTACAACTTGCCTGGACTTGCAAAATCTCACCAGCTGTCCTGTCTGGAGACAATACATATCTCTTTATCCTGTGCATAATGCTCTCTCCACTCACATTGTATGTACCTTTAAGACTTGATTAGCTGCAAAGGCTTGCATTCCAATCATTATTCTGTAAATTGAGTTTGTGTCTCTGTATGCCCTGTTTGTGAGCAGATCTCCCACTCCACCTGACAAAGGAGCAGCACGCTCCGAAATCTAGTGACGTTTGCTACAAAATAAAGCTGTTGGACTTTAACCTGGTGTTGTTAGACTTCTTATTCTGTCAAGAAGTCTATTTTGTATCCATTTAGATATCTCACCCTGCATCCCGTGAGATTTAACCTTATGCAACAACCTACCATGCGGTACCTTGTCAAAGGCCTTGCTAAAGTCCATGCAGACAACATCAACTGCACTGCCCTTATCTACCTTCTTGATTACTCCTTCAAAAAATCAGTCAAATTTGTGAGACATGATTCACAAATCTGCTTACATATTTGTTTCTCAATGTCCCGGTGGCTGTTACAGGGGTCCTACAGTATAATCCCATCAGTGCGATTGCACCCATCTTATTTTTGAGCTCTACCCATATTGCCTCAGTGGATGAGCCCTCCAGTATGTCCTCTCTGAGTGCAGATGTGACATCCTCCCTGATTAATCATGCAACTCCTCCATCCCTTTCACCTCCCTCTCTATTTTGTCTGAAATGTTGAAACCTTGGAACATTGAGCAGCCAGTCCTGTCTCTCTATCAAACAAGTCTCTGCAATGACCACAACATCATGGTCCCATGTACTGATCTAGGCTCTAAACTCATCTGCCGTAACCATAATATTCCTTGCTTTGAGATAAACATACTTCAGCCCATCAGCCCCAAATTGTTTATTAACCTACCCCTGCCTGTCCTTCCTTTCACACTTACTGGTGCAAACATTTACCTTCCCCTCAATCCCTCTACTTGCTGACCTGCTACTCTGGTTCACAGCCCCCTGCCACTCTAGTTTAAACCTTCCTGAGTAACACGAGTGAACCCCCCTGCAATTATATTGGTTCCCCTCGTATTTAGGTGCAAACCATCTCTCGTGTACAGGTCATCCCTACCCCAGAAGAGGTCCCAATGATCCAAGAACCTAAAACCTTGCTCCCTGCACTACTAGCTCCTTAGCCAGGCAGTCATCTGTCCTATCTTACTATTCCTTGGCTCACTTGCACGTGGCACAGGTAGTAATCAAGAGATTACTACCCTCAAGGTCCTGCTTTTCAGCCTCTTTCCTAATTCCCGATACCCTCTTTCCAGGACCTTATCCCTCTTTCTACCTATGTCATTAGTACTAATGTGCACAACAACCTCCGCCTGCTCCCCCTCGCACTTAAGAATTTTTTACAACCATTCAGAGGCGTCCTTGACCCTGGCACCAGCGAGGCAACACACCACCCTGGAGTCTCGAATGTGGCCACAGAAACTCCCTCACTGACCCACCCCCTCACTGACCCACTGTCTCACTGATCCACTCCCTCACCGATCCTCTCCCCCATCCACCCACTTCCTCACTCACTTACTCTCTCCTTCACCCACTATCTCCTTCACCCACTCACTCCTTCACCCACTCACTCCTTCACCCACTCACTCCCTCACCCACCCACTCCCTCAAGCATGCCACTCAATTTCTCACTTACCCACTCACTCCTCAGCCACAAAGTCCACTGAAATTCTTTCAACATTTACGCAAAGATGGAAGTTGATGTTGTGAGAAAGTTCTGTGTTTTGTGTGCTGTGTCTTCACCATTCCTCCCTGTGGATGGTTGCACTGAGCTATCACTGCTGCAGCCAGGAGAGAAAAACCCAATTCCAATGGTGTAGAAAATTGAGGTAAGTTCAGAAAGCAATATCCAGCATTGCTGCTGACGGGAAGATCTGGTTTAAAACTGTTTTTGAGAATCATCTACAGACATAAAAATAGTACCTACAATCATTCAACAACAATGTTTGTCAATAAGGAGGGCATCAATAATTTGGTCCCAATCTGATTCCCCAAGGAGATGTCCACAACAGAAAAGCATTGAGATTTCACAACCCGCTCACAGATTGAGAGTGAGGCTGAATTTGACTCAGAAGTTGTGTCTCTCCCAATCAGACAATGAGCTTTGGCATGTCTACATATCACTGAAGGTGACAGGTCAAGTTGACAAACTGGTTAAGAAGACATATTCATATTATACCATTGCTAAGAACACTTATTTCCACCTCCACAATATTGCTCGACTGTCCCAGCTCATCTGATGCTGAAACCCTCATTCATGCTGTTGTTACCTCTTCACTTTATGATTTCAACATATATTTTATCACATTTTACCTTTGTAAACTTGGGATCATCCAAAACTCAGCTGCCAGTACCTTAACTTGCACCAAGCCCGATTCATCTCACACCCCTGTGCTTGCTGACCATGTCTTGATTAAGACTGTCGTGTCTTAATCAAGACCAATGTCTTGATTATAAAAAATCATTCTTGTTTTCAAGTCTCTCCAAAGCCTCAGCCCATCCTTCGCCCCATTACAGGAATCACCTCCAGTCCTATGACCCTACGAGATATGTCTGCTGCTCTAGCACCACTGCTTTCAATCATTAACACGTTGTCAACTGTGCCTTTGGTTGCCTGGGCCTTGAATTCCAGAATTCCTTCCCTGAACCTCTCTGCCTCACTTTCCTCCTTTAAAACATTCCTTAAAAACTACCTAATTGACCAAGCTTTGGTTGTCTGACTTAATATTGCCTTATGTGTCTCGCTTTGTTTATAATGCTTCTGTGTGGTGCCGTGGGAATTTTATTGCATTAAGATACTATGAAAATATAGGTTTTTGCTGTCCTGGAAACTTGCCTTGGTCAGTAGGGAATAGAAAAACAAGGAAATTATGCTAAATCTTTACAAATTTCTGGTGAGGCATCAGCTGCATTATTGTGTTAGAATTATATTACAATTCTGAACAGCAGACATTGGGAAGGTTGTCAAGGAGCTGGAGTGGATAGAGAGGAAGTTTATTAGTATTATAAAAAAGATGAGAGATTTCAATTATATGGGAAGTTTACAGAAACTGTATTGTTCTGATGTAAGAAGTATGATGTCAGCTGGGGCTGAGTCCTGACAAGGGAGAATCTTACTTGTGAATCAGAGGAGGCTGTCTTGAAGAGGGAAGGATTCACAGTGTGCAGAACTGTGTGTAAAGTTAGGCTTAAGGAAAAGCTACTTATTTAGTTCTTTTTTTTCTGTTTTGATGAGTGTCTGAAGACCTGTTAGTAAACATTCTCCTTTGTATTGCACCTAGACAACTGAGTTGAACTGAGAGAACTCCAACCCACCTAACACAATCTCCAGCCCCTGCTGATGTCACATTGGGATGAAAATGTGGGGTTAAGTTCTGGGTAATCATGGAGGATTAGGAGGCATTGAAGAAAGAGTTCCTAGTGCAGTTAGGAGTGCTGACTGCTAAACGGGCTCAATGCTTCCATGCCAGGGTAAATATACCAAGAAGACAAAGCACCCTAGTCCCAGATGGTTGATGTCATACACTTGATTATGAAGTAGCTACAGCCAGAGGAGTTAAACCCTGGACAAGTGTTGAAAAGATTTGTCTTGGATTGTTGCTCAGGACTTTGCAACTGGATATAAAGAGATCCATGAGCCAAGTGAATCCTCAGTGGATTCATGCAACAGTGATACTAATGAAGGCAGGAAGAATGGAGAAACCTACTGTGGGAAGTAGGACCCATACTGAAAGGTGCTACTCTACAGTGGCAACATCCAGAGCCATTGCCGAGGAGATGGTTGGGAAGCCATGGCTCAGGGAACGGGGTCCAACACAGACCACACCATCACTGCTACTGCGATGGCAGAATGCAATGGCAGAGACAGAGAGGAGACGATTCTATGTTTGCAGTGAAGTGGGTCACCTGGCTGGCCAACGTCCCTACCAGAACGACCCCAAGGATATAGACAGTAACTTCATTGCAGCCAATAGTACCACCAACCTGTACCCCAAGAACCGGTTTACTGCATGTGGAAGAGAGAGCTGCAGAAGCCCTCTTGGACCTGGAAAGCATGGTAAGTTTTGTGGAACAGAGCGTGGTCTTTGAAGGAAGGAGCAGATGCCTTGGCAATCACTTATGTACATTGAGATACTCAGTCATATCCCAAAGAGCAACTCCATTTGTAAACACCCCAAAGGGTTACCAAGCCAAGGTTTGTGTTATAGAATACTCACCATATCAAGTATTGATTGGTCGAGATTGTCCTTTGTTCCAGGCACTATGGCAGCAGCCGGTCAGTAGGTTGTGGATGGTGACCCTCCTGAGGATTAGCATAAAGATGGCCTCCCAACAATGTAACTGCCTGGACTGGAGGTGTGGGGAAAAGAGAGAGAGAGAAAGGAGATGTATTTACGTCGGCAGACTCAGCTACCAGGCACAGGAGCGGGATGTGGAGCACTTCTTCAAGGACTATTGCATTGAGACTGAGGAAATAAGGAAATATATAATAAAAAGGTTTAAACTTAAAAAAAGGTAAAACCCAAATTAAAAACTAATTAAATAAAATCGAGATGGAGGGTCAGGTGATGTGTTGTTCATGCATAATGTGGGAGCTGGTGGACCCCACTGTAGTTCCCAGTGAGCACGTCTGTAGTAAGTGTTGGTTGCTTGAGGAACTCTGACTCAGAGTGGATGAGCTGGATTCTGAGCTTTGGACGTTGCGACACATCAGGGAGGGGGAGAGACATCTGGACACTGTGTTCCAACAGGCAGTCACATCTCTTAGATTAAATATTTTGAATTCTTTCAGTGGTCAGGGACAGGAGGGTGTGGCTGCGAGTGAGGCAGGGAGAGGGATTCAGGAGATGGGGTTGCATGAGCTTCAGTCCCTGAACTTGTCCAACAGGTTGGAGATTCTTGCTCCCTGTGTGGACGGGAAGGGTCACTGCAGGGAGGATGAGCAAACTGACCATGACACCGCCTTACAAGAAGCCATTCAAGTGGGGAGGGGAAAAAAAATGTAGTTGTAATTGGAGATAGTATAGTCAGCGGCATTGACGTTGTTCTCTGTGACCAGGATCGAGAATCCTGAAGGTTATGTTGCCTGCCTGGTGGTCGGGTTGAGGATATCTCATCTGGGCTGCAGAGGAACTTGGAGTGGCAGGGTAAAGATCCAGTTGTCATCGTCCACGTAGGCACCAATGACATAGGTAGAACAGGAAAAAAGATTGTGCGAAGGGAGTATGAACAGCTAGGAGCTAAATTAAAAAGCAGAACGAAAAAGGTAATAATCTCTGGATTACTACCTGAGCCACGAGCTAATTGGCACAGAGTCAATAAGATTAAGGAGGTAAATACATGGCTCAAAGATTGGTGTGGGAGGAATGGGTTTGAATTCATGGGACATTGGCACCGGTATTGGGGAAGAGGGGACCTGTTCCGATGGGACGGTTTTCATCTGAATCATGCTGGGGCCAGAGTGTTGGCGAATCGTATAACGAGGACTGTAGATAGGGCTTTAAAGTAAATAGTGGAGGGGAGGGTTCAGTTGTATGGAGAATTAGAAAATCAACTTTAAAGAAGAGGGTAGAAGAGCAGGTTAATGTTGAGGATTTTCAACTAGTTAAAGGAGCCGAGGGCTCAGGAGAGGTTAGTAAAGTTTCCAGACCATGTAATAGAGCAGAGAGTATAGAAGGTGGCAGGAATCTAACCTCAGGCAGAACATTTTTTTTTTTTTTTTTTAACTGGTCGGTGCAACATCGTGGGCCGAAGGGCCTGTTCTGCGTTGTAATGTTCTATGTTCTATGTTCTAAGTATGAGATGGGAGGTGGTCAGTGCAGGACTGAGGGTGCTGTACTTAAATGCGCACAGTATATGGAACAAGATAAATGAGCTTGTTGCGCACATTGAAATTGGCCGGTACAATGTTGTGGGCATCACAGAGACGTGGCTGCAAGGTAATCAGTGCTGGGATCTAAATATCCAAGGATATGTGTCCTATAGAAAGGACAGGCAGATGGGCAAAGGGGGTGGGGTTGCATTGCTAGTAAGGAATGAACCGATAGCAAGAAGTGATTTGCACCTACCATCTCTGTGGTAGAGTTGAGGAATCGCAAAGGTAAAAGGACCCTGATGGGAGTTGTGTACAGGCCCCCAAGCAGTAGTCAGAATATGGGGCAGAAAATAAATCAGGAGATAGAAAAGACATATAAAAAAGGCAATATTACAATAATCACAGGGGACTTCAATATGCAGGTAGACTGGGAAAATCAGGTAGGTAGTGGATCCCAAGAAAAGGAATTTATGAAATGTCTAAGAGATGGTTATTTGGAGCAGCTTGTGACAGAGCCTACTCAGGAACAGGCAATTCTAGATTTGCTGATTTGTAATGAGGCAGACTTGATTAGGGAACTTAAGATGAAGGAACCCTCAGGGAGCAGTGACCACAATATGATGGAATTTACCCGGCAGTTTGAGAGGGAGAAGCTGGAATCAGATGTCACGGTATTACAATTAAATAAACGTAACTACAAAGACATGAGGGAGGAGCTGGCCAGAGTTGATTGGAAAGGGAGCCTGGCAGGGAAGACAGTGGAACAGCAATGGCAGGAGTTTTTGGGGGGTATTTGGGAGGCACAATAGAAATTCATCACAAGGAGGGGGAAACACGCCAAGGGGAGGACGAGGCACCCATGGCTGATGAGGGAAGTCAAGGACAGCACAAAAGCAAAAGAAAAAGCATATAAAGTGGCAACGATTAGTGGGAAGCCAGAGGATTGGGAAGCCATTAAAAGCAAGCAGAGGACAAATAAAAAAGCAATAAAGGGGAGAAGATGAAATATGAGTGTAAGCTAGCTAGTAAAATAAAAGAAGATAGGAAAAGTTTTTTTCAATATATAAAAAGATAAGAGAGACGCAAAAATAATCATTGGACGGCTGGAAAATGAGGCTGGAGAAGTAATAATAGAAAACAAAGAAATGGCAGAGGAACTGAATAGTTACTTCGCATCAGTCTTAAAGGGGGAAGACATCAGTGGGATGCCAGAGCTCCAGGAGGATCAGAGGGTACAGGTGAGTGTCGTGGCCATCACTAAGGAGAAGGTTCTGGGAAAACTGAAAGGTCTGAAAGTGGATAAGCCACCTGGGCCAGATGGAATACACCCCAGGCTTCTAAAAGAGATAGCTGGGGAAATTATGGAGGCATTGGTGGTGATCTTTCAGCAATCACTGGATGCAGGGAGGCTCCCAGAAGACTGGAAAGTAGCTAATGTAACACCACCACTAAGAAGGGAGGGAGGCAGCAGACAGGAAATTATAGGCTAGTTAGCCTGACTTCAATCATTGGCAAGATTTTAGAGTCCATTATTAAAGATGAGATTGTGGAGTACTTGGAAGTGCATGATAAAATAGGACTGAGTCAGCATGGCTTCATCAAGGGGAGGTCATGTCTGACAAATCTGTGAGAGTTCTTTGAGGAGGTAACAAGGAAGTTAGATAATGGAGAACCAGTGGACATGATTTATTTAGATTTCCAAAAGGCCTTTGTGCCGCATAGGAGACTGTTAAATAACTTAAGAGCCCATGGCGTTAAGGGTAAGATCCTGGCATGGATAGAGGATTGGTTGACTGACAGAGGGCAGAGAGTGGGGATAAAGGGATCTTTTTCAGGATGGCAGCCGGTGACTAGTGGTGTGCCTCAGGGGTCGGTGCTGGGACAACAACTTTTCACAATATACATTAACGATTTGGAAGAAAGAACTGAAGGCACTGTTGCTAAGTTTGCAGGTGAGACAAAGATATGTAGAGAGACAGGTAGTATTGAGGAAGCAGCGAGGCTGCAGAAGGACTTGGACAAGTTAGGAGAGTGGGCAGATGGAATACAATGTGGAATAGTGTGACGTTATACATTTTGGAAGGAGGAATGGAGGCATAGACTATTTTCGAAATGGGGAAATGCTTAGGAAATCAGAAACACAAAGGGACTTGGGAGTCCTTGTTCAAGATGCTCTTAAGGTTAACGTACAGGCAGTTAGGAAGGCAAATGCAATGTTAGCATTCATGTCGAGAGGGCTAGAATCCAAGAGCAGGGATGTACTTCTGCGGCTGTATAAGGCCCCATTTGGAGTAATGTGAGCAGTTTTGGAAGGATCTACTGGTCTTGGAAAGGGTCCAGAGGAGGTTCACAAGAATGATCCCTGGAATGAAGAGCTTGTCGTGTCAGGAACGGTTGAGGACTCTAGGTCTGTACTCGTTGGAGTTTAGAAGGATGAGGGGGTGATCTTATTGAAACTTACAGGATACTGTGAGGCCTGGATAGAGTGGACATGGAGAGGATTTTCCATTAGTAAGAAAAACTAGAACCAAAGGGCACAACCTCAGACTAAAGAGATGATCCTTTAAAACAGAGATGAGCAGGAATTTCTTCAGCCAGAGAGTGGTGAATCTGTGGAACTCTTTGCTGCAGAAGGCAGTGGAGGCCAGGTCATTGAGTGTCTTTAAGACAGAGGTAGATAGGTTCTTGATTAATAAGGGGATCGGGGTTATGGGGAAAAGGCAGGAGAATGGGGATGAGAAAAATATCAGCCATGATTGAATAGTGGAGCAGACTCAATGGGCCGAGTGGCCTAATTCTGCTCCTCTGTCTTACGGAAAAATCTTGGATGTGGACATAAAGAATGGGTATAGCTTTGTTGAATTTAATAATCATGAGATGAAAATGATGCTGTTTATGAGCTGAATGGTAAAAAAAAGTTTGTGGGAAATGAGAAGAGGGTGCCTTGAAAAGGGAAGGACTCCATGCGTGTGGAACTTTGTGTCGAGTTAGGCTCAAGGAAGAGTTAAGTGTTTATTTCCTTTTTTTTTTCTGTTTTGGTGAGTGTCTGAAGACCTGAAAATAAACTTTCACCTTTAAATTGTATTTGGACAATTATAAGTTATTGAGCAGAGAGAACCCCAACCCACCTATTGCAGTCCACAGCCCCTGGTGACATCAGAGAATGTAATAGGAAGAACTTCATTCAAAATTTTGAGTAGTAGTGATAAGGTGAGAAGCATAGGCCTGAATTTTTGTCCATCAGGCTCACATGCTCAGTGGGCCCAGAAGTGGGAATGAAATGTGCTTGAGTCCGGGGTCAGCCATGTTACGTGATATTGTGCTGGCTGACCAATTAACTGGCAACCTGTGTGAAATGTGTTAGGAAAAGCTCAGTCGTGCTGGGGAGGATTGGAAGAGAATGGGCTCTGAGAAAAGGGAGGGTGCAGACTGCCACTCTATTGTGTTTCCCTCCAGAGCACAGGCACTGTGGAGATGACCGAGGAAGCGACAGACCTGTTTTGAAAAAAAATCCATTATGATGGAAAAACTGTGCAGTGTATAGACAGCACTTTCAAACACAGACCTCTGACACCTTTTTAAAATTTTATTTCAGCTTGGACAGTTCATCCAGCCCTAGATCAAGTTGCAGCTAAAATCTGAAGGTTGCCTGGACAATCGGCCACCTGCCAACAATAGAAGCAGATGGGCCTCAAAATTGTGTTCAATTGATCCCTTAATGGGCTAAATTGCCAGCTTGATTTTGGGTGTCTGACTCTCATACGTGCTCCTAGGCCTAGCCAAACAAGCTATTAACAGGTCCAGGCAGCGGGCGACTGAGGGGGTCGTCCGACCTGACTGTCTTCCCCTCTACCGCGGCTCCATTTGCAGCCAGGTGTCCCCGGAGAGGCAGAATGTGGTGTCCAAGGGCACTGTCGAGGTCTTCCGTGCTCGTTGGGCAGCGCAGGGCCTGTGTATCAACCCCTTTAATCACATTTTAGTTTGATGTTTTAAATTTCCTTTCCACTATGTTTTTTGTTTTGGGTGGTTCCCTTCTTTTTGGGGGCTGCCCCTTTTAATTTCTCGCTCAGTTAATTTGATTTAATTTATTGGTTTGGTCAAAAAGATTGACTCTCTCAAATGCCTGCCAACTGAAATATCACGTGAGTGCATGATGCCATTTGGACATGTGTAAGATGCCTTCTCAATCCAAGCCAATATATTACTCCCAATCCCACGCACTTTAATCGTTCACCCAATCCTGTAATGTGGGGCTTTATCAAGAACTTTCTAAAAATCCAAATCCACCACATTCATTGTTCTCCCTCCCCCTGCTAGTTATGTCCACAAAAAATTCCAGCAGGTTTGTCAAATATGATTTCCCTTTCATAAATCCATGTTGACTTTGTCTAATCCCGTTGATATTTTCTAAGTGTCCTGTTATCACATCCTTCATAATAAAGTCTAGCATTTTCCCTACTACTCATGTTAGGCTAACCAGTCTATAATTCCCCCTCTCTTCTATTTTAAAAAGCAGGGTTATATTTGTCACCCTCCACTGTGCTGGGACTGTTCCAGAATTTACAGATTTTTGGAAGATGACAACTAAATCATTCCCTATTTCTATGGCCACTTTTAGTACCTAGGGATGTAGATTATCAGACCTTTCAGTACCACTAATTTCTCCAGCACTATTTCCTTCGTTAAACAAATTTCGTTCAATTCGTCCTCCTCACTAGACTCTTGGTTCACTCATGTTTCTGGGAAGTTAATTGTGTCTTCACCCAGGAAGACCGAACTAAAATTGTTGTTTAGTTACGCTACCATTTCCTTGTTCTCTATTATAAACTCTCGCATTTTTCACTATAAAGACTCTACATTTACCTTCTCTAATCTTTTTCTTTTTATATACTTTTACCGTTTGCTTTTATGTTACTTGCAAGTTTACTCTTGTACTCCACTTTAACTACGTAATCAATCTTTTTGTCTTCCTCTGCTGAATTCTAAACTGCTCCCAATCCTCAGGATACTTTTTCCAGCAACATTATATGACTCCTCTTTGTATCTAATATTATCCTTAATTTATTTTGTTAGCTATGGTTGAGCCACTTTTCTTATGTTTTTGCACCAGAAAGGAATGTATTACTGCTGCAAAGGATACATTTGTTCTTTAAAGATTAGCCATTGCCTATCCACTGTCACACCTTTTAACAAAGTTCCCTAATCTACCTTTGCCTTACACCTCATACCTTTGTTTAGGTTTTGAACCCCCTTTTGGATCATACTACTTCAGTTTCTGCCCCAATAAAGAATTCTGTCATATAATCGTCAATGTTCCCTAAAGAACCTTGCACAACACGATTATTAATTGACCCTTACTGCACAATACTAAATCTGGGACAGAATGTTCCCTCGTTGTTTTCTTGATGTATTTGTCTAAAACATTTCATACACACTCCAGGAATTCATCCGCCACAGATTCATTGCTAATTTGGTTTGCCCAATCTACGTGAACATTCAAGTTACTCCTGATTTCTGTAGCACCCTTGTTAAATGCATCTTGGATTTCCTGTTTACTGCCATGCCCTATCTTACCACTGCTGTTTGAAGGCCTTTAAACAACTCCCATGCATGTTTTCCACTCTTGTTTCTTCTTCGTTCCACCCAGATTCATTCCACATCTCGATCCTCTAAGCCAATATCTTCTCTCACGATTGCACTGTTTTCATCCTGAACTAACAACACCACCCCACCTCCTTTCCCTGTCCTTTCTAAATATTGAATACCCTTGGATATTCAATTCCCAGTCTTGATCACTCTGCAGCCATATCTCCACAATCACAATCATATTGTACCTGTGTATAATAATTTGCTCTGTTAATTCATCTACCTGATCACGAATGCTCAGTTACAGTGCCTTTAGATTTGCTTTTAAACATTTTTACATTTTTATTTGTACTATGGTCCTATTTGCTGCCAGCCCTCATTTCATCTGTCTTCCACTTTTGCTTTCTACTTTACTGCCTGTCATTTCTATATTTGTTTCCCTATCGTGTCTCCCCACTTTTGTTCCCATCCACCAGCCACTCTAGTTTAAACCTTTCCCCACAATACTAGCAAATTTGTGAGGATATTGGTCTCGCTCCTGCTCAGGTGCAACCTTTCCAGTTTGTACAGGTGCCGTCTTCCCCAGAATCTGTCCCAGTGCCTCAGGAATCCAAATCCCTCCCTCCTATGCCATCTGGCCAGCTACGTATTCATCTGGTATATTCTCCTATTCCTGATCTCGCTAGCATGTGGCATTGAAGTAATCCTGAAATTGCTACCTTTGAGGTCTTTCTTTTTAATGTATTACTTAGCTCTCTAGTTTCTGCCTTCGGGACCTCATCTCTCTTTGTTTCATCTACATCGTGGGCATTGATATGGACCCTGGCCTCTGGCTGTTCACTCTCCCATTTCAGAATGTTCTGCAGCCAATCACTGACAACCTTGATCCTGGCACCAGGGAGGCAACATACCATCCTGGGGTCACATCCGCAGCCACAGAAACGTCTATCAGTATCCCCTTACGATAGAATCCCCTGTCACTATTGGTCTCCTTTCCCTCTGTACAGCTGAGCCACTCATGGTGCATCAAACTTGGCTTTTGCTGCATTCTCCTGAGAAACCATCTCCTCCAACAGTATCCAAACAGAAAACCTGTTAGAGAGGGAGATGGACTCGGGGACTCCTATACTACCTGCCTCATGCTTTTGATCTGTCTGGCAGTCACCCATTCCCCTTCTGCCTGTTCACTCCTTACCTGCAAAAATAATAAATCATTTCCTCTGGCAAGTAGTTTGGCAATCAAAGGTTGTAGATTAAAAATAATTGGCAAAAGAACTGAGCAATGAGGAAAGATTTCTTCATGTTGAGGGTGATTGCACCAGCTAAAAGTCTGGTGCAATTAGATTCCATTAGAGTTTTTAAAAAGTAATTGATCATGTATTCAAAGAGAGCTGGTTTGAATCCTTGTGGGGAAAAAGCTGGAGCGTGGGATTAGAATCTCTGGCATTTTCAAAATGTGCGACGACCCCAATGGCCCCTTCTGTGCAGTAAGATTGTACAATTCAATGACGAAAGGGAATGTGAGGAATTGAACGGGTGTAGCAGCAGAGAGGGATTGAGAAGAATTATGGACTGAAGGGAATGAAAATTTAACATGGAATGTGTGATGGACAGGGAGTAAGGAACTGAATGAGAAAGTGTATTTGCAGGAGCAACATGTGCAGCAGCCAGTTTATAGAACCTGAATTGATTAGAATGGACCAGCCTGCAAGGAGTGGTGGTGTCCCTTTAAATAGTGAAATGCAGTAACTATGGAAACTGGCAGTGTGATGGGCACAATTCCCAGTTTCATTTGAAGAATTCAGGTGATTGGAGATGATTTCACAATGTGTAAATGTAAATATAATTGTCGTGGCACTGAGAGCCAATCAGGGAAAGTGAGTAACAGGCAGTGTGCTGACTGTAGGGGGCATTGTTGCCCCATGTTAGAAACCTGCCAGTCCTCATTGGCCAGAGAGCCACCAATGAACAGGCAGCTTCATACTTAGGCTAAGTAAATAACTCTGACTGAGAAGCACACGGGCCTGTCAGCATCAAATCCCTGACCAAACTCTGTGATATAGGCGGTGCTTTAATTTCCTACACGGTTTCCTGTTTTAAAATATTGTTCCAGTGAATTCTTTCCACTGCTCTCTTTGGCTGCCTTACAGTTCCCTAGATTGAGGAAGGAGATTATTGCCACAAGGCATTCACACTGGGACATTTAAGTCTTACTGGAGAAGATCCTGAGGCCTAAAGTTTATCACTGGGACCAGGAAATGGTTTTACTGTACAGAGATACACACAGATATACAGACAAACATAGATAGAGCTGTCAGATGGACATACAGGGACATGCACATAGAACACAGGCCGTCATACAGTTTCAAGTTTAATTATTAGTGTTGCAAGTAGGCTTACATTAACACTGCAATGAAGTTACTGTGAAAATCTCGTCACTACACCCCGGTGCCTGTTCAGGTACACTTAGCATAGCCAATGCATCAAACCACCACATCTTTCAGACTGTGGGAGGAAACCAGAGCATCCGGAAGAAACCCACGCAGACTTGGGGAGAATGTGCAGATTCCACACAAACAGTGATCCAAGCGGGTAATGGACCCCAGGTCCCTGGTGCTGTGAGGCAGCAATACTAATCACTGTGCCACTGAGCCTGACACACAGGCTGACACACACTTTTCTGTGGGAGCTGCAGCATAAGAATCAGAAACAGAAATCCTACCTGAATATAACTCATCCTGGGGCATTATAATGCTGACTTTAAGACGAGTCTTGACAAGTACAATTACTTGAAGGTTGGGGGAAGAAGGAGGACTGGAGGATTGTGAGGGGGTGAGTGTGTATTTACCTGAAAGTTGTCTTCGGCCTTGCACAATAAAACCCTGGCCTCTCCCAATGCCTGGCCCAGGACAGCTGGAGGTGCCTGATAACATTTAATTTAAGCCCACCATGATGAACAACTGTAACTGAATGGTTCTGACCTCTCCCGGGTAAAGAAAACACATTGCGCGTCCCCACTACAAAGAATGTCACTGCCAGAGACATTGGTAATCACTGGAAATTGCACCCCTGCAGCACAACAACCACCCCCTCTCCCCTGACTTCACCCCAGCACCCCCAACTTGACTTTGAATGGTGACCACGCTCCCTTTCAGTAAGCTTCTTTACAGATGAAGGTTGTTATTAGTAACATCAGGCCTGATGGTGGGGTCGATGATGACCTACACAGGAGTGGCTGCCTCTGCTACTCCTGCTGCCTCATCACCAAACACGATAATCACAAAAACACCATGGAGTGAAGATCGATACTCACCCCAACCGAACGATTAAGGTGTGTGTCGAAGCCGTGGCCGTGTCAGCCCTTCAGGAATGGAGGGATACAAACGATTGGTCTCGTTGGACCAAGGAGCAGCACAGGCTTGGAGGGCTGAAGGGCCTGTTTCCTTTGCTGTACTATTCTTTGTTCATTGTTCTTTGTTCTTAGCTGCTTTGAAAACGTATGAGGTGACTGTGTTCCTCCTGAACTTCGAGCCTGGCCCTCGACACCAGGTTCACAGTGAGCTGGAGCCACCTGCTGCTGGACTCTCTTGAGACCAAACCGAGTGGTTTGTTATCTCCAATGTTCCACCTTTCATCCTGGGTGATCTCCTCCTTCCTCTCCTTTGCTAACTGAGGAAAGATCATAGAGAGTGCCAATCCTCCTCGGCTTCAGGAAGAACAGCTTCCAATGCAGGATCCTTGGAGAGATGGTGGTCCAGGTGAGCTACCCCACCATCCAACTCTTACACTGCTCAGTGCACCAGACCCAGGACCACACCCTCACTCAGGACTGAGCTATGATGGAACTGAACTCCTTCACGATCCTGACCAGTGACTGAAGGCTATCACTGCACCAAGTATCTCTGTGTGTTCATCTATGTTTATCTATAAAACTGCTGCAGTGAGGTGCTGATCTGAATAGCCTTCAGGCCAAATAGTCTGACTCTTCACTCTCCAGGGAGGTAACACATGGGCTGATCCTGTCCTGGCTGCAGCCCAATAGTTCCCAGTGACTCACCCGGAATTGATACCAGCTTCTGAAATGCACATTGTGCTAGTATCTATGCTGGTGGTTAGGTGGCTGACTGGCGGAACTTATTCTTCAAAGCTATCTCCTGCCTCTTGTCACTTGATGTGCTACTGTAGGGCTGATCAGCTTGCATGTTTGAAATGCATTTGGGTGGGAATGGGTGAGTGAATCGAGTTTGGGGGAAATCAAGAGGTACATAGTCACTCATCTACAGTTTCCATTTCAAAGCACATTTCAGGATGAGGGTGAGGAGTGTGTGGAGAGAGTGCATAAGGCAATAAGTAACTATCTTCCTTGAAGGCCTTGAGGGTGCAGGGTCCCACTGACTCTGTACCACTGCTGCCTTGATCCACAGGATCATCTACTCCACGGCACACCAGGCAACCCGGTCCTCCTTTAGCTTTCCCTCCTGGTCTGTGCCAGCTTTTCCAGCAAGAGACAGGGCAGAATGTCATTGATGATGAGTCATTGTTCTTGAGTGATGCCTCTATAGCTGAAGAGTTGTAGGTATGTGCAGGCACTGGTAGATATGTGTCATTTTAGTATGTGACAAGAATGTGCGTGGATTAGGTGTAGTGTTGGGATGTTAAGGGCGAATCCTGTGTGAGGACGTGGTTGAATGAGGGGTTTATGGTGCAGTGAGAAGTGTGAAGTGGATGATGCGGTGAAACTGAAATGTGATATATAGATGCTTCACTGACTTTAACTAGCTGGGTGAGATCATTAAACTTTTTGTGGCTCTTCTGCCATGCCCTGGGTGTGGCAGTCTGGGTATTGAACGCCCTCACTATATGCACCCACTCAGGTTCACTATGGTGCCCACCTTCACCAGAACCATGATCACCCACTTTGCTTCAACCTCTCAGTGGAGTGAATTCCAGGGCAGTGTTAGGAAATGTTGGAGACCTGGGGCTCGGCTCCTCCCGCTGTGACTGGATCCTGAACTTCCTAACCCACAGACCACAATCAGTAACGATAGGCAACAACACCTCCTCCATGATCATCCTCAACTCCGGTGCCCCATAAGGCTGTGTTCTCAGCCCCCTACTATACTCCTTATTCACCTATGACTGTGTGGCCAAATTCCCCTCCAACTCGATTTTCAAGTTCGCTGACAACACCACCATAGTAGGTCGGTACTCAAATAATGATAAGACAGAGTACAGGAATGAGATAGAGAATCTGGTGAACTGGTGTGTCGACAATAATCTCTCCTTCAATGTCAACAAAATGAAGGAGATTGTCATCGACTTCAGGAAGCATAGAGGAGAACATGCCCCTGTCTACATCAACAGAGACGAAGTAGAAAGGGTCGAGAGCTTCAAGTTTTTAGGTGTCCAGATCACCAACAACCTGTTCTGGTCCCCCCATGCCGACACTATAGTTAAGAAAGTCCACCAACGCCTCTACTTTCTCAGAAGACTAAGGAAATTTGGCATGTCAGCTATGACTTCTACCAACTTTTACAGACGCACCATAGAAAGCATTCTTTCTGGTTGTATCACAGCTTGGTATGGCTCCTGCTCTGCCCAAGACCGCAAGAAGCTACAAAAGTTCGTAAATGTAGCCCAATCCATCACCAAACCAGCCTTCCATCCATTGACTCTGTCTAACTTCTCGCTGCCTCAGCAAAGCAGCCAGCATAATGAAGGACCCCACACACCCCGGACATTCTCTCTTCCACCTTCTTCCATTGGAAAAAAGATACAAAAGTCTGAGATCACATACCAACTGACACAAGAACAACTTCTTCCCTGCTGCCATCAGTCTTTTGAATGGACCTACCCTGCATTAGGTTGATCTTTCTCTACACCCCAGCCAAAACTGTTAACAGTACATTCTGCACTCTCTCGTTTCCTTCTCTATGAATGGTATGCTTTGTCTGTATAGCACACAAGAAACAATATTTTTCACTGTATGCTAATACATGTGACAATAAATCAAATTAAATCAAATAAAAGATCTCTCCTTCTCTTGCTGTGACAAGGCTTCTCTGCCTTGGCCAATCACAATTATCCAGCAAATGCAGCTTTTTGCTGAAACCCAGCTCTTTTGGGATGGCCTACCTGGAACAATTGCTTTTTAATTCCTCAGAGGTCAGCTGCAAAGAAATGGAGATAAGGCTACACAACATATGTTACAAAGGCTCAATGATGGAAATGAGTGAGTAGACTGAAGTTTGGTATCATTCGCAGCCTATTTACAACAAGAATGGGGTGAATTAATTTTGTGTGCTCTCTATCTCTATCTCATTTGTTCGTGATTTAGAAAGAAGTTTTGCCTACATTTTACTGGCATTCTTTGTCTCTCTACCACATCCATCACTGAAACCTTGCACCTATTTGTGTTACTAGCTGGATTCCATGTAATGGGAGACAGACATTCCAGCTGTTATTCATTCCGATTCTTTTATTTTTGAGTTTGAGGAAATGATCAGACTCCCTTATACTACCCTACCTTGCCAATAGCTGATGAAACCTCAGCACCTAGAGTTACTCAAAGATTTAATGACTCGCTCCTGAAGGAGGGGTGAGGTCCTTCACATAATGTTAATGCATATATGAAAATGGCAAGTGGGCGATTGTTTGTGTGGTGTCTCACCATGGCCAATGATTCAGAGCAACTGGTCTGCCAAAAACATGGCATCTGGTGAAGTTCTGGGTGGTAGGTCGAGAGGGGGATATCAATGGGAGAGAATGGAAGGGTTGGCAGCTGATGTTTCCCATTTAGTGGGGGGCAAGGGAGCAGCAATCATGCTGAGTTCTAACTGTGTCTGCTTCTTGAATAGCTATTGCTGCAGGAATGAGCCTGTTGTCTCCTCGTCATTTTTCTTGTCTCTGAATCAGAGGGTTCAGTGTTCAAACCTCACTCCAGAGAGTCCTGGAAAATTGCAATTGGAGAATGGGGTTAACATTGTGCAGGATGCTTGAATTCAGTGGGTGTATATCTCAGAGGGCTTGAGGAAGACAAGCAAACCCTCTTGTGTTAGGGGACTAACCATCTTATTGACTGATTATAAAGATGGTTCCTCCTGTGGAAGGAGTAACTCCTCCAGGCCAGTCAGACTGTTACTGGCCTTGTGAATCCTTCCACAGTTTAACAGTCAGGACAGAGTTAACACATGACAACATTGACACAGTCTCAAAGCACCTCACCTCACAGTCTTCTTTATCACAGGCCTGCTTATCTGCAGGAAATGTCAGCTTCCTGTTTCTGAGAGGATGTGGTTTCTTTACCTGTGTTTGATGGCAGATGACCTATGAACTGTGAGCTCGGGGCGCTTTCTGGTAATTTTGCACAGGGGATCTGCTGACTGCTATGTGGATTGTGTAAGAGTGTTCCATCGCAGGCTGTCCTCTAATCATTCCTGCCTTTCTGTTAATCTGCACCCCAACTCGCTGTGAGATAATTACACAGTAGATACACTTCTGACAGTAACAAGAACAAATAGTTTACTTCAAGCTTCTGTTTGTTATTCAAAAGAGTAATGGCCCATCCAGCACTGTAGTAGGTGCAGTGTGATAAAGGAATGGCTCTGTAAGCTCAGTGTCTGCAGTCTGCAGAATACAAATTTGAGAATTTAAACTCAGTTTCAAAACTCCAGGAAAAATAAACTTGTCTCGGCAAAAGCAAACATATCGCAGAATCATAGAATAGTTGCAGTGCACAAGGAGACTAATAGGCCCATCATGCCTGCACCAGCTCTTCAAACAAGCATCATGACTTGGGGCCATTCTCCTGCCTTTTCCCCATAACCTTGCATATTGTTTCCAATCAAATAATCATCTGAGGCCCTCTTGAATGTCTCAATTGAACCTGCCTCCACCACACTTCCAGACCTAAATCACTCAGTGTGAAGAAGTGTTTTCTCTTGCATCACATTTGTTTCTTTTGGAAATCACTTCAACTCTGTACTCTCTTTCTTGATCCTTTTATGAGTGGGAACAGTTTCTCTCTATCTACTCTGTCCAGCCCCCTCATGATCTTAAACATCGCTATCAAATCTCCTCTGAGCTTCTTCTCTCCAACCTCTCCAATCTATTATCATAATTGAAGGCTCTCATCCCTAGAATCATCCTGGCAAATCCCTTCGGAATTCTCTCCAATGTTTTCACATCCTTTCTATAGTATGGTACCCAGAACTGCTCATGATATTCCAGTTGAGGTTTAACTAATATCTTGTATAAATTCAGCACAACCTCCTTGTTCTTGTACTCTATGCCCATATAGATAATTCCCAGAGTACTACATGTTTTGTTAACTGCTCTCTCTACCTTCCTGCCATTTTCACTGAATTATGCACATCTACACCCAGGTTCTTCTGCTCTGGCAACTCCTTAACAATTATTTTAGATTGTCTGTTCATGTTCTTCCTGTAAGAAGTCTCACAACACCAGGTTAAAGTCCAACAGGTTTATTTGGTAGCAAATACCATAAGCTTTCGGAGCAATGCTCCTTCGTCAGATGGAGTGGTCTCTGTTCTCAAACAGGGCACAGACACAGAAATCAAATTACAGAATACTGATTAGAATGCAAATCTCTACAGCCCGCCAGGTCTTAAATGCACAGACAATGTGGGTGGAGGGAGCATTCAACACAGGTTAAAGAGATGTGTATTGTCTCCAGACAGTACAGCTTGTGAAATTGTGCAAGTCCAGGAGTCAAGCTGCGGGGGTTACTGATAATGTGACATAAATCCAACATCCCGGTTTAGACCGTCCTCATGTGTGCGAAACTTGGCTATCAGTTTCTGCTCAGTGACTCTGCGCTGTCGTGTGTCGTGAAGGCCGCCTTGGAGAACGCTTACCTGAAGATCCAAGGCTGAATGCCCGTGACTGCTGAAGTGCTCCCCCACAGGAAGAGAACAGTCTTGTCTGGTGATTGTCGAGCGGTGTTCATTCATCCGTTGTCGTAGCGTCTGCATGGTTTCCCCAATGTAACCTGGTGTTGTGAGACTTCTTACTGTGCTTACCCCAGTCCAACGCCGGCATCTCCACATCATGTTCTTCCTACCATAATGCATCATCTCACACTGCTCTTTTTGAAATTTATCAGTCATTTATCTGCCTAATCCACCAACTTGTCAACATACATTTGAAGATGTACTGTCCTTCACATCCTTCACACAGCTTGCAATACTTTCAAGCTTGCTTTCATCTACAATCTTGAATTTTTCTCCTCACATCAAGATCTAGATCATTAACATATATCAGAAAAAGCAAGTGTCACAATACCAAACCCTCGGGACCTCCGCCATAAACCCTCCTCCAGCTTGAAAAATATCCATGAGCCGTTACTCCCTCTTTCCTGTCACTCAGTCAATTTTGTTTCCATATTGCTCCTGTCCCTTTCATTATATGAGCTATAACTTTTCTCACAAGTCTGTTGTGTGGCACCGTGTGCTTTCTGAAAGTCTATTTACACCATATCAATTCTCTCTGAAACCTCTTCACAAAGCTCCAGCAAGTAGGTTAAACATAATTTCCTGCTTAGAACTCAACCTGACTCTTCCTAATCATAGGGCGCCCCTACAATTTCCATTCTTCTTTCCTTTAATATCTTTGGATGCATCTCACCAGGTCTCAGTGCCCTTTTAACTTTCAGTACTGGATAGTCTGTTCAACACTTCCTGCTTGTCAATTTTGAAACTTCTGGGGACAGAGGTTCCTTGTCTGTCACCACGGCCTGGTGAACATAGATGCAAAGTATTCATTTAGTATCTCAGCCACACTTCCAGTCTCCATGTATAAATTCTCTTTTAGGTGTTTAATTGGCCCAACTCAACATTTTACACTTTTTCACTATTTATCTGCCTGTCTATTCTTCTATTATGTCTATTATTCCGCCTTATGTCGGCTGCCAGTCTTTTCTCATAATCTCTCTTTGCTTCTTTAATGTGGTTTTGCACCTCCCCTCTGAACCTTCTGGATTCTTCTTGGTTCTCGGTTGCATTTTCTACCTGACATCTGTCATAAGCACACATTTTCTTCTTTATCTTAGTTTTGATCTTTTTCATCCAGGGAACTCTGGATTTGTTTGCCCTACATTCCCTTTTCAGGGAATATATCTTGATTGTATCTGAACCATTTCTGTTTTGAAGTTAGTCCATTATTCAGGTAAAGTTTTTCCCACCAACCTTCCATTCCAGTCTATCTAGCCTAGCTCCACACTTGCCCCATCAAAGTTAGCTCTCTCCAGTCACTTATTCTTACTCCGGGTTGCCTTTTTTCCCTTTTTGACCATAATTTTCAACCTTGCAGTTCAATGACTGCTGTCTCCTATATTCTCCCCCACTGACACTTGATCTACTTGGCCTCCCTCATTTCCAAGAACCAGGTCCAACGGTGCATAATTTCCTGTTGCACTGGACACACACTGCTGTAGAAAATTCTTCTGAGCATAATCCAAAGGCATTTGCCCCTCTCTGTCCTTTACACCCACTGTCCCACTCTACATTCAGGTAATTAAAGCATCCCTTATAATTGCACTATAATGTTTGCATCTCCTTGTAATTTCCCTGTAGATTTGTTCCTCATGAAGCTGTTGGGTTGGAATTGGAACTTAAGGGACTAAAACCCAACAAATCCCCAGCCCTGGTGGCCAATTACATATCAGTATTTTAAAAGAAGTAGGTACAGAGGATGTAACTAGTCAGGTAGATAAGAGGGAACTAGTAAATAGAGTCTGCTTCCAAAAGACATTTGACAAAAGGTTAATCCACCTGTAACTCACAGCTTTTCATGTTCTTTATGTCAAGAAGAGGTGAAGGTCAGAAGCCACGGTGCAGAACAGCACTCAGAGTGAAAAGAGTAGGAGTGACTATGAGATCAGCAAGCCACAGTTCAGAAAGCTGGAGCTTGAGTTTGAAAAGCAGATTGAGTGGGAAGTTGGGGTAGGAGTGGAGTACCGGATTTTAGATGTCTTATGGAAAGGTGAATGAATGGCAGATTGTGCAATGTGTTTTAATTTTAACAGTAAACAGGGAGATGGAGGAACAGGAGTCTGTCAGGTAGTTCAGGTGGACATTAGGAAGAACAAATGTTTTGCTGATGAGAACAGCAATCAAAGTGGCATTACTAAAATGGAGATTAGACAGTGGAAATATGGTAATGTCATTGGACTAATCGTCCAGAGGCCTCGGCTAATGCTCTGGGGACCAGGGGTTAAAATCCCACCATGACACCTGGTGGAATTTAAATTTAATTCATAAAATCTGGAACATAAAAGTTAGTCTCAGTAATGGTGACCACAAAAATAACATTGATCGTCATGAAAAAAAACACTTGGTTCACTACTGTCCTGTATCAAAGGAAATCTGCCATGTTTACTTGGTCTGGCCTACATGTGACTCCAGTCCGAGAGCAAGGTGCTTGGTTCTTAAAAGCCCTCTGAAATAGCCTACACAGCTCAAGGGTAATTAGGGATGGACAACAAATGCTGGCCTTTCCAGTGATGCCCACATCCCATGGAAGATTAAATTAATTAGAGAGAGAGGAAAAGGTTGGCAGATTGAAGGGAATGTAATTCCTCAAATAATTCAGGATTACAGCTCAGAAATAAGCCAATCAGCTCAAGAAATCTATGCTGGTGTTAATGCTTCACATTCTATTTCATCCGAGCTAATGTGCAGATCCTTCTATTCTTGACTCCATTGTGTACCGATTGAACATCCCCTTTAAAGGCTAATTCTCTCCAAAATCAGAATATTGAGCCAGGTTTTTGAGTAATGTTTTCCACTCAGTGGCTGCACAATGAAAGGTGTTTTTTACTGTGAGAGGTATTTTACTGAGAGAAGAATTGTGAGAGGTGTTTTTGCACACCAGCATAAACTGGGTCAAGGGACTGGAAAGTTTTTCATTAGAAATGACAGACTTTATCAATAAAACAGTTCTAACTGCAATTAGCAAGCTGACTAATAAACAACTTGCTTCTATTAAATCCACGACACTGTGGCTGACCACAGCTCAGAGTTGTGTTGCAGTTGCCTTTGAACTGATCTGTGCAAGATAACAGCAGTCAGAGCGTCATGGCATAGATTTGCAAGAACCTTCTTGGGTTCTAATGCAACAAGTGTCCAGTTCAATGGAAACATTTGTGGTTTGAAGGAATGATTGCATCATGTGGTTATGACACAATTGATGCCCAAGCTATTAACAAACTGTATTCAAGTGACGAAGTGAAATGTGGCCAGGTTCTCTAATGATTCAAAGCATGGTAATAATGTAGGCCTGTGAGCAAGACACAGAGTCTGGAATGGTCTGCAGACAGACAGGTTAAATGAGTGGACAAGATGCTGGCAGATGGGATATAATGTGGAGAAATGTGAGATTATTCATTTTGGAAGAAAGAATAGGAAAAACACTCACTTGTTCTGAAAAATAAATGAACTATTAAATGTTGATGTTCAGGAGGATTTCGATATCTTTGTACAAGAAGCACAGGAAGTTGATATGCAGGTCCAGCAATTAGGAGAGCAAATGATACATTTTTTTCTTGTTTGCAAGGGGGTGGGAGTACCAAAGTAATGGCATTTGCTGCAACCATTCAGGACTTTTGAAACCACAAATGTTTCCATTGAACTGGACACTTGTTGTATTAGAGTCTGAGAAGGCTCTTGCAAGCCGATGCCATGACGCCCTGAGCACTGTTATCTTGCACCGATCAGTTCCAATACAACTGCAACATAACACCCCTGAGCTCTGGGCAACCACAGTGTTGTAAATTTAATCGAAGCACGTTATTTATTAGTGGGCTTGCTAATTGCAGTTAGATCTTTTTTACTGATGAAACATGTGCATCTTTGTGTAGATTGAATAGATTAATGGACCCGAAAGAAATCGAAGGTTTTGACAGTTAGGAGGAAGTTTGGAGTTGATGTTGTAGAATAGCCATTATCCTGGCAAATGGTGAATCAGGCTCAAGTAGCTTATTCGTATAATTAGATATGATAACAACCAGGACTTGCATGGGGAATTCCTAATGGACCTCCCTGTATGACTTGCAGAATACGTGCTCCCTGGTGATGGGTAATTACCTTACGAGGTGGAACCCCTTTAGAAAGAAGGCTCCTGATGGGGTCCATTGTTGAATTGTCCTGGTTAGGACCTGCTTGTGTTCACCACACGCTTGTGGTTTTGCATTACTTTATTTTGTGCAATAAAGCACTGTTCCTTTACAACAAATTCTGGGGTTATTATATCGGACTACTACTTTTCTTCGTTCTTATGATTGTCAGGAAGTCTGTGGTTAACTAGTTCAATAGCTCTTGGCACCTTTGCATCATATTCTGCAGGATGCAGATGTAATGTATTGACAGACCCAAAGAAGCTGTTATTTCTGGAATATTATGAGAGAAAATTAAGGATTAATTGATGTTGAATAAAACTTCGAAATCATTCTCTTTCATAAAAAAGATGTCCAGGCACAATTACTCCCAGGCAGTGGGATATTTTTAAAAATGCATTCCTGGGATGTGGGCATTGCTGTCTAGGTCAGCATTTATTGCCCATTCCTAATTGCTCCAGAGGAGTTGGTGGTGGGCTAACTTCTTGAACTGCTTCAGCCCATGTGGTGGAGATAAACTCACAGTGATGTTAGGCAGGGAGTTCTAGAGTGTTGATCCAGTGACGTTGAAGAAGCAATACATTTCAAAGTCAGGTAGTGGTATTTCCATGTGTCTGATGCCTTTGCCCTTCATTGTTAGCTATAATGGATTTGAAAGGTGCTGTCTGAAAGAGCCTTGGTGAGTTTGTGCAGTACATCTTGGAGATAGTACACACTGCTGCCACTATCAGAGCCAGTGAATGCTTGTGGATAGGGTGCCTTTCAAAGAGACTGCTTTGTCCTGGATTGTGTTAAGTTTCCTGAGTGTTATTGGAACCCATGATGTGGAGATGCCGGCGTTGGACTGGGGTAAACACAGTAAGAAGTTTAACAACACCAGGTTAAAGTCCAACAGGTTTATTTGGTAGCAAAAGCCACACAAGCTTTCGGAGCTCTAAGCCCCTTCTTCAGGTGAGTGGGAATTCTGTTCACAAACAGAGCTTATAAAGACACAGACTCAATTTACATGAATAATGGTTCATGTAAATTGAGTCTGTGTCTTTATAAGCTCTGTTTGTGAACAGAATTCCCACTCACCTGAAGAAGGGGCTTAGAGCTCCGAAAGCTTGTGTGGCTTTTGCTACCAAATAAACCTGTTGGACTTTAACCTGGTGTTGTTAAACTTCTTACTGTTATTGGAACTGCAGTCATAGAAACATACATAGAAAATAGGAGCAGGAGTACGACATTTGGCCCTTGAAGCCGACTTTGCCATTCGTTATGCTCAAGGCTGATCATCAAATTCAATATCCTGATCCTGCCTTCCCCCCATATCCTTTGATCTCTTTATCCCCAATAGTTATATCTAATTAGAACCATAGAAAATTACAGCTCAGAAACAGGCCTTTTGGCCCTGCTTGTCTGTGCCGAACCATTTTATGCCTAGTCCCACTGACCTGCACTTGAACCATATCCCTCCACACCCCTCTCATCCATGAACCCGTCCAAGTTTTTCTTAAATGTTAAAAGTGACCCCGCATTTACCACTTTATCTGGCAGCTCATTCCACACTCCCACCACTCTCTGCGTGAAGAAGCCTCCCCTAATATTCCCTTTAAACTTTTCTCCTTTCACCCTTAACCCATGCCCTCTGGTTTTTTTCTCCCTGAGCCTCAGCGGAAAAAGCCTGCTTGCATTCATTCTATCTATACCCATCAAAATCTTATACACCTCTATCAAATCTCCCCTCAATCTTCTACGCTCCAGGGAATAAAGTCCCAACCTATTCAATCTCTCTCTGTAACTCAGCTTCTCAAGTCCTGGCAACATCCTTGTGAACCTTCTCTGCACTCTTTCAATCTTATTTACATCCTTCCTGTAACTAGGTGACCAAAACTGTACACAATACTCCAAATTCGGCCTCACCAATGCCTTATATAACCTTACCATAACACTCCAACTTTTATACTCGATACTCCGATTTATAAAGGCCAATGTACCAAAGGCACTCTTTACGACCCTATCCACCTGTGACGTCACTTTTAGGGAATTCTGTACCTGTATTCCCAGATCCCTCTGTTCAACTGCACTCTTCAGAGTCCTACCATTTACACTGTACGTTCTACTTTGATTTGTCCTTCCAAAGTGCAATATCTCACACTTGTCTGCGTTAAATTCCATTTGCCATTTTTCAGCCCATTTTTCTAGTTGGTCCAAATCCCTCTGCAAGCTTTGAAAACCTTCCTCACTGTCCACTACACCTCCAATCTTTGTATCATCAGCAAACTTGCTGATCCAATTTACCACATTATCATCCAGATCATTGATATAGATGACAAACAACAATGGACCCAACACCGATCCCTGCGGCACACCACTAGTCACAGGCCTCCACTCAGAGAAGCAATCCTCCACAACCACTCTCTGGCTTCTTCCATTGAGCCAGTGTCTTATCCAATTTACTACCTCCCCATGTATACCTAGCGACTGAACCTTCCTAACTAACCTCCCATGAGGGACCTTGTCAAAGGCCTTGCTGAAATCCAGGTAGACAACATCCGCCGCCTTCCCTTCATCCACTTTCCTGGTAACCTCCGCGAAAAACTCTAATAGATTGGTCAAACATGACCTACCACGCACAAAGCCATGTTGACTCTCCCTAATAAGTCCCTGTCTATCCAAATATTTGTAGATCCTATCCCGTATCACACCTTCCAATAACTTGCCCACCACCGACGTCAAACTTACTGGCCTATAATTTCCCGGATTTCTTTTGGAACCTTTTTTAAACAACGGAACAACATGAGCCACCCTCCAATCATCTGGCACCTCCCCCGTGAATACTGACATTTTAAATATGTCTGCCAGGGCCCCTGCAAGTTCAACACTAGCTTCCCTCAAGGTCCGTGGGAATACCCTGTCCGGTCCTGGGGATTTATCCACTCTGATTTGCCTCAAGACAGCGAGCACCTCCTCCCGGCGGCACGGTAGCACAGTGGTTAGCACTGCTGCTTCACAGCTCCAGGGTCCCAGGTTCGATTCCCGGCTCGGGTAACTGTCTGTGTGGAGTTTGCACATTCTCCTCGTGTCTGCGTGGGTTTCCTCCGGGTGCTCCGGTTTCCTCCCACAGTCCAAAGATGTGCGGGATAGGTTGATTGGCCAGGTTAAAAATTGCCCCTTAGAGTCCTGAGATGCGTGGGTTAGAGGGATTAGCAAGTAAGTATGTGGGGGTAGGGCCTGGGTGGGATTGTGGTCGGTGCAGACTCGATGGGCCGAATGGCCTCCTTCTGCACTGTAGGGTTTCTATTCTATTCTATTCTCCCCTTTAATCTGTAAAGGTTCCATGGCCTCCCTACCAGTTTGCCCTATTTCCGTAGACTCCATGCCCGTTTCCTCAGTAAATACGGATGCAAAAAAACCATTTAGTATCTCCCCCATCTCTTTTGGTTCCATACACAGTGTACCACTCTGGTCTTCAAGAAGACCAATTTTATCCCTCACTATCCTTTTGCTCCTAACATACCTATAGAAGCTCTTTGGATTTTCCTTCACTCTGTCTGCCAACGCAACCTCATGTCTTCTTTTAGCCCTCCTGAATTCCCTCTTAAGTAGCTTCTTGCACTTTTTATACTCCTCGAGCATCTGATGTGTTCCTTGCTGCCTGTACATTTCATACAACTCTCTCTTCCTCTTAATCAGTGTTACAATCTCCCTCGAGAATCAAGGTTCCTTATTCCTATTTACTTTGCCTTTAATCCTGACAGGAACATACAAACTCTGCACTCTCAAAATTTCTCCTTTGAAGGCCTCCCACTTTCCATTTACATCCTTACCAGAGAACAGCCTGTGCCAATCCACACTTCCCAGATCCCTTCTCATTTCATCAAATTTGGCCTTTTTCCAGTTCAGAACTTCAACCCGAGGACCAGATCTATCCTCATCCACGACCAGGTTGAAACTAATGGCATTCTGATCACTGGATCCAAAGTGTTCCCTCACACTCACATCCATCACCTGCCCTAACTCATTTCCCAATAGGAGATCCAATATCGCATCCTCTCTAGTTGGCACCTCTATATACTGATGTAGAAAATTCTCCTGAACACATTTTACAAACTCTACCCCATCTAAACCTTTAACAGTATGCGAGTCCCAATCTATATGTGGAAAATTAAAATCCCCTACTATCACAACTTTGTGTTTCTTGCAGTTGTCAGCTATCTCTCCGCTGATTTGCTCCTCCAATTCTCGCTGACCATTGGGTGGCCTATAATACAAGCCCATTAATGTTGTCATACCTTTCCTGTTTCTCAGCTCCACCCATAGGGCCTCTGTAGACAAGCTCCCTAATCTATCCTGCCTGAGTACCGCTGTAACATTTTCCCTGACCAACAATGCCACCCCCCTACCTTTAATCCCTCTGCCTCTATCCCGCCTGAAACATTGGAACCCTGGAACATTGAGCTGCCAGTCCTGCCCCTCCTGTAGCCAAGTTTCACTAATGGCTATAATGTCATATTTCCACGTGTCTATCCACGCCTTCAGCTCATCTGCCTTCCCCACAATACTCCTGGCATTGAAATAGACACACCTCAAAAAATTATTTCCACCACACTCTACCCTTCCATTTGTGATTTTGCTTGAACTAACCTGTCTTTTTACCCCTGCTCCACTATCTGCTCTGGCACTCTGGTTCCCACCCCCCTGCAAATCTAGTTTAAACGCTCCCCAATAACACTCGCAAATCTCCCTGCAAGTATATTGGTCCCCTTGTAGTTTAGGTGTAACCCGTCTCTCTTGTACAGGTCCCACCTGCCCCAAAAGAGGTCCCAATGATCCAAGAATTGGAAACCCTGCCCCCTGCACCAGTTCCTCAGCCATGTGTTTATCCGCCCAAGCATCCTACTCCTGCCCTCACTGGCATGTGGCTCAGGTAGCAATCCTGAGATTACTACCCTCGGGGTTCTGCTTTTTAACTTCCTTCCAAGATCTTTGTACTCATTCTTTAGGACCTCCCCACTCTTCTTTCCCACGTCATCGGTACCGACGTGTACCACGACATCTGGCTGATCACCTTCCCACTTTAGAACGCTGTGCACGCGATCAGAGACATCGCTGACCTTGGCACCTGGGAGGCAACAAACCATGCGGGAGTCTCTGTCCCGACCACAGAACCTCCGGTCTGTACCTCTGACCATTGAGTCCCCTATCACTACTGCTCTCCTCTTCTTCATCCCACCCTTTTGCGCTGTAGAACCAGACGCAGTATCAGAGTTCCGGCTGTCGCAGCTTGTCCCAGGTAAAGCGTTTCCCACAACAGTATCCAATTCAGTATACCTGTTGTGGAGGGGTATGGCCACAGGGGAACCCTGCTCTGCCTGTCCTTTCACACTGCCATTTCCTCTCCTTACAGTAACCCAATTTCCTGTGCTCTGCTGCTTCGGTGTAACTATCTCCCTAAAGCTACTGCTATAAACTTCTCATTCTCCCGAATTAGATGGAGGTCATCAAGCTCCTTCTCCAGTTCCCTAACACGCTTTGCTAGCAGCTGCAGCTGAATGCATCTTTTGCAGGTGCTGTCGTCAGGGATACCGGAGGTCTCCCTGATCTCCCACATCCTGCAAGAGGAGCATTCCAACATCCTGCCTGGCATTTTTTTTTAGTCTGGGGAAAAACAAGAATAAACTTTCTGGGAAAGAAAAAACTTACTCTCGCCTCTGCCTGTTCTCGCCAAAGCCCGTTTTGAGCCAGAGCCCTTCTGCTCTCACTCTGCCCCCTGCTCACTCTGCTGCCCGCTAATTCCTTCTTGAAATCATGTGACGTTTTGGCCTTAACTACTTTCGGTAGTAGTGACTTCTACAAATTCACCACTCTCTGGGTGAAGAAATTTCTCCTCGCCTCAGTCCTAAAATGTTTACCTCTTATCCTCAAACTTATGACCAGTTCTGGACTCTCCCACCATTGGGAACATTCTTTCTGAATCCACCCTCTGTAACCCTGTTAGAATTATATATGTTTCTATGAGATCCCCTCTCACTCTTCTGAACTCCAATTGATATAATCCTAATCTACTTGATCTCTCCTCATATGACAGTCCTGCCATCCCAGGAATCAGCCTGGTAAACGTTTACTGCACTCCCTCTATATTAAAAACATTCTTCCTCAGATAAGGACACCAGAACTCATAGAATCATAGAAACCCTACAGTACAGAAAGAGGCCATTCGGCTCATCGAGTCTGCACCGACCACAATCCCACTCAGGCCCTACCCCCATATCCTTACATATTTTACCCGCTAATCTCTCTAATCTACGCATCCCAGGACACTAAGGGGCAATTTTAGCATGGCCAATCAACCGAACCCGCACATCTTTGGACTGTGGGAGGAAACCGGAACACCTGGAGGAAACCCACGCAGACACGAGGAGAATGTGCAAACTCTACACAGACAGTGACCCAAGCCAGGAATCGAACCCAGATCCACTGGAGCTGTGAAGCAGCAGTGCTAACCACTGTGCTACCGTGCCGCCCACTATAGTCTGCACAATAACTGCACACAATAGTCCTCCGACTCCCTACACAAATGCAGCAAAACACCCCTATTCCTATACTCAAATCCTCTCATTGTGAAGGCCAACAAGACCATTTGCCTTCTTTACTGCCTGCTGTACCTGCATGCTTACTTTCAGCGACTGATTCATGAGAACACAAAGATCTCATTGAGTATCCATCTCTCTCAATTTACACCTATTCGAATAATAATCTGCCTTCCTATTTTTGCCACAGAAATGGATAATCTCATACTTATCCATGTTTTACTGCATCTGCTATGCATATGCCCACTCATTCAGTCTAGCCAAATCACGCTAAAGCATCTCTGCATCCTCCTCACAGCTCACACACCCACCCAACTTTGCATCATCTGCAAATTGGGAGATAATATATTTAGTTCCCCTGTCCAAATCATTAATATATAATGTGAATAGTTGGGGTCCTAGCACAGATCCCTATGGTACCCCACTAGTTACTGCCTGCCAATCGGAAAAGACCCATTTATTCCAACCCTTTGCTTCCTGTCTGCTAACCAGCTTTCTGTCCATCTCAAGACACAACTCGCAATCCCATGCGCTTTAACTTTACAGAGTAGTCTGCTATGTGAGAGCTTGTCGGAAGCCTTTTGAACATCAAAATAAACCACATCCACCAGCTCTCCCTGGTGAACTCTGCTAGCTACATCCTCAAAGCATTCCAACAGATTTGGCAAGCATAATTTCCCTTCTGCAAATCTATGCTGACTTTAACAGATTATACCACTGCCTTCCAAATGCTATGCTATGAAATTCTTGATAATGGACTCCAGTAACTTCCCTACTACCCACATTAGGATCACTGATCTATAGTTCCCTGTTTTCTCCTGACCTCCATTTTTGAATAACAGGCTTACATTAGCTACCTTTCAATCTGTAGGAACCATTGCAGAGTCCAAAGAATTTTGGAAAATGATCACCAATGGATATACTATTTCTAGAGCCACTTCCTTAAGTACTCTGGAATGAAGATTACCTCGAGATGTATCCACCTTAAATCCCATTAATTTCCCTAAAACCATTTATCTACAAATCTACTTTCCTTCAGCTCCTCACTAAACCATGTGTTTCTCAGAACTTCTGATACATTATTTATATCTTCCTTTGTAAAGGCAGCAACAAAATACTGATTTAGTTCCTCAGATATTACTTTGTTCCCATTAGAAGTTTCTGACTTTAAGGGACTACGTTGATTTTTGTCAATCTTTTTCTCTTTACATACTGATGCAAACTTTTTCAGTCAGTTATTTTACCTTTACATCCATACAAGTGGAGTTTATTCCACCACACTCCTGATTTGTGCCTTTCAGATGGAAATAATCCTGTGTTGTAGCTTCACCAGGTTGACACCTCATTTTTGGATATGTCTGGTGTTGCTCCTGGCATGTGCTCCTGCACTCTTCATTGAACCAGGATTGATCCCCGAGCCTGGTGGTAATGGTAGAGTGGGGATACGCTGGGTAATGAGGTTACAGATTGTGATTGTTTACACTTCTGCTGCTGCTGATGGCCCACAGTGCCTCATGGATGCCCAGTCTTTAGCTGCTAGACCTTTTCAAAATCTATCCCATTTAACATGGTGGTAGTGCCACACAACAAAATGGAGGATACTGTCAATGTGAAGACAGGACCCCAACTTCACAAGGACTGTGTAGTGGTTACTGCTACCAATACCATCATGGACAGATGGATCTGTGGCAGGCATTTTGATAAGGATGAGGTTAAGAATGTTTTTCCATCTTGGTGGTTTCTTAACCATCTGCCACAGTCCCAGTCCCTCAGGACCAAGCCATCTTCCTATGTAGTGGTATTACCAAACTACTGATTTTTCAGTTGAGTCACAAGTTACCTGGTATGTCCCAATTGTTCCATAAGGCTTCACATGTACAGTGTAAAATGCTGGAAGGTGGGGAGATGAAATGGCCAAATTCAGCTTCATTATTTTGAACCACACTCTCTTTATATAAAATAACACCTCCAAACGCACTGTTTTAGAATAACCCAGCTTTGCCTTTTTTATAGCTTGTGGAGTCTAAACTTGTCGAAAATATTGGAAAATTGTCACACTTAATCAAATGTTTCTCTGATTCTTTAAAAAAAACACTTTGCCCCTTTAATTAATAGTTTGACTCACAGAGTCTGATTTTACCATCAAGTTGCACCCATTTTCGGGCGCCAAAACGTGGTAAATTCAGACGTGAGGCGAGTAGCGCGATTTGCCGGTTCCCCCTTTACCAAGGCCGGATACTGGCCGCGATTGGGACCGCGCCTGAAACGGGCGCGATGGCCATTTAAATGCAGTTGAATGCATTTAAATTGAATTAATGGGCGGCATGCCCAACTTTACCGGCACTTCCCCCTTTACCACTGCGTTCGCCAATCTGGAATCGGTGCGAAACAGACATCGTAGAATCATAGAATAGAATCATAGAATCCAGAAGGAGGCCATTTGGCCAATCGAGCCTGCACTGGCAACAATCCCACCGAGGCCCAACAGACTGTGAAAGGAAACCAGAGCACCCGGAGGAAACCCACACAGAGACGGGAGAAGGTGCAAACTCCACACAGATCGTCACCCAAGCCAGGAACCGAACCCAACATGCTTCATAGAAGTCCAATTTGGATGCTCCATCAGTGATGGTTAGTGAGGAGGTAAGTGTATAGTGACCAACGGCTCTCTGCTACTCATGGGTGTCTTTTTGTTGCGGCCATTTTCTGTCTCGGGTCGGTGGCGGCTCCGTGAGTGTGTGGGGAGATGGGGGCTGTTGCTCAGCAGGGTTTCTGACTTGCAGCACGGACCTGGGCCTCAGCATTGACCTCGGTTCTTGTGGTGCTGCTGGGTCCTAGTGCACTCAGCTCACTTTTAGCTGAAGGATGTGCATGAAGCCCTTGCAAATTGCACTGCTGCCTCTCAACTTTACAAGGAGCTGTGATTGTGGGGAGCATGTGGCTGGGGGAGTTGGGGGGCTCTGATTGTGGGGAACATGTGGCTGCGGTATTGGGGGGGCTGTGATTGTCGGGAGCATGTGGCATGTCAGGAGCTTGGACATTCCAGAGGCATTTGAGGAGGAGCGCAGGCTGCGGGGATGGCTTGTGGGTGATATGGGTTACCCACTTTGGACATGGCTGATGACACTTGTGTGGAGGCCTGTGTATGAGGCAGAGACCTGCTATAATGAGGCCCATGTAGCCACCCTTGCGATAGTGGTGAGGTGCATTGGGCTCCTCAAAATGCAATTCCGGTGCATGGACCGATCTGGCAGGGCGCTCCAATAAAACCCAGTGATCTTTTACCGCATCGTGGTCGTGTGCTGTGCCTTGTACAATCTGGCTCGACAGAGAGATGACATATTGGAGGAGGAGGAGGAGGAGGATGTAGAGGCTGACCAGCCGGGCGTCGCTGGGGAGGATGACCAGCAAGAGGAGGAGAAGGAGGAGGAGGGGGAAGATGAGGAAGAGCATGCTGAGGAACACCAACCAGGCGCTGGAGGGCTGGCAGTCCAAATGAGGCCTGTGAGGGCGGCAAGGGAGGCCCTGATCAATCGCTAGGAGTCTGTGTCTCTGGATGCCATCCCCCAACCCCCAAAATTATTTCTATATCGTGCAACATTGTCACACCAGAGTGGTGGACCTGGATACTCTGTGTTAGCGAGATGTTTGGTAGGCAGGAGGGTGATGACGACTCGCTAAGCACCATTATAATGATGCCCTGGTGCAAACTAGTCTGACTCCTACCTGAGCTCTGCATGTACGCTGGCACCTGAGCCCATGTCTATGTGGTGAGTAAGGGATCTGAAACCCCATACAGGCCCCTGGGGCGGGTGGGCTGGTGGACGGGATTGAATCACTGGTGGGGTCTGGGGAAACAATGTCTTCTTTTTCTCAGTGACACAGCATTGAGGGGCCTCCCCAACTGACATCAACGTGAAGCATCCCTCCGGCGATCATCAATGTCAGAGAATTCCTATTCGAGACAAATTAGTCACAGGTGGGTGGTGAGAAACCATTTAACTGCAATGAAGGTGTTAAATAAGACGTTCTAACATAAAAACTTGTGAACAGGAAATGGTAAGGTGCTTAAATAACTTTCTAACTGGTGCAGCCCTTCACCTGTGCCATCTCAGTGCAACTACAACTTCCTAACCTTACGTGGCCTACCACTATGTCTCAGTGACTCCTCAGTGGTCGGGCCTTCTGCGATGGCCGCTTGAGTCAGGGGCCACCTCTCAATGGGCGCAGCAAGTACCTTCTGAGACTGGGACATGCTCTGCAACCCCTCAGTCATGACCCTCTGCGACTGGGCCAAATTCTCAAGATGTGCTGCCATAGCCCGCTGTGTCTCAGAGCTGCTCCGCTGGGTCTCCTGCAAACTCTTGAGCCTCTCAGCCATAGCTCCAGCTTCTAAAGAAGCTTGTTCAGTCCCTCAGCTGTGGCCTGCTGTGGCTCAGCCATCTCTTGGAGCCTGCCACTCATGGTGAGGATCCCCTGCCCCAGACTTTCCACTGCAGACGCCACCCTTGCAGTGTTGGCCTGGGAAGATGCAAGACAGGCAATAGCTGGTCCGCTTGAAAGCTTTGAGACTCCTCCCAACAGCCTCGTAATTAGCCCAGTCAGCCCCTCCTACATTCTCTGGCTCTGTTGCTGCATCTCCAGCAGCTGAGGGAGAAGTGATCTTAGAAGCCTAGCATGTAGCTTGGGACCAGCTGAGCCCTCGCCTCTGGCAGACCCCCACATGCCAGAGGTCTTGGACGTTCCTTCCTCCCCCTGATGTACATTATCAGATGTGTCGTGCTCACCAGAGAGTGACCCAGAAACCTCACCACTAACTGGACATGCCGACGTGTCAGTATCTGGGGTGGTGAGTTGTGAGGTGAAAGCTGATGCCAAAACTGTGCCACCTTCGGAGTTCCCTTCACCATATCCTCCAAGGACTCATCCGAGCTGTCTTGACCAGGCTGGGTGGGAGCTGCAGTAGGGTCCTGGAGTCCAGAAGGCCACAAGGCGTCTAGATCTGTCCCTACTACACAGGACATGCAGGGGAAGGAGAGGAATCTGGGATGCCAAACACATGATTCACATTTCTCCATCGAACAGAGAACAAAGCACCAAAAAAGTTATATCACTGGAACAGGCCCATCGGCCCTCCAAGCAACCAGGCTGCCCATCTGATTTGTTACCCCCGACTCTTCCGGGGACCATATGCCTCTATTCCCATCCCATTCACATAGCTGTAGAGATGCCCCTTAAAGATCACTATCGTATCTGCAGGCATGAACTCCACCTGGCAGTGAGTTCCAGGCACCCACGACCCTCTCTATGCAAATAAACATGCCTCGTACATTTCCTTTAAACCTTGCCCCTCGCATGCCGATGCGCTTCTCAAACACGAGGCCAGATGCTCGGGAAATAAAAGGCTTTTATTTACTGTAATGAAGCAGCCAATAATTATATACACTATCCCAGACTGAAGGGGTCCCAGCCAGAGCAGGGACTTTTATACCTCTCCCAGGAGGCGGAGCCCGACTGGGATGTACCACAACACTACAGTACAAAGGTGTAACAACCCCACCCTAACCCCAACAGCAACAAGTAGCACAACCCAACAGTAACATATGTACATCCTTGTAGTACTGGCCAGACCCTGGCTCAGTACTATCCAGTGGGAACCAACAATGGTTCACCACATTCACCCCTCCTTTGAGAACAAAGGCCGGCGGGGTACAAAACAGAATAAAGTGTCATCAGTCTATAAGTTCAGACGGTCAGGGGGACCGCACCGTCGTTGTGACCTCCTCAATACCGGCGGTGACACCGGAGCAGGCACTTGCGGTGGCGTTCTCCCCAAGGCGGCGTCCAGCTGTTCTTCCACAGACTCACAGGCCGGTTGACCCTGAGGTGACGGTAGTCCATGGGGTCCTGACACGCCCTGCAGTGGCGACCATCTTCTGGGCTCAGGCAAGCTGTACACGGGAGTAAAAGGGTTAAGCAATGGTCCCGATGCTGCCCGCGCCGTGTCCGGGGGAGAAACAAGAGTTAAGGGGTTTGTAACAGGGGGTATGGGAGCGACAGGGGTTGCTACGTCCCCTGCTGGCGCCAGGTCTCGGATCGAGACTGTGTCCTCTCGCCCGTCAGGGTATGCCACATAGGCATACTGAGGGTTGGCGTGGAGGAGATGGACCTGTTCGACCAACGGGTCGGACTTGCGGGCCCTTACATATCGCCGCAGGAGGACGGGTCCTGAGTACGTCAACCAAGACGGTAATGAGGTCCCCGAGGAAAACTTCCGAGGGAATGAGAACATCCTCTCGTGGGGAGTAGCATTGGTTGTCGTACACAGGAGGGAGCGAATAGAATGGAGCGCATCAGGGAGAACCTCTTGCCAACGGGAGAATGGAAGACTTTTTGACTTCAACGCCAGTAAGACAGCCTTCCAGACTGTAGCATTCTCACGTTCCACCTGTCCGTTACCCCTAGGGTTGTGGCTCGTGGTCCTACTAGAGGCAATACCGTATGAGAGCAGGAATTGCCTCAAGTCATCGCTCATGAACGACGAGCCCCTGTCGCTTTGGATGTAGCCGGGGTACCCGAACAGGGTAAAGAGATCACGGAATGCCTTGATAACCGTGGCAGCGGATGTATCAGAGCAGGGAACAACAAAAGGGAACCGAGAGTACTCGTCAATGATATTGAGGAAGTACACATTCCGATCTGTTGAGGGAAGGGGGCCCTTAAAATCGACACTCAGTCTCTCGAAGGGACGAGTGGCCTTGACTAAATGTGCCCAGTCAGGTCGGTAAAAGTGCGGTTTGCATTCCGTGCAAACCCGACAGCTTCTTGTTACTGACCTGACGTCCTCCACCGAGTAGGGCAGGTTGCGGGCTTTTATAAAGTGGTAGAGCCTAGTGACCCCAGGATGGCATAGGTCATTATGGAGAGCCTGCAAACGGTCCTCCTGTATACTGGCGCATGTTCCACGCGAGAGGGCATCCGAGGGCTCATTGAGTTTCCCCGGACGGTACATGATATCGTAGTTATAGTTGGAGAGTTCAATTCTCCACCGCAAGATCATGTCATTCTTGATCTTGCCCCTCTGCGTGTTGTTAAACATGAACGCCATGGACCGCTGGTCCGTGATCAGGGTGAACCATTTTCCCGCCAAGTAATGGCGCCAGTGCCTGACGGCCTCCGCAATGGCCTGGGCCTCCTTTTCCACTGCTGAATGCCGAATTTCGGGGCCTTGGAGGGTGCGGGAAAAAAATGCGACGGGCCTGCCCGCCTGGTTAAGTGTGGCGGCCAGGGCGAAATCAGATGCATCGCTCTCCACCTGAAAGGGGATGGACTCGTCAACAGCGTGCATCGCAGCTTTCGCGATGTTGCCTTTCAATTTATCGAAGGCCAATCGGGCCTCTGGCGTTAGGGGAAGTGTCGTGGACTTAATGAGCGGACGGGCTTTGTCTGCGTAATTGGGAACCCACTGTGCATAATAAGAGAAGAAGCCTAAGCATCTTCTCAGTGCTTTTGCACTTGCAGGCAAGGGAAGTTCAGAAAAGGGGCGCATACGGTCTGGATCAGGGCCAATGACCCCGTTTTCCACCACGTATCCTAGGATGGCTAAACGGCGCGTATGAAACACACGCTTCTCCCTGTTGTAGGTCAAGTTCAGGCGAGATGCAGTGCGTAGGAAGTTCAGGAGATTCGTGTCGTGGTCCTGCTGGTCATGGCCACAGATGGTGACATTATCCAGGTACGGGAAGGTAGCCCGCAGCCCGTTCTGGTCCACCATTCGGTCCATAGCATGCTGGAAGACCAAGGCCCCATTGGTGACACCAAAGGGAACCCTGAGAAAGTGATACAAGTGACCATCCGCCTCAAAAGCCGTGTATTGTCGGTCCTCTGGGCGAATGGAGAGTTGGTGGTAGGCAGACTTGAGGTCTATGGTGGAGAACACCCGGTACTGCGCAATCTGATTGACCATATCAGATATGCGCGGGAGAGGATACACATCCAGCTGCGTATATCGATTAATGGTCTGACTGTAGTCAATGACCATCCGGGGTTTGTTCCCGCTCTTGACCACCACGACCTGCGCTCTCCACGGACTAGCGCTGGGTTGTATGATCCTTTCTTTGAGGAGCCGCTGAACCTCAGATCGAATGAAGATCCGATCCTCAGCGCTGTAACGCCTACTTTTAGTTGTGATGGGCTTGCAGCCTGGCACAAGATTCTGGAACAAGGAGGGTGTCGTGATCTTCAGCGTCGAGAGGCTACAGGCAATTTGGAGGCTGCTGCTGTTTTCCCACTGCCAGTGAAGGGAGTGGCCCACCGTACTGTAGGGTTACACTCCTCAAGTGGACCATGAAGTTTAGTCCGAGAAGTATTGGCGCGCAAAGATACGGCAACACTAGGAGCTTGAAACGCTCGTAAACTGTGCCTTGCACCTTCAAAGTTACCACGCAACACCCTAGCACGGTGACAGACCGGGACCTCGATGCCATAGAGATTGTCTGTTTGGCAGGTTGAATCTGGAGTCCACACCGCTTCACAGTGTCTGGGTGGATAAATCTCTCAGTGCTCCCGCTGTCAAACAGACAATAAATCACGTGGTCATTTACCTGGATATTCATCATAGATTTGTCAATTCTATGAGGCTTGTCCTAGTCCAGGATGATCGACGCCACCGTTGGTTCATGAGCGCCACTGCAGGCAGCTGAAATCGATGAGGAGGACCCCTGCTGGTCGTTCGCGGTCAGTGCCGACCAACATGGCCGCTCCCATGAGTCGCACGTGGGTGATGGCGCCAAACTCAGAGACCCCTGGTGGTCACACACCTCCGACTCCGTCGACCGTAATGGCGTCGTCCTGGCCTCGCACGTGGACGAACCCCTCGATGACTTCGACGACGAAGACCCGAGCTCTGAAGAATCGCAGGCCGCACTGCCGTTCCTAGGTTTAGATCGGCACACTTTCGAATAGTGCTCTTTCTTCCCACATGCGGTGCACAACACAGCCTTGGCGGGACACCGTTGCCGAGCATGCTTCGCTCCCCCACAGAAGTAGCACCGCGGGCCGCCCGGAGCTGCTGCCGTCGTCTGGCCCGAGTGTGAGCACGCCATTACGCAGCATTTGGAACCTGAGGGACGAGGAGGGATTGGCGACTGCTCCTGCCACGTTGTCTCCACATGGTCCTCCGGATATAATACTAAGCTTTAGGAGGCCGTCTCGAGCATCTCCGCTAGCTCGATTGCCTGGGTAAGGTTATGGTTAACCTTCTCCAATAGTTTAAGTCGAATGTACGACGATCCGACTCCCACCACAAACGCATCTCGGGCGAGGTCGTTCCTGCTCTGCTCAGCCAACACAGCTTTGCAGTTACAGCCCCTGGCTAGCTGTAGGAGCTCGTTCGCATATTCCTCCATCGTTTCGCCAGACTGCCGCCGTCGAGTGGCTAGGAGGTAACGAGCGTGTATTTCATTGGGTGGTTTGATATAACGCTTCTTCAGAAGCTCGAGGGCCTTAGTATAATCGGTGGCCGCACGGATCGCGAGGTAGACTGTGTCGCTTACCCTCGCATGGAGGACCCGGAGTCTGTCATCATCTGTGGAGGCTGCCAGGTAGTCTTCGAAGCACTTCAGCCAGTGGTCGAAGGTGTTAGAAGCGCCCACCGCACATGGATCTAGTGTAAGGCGTTCCGGCTTCAGGATCTGCTCCATACTCTCTTTTATTTTTCGACGAGAGTTTAACAACAGTAAATAAAATTGATGCGCTTCTCAAACACGAGGCCAGATGCTCGGGAAATAAAAAGGCTTTTATTTACTGTAATGAAGCAGCCAATAATTACATAGGAGCTTGGTCATTTACCTGGATATTCCATGTTGGTCGGCACTATCCCAGACTGAAGGGGTCCCAGCCAGAGCAGGGACTTTTATACCTCTCCCAGGAGGCGGAGCCCGACTGGGATGTACCACAACACTACGGTACAAAGGTGTAACAACCCCACCCTAACCCCAACAGCAACAAGTAGCACAACCCAACAGTAACATATGTACATCCTTGTAGTACTGGCCAGACCCTGGCTCAGTACTATCCAGTGGGAACCAACGATGGTTCACCACACACGCGAAACCCGTGCCCCCGAGAAGTTGCCTCAAAGTGAGTGGAGGAATGACAGGTGCTCATGTCTTGACGGCAGCGCGACTATGCTATCACTGGCCCCCCAAACCATCAAGCAGCCTGCATCTCCCCTTCCCTTGACAGCTCCAGCGTCCGCTCCTCAAAGAGGGTGAGCACCCAAAGGTCTGGCTCACCACCCCCTGCCTTTGCCCTCTCACGGGAGTTATGGTTGGTCTTCTCATGTGGAGACAGAAGGAGCCATGAAAGAAATGATGGTGTGACTCCTGCAGGGTATCAAATGCTGGCCCTTAGAGGGCAAGCGCAGTGGGGTCTTGGGGGATAGGACGGAGGTGCTTGGGGGTCAGGAGCTGGATGCATGCAGGGTTCTGGGGATGGGAGAATCTGGGGGAAATTCGGGGGAAGATGCAAGATGGGGTTCAGCACTCACCCTTGCTGCACGGATGAGGTCACTGACTTTTTCCCAGCACTGCTTGATGGTTTGGGGGGCCAGTGCCCTGGCACTGCCCGAGGTGGTGACTTCCTCCCAGGTCACATTTTCATCAGCCCACCTGGCTCTGCGTCCTCCTGGGAGAGGAGGGTATCTTGCCTCGCCTCTGCTGCACCAGTAGACTCCCCAGGTCACCCTCAAAAAATCAGGGGGCTGGTCGTATGCACATTTTGTGCAGGAATGTCTGCCTGCCTATCCATTCTTGTCTTTTTAATGAAGCTGCCCCTCGTTAGGGCAGAACAGCTGCAGGCAGTTTTGCAGAGCATTCCAGCAAGTTACATGCAGTTTGCTTGTGAAGCATTGAGGGGAAGGTAAGTGACCACTTGCAAGTGTGCTGATGGGGAGAGGACGGTGATGGATCAGTGCCTCAATGATTGGGGACAGGGGAGAGAAAGGGAGGTGTCACATAGCCATCGGAGACCGGAGGAGATGGGGGCCTTGTGCAGGAGGGTCCGGAGTGGGAGTGAGGGGGATCACCTGCCTGATATCTGTAGGGTGGAGGGGGAAGGGTCGATCTCTCTGCCTGTGATCGGTGTGGGGGGAGGGGTTCTGCTGCCACTCTGCCTGAGATCATTGGGGGGGAAGGGGGTCCGCTGCCACTCTGCCTGAGATCACTGGGGTGGGGGGGTGGGGAGGAGGGGGGTCCACTGCCACTCTGCCTGGGATCGTTGGGGGGAAGGGGGGTGGGGCTCGGGATCATTCTGGGTGGTGGGTGGATGGGGAATAAGGGGGTCAGTAATGTTGTGGGGGGTGAGGCAAAGTCTGTGGGGGCCAGGGGGAGACATTATCCAGCCCAGGAGGGCAGTGTTAGGGGAGCCCCATTCTATCAATTTTTTTCTGCGCGTGTGCAGTTGGAGGCGCCGATCGGAGCTGCAGTGTTTCGGGCGCGTTAAGCCCTATCCACAGGTTTGTGCAGCACATTTCGGACTTGCTGATATTTTTGCAGGCAGAGGGCGTATGGGGGCGCCGGAGAATGGGTCTAAAAGTGAAGCACTCCCAGATTCAAATCCACCCAGCACTGAGAATCAAAATGGAAAAATAGGCCCCACACACCCTAACATCACATGAAGTTTCTTTAACTTCAAGGAAGCCAAGAATCAGCTTTATGCAGTCTTAAGCTTTGTCATATATTCTTGTTGTTTTGGATTAGGTCGATAAACCCCAAGTAGTCATGGTATAGTTTTCTCTGCTGTGCTAATTTACCAAAATAACATGCAGACCAACCTTGTGGGATTTGATCTTTTTAATGGGATAGAAAGCTTCAATTTGGTAACTTAGTCCATCGAACATGTGGTGGCAACCTGCACAGCAGAGGAACATTTGCTCTTTTTCCCCTTGCACCTGTGATACATTTTGTCCACGACATTATGAATGTTCTAGATAAATTGTATCCTATTTCTTTGTTTGAATATGTACATTCCTCTGGTTCGTTAATAGTCTAATAATTGGGCTTTGGATTTTTTATTACATACTTGATAGTTATTTTTCCTTTGCACAGCACTTGTGCCTCTGTTGGTTACAGTAACTATGAAGGTACATTCAGCTTCTCATTCTCAAAGAGAGTTGTATTAAGAGAGGGCAGGATCAGGGAGAAGGTTGGGGCATCAACCCAGACCACAGGGGTGATTGGAACAACTGCAGACAGACTTTACTGAACAACTCCCACAGTTGCAGAAAAGAAGTATTGCTCAGTGCTAATAGATAAATTTACCGAGTGGGTGGAAGCATTCCCCTGCAAGGACTGCTCAGCTGGAACAGTGGCTAGAATACTAGCAGAGGAAGAGATACTGCGGTGGGGGTTCCACCGCAGTTAGATTTAGACCAAGGCACTCACTTTACAGGGAAAGTAATGAAATACACCTGTGCCTTGCTGGGAATCAAACAGTAATTCCACATTCTGTACAATTCGCAAAGTTCAGAAATGATAGAAAGGACAAACAGAACCCTTAAGATAAGCTTGGCAAAAGCCCTAAAGAAACTGGGGAGAATTAGATGAAGGTCTCACCTGTTATATTGATGAAGATGTGAGCCACCCTTACATGAGGAATGGGATTGACACCCTTTTAGATAATGACAGGAAGAGTCATGACACTTCCAGAAAGTAAGAGTTTTAACAACACCAGGTTAAAGTCCAACAGGTTTATTTGGTACCAAATAAACCTGTTGGACTTTAACCTGGTGTTGTTAAAACTCTTACTGTGTTTACCCCAGTCCAACGCCGGCATCTCCACATCATGACTTCCAGAAAGCTCAGGGACCGGGGGCTCAGAGATTTGCAATGCAAGAGAAAGAGTGTTTAATTTTATCAGATGCCTAGCTGAGCAACTGCATATCTTGAAGGGGGAGGTGATAGATATACAGAGGATTAAAGATTGAGAAAGAGAAAAGGAATACACCTGAGCCCAAAACCCCAAGTTTGGGTATAAGGTAATGGTCGAGGTACTTCCTGAAAGGATAGGTTTGCAGTCCTGATGGATAAGGCCTTGTGAGTTAATTTTAGTAGGAGACACTTGCGCTTTGGTAGATATGAAAGGTTTGCTGAGATGGAAACATTATACATGGTTAAAATTGTGTATAAGAGACTTAACGACCACCCGACTGGTGGGGATCAGTATTAATGTTTTTACAGATTCCTACTTTCTCTGGTGACCCTCATGAAACCATGGGAGGAGCCAATCAGATACATAGATGGGAATACCTGTTTACCTGGGACAATACGTACAACTACCAATAAGGGGAAGGAGATAATGGATTAAAAAGCCATTCAGACTGAATGGCCCCTGACGGTCATCAAAACCAGATAGTCATGTCATCATGAGGAAGAACCTTTACAGAGAACATGACTTACGTGCCCCTTCAGAGATCTGGAGCATCAATTAGTTTCAAAGAAACAGGTTGCAATTGGGAGAAATATGCTTGGGACCCTGATAGTGTAAAAACACCCACAGGATGGCACTTCCTGAGAAAACAACCTGTAACACCCTCTGAGTTGAGACTGAAAACAGACAAAGACTCAGAGGGACATTTGATTATTTGAGGAATATACGACGAGCACACAGGATTGGGAGTGTGGGGCTACACATTTAATATCGCAGAATGAAACAAGAAGGTGCGCGAGTTTGGTCCATATTTAGATCTCAACAGTTGGGTGGGCCAATCTTCCTCATTTTTTTGTGGGAACCCAGACATGGGGGACAATATTGACAAGTCCATTGTACACATGTGATAGATAGGGCGGCACGGTAGCACAGTGGTTAGCACTGCTGCTTCACAGCTCCAGGGTCCCGGGTTCGATTCCTGGCTCGGGTCACTGTCTGTGTGGAGTTTGCACATTCTCCTCGTGTCTGCGTGGGTTTCCTCCGGGTGCTCCGGTTTCCTCCCACAGTCCAAAGATGTGCGGATTAGGTTGATTGGCCAGGTTAAAAATTGCCCCTTATAGTCCTGGGATGCGTAGATTAGAGGGATTAGCGGGTAAATATGTGGGGGTAGGGCCTTGGTGGGATTGTGATCGGTGCAGACTCGATGGGCCGAATGGCCTCCTTCTGCACTGTAGGGTTTCTATGATTTCTATGATAAGCTAGGTTGTCGGGATATTAGATGTTACAATCTTAGTAGTTGTGGATATCAAAGACCTACCCAATGTCCCAAATTGGTGGAACTTCCCCAGGATGGACTAGTCAAGATTGAGAAACCCAAAACTTTGCTAAACAACGTAACCATCGTGTCATTAGATGTAACATACCATATTTTGGGATTATTAGAAGTATTGCATTCTAAGTGTCACGATCATCCCAGTGCTATTGAATTTGCCAAGATCCAACCACAGGTAACCATTGATAATTATGATTATAGAACATAGAACATAGAACAGTACAGCACAGAACAGGCCCTTCGGCCCACGATGTTGTGCCGAGCTTTATCTGAAACCAAGATCAAGCTATCCCACTCCCTATCATCCTGGTGTGCTCCATGTGCCTATCCAATAACCACTTAAATGTTCCTAAAGTGTCTGACTCCACTATCACTGCAGGCAGTCCATTCCACACCCCAACCACTCTCTGTGTAACGAACCTACCTCTGATATCCTTCCTATATCTCCCACCACGAACCCTATAGTTATGCCTCCTTGTAATAGCTCTATCCACCCGAGGAAATAGTCTTTGAACGTTCACTCTATCTATCCCCTTCATCATTTTATAAACCTCTATTAAGTCTCCCCTCAGCCTCCTCCGCTCCAGAGAGAACAGCCCTAGCTCCCGCAACCTTTCCTCATAAGACCTACCCTTCAAACCAGGCAGCATCCTGGTAAATCTCCTCTGCACTCTTTCCAGCACTTCCAAATCCTTCTTATAGTGAGGTGACCAGAACTGCACACAATATTCCAAATGTGGTCTCACCAAGGTCCTGTACAGTTGCAGCATAACCCCACGGCTCTTTAACTCCAACCCCCTGTTAATAAAAGCTAACACACTATAGGCCTTCTTCACAGCTCTATCCACTTGAGTGGCAACCTTTAGAGATCTGTGGATATGGACCCCAAGATCTCTCTGTTCCTCCACAGTCTTCAGAACCCTACCTTTGACCCTGTAATCCACATTTAAATTAGTCCTACCAAAATGAATCACCTCACATTTATCAGGGTTAAACTCCATTTGCCATTTTTCAGCCCAGCTTTGCATCCTATCTATGTCTCTTTGCAGCCTACAACAGCCCTCAACCTCATCCACTAATCCACCAATCTTGGTGTCATCAGCAAATTTACTGATCCACCCTTCATCCCCCTCCTCTAAGTCATTAATAAAAATCACAAAGAGCAGAGGACCAAGCACTGATCCCTGTGGCACTCCGCTAGCAACCTGCCTCCAGTCCGAAAATTATAGAATAGTCCCTGAGCCGCGGACGACACAAAGATTACTGGAGTTGTGGATAGTGATGAAAATTGTCAGAGAATACAGCAGGATATAGATAGGCTGAAACATTGGGCGGAGAAATGGCAGATGGAACTTAATCCAGATAAATACGAAGTGATGTATTTCGGTAGATTTAATGTAAGGGGGAGCTATACAATAAATGGCAGAACCATCAGGAGTGTAGACACACAGAGGGACCTGGGTGTACAAGTCCACAGATCCTTAAAGGTGGCCGCACAGGTGGAGAGGGTGGTCAAGAAGGCATATGGCATGCTTACCTTTATTGGACGTGGCATAGAATATAAAAGTTGGCATATGATGTTGCAGCTGTATTGAACGATGGTTTGGCCACTTTGGAATACTGCGTCCAGTTCTGATCGCCACACTACCAGAAGGACGTGGAGGCTTTGGAGAGAGTAGAGAGAAGGTTTACCAGGATGTTGCCTGTTTTGGAGGGTCTTGGCTATGAGGAGAGAATAGGTAAACTGGGGTTGTTCTCCCTGGAAAGACGGAGGATGAGGGGCAACCTAATAGAGGTGTATAAAATAATGAAGGGCATAGATAGAGTGAACAGAGGGAAGCTTTTTCCCAGGTTGGAGGTGACGAACACAAGGGGTCATGGGTTCAAGGGAAGGTTCAACACAGATGTCAGGGGGACGCATTTTACACAGAGGGTGGTGGAGGCCTGGAATGCACTGCCAAGCAAGGTGATTGAGGCGGACACGCTGGGATCGTTTAAGACTTATCTAGATAACCACATGAACAGACTGGGAATAGGGGGAAACAAAAGAATGGTCTAGTGGGCACATGAGCGGCGCAGGCTTGGAGGGCCGAAGGGCCTGTTCCTGTGCTGTATTGTTCTTTGTTCTTTGTTCTCCGAAAGGGTGCCGGTCAATGGGCCGAGAGTTTGTCTGTCAGTGAGCCGAGAGTGTGTCGGTCAGGGAACCAATAGTGTGTCTGTCAATGAGCTGAGAGTGCTTCGGTCAGGGAGCCAATAGTGTGTCAGTCAGGGGGGCGAGAGTGTGTCGGTGAGTGAGCCAAGAGTGTGTCTGTCAGTGAGCTGAGAGTCTGTAGGTCAGTGAGCCGAGAGTGTGTCTGTCAGTGAGCCAAGCGTGTATCAGTCAGTGAGCCAAAAATGAGTCGGTCAGCGTGCCAATAGTGTCTCTGTCAGCAAGCCGAGAGTGTGTTCGTCAGTGAGCCGAGAGTGTGTCGGTCAGGGAGCCAATAGTATGTCAGTCAGCGAGGCGAGAGTGTGTCGGTGAGTGAGCCGGGAGTGTGTCTGTCTGTGAGCCGAGAGTGTGTCTGTCTGTGAGCCAAGAGTGTGTCTGTCAGTGAGCCAAGAGTGTGTCTGTCAGTGAGCCGAGAGTGTGTCTGTCAGTGAGCAGAGAATGTGTCGGTCAGTGAGCTGAGAGTGTTGCAGTCAGTGAGTCGAGAGTGTATCGATCAGTGAGCTAGGTATACGTTGGTCGGTGAGCCGAGAGTGTGTCTGTCAGTGAGTCGAGCATGTGCCGGTCAAGAGGCGAGAATGTGTCCACCTATGAGCAGAGACTGTGTTGGTCAGTGAGCCGAGAGTGTGTCAGTTAGTGAGCCGAGAGTGTGTCTGTCAGCGAGCCGAGAGTGTCTCTGTCAGTGAGCAGAGAGTGTGTTGGTCAGTGAGCCAAGAGTGTCAGTTAGTGAGCCGAGAGTGTGTCTGTCAGTGAGCAGAGAGTGTGTCTGTCAGTGACCTGAGAGTGTGTCTGTCAGTGAGCTAAGAGTGTGTCCGTCAGTGAGCTGAGAGTCTGTCTGTCAGTGAGCCAAGAGTGTGTCGGTCAGTGAGCAGAGAATGTGTCAGTCAGTGAGCTGAGAGTGTTGCGGTCAGTGAGTCGAGAGTGTATCGATCAGTGAGCCGGGTAACTTTGGTAGCTGAGCCGAGAGTGTGTCTGTCAGTGAGCTGAGAGTGTGTCTGTCAGTGAGCTGAGAGCGTGTCTGTTGGTGAGCCAAGAATGTGTCTGTCAGTGAGCTGTGCGTGTGTCTGTCAGTGAGCCGAGAGTGTGTCTGTCAGTGAGCTGAGAGTGTGTCTGTCAGTGAGCCGAGAGTGTGTCTGTCAGTGAGCTGAGAGTGTGTCTGTCAGTGAGCTGAGAGTGTGTCTGTCAGTGAGCTGAGAATGTATCTATCAGTGAGCCGAGAGTGTTTCTGTCAATGAGCTGAGAGTGTGTCGGTCTGTGAGCCGAGAGTGTGTCGGTCAGTGAGGCAAGAGTGTGACTGTCAGTGAGTTGAGAGTGTGTCTGTCCGTGAGCCGAGAGTGTGTCTGTCCGTGAGCCGAGAGTCTGTTGGTCAGTGAGTCGAGAGTGTGTCTGTCAGTGAGCTGAGAGTGTGTCGGTCAGTGAGCTGAGAGTTTGTCTATCAGGGAGCTGAGAGTGTGTCTGCCAGTGAGCAGAGAGTGTGTCGTTCAGTGAGCCGAGACTGTGTCGGTCAGTGAGCCAAGAGTGTGTCGGTCAGTGAGGCAAGAGTGTGTCAGTCAGTGAGGCAACAGTGTGGCTCAGTAAGCCAAGAGTGCGTCTGTCAGCGAGCCAAGAGCATGTCGGTCAGTGAGCTGAGAGGGTGTCTGTCAGTGAGCTGAGAGGGTGTCTGTCAGTGAGCTGAGAGGGTGTCTGTCAGTGAACCGAGGGTATGTCGGAAAGTGAGCCAAGGCTGTATAGGTCAGTGAGCCTAGACTGTGTTTGTCAGTCAGCCAACATCATGTCCGTCAGTGACCGAGATGTTTGTCTGTCAGCGAGCCGAGAGTGTGTCTGTCAGTGAGCAGAAAGTGAGTCTGTCAGTGAGCTGAGTGTGTCTGTCAGTGAGCTGAGAGTGTGTCGGTCAGTGAGGCGAGAGTGTGTCAGTCAGTGAGGCAACAGTGTGGCTCAGTAAGCCAAGAGTGCGTCTGTCAGCGAGCCAAGAGCATGTCGGTCAGTGAGCTGAGAGGGTGTCTGTCAGTGAGCTGAGAGGGTGTCTGTCAGTGAGCTGAGAGGGTGTCTGTCAGTGAACCGAGGGTATGTCGGAAAGTGAGCCAAGGCTGTATAGGTCAGTGAGCCTAGACTGTGTTTGTCAGTCAGCCAACATCATGTCCGTCAGTGACCGAGATGTTTGTCTGTCAGCGAGCCGAGAGTGTGTCTGTCAGTGAGCAGAAAGTGAGTCTGTCAGTGAGCTGAGTGTGTCTGTCAGTGAGCTGAGAGTGTGTCTGACAGTGAGCTAAGAGTGTGTCTGTCAGTGAGCTGAGAGTTTGTCAGTCAGTGAGCCAAGAATGTGTCTGTCAGTGAGCCGGGAGTCTGTCGGTCAGTGAGCCGAGAGTCTGTCGGTCAGTGAGCTGAGAGTGTGTCTGTCAATGAGCTGAGAGTGTGTCGTTCAGTGAGCCGAGACTGTGTCGGTCAGTGAGCCAAGAGTGTGTCGGTCAGTGAGGCGAGAGTGTGTCAGTCAGTGAGGCAACAGTGTGGCTCAGTAAGCCAAGAGTGCGTCTGTCAGCGAGCCAAGAGCATGTCGGTCAGTGAGCTGAGGGTGTGTCGGTCAGTGAGCTGAGAGTGTGTCTGTCAGTGAACCGAGGGTATGTCGGAAAGTGAGCCAAGGCTGTGTAGGTCAGTGAGCCTAGACTGTGTTTGTCAGTCAGCCAACATCATGTCCGTCAGTGACCGAGATGTTTGTCTGTCAGCGAGCCGAGAGTGTGTCTGTCAATGAGCTGCGAGAGTGTCTGTTACTGAGCCGAGAATGTGTCTGTTAGTGACCGAACGTGTGTCGTCGATGAATGGAGACTGTGTCTGTCAGTGAGCCGGCAGTTGGTGAGCCGAGATTTTGGGTCAGTGAGCCGAGAGTGTGTTGGTCAGCGAGCCAAGAGCATGTCAGTCACTGAGCCGAGACTGTGTAGGTCAGTGAGCTGAGCGTGTGTCTGTTAGTGAGCCAAGAGTGTGTCTGTCAGTGAGCCGAGATTGTGTCTGTCAGTGAGCCGAGGGTGTGTCTGTCAGTGAGCTGAGAGTGTGTCTGTCAGTGAGCTGAGAGTGAGTTTGACAGCGAGCTGAGAGTGTGTCGATCAGTGAGCCGAGGGTGTGTCTGTCAGTGAGCTGAGAGTGTGTCTGTCAGTGAGCTGAGAGTGTGTCTGTCAGTGAGCAGCAAGTGAGTCTGTCAGTGAGCTGAGTGTGTCTGTCAGTGAGCTGAGAGTGTGTCTGACAGTGAGCTAAGAGTGTGTCTGTCAGTGAGCTGAGAGTTTGTCAGTCAGTGAGCCAAGAATGTGTCTGTCAGTGAGCCGGGAGTCTGTCGGTCAGTGAGCCGAGAGTCTGTCGGTCAGTGAGCTGAGAGTGTGTCTGTCAATGAGCTGAGAGTTTGTCGGTCAGTGAGCCGAGAGTGTGTCGGTCAGTGAACCGAGAGTGTGTCTGTCAGTGAGCTGAGAGTGTGTCTGTCAGGGAGCCGAGAGTGTATCTGTCAGTGAGCTGAGAGTGTGTCTGTCAGTGAGCTGAGAGTGTGTCTGTCAGGGAGCCGAGAGTGTATCTGTCAGTGAGCTGAGAGTGTGTCTGTCAGTGAGCTGAGAGTGTGTCTGTCAGTGAGGCGAGAGTGTGTCAGTCAGTGAGGCAACAGTGTGGCTCAGTAAGCCAAGAGTGCGTCTGTCAGCGAGCCGAGAGCATGTCGGTCAGTGAGCTGAGAGTGTGTCGGTCAGTGAGCCAAGAGTGTGTCGGTCAGTGAGCTGAGAGGGTGTCTGACAGTGAGCTGAGAGGGTGTCTGTCAGTGAGCTGAGAGTGTTTCTGTCTGGTCGCTGAGAGAGTGTCGGTGTGTGAGCCAAGAGTGTGTTGGTCAGCGAGCCGAGAATGCTTCTGTCAGTGACTGTGAGTATGTCGGTCTGTGAGCCAACAGACTGTTTATTAGTGAGCCGAGAGGGTGTCTGTCAGTTACCGTGAGTTTGACTGTCAGTGACCGCGGGTGTGTCGGTCAGTGAGCGAAGAGTGTGTCAGTCAGTGAGCCGTGAGTGTGTCAGTCAGTGAGCCGAGAGTCTGTCAGTTGGTGAGCTGAGAGTGTGTCTGACAGTGAGCTGAGAATGTGTCAGTCAGTGAGCCGAGAGTGTGTCTGTCAATGAGCTGAGAGTGTGACTGTCAGTGAGCTGAGAGTCTGTCTGTCAGGGAGCTGAGAGTGTGTCTGTCAGTGAGCCGAGAGTCTGTCTGTCAGGGAGCTGAGAGTGTGTCTGTCAGTGAGCTGAGAATGTGTCTGTCAGTGAGCTGAGAGTGTGTCTGCCAGTGAACCGAGAGTCTGTCTGTCAGGGAGCTGAGAGTGTGTCGGTCAGTGAGCCAAGAGTGTGTCAGTGAGTGAGCCAAGAATGTGTCGGTCAGTGAGGCGAGAGTGTGGGTCAGTCAGCCAAGAGTGCGTCTGTCAGCGAGCCGAGAGCATGTCGGGCATTGAGCTGAGAGGGTGTCTGTCAGTGAGCCAAGTGTGTGTCTGTCAGTGAGCTGAGAGTGTGTTAATCAGTGAGCTGAGAGTGTGTCTGTCAGTGAGCTGAGAGTTTGACTGTCAGTGAGCCAAGAATGTGTCTGTCAGTGAGCTGAGAGTGTGTTAGTCAGTGAGCTGAGAGTGTGTCTGTCAGTGAGCTGAGAATGTGTCTGTCAGTGAGCCGAGAGTTTGTCTGTCAGTGAGCTGAGAGTGTGTCTGTCAGTGAGCCGAGAATTTGTCTGTCAGGGAGCTGAGAGTGTGTCGGTCAGTGAGCAGAGATTATGTCTGTCAGTGAGCAGAGAGTGTGTCGTTCAGAGAGCCAAGTGTGTGTCGGTCAGTGCGGCGAGATTGTGTCAGTCAGTGAGGCAACAGTGTGGGTCAGTAAGCCAAGAGTGCGTCTGTCAGCGAGCCGAGAGCTTTTCAGTCAGTGAGTTGAGAGGGTGTCAATCAGTGAGCCGAGAGGGTGTCAGTCAGTGAGCCGGGAGTGTGTCTGTCAGTGAGCTGAGAGTGTGTCTGTCAGTGAACCGAGACTGTGTCGGTCAGTGAGCCAAGAGTGTGTCGGTCAGTGAGGCGAGTGTGTGTCAGTCAGTGAGGCAACAGTGTGGCTCAGTAAGCCAAGAATGTGTCGGCAGTGAGCTGAGAGGGTGTCAGTCAGTGAGCTGAGAGTGTGTCGGTCAGTGAGCTGAGAGTGTGTCTGTCAGGGAGCTGAGCGTGTCTCTGTCAGTGAGCAAAAAGTGTGTCGGTCAGTGAGCCGAGAGTGTGTCGGTCAGTGAGCCGAGAGTGTGTCTGTCCGTGAGCCGAGAGTCTGTTGGTCAGTGAGTCGAGAGTGTGTCTGTCAGTGAGCCGAGAGTGTATCGGTCAGTGAGCCGAGAGTGTATCGGTCAGTGAGCCGAGAGTCTGTTGGTCAGTGAGTCGAGAGTGTGTCTGTCAGTGAGCTGAGAGTGTGTTGCTCAGTGAGCTGAGAGTGTGTCTGCCAGTGAGCAGAGAGTGTGTCGTTCAGTGAGCCGAGACTGTGTCGGTCAGTGAGCCAAGAGTGTGTCAGTCAGTGAGGCAACAGTGTGGCTCAGTAAGCCAAGAGTGCGTCTGTCAGCGAGCCGAGAGCATGTCAGTCAGTGAGCTGAGAGGGTGTCTGTCAGCGAGCCGAGAGCATATCGATCACTGAGCCGAGAGTGTGTCTGTCAGTGAGCCAAGGGTGTGCCTGCCAGTGAGCTGAGAGTGTGTCTGTCAGTGAACTGAGAGTGTGTCTGTCAGTGAGCTGAGAGTGAGTCTGTCAGTGAGCTGAGAGTGTGTCGGTCAGTGAGCCGAGAGTGTGTCGGTCAGTGAACCGAGAGTGTGTCTGTCATGGAGCTGAGAGTGTATCTGTCAGTGAGCGGAGAATGTGTCTGTCAGTGAGCTGAGAGTGTGTCTGTCAGTGAGGCGAGTGTGTGTCAGTCAGTGAGCTGAGAGTGTGTCGGTCAGTGAGCCGAGAGTGTGTCGGTCAGTGAGCCAAGAGTGTGTCGGTCAGTAAGCCAAGAGTGCGTTTGTCAGCGAGCCGAGAGCATGTCGGTCAGTGAGCTGAGAGTGTGTCGGTCAGTGAGCCGAGAGTGTGTCGGTCAGTGAGCCAAGAGTGTGTCGGTCAGTGAGGCAACAGTGTGGCTCAGTAAGCCAAGAGTGCATCTGTCAGCGAGCCGAGAGCATGTCGGTCAGTGAGCCGAGAGTGTGTCAGTCAGTGAGCTGAGAGGGTGTCTGACAGTGAGCTGAGAGTGTGTCGGTCAGTGAGCTGAGAGTGTGTCTGTCAGTGAGCTGAGAGTGTTTCTGTCTGGTCGCTGAGAGAGTGTCGGTGTGTGAGCCAAGAGTGTGTTGGTCAGCGAGCCGAGAGTGCGTCTGTCAGTGACTGTGAGTATGTCGGTCAGTGAGCCAGCAGACTGTTTATTAGTGAGCCAAGAGGGTTTCTATCAGTTACCGTGAGCGTGACTGTCAGTGAGCTGAGAGGGTGTCGGTCAGTGAGCTGAGAGGGTGTCTGTCAATGAACCGAGGGTATGTCGGTAAGTGAGCCAAGGCTGTGTAGGTCAGTGAGCCAACATCATGTCCGTCAGTGACCGAGATGTTTGTCTGTCAGCGAGCCGAGAGTGTGTCTGTCAATGAGCTGCGAGAGTATCTGTTAATGAGCCGAGAATGTGTCTGTTCGTGACCGAAATTGTGTCGTCGATGAATGGAGACTGTGTCTGTCAGTGAGCCGGCAGTTGGTGAGCCGAGATTTTTGGTCTGTGAGCCGAGACTGTGTTGGTCAGCGAGCCAAGAGCATGTCGGTCACTGAGCCGAGACTGTGTAGGTCAGTGAGCTGAGCGTGTGTCTGTTCGTGAGCCAAGTGTGTGTCTGTCAGTGAGCCGAGATTGTGTCTGCCAGTGAGTTGTGAGCGTGTCTGTCACTGAGCTGAGAGTGTGTCTGCCAGTGAGCCGAGAGTGTGTCTGCCAGTGAGTTGTGAGTGTGTCTGTCAGTGAGCTGAGAGTGTATCTGTCATGGAGCTGAGAGTGTAACTGTCAGTGAGCTGAGAGTGAGTCTGTCAGTGAGCTGAGAGTGTGTCTGTCAGTGAGGCGAGAGTGTGTCAGTCAGTGAGGCAACAGTGTGGCTCAGTAAGCCACGAGTGCGTCTGTCAGCGAGCCGAGAGCATGTCGGTCAGTGAGCTGAGAGTGTGTCGGTCAGTGAACCAAGAGTGTGTCGGTCAGTGAGGCAACAGTGTGGCTCAGTAAGCCAAGAGTGCATCTGTCAGCGAGCCGAGAGCATGTCGGTCAGTGAGCTGAGAGTGTGTCGGTCAGTGAGCCGAGAGTGTGTCGGTCAGTGAGCTGAGAGTGTGTCTGACAGTGAGCTGAAAGTGTGTTGGTCAGTGAGCTGAGAGGGTGTCTGCCAGTGAGCTGAGAGTGTTTCTGTCTGGTCGCTGAGAGAGTGTCGGTGTGTGAGCCAAGAGTGTGTTGGTCAGCGAGCCGTGACTGCGTCTGTCAGTGACTGTGAGTATGTCGGTCAGTGAGCCAACAGACTGTTTATTAGTGAGCCGAGAGGGTGTCTATCAGTTACTGTGAGTGTGACTGCCAGTGACCGCGAGTGTGTCAGTCAGTGAGCGAAGAGTGTGTCAGTCAGTGAGCCGTGAGTGAGTCGGTCAGTGAGGCGAGAGTGTGTCAGTCAGTGGGGCAACAGTGTGGCTCAGTAAGCCAAGAGTGCGTCTGTCAGCGAGCCGAGAGCATGTCGGTCAGTGAGCTGAGAGGGTGTCTGTCAGTGAGCTGAGAGGGTGTCTGTCAATGAACCGAGGGTATGTCGGTAAGTGAGCCAAGGCTGTGTAGGTCAGTGAGCCTAGACTGTGTTTGTCAGTGAGCCAACATCATGTCCGTCAGTGACCGAGATGTTTGTCTGTCAGTGAGCCGAGAGTGTGTTGGTCAGCGAGCCAAGAGCATGTCAGTCACTGAGCCGAGACTGTGTAGGTCAGTGAGCTGAGCGTGTGTCTGTTAGTGAGCCAAGAGTGTGTCTGTCAGTGAGCCGAGGGTGTGTCTGTCAATGAGCTGCGAGAGTGTCTGTTAGTGAGCCGAGAATGTGTCTGTTAGTGACCGAAATTGTGTCGTCGATGAATGGAGACTGTGTCTGTCAGTGAGCCGGCAGTTGGTGAGCCGAGATTTTGGGTCTGTGAGCCGAGAGTGTGTTGGTCAGCGAGCCGAGAGCATGTCGGTCACTGAGCCGAGACTGTGTAGGTCAGTGAGCTGAGAGGGGGTCTGTTAGTGAGCCAAGAGTGTGTCTGTCAGTGAGCCGAGGGTGTGTCTGCCAGTGAGCTGAGAGTGTGTCGGTCAGTGAACCGAGAGTGAGTCTGTCAGTGAGCTGAGAGTGTGTCTGTCAGTGAGCTGAGAGTGTATCTGTCAGAGAGCTGAGAGTGTGTCTGTCAGTGAGCTGAGAGTGTGTCTGTCAGTGAGCTGAGAGTGTGTCGGTCAGTGAGCTGAGAGTGTATCTGTCAGAGAGCTGAGAGCATGTCGGTCAGTGAGCTGAGAGTGTGTCGGTCAGTGAGCTGAGAGTGTATCTGTCAGAGAGCTGAGAGTGTGTCGTTCAGTGAGCTGAGAGTGTGTCTGTCAGTGAGGCGAGAGTGTGTCTGTCAGTGAGCTGAGAGTGTGTCTGTCAGCGAGCTGAGAGCATGTCGGTCAGTGAGCTGAGAGTGTGTCGGTCAGTGAGCTGAGAGTGTATCTGTCAGAGAGCTGAGAGTGTGTCGTTCAGTGAGCCGAGAGTGTGTCTGTCAGTGAGCCGAGAGTGTGTCGGTCAGTGAGCCAAGAGTGTGTCGGTCAGTGAGGCAACAGTGTGGCACAGGAAGCCAAGAGTGCATCTGTCAGCGAGCCGAGAGCATGTCGGTCAGTGAGCTGAGAGTGTGTCGGTCAGTGAGCTGAGAGGGTGTCTGACAGTGAGCTGAGAGGGTGTCTGTCAGGGAGCTGAGAGGGTGTCTGTCAGTGAGCAGAGAGTGTTTCGGTCAGTGAGCTGAGAGGGTGTCTGTCAGTGAGCTGAGAGTGCTTCTGTCTGGTCGCTGAGAGAGTGTCGGTGTGTGATCAAAAGAGTGTGTTGGTCAGCGAGCCGAGAGTGCGTCTGTCAGTGACTGTGAGTATGTCGGTCAGTGAGCCAACAGACTGTTTATTAGTGAGCCGAGAGGGTGTCTATCAGTTACCGTGAGTGTGACTGTCAGTGACCGCGAGTGTGTCGGTCAGTGAGCGAAGAGTGTGTCAGTCAGTGAGCCGTGAGTGTGTCTGTCAGTGAGCCGTGAGTGTTTCTGTCAGTGACATCAATTATGTCTGTCAGTTAGCCGAGAGTGTGTCTGTCAATGAGCTGAGAGTGTGACTGTCAGTGAGCTGAGAGTCTGTCTGTCAGGGAGCTAAGAGTGTGTCTGTCAGTGAGCTGAGAATATGTCTGTCAGTGAGCTGAGAGTGTGTCCTTCACTGAGCTGAGAATGTGTCTGTCAGTGAGCTGAGAGTGTGTCTGTCAGTGAGCCGAGAGTCTGTCTGTCAGGGAGCTGAGAAGGTGTCTGTCAGTGAGCTGAGAATGTGTCTGTCAGTGAGCTGAGAGTGTGTCTGTCAGTGAGCTGAGAGTGTGTCTGTCAGTGAGCCGAGAGTCTGTCTGTCAGGGAGCTGAGAGTGTGTCGGTCAGTGAGCTGAGAGTATGTCGGTCAGTGAGCTGAGAGGGTGTCTGTCAGTGAGCCGAGAGTTTGTTGGTCAGTGAGCTGAGAGGGTGTCTGTCAGTGAGCCGAGAGTTTGTTGGTCAGTGAGCTGAGAGGGTGTCTGTCAGTGAGCTGAGAGTGTGTTGGTCAGTGAGCCGAGAATGTGTCGGTCAGTGAGCTGAGAGTGTGTCTGTCAGGGAGCTGAGAGTGTATCTGTCTGTGAGCTGAGCATGTGTCAGTCAGTGAGCCAAGAGTGCGTCTGTCAGTGACTGTGAGTATGTCGGTCAGTGAGCCAACAGATTGTTTATTAGTGAGCTGAGAGGGTGTCTATCAGTTACCGTGAGTGTGACTGTCAGTGACCGCAATTATGTCGGTCAGTGAGCGAAGAGTGTGTCAGTCAGTGACATCAATTGTGTCAGTCAGTGAGCCGAGAGTGAGTCAGTCAGCGAGCCGACAGTGTGTCTGTCAGTGAGCTGAGAGTTTGTCTGACAGTGAGCTGAGAGTGTGTCGGTCAGTGAGCCGAGAGTGTGTCAGTCAGTGAGCTGAGAGTGTGTGTGTCAGTGAGCTGGGAGTGTGTCGGTCAGTGAGCCGAGAGTTTGTCAATCAGTGAGCTGAGAATGTGTCAGTCAGTGAGCCGAGAGAGTCTGTGTCAGTGAGTCGAGAGTGTGTCGGTCAGTGAGCCGAGAGTCTGTTGGTCAGAGAGTCGAGAGTGTGTTTGTCAGTGAGCTGAGTGTGTGTCGGTCAGTGAGCCGAGAGTGTCGGTCAGTGAGCCGAGAGTGTGTCAGTCAGTGAGCTGAACGTGTGTTGGTCAGTGAGATGAGAGTGTGTGTGTCACTGCGCCGATAGTGTGTCGGTCAGTGAGCCGAGAGTCTGTTGGTCAGTGAGTCGAGAGTGTGTCTGTCCGTGAGCTGAGAGTGTGTCGGTCAGTGAGCTGAGAGTCTGTCTGTCAGGGAGCTGAGATTGTGTCGTTCTGTGTGCCTAGACTGTGTCGGTCAGTGAGCCAAGAGTGTGTCGGTCAGTGAGGCGAGAGTGTGTCAGTCAGTGAGGCAAAAGTGTGGCTCATTAAGCCAAGAGTGCGTCTGTCAGCGAGCCGAGAGCATGTCGGTCAGTGAGCTGCGAGGGTGTCTGTCAGTGAGCTGAGAGTGTGTCAGTCAGTGAGCTGAGAGGGTGTCTGTCAGTGAGCTGAGAGTGTGTCAGTCAGTGAGCCGAGAGTGTGTTAGTCAGCGCGCCGAGAGAGTGTCTGCCAGTGAGCCGAGAGTGTGTCGGTCAGTGAGCTGAGAGTGTGTCTGTCAGTGAGCTGAGAGTGTGTCGGTCAGTGGGCTGAGAGTGTGTTGGTCAGTGAGCCGAGAGTGTGTCAGTCAGTGAGCTGAGAGTGTGTCTGTCAGTAATCTGGGAGTGTGTCAGTCAGTGAGCCGAGAGTGTGACAGTCAGCGAGCCGAGAGTGTGTCTGCCAGTGAGCCGAGAGTGTGTCGGTCAGTGAGCCGAGAGTGTGTCTGTCAGTGAGCCGAGAGTGTCGGTCAGTGAGCCGAGAGTGTGTCAGTCAGTGAGCTGAACGTGTGTTGGTCAGTGAGATGAGAGTGTGTGTGTCACTGAGCCGATAGTGTGTCTGTCAGTGAGCCGAGAGTGTGTCGGTCAGTGAGCTGAGAGTGCGTCTGTCAGGGAGCTGAGATTGTGTCGTTTTGTGAGCCGAGACTGTGTCGGTCAGTGAGCCAAGAATGTGTCAGTCACTGAGGCAACAGTGTGGCTCAGTAAGCCAAGAGTGCGTCTGTCAGCGAGCCGAGAGCATGTCGGTCAGTGAGCCGAGAGTGTGTCGCTCAGTGAGCCGAGAGAGTGTGTCTCAGTGAGCCGAGAGTGTGTCTGTCAGCGAGCAGAGAGCATGTCGGTCAGCGAGCCGAGAGTGTGTCGGTCAGTGAGCCGAGAGTCTGTTGGTCAGAGAGTCGAGAGTGTGTCTGTCAGTGAGCTGAGCATGTGTCTGTCAGTGAGCCGAGGGTGTGTCTGTCAATGAGCTGCGAGAGTGTCTGTTAGAGAGCCGAGAATGTGTCTGTTAGTGACCGAAATTGTGTCGTCGATGAATGGAGACTGTCTGTCAGTGAGCCGGCAGTTGGTGAGCCGAGATTTTGGGTCTGTGAGCCGAGAGTGTGTTGGTCAGCGAGCCGAGAGCATGTCGGTCACTGAGCCGAGACTGTGTAGGTCAGTGAGCTGAGCGTGTGTCTGTTAGTGAGCCAAGAGTGAGTCTGTCAGTGAGCCGAGGGTGTGTCTGCCAGTGAGCTGAGAGTGTGTCGGTCAGTGAACCGAGAGTGAGTCTGTCAGTGAGCTGAGAGTGTGTCTGTCAGTGAGCTGAGAGTGTATCTGTCAGAGAGCTGAGAGTGTGTCTGTCAGTGAGCTGAGAGTGTGTCTGTCAGTGAGCTGAGAGTGTGTCGGTCAGTGAGCTGAGAGTGTATCTGTCAGAGAGCTGAGAGCATGTCGGTCAGTGAGCTGAGAGTGTGTCGGTCAGTGAGCTGAGAGTGTATCTGTCAGAGAGCTGAGAGTGTGTCGTTCAGTGAGCTGAGAGTGTGTCTGTCAGTGAGGCGAGAGTGTGTCTGTCAGTGAGGCGAGAGTGTGTCTGTCAGTGAGCTGAGAGTGTGTCTGTCAGCGAGCTGAGAGCATGTCGGTCAGTGAGCTGAGAGTGTGTCGGTCAGTGAGCTGAGAGTGTATCTGTCAGAGAGCTGAGAGTGTGTCGTTCAGTGAGCTGAGAGTGTGTCTGTCAGTGAGGCGAGAGTGTGTCTGTCAGTGAGCCGAGAGTGTGTCGGTCAGTGAGGCAACAGTGTGGTTCAGTAAGCCAATAGTGTGTCTGTCAGTGAGCTGAGAGCATGTCGGTCAGTGAGCTGAGAGTGTGTCTGTCAGTGAGCCGAGAGTGTGTCTGTCAGTGAGCCGAGAGTGTGTCGGTCAGTGAGCCAAGAGTGTGTCGGTCAGTGAGGCAACAGTGTGGCACAGGAAGCCAAGAGTGCATCTGTCAGCGAGCCGAGAGCATGTCGGTCAGTGAGCTGAGAGTGTGTCGGTCAGTGAGCTGAGAGGGTGTCTGACAGTGAGCTGAGAGGGTGTCTGTCAGGGAGCTGAGAGGGTGTCTGTCAGTGAGGAGAGAGTGTTTCGGTCAGTGAGCTGAGAGGGTGTCTGTCAGTGAGCTGAGAGTGCTTCTGTCTGGTCGCTGAGAGAGTGTCGGTGTGTGATCAAAAGAGTGTGTTGGTCAGCGAGCCGAGAGTGCGTCTGTCAGTGACTGTGAGTATGTCGGTCAGTGAGCCAACAGACTGTTTATTAGTGAGCCGAGAGGGTGTCTATCAGTTACCGTGAGTGTGACTGTCAGTGACCGCGAGTGTGTCGGTCCGTGAGCGAAGAGTGTGTCAGTCAGTGAGCCGTGAGTGTGTCTGTCAGTGAGCCGTGAGTGTTTCTGTCAGTGACATCAATTATGTCTGTCAGTTAGCCGAGAGTGTGTCTGTCAATGAGCTGAGAGTGTGACTGTCAGTGAGCTGAGAGTCTGTCTGTCAGGGAGCTAAGAGTGTGTCTGTCAGTGAGCTGAGAATATGTCTGTCAGTGAGCTGAGAGTGTGTCTTTCACTGAGCTGAGAATGTGTCTGTCAGTGAGCTGAGAGTGTGTCTGTCAGTGAGCCGAGAGTCTGTCTGTCAGGGAGCTGAGAAGGTGTCTGTCAGTGAGCTGAGAATGTGTCTGTCAGTGAGCTGAGAGTGTGTCTGTCAGTGAGCTGAGAGTGTGTCTGTCAGTGAGCCGAGAGTCTGTCTGTCAGGGAGCTGAGAGTGTGTCGGTCAGTGAGCTGAGAGTATGTCGGTCAGTGAGCTGAGAGGGTGTCTGTCAGTGAGCCGAGAGTTTGTTGGTCAGTGAGCTGAGAGGGTGTCTGTCAGTGAGCCGAGAGTTTGTTGGTCAGTGAGCTGAGAGGGTGTCTGTCAGTGAGCTGAGAGTGTGTTGGTCAGTGAGCCGAGAATGTGTCGGTCAGTGAGCTGAGAGTGTGTCTGTCAGGGAGCTGAGAGTGTATCTGTCTGTGAGCTGAGCATGTGTCAGTCAGTGAGCCGAGAGTGCGTCTGTCAGTGACTGTGAGTATGTCGGTCAGTGAGCCAACAGATTGTTTATTAGTGAGCTGAGAGGGTGTCTATCAGTTACCGTGAGTGTGACTGTCAGTGACCGCAATTATGTCGGTCAGTGAGCGAAGAGTGTGTCAGTCAGTGACATCAATTGTGTCAGTCAGTGAGCCGAGAGTGAGTCAGTCAGCGAGCCGACAGTGTGTCTGTCAGTGAGCTGAGAGTTTGTCTGACAGTGAGCTGAGAGTGTGTCGGTCAGTGAGCCGAGAGTGTGTCAGTCAGTGAGCTGAGAGTGTGTGTGTCAGTGAGCTGGGAGTGTGTCGGTCAGTGAGCCGAGAGTTTGTCAATCAGTGAGCTGAGAATGTGTCAGTCAGTGAGCCGAGAGAGTCTATGTCAGTGAGTCGAGAGTGTGTCGGTCAGTGAGCCGAGAGTCTGTTGGTCAGAGAGTCGAGAGTGTGTTTGTCAGTGAGCTGAGTGTGTGTCGGTCAGTGAGCTGAGAGTGTGTATGTCAGTGAGCCGAGAGTGTGTCAGTCAGTGAGCTGAACGTGTGTTGGTCAGTGAGATGAGAGTGTGTGTGTCACTGCGCCGATAGTGTGTCGGTCAGTGAGCCGAGAGTCTGTTGGTCAGTGAGTCGAGAGTGTGTCTGTCCGTGAGCTGAGAGTGTGTCGGTCAGTGAGCTGAGAGTGTGTGTGTCAGTGAGCTGGGAGTGTGTCGGTCAGTGAGCCGAGAGTTTGTCAATCAGTGAGCTGAGAATGTGTCAGTCAGTGAGCCGAGAGAGTCTGTGTCAGTGAGTCGAGAGTGTGTCGGTCAGTGAGCCGAGAGTCTGTTGGTCAGAGAGTCGAGAGTGTGTTTGTCAGTGAGCTGAGTGTGTGTCGGTCAGTGAGCCGAGAGTGTCGGTCAGTGAGCCGAGAGTGTGTCAGTCAGTGAGCTGAACGTGTGTTGGTCAGTGAGATGAGAGTGTGTGTGTCACTGCGCCGATAGTGTGTCGGTCAGTGAGCCGAGAGTCTGTTGGTCAGTGAGTCGAGAGTGTGTCTGTCCGTGAGCTGAGAGTGTGTCGGTCAGTGAGCTGAGAGTCTGTCTGTCAGGGAGCTGAGATTGTGTCGTTGTGTGTGCCTAGACTGTGTCGGTCAGTGAGCCAAGAGTGTGTCGGTCAGTGAGGCGAGAGTGTGTCAGTCAGTGAGGCAAAAGTGTGGCTCATTAAGCCAAGAGTGCGTCTGTCAGCGAGCCGAGAGCATGTCGGTCAGTGAGCTGCGAGGGTGTCTGTCAGTGAGCTGAGAGTGTGTCAGTCAGTGAGCTGAGAGGGTGTCTGTCAGTGAGCTGAGAGTGTGTCAGTCAGTGAGCCGAGAGTGTGTTAGTCAGCGAGCCGAGAGAGTGTCTGCCAGTGAGCCGAGAGTGTGTCGGTCAGTGAGCTGAGAGTGTGTCTGTCAGTGAGCTGAGAGTGTGTCGGTCAGTGGGCTGAGAGTGTGTTGGTCAGTGAGCCGAGAGTGTGTCAGTCAGTGAGCTGAGAGTGTGTCTGTCAGTAATCTGGGAGTGTGTCAGTCAGTGAGCCGAGAGTGTGACAGTCAGCGAGCCGAGAGTGTGTCTGCCAGTGAGCCGAGAGTGTGTCGGTCAGTGAGCCGAGAGTGTGTCTGTCAGTGAGCCGAGAGTGTCGGTCAGTGAGCCGAGAGTGTGTCAGTCAGTGAGCTGAACGTGTGTTGGTCAGTGAGATGAGAGTGTGTGTGTCACTGAGCCGATAGTGTGTCTGTCAGTGAGCCGAGAGTGTGTCGGTCAGTGAGCTGAGAGTGCGTCTGTCAGGGAGCTGAGATTGTGTCGTTTTGTGAGCCGAGACTGTGTCGGTCAGTGAGCCAAGAATGTGTCAGTCACTGAGGCAACAGTGTGGCTCAGTAAGCCAAGAGTGCGTCTGTCAGCGAGCCGAGAGCATGTCGGTCAGTGAGCCGAGAGTGTGTCGCTCAGTGAGCCGAGAGAGTGTGTCTCAGTGAGCCGAGAGTGTGTCTGTCAGCGAGCAGAGAGCATGTCGGTCAGCGAGCCGAGAGTGTGTCGGTCAGTGAGCCGAGAGTCTGTTGGTCAGAGAGTCGAGAGTGTGTCTGTCAGTGAGCTGAGCATGTGTCTGTCAGTGAGCCGAGGGTGTGTCTGTCAATGAGCTGCGAGAGTGTCTGTTAGAGAGCCGAGAATGTGTCTGTTAGTGACCGAAATTGTGTCGTCGATGAATGGAGACTGTGTCTGTCAGTGAGCCGGCAGTTGGTGAGCCGAGATTTTGGGTCTGTGAGCCGAGAGTGTGTTGGTCAGCGAGCCGAGAGCATGTCGGTCACTGAGCCGAGACTGTGTAGGTCAGTGAGCTGAGCGTGTGTCTGTTAGTGAGCCAAGAGTGTGTCTGTCAGTGAGCCGAGGGTGTGTCTGCCAGTGAGCTGAGAGTGTGTCGGTCAGTGAACCGAGAGTGAGTCTGTCAGTGAGCTGAGAGTGTGTCTGTCAGTGAGCTGAGAGTGTATCTGTCAGAGAGCTGAGAGTGTGTCTGTCAGTGAGCTGAGAGTGTGTCTGTCAGTGAGCTGAGAGTGTGTCGGTCAGTGAGCTGAGAGTGTATCTGTCAGAGAGCTGAGAGCATGTCGGTCAGTGAGCTGAGAGTGTGTCGGTCAGTGAGCTGAGAGTGTATCTGTCAGAGAGCTGAGAGTGTGTCGTTCAGTGAGCTGAGAGTGTGTCTGTCAGTTAGGCGAGAGTGTGTCTGTCAGTGAGGCGAGAGTGTGTCTGTCAGTGAGCTGAGAGTGTGTCTGTCAGCGAGCTGAGAGCATGTCGGTCAGTGAGCTGAGAGTGTGTCGGTCAGTGAGCTGAGAGTGTATCTGTCAGAGAGCTGAGAGTGTGTCGTTCAGTGAGCTGAGAGTGTGTCTGTCAGTGAGGCGAGAGTGTGTCTGTCAGTGAGCCGAGAGTGTGTCGGTCAGTGAGGCAACAGTGTGGTTCAGTAAGCCAATAGTGTGTCTGTCAGTGAGCTGAGAGCATGTCGGTCAGTGAGCTGAGAGTGTGTCTGTCAGTGAGCCGAGAGTGTGTCTGTCAGTGAGCCGAGAGTGTGTCGGTCAGTGAGCCAAGAGTGTGTCGGTCAGTGAGGCAACAGTGTGGCACAGGAAGCCAAGAGTGCATCTGTCAGCGAGCCGAGAGCATGTCGGTCAGTGAGCTGAGAGTGTGTCGGTCAGTGAGCTGAGAGGGTGTCTGACAGTGAGCTGAGAGGGTGTCTGTCAGGGAGCTGAGAGGGTGTCTGTCAGTGAGGAGAGAGTGTTTCGGTCAGTGAGCTGAGAGGGTGTCTGTCAGTGAGCTGAGAGTGCTTCTGTCTGGTCGCTGAGAGAGTGTCGGTGTGTGATCAAAAGAGTGTGTTGGTCAGCGAGCCGAGAGTGCGTCTGTCAGTGACTGTGAGTATGTCGGTCAGTGAGCCAACAGACTGTTTATTAGTGAGCCGAGAGGGTGTCTATCAGTTACCGTGAGTGTGACTGTCAGTGACCGCGAGTGTGTCGGTCCGTGAGCGAAGAGTGTGTCAGTCAGTGAGCCGTGAGTGTGTCTGTCAGTGAGCCGTGAGTGTTTCTGTCAGTGACATCAATTATGTCTGTCAGTTAGCCGAGAGTGTGTCTGTCAATGAGCTGAGAGTGTGACTGTCAGTGAGCTGAGAGTCTGTCTGTCAGGGAGCTAAGAGTGTGTCTGTCAGTGAGCTGAGAATATGTCTGTCAGTGAGCTGAGAGTGTGTCTTTCACTGAGCTGAGAATGTGTCTGTCAGTGAGCTGAGAGTGTGTCTGTCAGTGAGCCGAGAGTCTGTCTGTCAGGGAGCTGAGAAGGTGTCTGTCAGTGAGCTGAGAATGTGTCTGTCAGTGAGCTGAGAGTGTGTCTGTCAGTGAGCTGAGAGTGTGTCTGTCAGTGAGCCGAGAGTCTGTCTGTCAGGGAGCTGAGAGTGTGTCAGTCAGTGAGCTGAGAGTATGTCGGTCAGTGAGCTGAGAGGGTGTCTGTCAGTGAGCCGAGAGTTTGTTGGTCAGTGAGCTGAGAGGGTGTCTGTCAGTGAGCCGAGAGTTTGTTGGTCAGTGAGCTGAGAGGGTGTCTGTCAGTGAGCTGAGAGTGTGTTGGTCAGTGAGCCGAGAATGTGTCGGTCAGTGAGCTGAGAGTGTGTCTGTCAGGGAGCTGAGAGTGTATCTGTCTGTGAGCTGAGCATGTGTCAGTCAGTGAGCCGAGAGTGCGTCTGTCAGTGACTGTGAGTATGTCGGTCAGTGAGCCAACAGATTGTTTATTAGTGAGCTGAGAGGGTGTCTATCAGTTACCGTGAGTGTGACTGTCAGTGACCGCAATTATGTCGGTCAGTGAGCGAAGAGTGTGTCAGTCAGTGACATCAATTGTGTCAGTCAGTGAGCCGAGAGTGAGTCAGTCAGCGAGCCGACAGTGTGTCTGTCAGTGAGCTGAGAGTTTGTCTGACAGTGAGCTGAGAGTGTGTCGGTCAGTGAGCCGAGAGTGTGTCAGTCAGTGAGCTGAGAGTGTGTGTGTCAGTGAGCTGGGAGTGTGTCGGTCTGTGAGCCGAGAGTTTGTCAATCAGTGAGCTGAGAATGTGTCAGTCAGTGAGCCGAGAGAGTCTATGTCAGTGAGTCGAGAGTGTGTCGGTCAGTGAGCCGAGAGTCTGTTGGTCAGAGAGTCGAGAGTGTGTTTGTCAGTGAGCTGAGTGTGTGTCGGTCAGTGAGCTGAGAGTGTGTATGTCAGTGAGCCGAGAGTGTGTCAGTCAGTGAGCTGAACGTGTGTTGGTCAGTGAGATGAGAGTGTGTGTGTCACTGCGCCGATAGTGTGTCGGTCAGTGAGCCGAGAGTCTGTTGGTCAGTGAGTCGAGAGTGTGTCTGTCCGTGAGCTGAGAGTGTGTCGGTCAGTGAGCTGAGAGTCTGTCTGTCAGGGAGTTGAGATTGTGTCGTTCTGTGTGCCTAGACTGTGTCGGTCAGTGAGCCAAGAGTGTGTCGGTCAGTGAGGTGAGAGTGTGTCAGTCAGTGAGGCAAAAGTGTGGCTCATTAAGCCAAGAGTGCATCTGTCAGCGAGCCGAGAGCATGTCGGTCAGTGAGCTGCGAGGGTGTCTGTCAGTGAGCTGAGAGTGTGTCAGTCAGTGAGCTGAGAGTGTGTCTGTCAGTGAGCTGAGAGTGTGTCAGTCAGTGAGCCGAGAGTGTGTTAGTCAGCGAGCCGAGAGAGTGTCTGCCAGTGAGCCGAGAGTGTGTCGGTCAGTGAGCTGAGAGTGTGTCTGTCAGTGAGCTGAGAGTGTGTCGGTCAGGGGGCTGAGAGTGTGTTGGTCAGTGAGCCGAGAGTGTGTCAGTCAGTGAGCTGAGAGTGTGTCTGTCAGTAATCTGGGAGTGTGTCAGTCAGTGAGCCGAGAGTGTGACAGTCAGCGAGCCGAGAGTGTGTCTGCCAGTGAGCCGAGAGTTTGTCGGTCAGTGAGCCGAGAGTGTGTCTGTCAGTGAGCCGAGAGTGTCGGTCAGTGAGCCGAGAGTGTGTCAGTCAGTGAGCTGAACGTGTGTTGGTCAGTGAGATGAGAGTGTGTGTGTCACTGAGCCGATAGTGTGTCTGTCAGTGAGCCGAGAGTGTGTCGGTCAGTGAGCTGAGAGTGCGTCTGTCAGGGAGCTGAGATTGTGTCGTTTTGTGAGCCGAGACTGTGTCGGTCAGTGAGCCAAGAATGTGTCAGTCACTGAGGCAACAGTGTGGCTCAGTAAGCCAAGAGTGCGTCTGTCAGCGAGCCGAGAGCATGTCGGTCAGTGAGCCGAGAGTGTGTCGCTCAGTGAGCCGAGAGAGTGTGTCTCAGTGAGCCGAGAGTGTGTCTGTCAGCGAGCAGAGAGCATGTCGGTCAGAGAGCCGAGAGTGTGTCGCTCAGTGAGTCGAGAGAGTGTGTGTCAGCGAGCCGAGAGTGTGTCGGTCAGTGAGCCGAGAGTCTGTTGGTCAGAGAGTCGAGAGTGTGTCTGTCAGTGAGCTGAGCATGTGTCTGTCAGTGAGCCGAGGGTGTGTCTGTCAATGAGCTGCGAGAGTGTCTGTTAGTGAGCCGAGAATGTGTCTGTTAGTGACCGAAATTGTGTCGTCGATGAATGGAGACTGTGTCTGTCAGTGAGCCGGCAGTTGGTGAGCCGAGATTTTGGGTCTGTGAGCCGAGAGTGTGTTGGTCAGCGAGCCGAGAGCATGTCGGTCACTGAGCCGAGACTGTGTAGGTCAGTGAGCTGAGCGTGTGTCTGTTAGTGAGCCAAGAGTGTGTCTGTCAGTGAGCCGAGGGTGTGTCTGCCAGTGAGCTGAGAGTGTGTCGGTCAGTGAACCGAGAGTGAGTCTGTCAGTGAGCTGAGAGTGTGTCTGTCAGTGAGCTGAGAGTGTATCTGTCAGAGAGCTGAGAGTGTGTCTGTCAGTGAGCTGAGAGTGTGTCTGTCAGTGAGCTGAGAGTGTGTCGGTCAGTGAGCTGAGAGTGTATCTGTCAGAGAGCTGAGAGCATGTCGGTCAGTGAGCTGAGAGTGTGTCGGTCAGTGAGCTGAGAGTGTATCTGTCAGAGAGCTGAGAGTGTGTCGTTCAGTGAGCTGAGAGTGTGTCTGTCAGTGAGGCGAGAGTGTGTCTGCAGTGAGGCGAGAGTGTGTCTGTCAGTGAGCTGAGAGTGTGTCTGTCAGCGAGCTGAGAGCATGTCGGTCAGTGAGCTGAGAGTGTGTCGGTCAGTGAGCTGAGAGTGTATCTGTCAGAGAGCTGAGAGTGTGTCGTTCAGTGAGCTGAGAGTGTGTCTGTCAGTGAGGCGAGAGTGTGTCTGTCAGTGAGCCGAGAGTGTGTCGGTCAGTGAGGCAACAGTGTGGTTCAGTAAGCCAATAGTGTGTCTGTCAGTGAGCTGAGAGCATGTCGGTCAGTGAGCTGAGAGTGTGTCTGTCAGTGAGCCGAGAGTGTGTCTGTCAGTGAGCCGAGAGTGTGTCGGTCAGTGAGCCAAGAGTGTGTCGGTCAGTGAGGCAACAGTGTGGCACAGGAAGCCAAGAGTGCATCTGTCAGCGAGCCGAGAGCATGTCGGTCAGTGAGCTGAGAGTGTGTCGGTCAGTGAGCTGAGAGGGTGTCTGACAGTGAGCTGAGAGGGTGTCTGTCAGGGAGCTGAGAGGGTGTCTGTCAGTGAGGAGAGAGTGTTTCGGTCAGTGAGCTGAGAGGGTGTCTGTCAGTGAGCTGAGAGTGCTTCTGTCTGGTCGCTGAGAGAGTGTCGGTGTGTGATCAAAAGAGTGTGTTGGTCAGCGAGCCGAGAGTGCGTCTGTCAGTGACTGTGAGTATGTCGGTCAGTGAGCCAACAGACTGTTTATTAGTGAGCCGAGAGGGTGTCTATCAGTTACCGTGAGTGTGACTGTCAGTGACCGCGAGTGTGTCGGTCCGTGAGCGAAGAGTGTGTCAGTCAGTGAGCCGTGAGTGTGTCTGTCAGTGAGCCGTGAGTGTTTCTGTCAGTGACATCAATTATGTCTGTCAGTTAGCCGAGAGTGTGTCTGTCAATGAGCTGAGAGTGTGACTGTCAGTGAGCTGAGAGTCTGTCTGTCAGGGAGCTAAGAGTGTGTCTGTCAGTGAGCTGAGAATATGTCTGTCAGTGAGCTGAGAGTGTGTCTTTCACTGAGCTGAGAATGTGTCTGTCAGTGAGCTGAGAGTGTGTCTGTCAGTGAGCCGAGAGTCTGTCTGTCAGGGAGCTGAGAAGGTGTCTGTCAGTGAGCTGAGAATGTGTCTGTCAGTGAGCTGAGAGTGTGTCTGTCAGTGAGCTGAGAGTGTGTCTGTCAGTGAGCCGAGAGTCTGTCTGTCAGGGAGCTGAGAGTGTGTCGGTCAGTGAGCTGAGAGTATGTCGGTCAGTGAGCTGAGAGGGTGTCTGTCAGTGAGCCGAGAGTTTGTTGGTCAGTGAGCTGAGAGGGTGTCTGTCAGTGAGCCGAGAGTTTGTTGGTCAGTGAGCTGAGAGGGTGTCTGTCAGTGAGCTGAGAGTGTGTTGGTCAGTGAGCCGAGAATGTGTCGGTCAGTGAGCTGAGAGTGTGTCTGTCAGGGAGCTGAGAGTGTATCTGTCTGTGAGCTGAGCATGTGTCAGTCAGTGAGCCGAGAGTGCGTCTGTCAGTGACTGTGAGTATGTCGGTCAGTGAGCCAACAGATTGTTTATTAGTGAGCTGAGAGGGTGTCTATCAGTTACCGTGAGTGTGACTGTCAGTGACCGCAATTATGTCGGTCAGTGAGCGAAGAGTGTGTCAGTCAGTGACATCAATTGTGTCAGTCAGTGAGCCGAGAGTGAGTCAGTCAGCGAGCCGACAGTGTGTCTGTCAGTGAGCTGAGAGTTTGTCTGACAGTGAGCTGAGAGTGTGTCGGTCAGTGAGCCGAGAGTGTGTCAGTCAGTGAGCTGAGAGTGTGTGTGTCAGTGAGCTGGGAGTGTGTCGGTCAGTGAGCCGAGAGTTTGTCAATCAGTGAGCTGAGAATGTGTCAGTCAGTGAGCCGAGAGAGTCTATGTCAGTGAGTCGAGAGTGTGTCGGTCAGTGAGCCGAGAGTCTGTTGGTCAGAGAGTCGAGAGTGTGTTTGTCAGTGAGCTGAGTGTGTGTCGGTCAGTGAGCTGAGAGTGTGTATGTCAGTGAGCCGAGAGTGTGTCAGTCAGTGAGCTGAACGTGTGTTGGTCAGTGAGATGAGAGTGTGTGTGTCACTGCGCCGATAGTGTGTCGGTCAGTGAGCCGAGAGTCTGTTGGTCAGTGAGTCGAGAGTGTGTCTGTCCGTGAGCTGAGAGTGTGTCGGTCAGTGAGCTGAGAGTCTGTCTGTCAGGGAGTTGAGATTGTGTCGTTCTGTGTGCCTAGACTGTGTCGGTCAGTGAGCCAAGAGTGTGTCGGTCAGTGAGGTGAGAGTGTGTCAGTCAGTGAGGCAAAAGTGTGGCTCATTAAGCCAAGAGTGCGTCTGTCAGCGAGCCGAGAGCATGTCGGTCAGTGAGCTGCGAGGGTGTCTGTCAGTGAGCTGAGAGTGTGTCAGTCAGTGAGCTGAGAGGGTGTCTGTCAGTGAGCTGAGAGTGTGTCAGTCAGTGAGCCGAGAGTGTGTCTGTCAGTAATCTGGGAGTGTGTCAGTCAGTGAGCCGAGAGTGTGACAGTCAGCGAGCCGAGAGTGTGTCTGCCAGTGAGCCGAGAGTGTGTCGGTCAGTGAGCCGAGAGTGTGTCTGTCAGTGAGCCGAGAGTGTCGGTCAGTGAGCCGAGAGTGTGTCAGTCAGTGAGCTGAACGTGTGTTGGTCAGTGAGATGAGAGTGTGTGTGTCACTGAGCCGATAGTGTGTCTGTCAGTGAGCCGAGAGTGTGTCGGTCAGTGAGCTGAGAGTGCGTCTGTCAGGGAGCTGAGATTGTGTCGTTTTGTGAGCCGAGACTGTGTCGGTCAGTGAGCCAAGAATGTGTCAGTCACTGAGGCAACAGTGTGGCTCAGTAAGCCAAGAGTGCGTCTGTCAGCGAGCCGAGAGCATGTCGGTCAGTGAGCCGAGAGTGTGTCGCTCAGTGAGCCGAGAGAGTGTGTCTCAGTGAGCCGAGAGTGTGTCTGTCAGCGAGCAGAGAGCATGTCGGTCAGAGAGCCGAGAGTGTGTCGCTCAGTGAGTCGAGAGAGTGTGTGTCAGCGAGCCGAGAGTGTGTCGGTCAGTGAGCCGAGAGTCTGTTGGTCAGAGAGTCGAGAGTGTGTCTGTCAGTGAGCTGAGCATGTGTCAGTCAGCGAGCCGAGAGTGTGTCTGTCAGTGAGCCGAGAGTGTGTCAGTCAGCGAGCCGAGAGTGTGTCGGTCAGTGAGCTGAGAGCATGTCGGTCAGTGAGCTGAGAGTGTGTCGGTCAGTGAGCTGGGAATGTGTCAGTCAGTGAGCCGAGAGTGTTTCGGTCAGTGAGCTGAGAGCGTGTTGGTCAGTGAGCTGAGAGTGTGTCTGTCAGTGAGCTGGGAGTGTGTCAGTCAGTGAGCCGAGAGTGTGTCAGTCAGCGAGCCGAGAGTGTGTCTGTCAGTGAGCCGAGAGTGTGTCGGTCAGTGAGCCGAGAGTGTGTCTGTCAGTGAGCCAAGAGTGTGTCAGTCAGTGAGCTGAACGTGTGTTGGTCAGTGAGATGAGAGTGTGTGTGTCACTGAGCCGACAGTGTGTCGGTCAGTGAGCCGAGAGTCTGTTGGTCAGTGAGTCGAGAGTGTGTCTGTCAGTGACAGCAATTGTGTCGGTCAGTGAGCCGAGAGTCTGTCTGTCAGTGAGCTGAGAGTGTGTCGGTCAGTGAGCCAAGAGTGTGTCGGTCAGTGAGCTGAGGGTGTGTCTGTCAGGGAGCTGAGATTGTGTCGTTCTGTGAGCCGAGACTGTGTCGGTCAGTGAGCCAAGAGTGTATTGGTCAGTGAGGCGAGAGTGTTTCAGTCAGTGAGGCAACAGTGTGGCTCAGTAAGCCAAGAGTGCGTCTGTCAGCGAGCCGAGAGCATGTCGGTCAGTGAGCTGCGAGGGTTTCTGTCAGTGAGCTGAGAGTGTGTCGGTCAGTGAGCTGAGAGGGGGTCTGTCTGTGACCTGAGAGGTTGTCTGTCAGTGCGCTGAGAGTGTTTCTGTCAGTGAGCTGAGAGTGTTTCTGTCTGCGCGCTGAGAGAGTGTCGGTGTGTGAGCCAAGAGTGTGTTGATCAGCGAGCCGAGAGTGCATCTTTCATTGACTGTGAGTATGTCAGTCAGTGAGCCAACAGAGTGTTTATTAGTGAGCCAAGAGGGTGTCTATCAGTTACCGTGAGTGTGACTGTCATTGACCGCGAGTGTGTCTGTCAGAGACCGCAATTATGTCAGTCAGTGAGCAAACAGTGTGTCAGTCAGTGAGCCGAGAGAGTGTCGGTCATTGAGCTGAGAGTGCGTCTGTCAGTGACTGTGAGTATGTTGGTCAGTGAGCTGAGAGTGTGTTGGTCAGTGAGCTGAGAGGGTGTCTGTTAGTGAGCTGAGAGGGTGTCTGTAAGTGTGCTGAGAAAGTTTCTGTCTGCGCGCTGAGAGAGTGTCGGTGTGTGAACCAAGAGTGTGTTGGTCACCGAGCCGAGGGTGCGTCTGTCAGTGACTGTGAGTATGTCGGTCAGTGAGCCAACAGAATGTTTATTAGTGAGCCAAGAGGGTGTCTGTCAGTTACCGTGAGTGTGTCTGTCAGAGACCGCAATTATGTCGGTCAGTGAGCGAAGAGTGTGTCTGTCAGTGACCACAATTATGTCGGTCAGTGAATGAAGAGTGTGTCTGTCAGTGACATCAATTGTGTCAGTCAGTGAGCCGAGTGGGTGTCAGTCAGTGAGCCGAGAGTGTGTCAGTCAGTGAGCCGAGAGAGTGTCGGTCAGTGAGCTGAGAGTGCGTCTGTCAGTGACTGTGAGTGTGTCGGTCAGTGAGCTGAGAGTGTGTTGGTCAGTGAGCTGAGAGAGTGTCTGTCAGTGAGCTGAGAGTGTTTCTGTCTGCGTGCTAAGAGAGTTTCGGTGTGTGAGTCAAGAGGAGTGTGTTGGTCAGCGAGCAGAGGGTGCGTCTGTCAGTGACTGTGAGTATGTCGGTCAGTGAGACAACAGAATGTTTATTAGTGAGCTGAGAGGTTGTCTGTCAGTTGCCGTGAGTGTGGCTGTCAGTGATCGCAATTATGTCGGTCAGTGAGCGAAGAGTGTGTCAGTCAGTGAGCCGAGAGTGTGTCTGTCAGTGAGCCGTGAGTGTGTCTGTCAGTGAGGCGTGAGTGTGTCTGTCAGTGAGCATGAGGGTGTCGGTCAGTGAGCCGTGAGTGTGTCTGTCAGTGACATCAATTGTGTCTGTCAGTGAGCTGAGAGTGTGTCTGTTAGTGAACCAAGAGTCTGTTGGTCAGTGAGTCGAGAGTGTGTCTGTCAGTGAGATGAGAGGGTGTAGGTCAGTGAGCCGAGAATGTGTCTGTCAGTGAGCCGAGAGCGTCGGTCAGTGAGCCGAGAGTATGTCAGTCAGTGAGCTGAACGTGTGTCGGTCAGTGAGCTGAGAGTGTGTCTGTCAGTGACTGCCAATGTGTCAGTCAGTGAGACAAGAATGTTTCGGTCAGTGAGCCAAGCGTTTTTCGGTCAGTGAGCTGAGAATTTGTTGCTCAATGAGCCGAGAGTATATCTGTCAGAAGACTGAGAGTGTGTCTGTCAGTGAGCTGAGTGTGTATCAGTCAGTGAGCGAAGTGTGTGTCGGTCAGTGAGCCAAGAGTGTGTCGGTCAGTGAGCAGAGAGTCTGTCGCCAGTGAGTCGAGAGTGTGTCGGTCAGTGAGGGGCGGGTCTGTCGGTCAGTGAGCCGAGAGTTGTCTGTCAGTGAGCTGAGAGTGTTTCTGTCTGCGATCTGAGAGAGTGTCGGTCAGTGAGCCAATAGTGTGTCGGTCATTGAGCCGAGAGCTTGTCGGTCACTGCGCCGAGACTGTGTAGGTGAGTGAGCTGAGCGTGTGTCTGTCAGTGATCCAAGAGTGTGACTGTCAGTCAGCTGAGCGTGTGTCGGTCAGTGAGCCGAGACTGTGTTGGTCAGTGAGCCGAGAGTGTGCCAATCAGTGAGCTGAGAGTGTGTCTGTCAGTGAGCTGAGAGAGCGTCTGTCAGTGACAGTGATTGCGTCTGTCAGTGACTGCAATTGTGTTGGTCAGTGAGCCGAGAGTGTATCGGTCAGTGAGCAGAGAGTGTGTCTGTCAGTGAGCCGAATGTGTGTCGGTCAGTGAGCTGAGAGTGTGTCTGTCAGTGAGCTGAGAGTGTTTCTGTCTGCGAGCTGAGAGAGTGTCGGTCTCTGAGCTAAGAGTGTGTTGGTCAGAGAGCCGAGAGTGCGCCTGTCAGTGACTGCGAGTATGTAGGTCAGTGAGCCAACAGAGGGTTTATTTGTGAGCCGAGAGGGTGTCTGTCAGTGACCGTGAGTGTGAATGTCAGTGACCACAATTATGTCAGTCAGTGAGCGAAGAGTGTGACAGTCAGCGAGCCGTGAGTGTGTCTGTCAGTGACAGCAATTGTGTCGGTCAGTGAGCCGAGAGTGTGTCTGTCATTGAGCTGAGAGTGTGTCAGTCAGTGAGCTGAGAGTGTGTCGGTCAGTGAGCTGAGAGGGTGTCAATCAGTGAGCCGAGAGTGTGTCGGTCAGTGAGCTGAGAGTGTGTCTGTCAGTGAGCTGAGAGTGTGTCAGTCAGTGAGCTGAGGGTGTGTCGGTCAGTGAGCTGAGAGTGTGTCTGTCAGTGAACCGAGGGTATGTCGGTCAGTGAGCCAAGGCTGTGTAGGTCAGTGAGCCTAGACTGTGTTTGTCAGTGAGCCAACATCATGTCTGTCAGTGACCGAGAGTTTTTCTGTCAGCGAGCCGAGAGTGTGTCTGTCAATGAGCTGCGAGAGTGTCAGTCAGCGAGCTGAGAGTGTGTCTGTCAGTGAGCTGAGAGTGTGTCTGTCAGTGAGCTGAGAGTGTGTCTGTCAGTGAGCTGAGAGTGTGTCTGTCAGTGAGCCGAGAGTGTGTCTGTCAGTGAGCTGAGAGTGTATCTGTCAGTGAGCTGAGCATGGGTCAGACAGTAAGCTGAGAGTGTGTCTGTCAGTGAGCAGAGAGTGTGTCATTCAGTGAGCCGAGACTGTGTCGGTCAGTGAGCCAAGAGTGTGTCGGTCAGTGAGGCGAGAGTGTGTCAGTCAGTGAGGCAACAGTGTCGCTCAGTAAGCCAAGAGTGCGTCTGTCAGCGAGCCGAGAGCATGTCGGTCAGTGAGCTGAGAGGGCATCGGTTAGTGAGCTGAGAGTGTGTCGGTCACTGAGCTGAGAGGGGTTCTGTCAGTGAGCTGAGAGGGTGTCTGTCAGTGAGCTGAGAGTGTTTCTGTCTGCGCGCTGAGAGAGTGTCGGTGTGTGAGCCAAGAGTGTGTTGGTCAGGGAGCCGAGAGTGCGTCTGTCAGTGACTGTGAGTATGTCGGTCAGTGAGCCAACAGAGTGTTTATTAGTGAGCCGAGAGGGTGTCTATCAGTTAGCGTGAGTGTGACTGTCAGTGACCGCGAGTGTGTCTGTCAGTGACCGCAATTATGTCGGTCAGTGAGCGAAGAGTGTGTCAGTCAGTGAGCCGAGAGTGTGTCTGTCAGTGAGCTGAGAGTTTGTCGGTCAGTGAGCTGAGAATGTGTCGGTCAGTGAACTGAGAGTGTGTCAGTCAGTGAGCTGAGAGTGTGTCTGTCAGTGAACTGAGAGTGTGTCAGTCAGTGAGCTGAGAGTGTGTCTGTCAGTGAACTGAGAGTGTGTCAGTCAGTGAGCTGAGAGTGTGTTGGTCAGTGAGCTGAGAGTGTGTTGGTCAGTGAGCCGAGAGTGTGTCAGTGAGTGAACCAAGAGTGTATCGGTCAGTGAGGCGAGAGTGTGTCAGTCAGTGAGGCGAGAGTGTGGTTCAGTAAGCCAAGAGTGCGTCTGTCAGTGAGCCGAGAGTATGTCGGCCAGTGAGGCGAGAGTGTGTCGGTCAGCGAGCTGATAGTGTGTCGATAAGTGAGATGAGAGTGTGTTGGTCAGTGAGCCCAGAAGATGTCAGTCATTGGGCCCAGGCTGTGTCAGTGATTGAGCCGAGTGTGTGTCAGTTAGTGAGCCGGCAGTGTGTCTGTTGGTGAGCCGAGATTGTGGGTCAGTGAGCTGAGAGTGTGTCAGTCACTGAGCTGAGAGTGTGTCGGTCAGTGAGGCAAGAGTGTGTCAGTGAGTGAGCCAAGAGTGTGTCGGTCAGTGAGGCAAGAGTGTGTCATTCAGTGAGCCAAGATTGTGTCTGTCAGTGAGCTGAGAGTGTGTCAGTCAGTGAGCCGAGAGTGTGTGTGTCATTGAGCCGAGAGTGTGTCTGTCAGTGAGCCGAGAGTGTGTTAGTCAGTGAGCCGAGAGTGTGTCTGTCAGTGAGCTGAGAGTGTGTCTGTCAGTGAACCGAGGGTATGTCGGTCAGTGAGCCAAGGCTGTATAGGTCAGTTAGCCTAGACTGTGTGTGTCAGTGAGCCAACATCATGTCTGTCAGTGACCGAGAGTTTGTCTGTCAGCGAGCCGAGAGTGTGTCTGTCAATGAACTGCGAGAGTGTCTGTCAGTGAGCCGAGAGTGTGTCGGTCAGTGAGCCGCGAGTGTGTCAGTCAGTGAGCAGAGAGTGTGTCGGTCAGTGAGCCGAGAGTCTGTTGGTCAGTGAGTCGAGAGTGTGTCTGTCAGTGAGCTGAGAGTGTGTCTGTCAGTGAGCTGAGAGTGTCTCAGTCAGTGAGCTGAGATTGTGTCTGTCAGTGACTGCGAGTATGTAGGTCAGTGAACCAACAGAGGGTTTATTTGTGAGCCGAGAGGGTGTCTGTCAGTGACCGTGAGTGTGAATGTCAGTGACCACAATTATGTCAGTCAGTGAGCGAAGAGTGTGACAGTAAGCGAGCCGTGAGTGTGTCTGTCAGTGACAGCAATTGTGTCGGTCAGTGAGCTGAGAGTGTGTCTGTCATTGAGCTGAGAGTGTGTCAGTCAGTGAGCTGAGAGTGTGTCTGTCAGTGAAACGAGAGTGTGTCTGTCAGGGAGCTGAGAGTGTGTCAGTCAGTGAGCCGAGGGTGTGTCGGTCAGCGAGCTGAGAGTGTGTCTGTCAGTGAAACGAGGGTATGTCGGTCAGTGAGCCAAGGCTGTGTAGGTCAGTGAGCCTAGACTGTGTTTGTCAGTGAGCCAACATCATGTCTGTCAGTGACCGAGAGTTTTTCTGTCAGCGAGCCGAGAGTGTGTCTGTCAATGAGCTGCGAGAGTGTCTGTCAGCGAGCTGAGAGTGTGTCTGTCAGTGAGCTGAGAGTGTGTCTGTCAGTGAGCTGAGAGTGTGTCTGTCAGTGAGCTGAGAGTGTGTCTGTCAGTGAGCCGAGAGTGTGTCTGTCAGTGAGCTGAGAGTGTATCTGTCAGTGAGCTGAGCATGGGTCAGACAGTAAGCTGAGAGTGTGTCTGTCAGTGAGCAGAGAGTGTGTCATTCAGTGAGCCGAGACTGTGTCGGTCAGTGAGCCAAGAGTGTGTCGGTCAGTGAGGCGAGAGTGTGTCAGTCAGTGAGGCAACAGTGTCGCTCAGTAAGCCAAGAGTGCGTCTGTCAGCGAGCCGAGAGCATGTCGGTCAGTGAGCTGAGAGGGCGTCTGTCAGTGAGCTGAGAGGGCATCGGTCAGTGAGCTGAGAGTGTGTCGGTCACTGAGCTGAGAGGGGTTCTGTCAGTGAGCTGAGAGGGTGTCTGTCAGTGAGCTGAGAGTGTTTCTGTCTGCGCGCTGAGAGAGTGTCGGTGTCTGAGCCAAGAGTGTGTTGGTCAGGGAGCCGAGAGTGCGTCTGTCAGTGACTGTGAGTATGTCGGTCAGTGAGCCAACAGAGTGTTTATTAGTGAGCCGAGAGGGTGTCTATCAGTTAGCGTGAGTGTGACTGTCAGTGACCGCGAGTGTGTCTGTCAGTGACCGCAATTATGTCGGTCAGTGAGCGAAGAGTGTGTCAGTCAGTGAGCCGAGAGTGTGTCTGTCAGTGAGCTGAGAGTTTGTCGGTCAGTGAGCTGAGAATGTGTCGGTCAGTGAACTGAGAGTGTGTCAGTCTGTGAGCTGAGAGTGTGTCTGTCAGTGAACTGAGAGTGTGTCAGTCAGTGAGCTGAGAGTGTGTCTGTCAGTGAACTGAGAGTGTGTCAGTCAGTGAGCTGAGAGTGTGTTGGTCAGTGAGCTGAGAGTGTGCTGGTCAGTGAGCCGAGAGTGTGTCAGTGAGTGAACCAAGAGTGTATCGGTCAGTGAGGCGAGAGTGTGTCAGTCAGTGAGGCGAGAGTGTGGTTCAGTAAGCCAAGAGTGCGTCTGTCAGTGAGCCGAGAGTATGTCGGTCAGTGAGGCGAGAGTGTGTCGGTCAGCGAGCTGATAGTGTGTCGATAAGTGAGATGAGAGTGTGTTGGTCAGTGAGCCCAGAAGATGTCAGTCATTGGGCCCAGGCTGTGTCAGTGATTGAGTCGAGTGTGTGTCAGTTAGTGAGCCGGCAGTGTGTCTGTTGGTGAGCCGAGATTGTGGGTCAGTGAGCTGAGAGTGTGTCAGTCAGTGAGCTGAGAGTGTGTCGGTCAGTGAGGCAAGAGTGTGTCAGTGAGTGAGCCAAGAGTGTGTCGGTCAGTGAGGCAAGAGTGTGTCATTCAGTGAGCCAAGATTGTGTCAGTCCGTGAGCCGAGAGTGTGTGTGTCATTGAGCCGAGAGTGTGTCTGTCAGTGAGCCGAGAGTGTGTTAGTCAGTGAGCCGAGAGTGTGTCTGTCAGTGAGCTGAGAGTGTGTCTGTCAGTGAACCGAGGGTATGTCGGTCAGTGAGCCAAGGCTGTATAGGTCAGTTAGCCTAGACTGTGTGTGTCAGTGAGCCAACATCATGTCTGTCAGTGACCGAGAGTTTGTCTGTCAGCGAGCCGAGAGTGTGTCTGTCAGTGAACTGCGAGAGTGTCTGTCAGCGAGCCGAGAGTGTGTCTGTCAGTGAACTGCGAGAGTGTCTGTCAGTGAGCCGAGAGTGTGTCGGTCAGTGAGCCGCGAGTGAGTCAGTCAGTGAGCAGAGAGTGTGTCGGTCAGTGAGCCGAGAGTCTGTTGATCAGTGAGTCGAGAGTGTGTCTGTCAGTGAGCTGAGAGTGTGTCTGTCAGTGAGCTGAGAGTGTGTCTGTCAGTGAGCTGAGAGTGTCTCAGTCAGTGAGCCGAGAGTGTGTCTGTCAGTGAACCGGCAGTGTGTCTGTTGGTGATCCGAGATTGCGGGTCAGTGAGCCGAGAGTGTGTTGGTCAGCAAGCCGAGAGCATGTCGGTCACTGAGCCGAGACTGTGTAGGTCAGTGAGCTGAGCGTGTGTCTGTCAGTGAACCGAGAGTGTGTTTGTCAGTGAGCTGAGAGTGTGTCGGTCAGTGAGCCGAGAATGTGTCTGTCAGTGAGGTGAGCGTGTGTCTGTCAGTGAGCTGAGAATGTGTCAGTCAGTGAGCTGAGAGTGTGTCTGTCAGTGAGCTGAGAGTGTGTCGGTGAGTGAGCGGAGAATGTGTCTGTCAGTGAGCTGAGAGTGTGTCTGTCAGTGAGCTGAGAGTGTGTCTGTAAGTGAGCTGAGAGTGTGTCTGTCAGTGAGCCAAGAATATGTCTGTCAGTGAGCCCAGAATTTGTCTGTCAGTGAGCTGAGAGTGTGTCTGTCAGTGAGCCAAGAGTGTGTCTGTCAGTGAGCTGAGAGTGTGTCTGTCAGTGAGCCGAGAGTGTGTCTGTCAGTGAGCTGAGAGTGTGTCTGTCAGTGAGCTGAGAGTGTGTCTGTCAGTGAGCTGAGAGTGTGTCTGTCAGTGAGCCGAGAGTGTGTCTGTCAGTGAGCCGAGAGTGTGTCGGTCAGTGAGCCGAGAGTCTGTTGGTCAGTGAGTCGAGAGTGTGTCTGTCAGTGAGCTGAGAGTGTGTCTGTGAGGGAGCAGAGAGTGTATCTGTCAGTGAGCTGAGCATGCGTCAGACAGTAAGCTGAGAGTGTGTCTGTCAGTGAGCAGAGAGTGTGTCAGTCAGTGAGCCGAGACTGTGTCGGTAGGTGAGCCAAGAGTGTATCGGTCAGTGAGCCAAAAGTGTTTCGGTCAATGAGGCAACAGTGTCGCTCAGTAAGCCAGGAGTGTGTCGGTCAATGAGGCAACAGTGTCGCTCAGTAAGCCAAGAGTGCGTCTGTCAGCGAGCCGAGAGCATGTCGGTCAGTGAGCTGAGAGGGCGTCTGTCAGTGAGCTGAGAGTGTGTCGGTCACTGACCTGAGAGGGGTTCTGTCAGTGAGCTGAGAGGGTGTCTGTCAGTGAGCTGAGAATGTTTCTGTCTGCGCGCTGAGAGAGTGTCGGTGTGTGAGCCAAGAGTGTGTTGGTCAGGGAGCCGCGAGTGCGTCTGTCAGTGACTGTGAGAATGTCGGTCAGTGAGCCAACAGAGTGTTTATTAGTGAGCCGAGAGGGTGTCTATCAGTAAGCGTGAGTGTGACTGTCAGTGACCGCGAGTGTGTCTGTCAGTGACCGCAATTATGTCGGTCAGTGAGCGAAGAGTGTGTCAGTCAGTGAGCCGAGATGTGTCTGTCAGTGAGCTGAGAGTTTGTCGGTCAGTGAGCTGAGAATTTGTCAGTCAGTGAGCTGAGAGTGTGTCTGTCAGTGAACTGAGAGTGCATCAGTCAGTGAGCTGAGAGTGTGTCTGTCAGTGAACTGAGAGTGTGTCAGTCAGTGAACTGAGAGTGTGTCAGTCAGTGAGCTGAGAGTGTGTTGGTCAGTGAGCTGAGAGTGTATCGGTCAGTGAGCCGAGAGTGTGTCAGTGAGTGAACCAAGAGTGTATCGGTCAGTGAGGCGAGAGTGTGTCAGTCAGTGAGGCGAGAGTGTGGGTCAGTAAGCCAAGAGTGCGTCTGTCAGTGAGCCGAGAGTATGTCGGTCAGTGAGGCGAGAGTGTGTCGGTCAGCGAGCTGATAGTGTGTCGATAAGTGAGATGAGAGTGTGTTGGTCAGTGAGCTGAGAGTGTGTTGGTCAGTGAGCCGAGAGTGTGTCAGTGAGTGAACCAAGAGTGTATCGGTCAGTGAGGCGAGACTGTGTCAGTCAGTGAGGCGAGAGTGTGGTTCAGTAAGCCAAGAGTGCGTCTGTCAGTGAGCCGAGAGTATGTCGGTCAGTGAGGCGAGAGTGTGTCGGTCAGCGAGCTGATAGTGTGTCGATAAGTGAGATGAGAGTGTGTTGGTCAGTGAGCCCAGAAGATGTCAGTCATTGGGCCCAGGCTGTGTCAGTGATTGAGCCGAGTGTGTGTCAGTTAGTGAGCCGGCAGTGTGTCTGTTGGTGAACCGAGATTGTGGGTCAGTGAGCTGAGAGTGTGTCAGTCAGTGAGCTGAGAGTGTGTCGGTCGGTGAGGCAAGAGTGTGTCATTCAGTGAGCCAATATTGTGTCTGTCAGTGAGCTGAGAGTGTGTCAGTCAGTGAGCTGAGAGTGTGTCGGTCAGTGAGGCCAGAGTGTGTCAGTGAGTGAGCCAAGAGTGTGTCGGTCAGTGAGGCAAGAGTGTGTCATTCAGTGAACCAAGATTGTGTCAGTCAGTGAGCCGAGAGTGTGTGTGTCATTGAGCCGAGAGTGTGTCTGTCAGTGAGCCGAGAGTGTGTTAGTCAGTGAGCTGAGAGTGTGTCTGTCAGTGAACCGAGGGTATGTCGGTCAGTGAGCCAAGGCTGTATAGATCAGTTAGCCTAGACTGTGTGTGTCAGTGAGCCAACATCATGTCTGTCAGTGACCGAGAGTTTGTCTGTCAGCGAGCCGAGAGTGTGTCTGTCAGTGAACTGCGAGAGTGTCTGTCAGTGAGCCGAGAGTGTGTCGGTCAGTGAGCCGCGAGTGAGTCAGTCAGTGAGCAGAGAGTGTGTCGGTCAGTGAGCCGAGAGTCTGTTGGTCAGTGAGTCGAGAGTGTGTCTGTCAGTGAGCTGAGATTGTGTCTGTCAGTGAGTTTAGAGTGTGTCTGTCAGTGAGCTGAGAGTGTCTCAGTCAGTGAGCCGAGAGTGTGTCTGTCAGTGAGCCGGCAGTGTGTCTGTTGGTGAGCCGAGATTGCGGGTCAGTGAGCCGAGAGTGTGTTGGTCAGCGAGCCGAGAGCATGTCGGTCACTGAGCCGAGACTGTGTAGGTCAGTGAGCTGAGCGTGTGTCTGTCAGTGAACCGAGAGTGTGTTTGTCAGTGAGCTGAGAGTGTGTCAGTCAGTGAGCCGAGAATGTGTCTGTCAGTGAGGTGAGCGTGTGTCTGTCAGTGAGCTGAGAATGTGTCAGTCAGTGAGCTGAGAGTGTGTCTGTCAGTGAGCTGAGAGTGTGTCGGTGAGTCAGCGGAGAATGTGTCTGTCAGTGAGCTGAGAGTGTGTCTGTCAGTGAGCTGAGAGTGTGTCTGTCGGTGAGCCGAGAGTGTGTCTGTCAGTGAGCCGAGAGTGTATCGGTCAGTGAGCCGAGAGTGTATCGGTCAGTGAGCCGAGAGTCTGTTGGTCAGTGAGTCGAGAGTGTGTCTGTCAGTGAGCTGAGAGTGTGTCTGTGAGGGAGCTGAGAGTGTATCTGTCAGTGAGCTGAGCATGCGTCAGACAGTAAGCTGAGAGTGTGTCTGTCAGTGAGCAGAGAGTGTGTCAGTCAGTGAGCCGAGACTGTGTCGGTAGGTGAGCCAAGAGTGTATCGGTCAGTGAGCCAAAAGTGTGTCGGTCAATGAGGCAACAGTGTCGCTCAGTATGCCAGGAGTGTGTCGGTCAATGAGGCAACAGTGTCGCTCAGTAAGCCAAGAGTGCGTCTGTCAGCGAGCCGAGAGCATGTCGGTCAGTGAGCTGAGAGGGCGTCTGTCAGTGAGCTAAGAGTGTGTCGGTCACTGACCTGAGAGGGGTTCTGTCAGTGAGCTGAGAGGGTGTCTGTCAGTGAGCTGAGAATGTTTCTGTCTGCGCGCTGAGAGAGTGTCGGTGTGTGAGCCAAGAGTGTGTTGGTCAGGGAGCCGCGAGTGCGTCTGTCAGTGACTGTGAGTATGTCGGTCAGTGAGCCAACAGAGTGTTTATTAGTGAGCCGAGAGGGTGTCTATCAGTTACCGTGAGTGTGACTGTCAGTGACCGCGAGTGTGTCTGTCAGTGACCGCAATTATGTCGGTCAGTGAGCGAAGAGTGTGTCTGTCAGTGAGCCGAGATGTGTCTGTCAGTGAGCTGAGAGTTTGTCGGTCAGTGAGCTGAGAATTTGTCAGTCAGTGAGCTGAGAGTGTGTCTGTCAGTGAACTGAGAGTGTGTCAGTCAGTGAGCTGAGAGTGTGTTGGTCAGTGAGCTGAGAGTGTGTCGGTCAGTGAGCCGAGAGTGTGTCAGTGAGTGAACCAAGAGTGTATCGGTCAGTGAGGCGAGAGTGTGTCAGTCAGTGAGGCGAGAGTGTGGGTCAGTAAGCCAAGAGTGCATCTGTCAGTGAGCCGAGAGTATGTCGGTCAGTGAGGCGAGAGTGTGTCGGTCAGCGAGCTGATAGTTTGTCGATAAGTGAGATGAGAGTGTGTTGGTCAGTGAGCCCAGAAGATGTCAGTCATTGGGCCCAGGCTGTGTCGGTGATTGAGCCGAGTGTGTGTCAGTCAGTGAGCCGGCAGTGTGTCTGTTGGTGAGCCGAGACTGTGTAAGTCAGTGAGCTGAGAGTGTGTCTGTCAGTGAGCTGAGAGTCTGTCGGTCAGTGACCCGAGAGTGTATAGGTCTGTGAGCTGAGAGTGTGTCTGTCAGTGAGCTGAGTGTCTGTCGGTCAGTGAGCCGAGAGTGTGTCTGTCAGTGAGCCGAGTGTGTGTCTGTCAGTGAGCCGAGAGTGTGTCGGTCAGTGAGCAGAGAGTGTGTCGTTCAGTGAGCCGAGACTGTGTCGGTCAGTGAGCCAAGACTGTCGGTCAGTGAGGCGAGAGTGTGTCAGTCAGTGAGGCAACAGTGTGGCTCAGTAAGCCAAGAGTGTGTCTGTCAGCGAGCTGAGAGCATGTCGGTCAGTGAGCTGAGAGTCAGGGATCTGAGAGGGTGTCTGTCAGTGAGCTGAGAGTGTTTCTGTCTGCGCGCTGAGAGAGTGTCGGTGTGTGAGCCAAAAGTGTGTTGGTCAGCGAGCCGAGAGTGCGTCTGTCAGTGACTGTGAGTATGTCGGTCAGTGAGCTAACAGAGTGTTTATTAGTGAGCCAAGAGGGTGTCTATCAGTTACCGTGAGTGTGACTGTCAGTGACCGCAATTATGTCAGTCAGCGAGCCGTGAGTGTGTATGTGTCTGTCAGTGAGCTGAGACTGTGTCGGTCAGTGAGCCGAGAGTCTGTCTATCAGTGAGCTGAGAGTGTGTCGGTCAGTGAGCTGAGAGTGTCTCTGCCAGTGAGCCAAGCGTGTGTCGGTCAGTGAGCTGAGAGTGTGTCTGTCAGTGAGCTGAGAGTGTGTCGGTCAGTGAACCGGGAGTGTGTCGGTCAGTGAGCTGAGAGTGTGTCTGTCAGTGAGCCGAGAGTGTGTCGGTCAGTGAGCTGAGAGTGTGTCTGTCAGTGAGCTGAGAGTGTGTCGGTCAGTGTTCCGAGAATGTGTCGGTCAGTCATCCGAGATTGTGTCGGTCAGTGAGCCGAGAGTGTGTTGGCCAGTGAACCAAGAGTGCGCCGGTCAGTGGGGCGAGAGTTTATCTGTCAGTGAGCCAAGAGTGTGTCTGTCAGTGAGCTGAGAGTGTGTCGGTCAGTGAGCCGAGAGTGTGTCTGTCTGCGAGCTGAGAGGGTGTCAGTCAGCGAGCCGAGCGTGTGTCTGTGAGTGACTGTGAGTCTGTCTGTTTCAGCGAGCCAAGAGTGTGTCAGTCAATGAGCCAAGGCTGTGTCGTCAGTGAGCCGAGATTGTGTCTGTCAGTGGGCCGAGAGTGTGTTGTCAGTGAGCCCGGTGTTTGTCTTTTAGTGAGCCGGGTGTGTTTCTCCCTGTCAACTGGGTGTGTGTCTGTCAGTGAGCCGTGTGTGTGTCTGTCAGTGAGCCGGATGTGTTTCTGTCAGTGAGCCGGGTGTGTTTCTGTCAGTGAGCCGGGTGTGTTTCTGTCAGTGAGCCGGGTGTGTGTCTGTCAGTGAGCCGGGTGTGTATTTCTCTGTGAGCCGGGTGTGTGTCTGTCAGTGAGCCAGGTTTGTGTCTGACAGTAAGCCGGGTGTGCGTCTGTCAGTGAGTCCTGGGTGTGTCGGTCAGTGAACCGAGAGTGTGTCTGTCAGTGAGCTGGGAGTATGCCGTTAAGTGAGTCAAGAGTGTGTCTGTCAGTGACTGACTGTGTGTCTGTCAGTGACTGACTGTGTGCCTGTCAGTGACTGACTGTGTGCCTGTCAGTGAGCCCGGAGGATGTCGGTCAGTGAGCCCAGGCAGTGTCGGTCAGTGAGCTGAGAATCTGTTGGTCAGTGAACCGAGAGTCTGTCATTCAGTAAGCCAAGGCTGTGTCGGTCAGTGAGCCCAGGCTGTGATGTTCAGTGAGCTGAGTCTGCATTTATGGCAGTCTTTTGGCTTTCACCCTATTGCAACATCTGATCTGAGTCTGGAGAATTATTCAGCTTTCGGTGACACATTTCTGCAGCACTCTGCAGTTTTAGTGTTTTACCAACAGTTACAGCTTAAATGTTCCACCTATGGCAAGTGGGGGAAGGGAGATCAGTGGGTGGATGGATATAAATGTTCAAATAAGGGTCTGAGTGCTTCAGTAACCTGAAGTTCTGTGTAAACATTGGGCAAGACCCAAAGAATCGAGAAACAATATTCAAGAATCCTTACCCCATAATTATCTCCATATCCTCTCTCTTGCCCTCCATTCATATCAGCTTACGTTGTTTCTCCTTATATTCAATCCTCAACGCCTGTCTCCCTCATCTGCTCAACTCTTCCACTTAACTCTTCCTCCTTGCTCTTGTCCTCCTCCGAGTCACCATTCTTTCTCTGTTTCTTCCCCCTTCTGTTTCTTCACTCCTTCTTCATTCTATTTCTCACTCTTTTCCTTTCCATCATTCCATGTATTCAGGACAGCACAGTGGTTAGCACAGCGCCGGAGACCTGGGTTCAATTCTGGCCTCGGGTGATTGTCTGTGTGGAGATTGCACATTATTCAGTCATAGAGGTTTACAGTATGGAAACAGGCACTTTGGCCCAATTTGTCCATGCCACCCTTTTTTTTAAAACCCCTAAGCTAGTCCCAATCGCCCACATTTGGCCCATATCCCTCTGTACCCATCTTATCCATGTAACAATCTAAATGCTTTTTAAAAGACAAAATTGTACCTGCCTCTACTATAACCTCTGGCAGCTTGTTCCAGACACTCACCACCCTCTGTGTGAAACAATTGACCCTCTGGACCCTTTTGTATCCATCCCCTCTCACCTTAAACCTATGCCCTCTGGTTTTAGACTCCCCTACCTTTGGGAAAAGATACTGACTATCTAGCTGATCTATGCGCCTCATTATTTTATAGACCTCTATAAGATCACCCCACAGCTCCAACACATCGGAGAAAAAATGTCCCAGTCTATCCAGCCTCTCCTTATAACTCAAACCATCAAGTCCCAGTAGCATCCGAATAAATCTCTTCTGCACTTTCTATAAAGGGTGACCAGAACTGTACACAGTATTCCAAGTGTGGCCTTATCAATGTCTTGTACAACTTCAACAAGATGTCCCAACTCCTGTATTCAAAGTTCTTACCAATGAAACCAAGCATGCTGAATGCCTTCTTCACCATTCTGTCCACCTGTGACTCCTCTTTCAAGGAACTATGAACCTGTACCCCGAGATCTCTTTGTTCTGTACCTCTCCTTAACGCCCTACCATTAACTGAGTAAGTCCTGCCCTGGTTCAATGTACCAAAATAAATCATCTCACATCCTCCACGTGAGTGCGTGGGTTTCCTCCGGGTGCTCCGGTTTCCTCCGACAATCCAAAGATATGCGGGTTTGGTTGATTAGCCATGCTAAATTGCCCATTAGTGTCCAAAGATGTGTCGGTTCAGGGGATTAGCAGGGTAAATTCATGTGGTTACTGGGATAGGGGCTAGGTGGGATTGTTGTCGGTGCAGGCTTCATGGGCTGAATGGCCTCCTTCTGCACTGTAGGGATTCTATGATTCTATTCTATCGATATGTTTGAAAGGAAATGAGACAAGCACTGACACATAACAAGGAGATCGTTCCTGAACAGTCACCATGCATTAGCTTAACCCTGTCAGGGTTCCAATGAAAGATAAATGAGCTGAAAGTTTAACTCTGTTTCTCTTTTACTCTTTTCACAAATGTTGTCAGATCTAATGAGTACTTCGAGCATTTTCTCGTATTAATGGCTGAACTTTGTTTACTATGCACCAGAGGTCAGTGTTGTCTAACAAATGTTTGTTTCTTGGAGCTACATTTTACATTTTTCTTTGAGGGTGTTATCTGCAGCAGAGAGGAGGAACTTAAAGTATGCCAGGTGGCCAGCCCACCACTGTCCTGCCCACCCCCGAGATAACCCTTTAATATCCCAAATGGAAAGACGCTGAAAATGGCAGCCTGCCTACCATAAGTACATAAATATTTAAACAGTCATTTAGCTTTTTGGCAAATGTACTGACCTGAATAATATGGTGCCCATGCTGCAATATGACTGACGTGGGCTAATGTGTAAGACTGGGCAAACTGTTTTTTAAGACCTGGATAAAAAGAGATGGGAAAGAAGAGGTGGCACCCCATTAGTGGTGTTCCTTGTGCTCATCAGTAGCACCCACAGTAGATCTCAACACTCCTTTCACTTCCCCTTTCCTTCCCAGTCCCTTCCCTTTCTCCACCTCAAAACCCGAGAATTACCTTTCTGAGTTCTGAGACAGCCATGATCCTCCTTGTCCTCCTTCCTGCAATCCTGACAGTACCCACTATTGGGATGTAATGCTGCTGGTGCTGGCAGCAAATTGGATTGGCTAGCATTTCTACCCACTGATGGGAGGCAGTAGTGTAGTGGTATTGTCATGGAACTAGTAATCCAGAGACCCCTGGTCAAGATCTGGGGTCCTACGTTTGAATCCCACCATGGCAAATAGTGAAATTTGAATTCAATGAATAATCTGGAATTAACTCTTCTGATGACCTTGAAACCATTGTTGATTGTTGTAAAAAAAACATTTTTAAAGAGGGGATGCTGTCCTTACCTGGTCTGGACTACAGGTGAATCCAGGTCCACAGTAATGAGGTTAACTCTCAAATGCCCTCTGAAATGTAGGGCAGTTAGGGAGGGGCAAAAAATGCAGGCCCAACCAGTGATGCACAATCCCGGAAATTAATTTAAAAACAAAACCACTCAATCTCAGCTGGTTATCTCTCTGGGGTGACCACAGGTGTCTATTTCAGTGGGACAAATAAATCTGGTGAAATGCTGTCATTATTTATTTTCAAATTCCCACTAATTCTGTGGAGAATTGTTTAAGATAGTTATTTATGCCATACATTTGCTGCTTTGACTGACCTTGCTCCAAAGTTACAGCAGGAAATTGGGAAAACACACAAATTATTGGGAAAAAATTTGAAGAATGGTGTCAACCGGTGTTCAGGAAAGTATGAATTTATCATAGTCAATCAGGAAACACAATCAGAGTGTGTTTCTGAATGGAGGGCTGTGACAAGTGGCGTTCCTCAGGGATCAGTGCTGGGACCTTTGCTGTTCGTAATATATATATAAATGATTTGGAAGAAATGTAACTGGTTTGATTAGTAAGTTTGCGGATGACACAAAGATTGGTGGATTTGCGGATAGCGATGAGGACCATCAGAGGATACAGCAGGATATAGATCGGTTGGAGGCTTGGGCGGAGAGATGGCAGATGGAGTTTAATCTGGACAAATGTGAGGTAATGCATTTGGAAGGTCTAATAATGATAGGAAATATACAGTAAATGGCAGAACCCTTAGGAGTATTGATAGGCAGAGGGATCTGGGTGTACAGGTACACAAGTCACTGAAAGTGGCAATGTAGGTGGAAAAGGTAGTCAAGAAGGCATACGGCATGCTTCATCGGCCGGGGAATTGAGTTTAAAAATTGTGAAGTCATGTTGCGGCTTTATAGAACTATAGTTAGCCCACATTTGGAATATAGTGTTCAATTCTGGTCGCCACACTACCAGAAGGATGTGGAGGCTTTGGAGAGGGTACAGAAAAGATTTACCAGGATGTTGCCTGGCATGGAGGGCATTAGCTATGAGGAGACGTTGGAGAAACTTGGTTTGTTCTCACTGAAATGATGGAGTTGAGGGGCGACCTGATAGAAGTCTACAAGATTATGAGGGGTTGGACAGAGTGGATAGTCAGAAGCTTTTTCCCAGGGTGGAAGAATCAATTATTAGGGGGCATAGGTTTGAGGTGTGAAGGGCAAGGTTTAAAGGATATGTACAAGGCAATGTTTTTACACAGAGGGTGGTGGATGCCTGGAACTCGCTGCCGGGGGAGGTAGTGGAAGCAGATACGATAATGAGTTTCAAATGCATGAATAGGATGGGAATATAGGGATATGGTCCCTGGAAGGGTCGCGGGTTTTATTTCAGTTGGGCAGCATGGTCGGTGCAGACTTGGAGGGCCAAAGGGCCTGTTCCTGTGCTATAATTTTCTTTGCTCTTTGTTCTTTGATAGATTTGTTAAGGGAAGGTCATGTCTGATGAACCAGAGGGAAATTTTTAAAGAGGTAACAAGGGTCAGGGAGTGAGGTGACAATGAGAGATGTAACATAGTGGAAGTATGGATTTTAGGGAGGCTTTTGACAAGTTTCAATGCCAGACTGATCAAAAAAGTAAAAGCCAATGGGATCCAAGAAAAGTGGCACATTGTATCCAAAGCTGAATCATTGGCAGAAGTAAAGTGTAATAGTGACAGTATATTTATGTGACTGGAGAACTGTTCCCAATATGCACTCTAGCACTCACTGCTGGCTCCTTGCTTTTCATGATATATAGTTTTTGGTTTGTTCATACAATGTGGGCATCACTGACTATTTATTGACCATTCCTCGCAGCCTGAATAAGGTGTTGGTGAGCTGCCTAGTTGAGATCTGTAGTCCACGTGTTGTAGATACACCCATTAAGCTGTTTGGGAAGACACTCCAGGATTTTGGCCCAGCAACAATGGAGGAACTGTGACATATTTCCACGTCAGGATGATGTGAGGCTTGGAGTGGAACTTGAAGCTGCTGGTCTTCCCAAGCATCTGCTGTTTTTGACCTTCTAGATGGTAGGAGTTGTCCATCTGGAAAGTGCTGTCTGGGCCTTGGTGTGCTCCTCTGGTGCATCTTGTAGATGGAGTGCAGTGCTGCCACTGTGCTTCAGTGGTGGAGGGACTGAATGTTAAAGGTGGTGGATGGGGTGCCAATCAAATGAGCTGTTTTGTCTTGGATGCTTCCGAATTTTTTGGGTGCTGTTTGCGATGCATTCATGCAGGCAAATGGAGAGAATTCCATCACATTCCAAATGTAGATGGCGGACAGGATTTGTGGGGTCAGGAGGTAAATTGATTGCAACAGAATTCCCAGGCTCTGCACTGCTCTTGCAGATACAGCATATATATAGTGGTTCAGTTTCTAGTCAAGGGTGACCCTCAGGATGTCAATAGTTGAGGATTCAGCATTGGTAAGCTATTGAATGTCAAGGGGAGATGGTTAGATGCCTTCTTGTTGCAGATGGTCATTGTCTGTACCCTTGTGTGTTGTGAATGATGTGGTTAAGAAGGCAAATGGAATTATTTCCTGATTAACTGATGAATAGAATATAAGAGCAGAAAGGTTATGCTGGAACTGTATCACGCATTAGTTAGACTAAGACATAAATACTGAGGGTGATTTATGAGGATGTTATCAGGACTGGGAAATTGCAGCCAAGAGGAAAGATTGGATATGCTGGATTGTTCTCCTTGGAACAATGGAGGTTGAGGGAAGATTTGATTCAGATGTACAACATTGTGAGGGGCTGGAGTGATTGGATGGGAAGAGGCTATTTAGCTCAGCAGTGAGGTCAGTGACTGGTGGGCATAGACTTTTAAATGATTGGTAGAAAGATTGGGGCAGAATGTTTTTACCCAGAGGGTTGTGAGCGTTTTGAACGCACTGTCTGAAAGGTTAGTGGAGGTAGAAGCCCTCAACTAATTTAAAAGGTGTCTGGATGTGCACCTTGTAATCTGCACTGCCAAATTTTGGAAAGTGGGATTAGACTGGGTGGCTTCTTTTTCAGCCAGTGCAGACACAATGGCCCCAGTGGCCTCTTTCTGTGCTGTAGACAGAATCATAGAATCTATGAATCTATGATTCATATCAGCTCAAGTCTGACCATTGTCCAGATATTGCACACAATGACATGTTCCACTTCTTCAGCGAACATCCCCACTTCTGACTTTATAATGCACGGAAGACCATTGATGAAGTATTTGAAGATGGTTGGGCCTAGGAATAGTTGGGCACTGAGCAACTCCTGATGTCTTAGGGCTCAGTTGATTGACATCTGAAGCAGGGTAAAATGAAAGCCCCTTAAATTTTGAGATTATGAGCATTAAGTAAACTAGTTTAGAATAGATACCACAGTGTGCCTTACCATGTGCCTAATACAAGATGTACATATATTATGCGAAGGTATTGTCTGTATAACCACATATATAATCATTTCTGAATAAGTATTATGAATTTAAGCTGTATTTTTGAATTTTCTTGTGAGCTTTAACCAACGGGCAATTTACCCCTCAGCATAATGGGAGATAGACGAAGGCAGACAGACCACATTCCTTTAAAACAATGAAGTACAGAGAATAGTCTCTATTATCAATGTTAGGCAAGGCAGCTGCAAGCTGTCAAGGTTTTTGAAATGAATGAGGGTATTTAGTTTCTAGCTGCTGTGAAAGGATGCATTTGGCTTTTTATTGATAAGGCGACAGTTAGTATACAGCGAGATGATTCCCTCTTGTTCTCAGGGTTGCAGTTGTTTGGGTGACCCTTGAACCTACTGGATTGCAGAGGTAAGGTACCCAGGCAACAGGGGAAGAACTTCTTGGAGCGATTGACCAATGAATTCCTAATTTTGTTGGAAGGTGAAGTGCTATTGGCCAAGGTAAATAAGGTGTACTAATGTAATTGGATCCAGTTTGGATGACAGCTTGGGCGGGAAGACTGAATCTTTGGAAAAATATATCAATCTTACACATATGGTATAATTTCAGAGAGTAGTTTGATCTCCCTGCTGCCATAATAGGTCCTGTCACCCTTGATGTTTCTTCCAATTGATGTTCAGGATGGAGGAGTACTTATTCATGAGATGAGGCATGGGGGTGATTGGTGGTAATCAGCAGAATGTTTCTTTGCTTGACTTTATGCCATGAAACTTTATGGGGTCCAGAGTTGATGTTGAAAACTTCCAGGGTGATTCCATCTGACCTGTATACCACTCTGCCATCATCTCTGCTATGTCCACCCTATTGTTGGGATAGGGCATACGCAGGAATGGTGATGGTGGTTTCTGAACATTATCCGTAAGGTATGATTATTTGAGTATGACTATATTAAGCTGTTGCTTGATTAGTCTGTGGGACAGCTCTCCCAATTTTGGAACAAGCTCTCAGATGTTAGTCGGGAGGATTTTGCAGGGTAAGAATGGTTGCGTTTGTCATTGTCCTGTCTGTAGCAGTTTTGTTCATTTTAGACTTCATAACAGTTTGAAATATCTAAATGATTTCCTTGACCACTTCAGAAGGCAAAGTCAACCACATTGCTGCTGGTCTTCAGCTGCATGTAGGCCAGACCAGGTAAGAATTATATAGAATATAGAAACCCTACAGTGCAGAAGGAGGCCATTCGGCCCATCGAGTCTGCACCGACCACAATCCCACCCAGGCCCTACCCCCACATATTTACCCGCTAATCCCTCTAACCTTCACATCTCAGGATTCTAAGGGTCAATTTTTAACCTGGCCAATCAACCTAACCCGCACATCTTTGGACTGTGGAAGGAAACCGGAGCACCCGGAGGAAACCCACGCAGACACGAGGAGAATGTGCAAACTCCACACAGACAGTGACCCGAGCCGGGAATCGAACCCGGGACCCTGGAGCTGTGAAGCAGCAATGCTAACCACTGCGCTACCGTGCCGCCCCCTGGCTGGCAGATTTCCTTCCCTAAAGGACAATAGTCAACTGTATGGCCTTTTAATAACAATCTGCAATGGTTTAATCATCATCATTGTGGAGACTAGTTTTTAATTCCAGAATTATTAGATGAATTCAAATTCCACCTGCTACCATGGTGACATTACCACCACACCACTGCTTGCCTCTGTTTTAGACTTAAGTGTGTGTTGGGGGTTGGGAGTAGGAATTTTGGGGACACCATTAAGAAGTGTAGATGATACAAAGATTAGTTGTGTTTGAGATTGAGGAAAGAAGCTGTTAACTGTCGGAAAATAACAATAGACATGTTTGGTGAGCTGGAAAGTGGCAAAAAAGGCAAGGGAATGCACACTAAATGGTGGGATTCTGAGAAAAGCAGAGGAACAGGGGACATAGCACATAGAACATAGAACAGTACAGCACAGTACAGGCCCTTCGGTCCACGATGTTGTGCCGAACCTTTTCCGAAACCAAGATCAAGCTATCCCACTCCCTATCATTCCAGTGTGCTCCATGTGTCTATCCAATAACCGCTTGAAAGTTCCTAAAGTGTCCAACTCCACTATCACAGCTGCAGTCCATTCCACACCCCAACCACTCTCTGAGTAAAGAACCTAACTCATACATCCCTCCTATATCTTCCACCACGAACCTTATAGTTATGCCCCCTAGCAACAGCGACATCCACCCGAGGGAATAGTCTCTGAACATCCACCCTATCTATCCCCCTCCTCATCTTATAAACCTCTACTAAGTCACCTCTCAATCTCCTCCACTCTAAAGAGATAAGCCCTAGCTCCCTCAACCTTTCCTCATAAGACCTATCCTCCAAACCAGGCAGCATCCTGGTAAATCTCCTTTGCACTTTTTCCAGTGCTTCCACATCCTTCTTATAGTGAGGTGACCAGAACTGCACACAATATTCCAAATGTGGTCTCACCAAGGTCCTGTACAGTTGCAGCATAACCCCATGGCTCTTAAACTCAACCCCCCTGTTAATAAACGCTAACACACTATAGGCCTTTTTCACGGCTCTATCCACTTGAGTGGCAACCTTCAGAGATCTGTGGATATGAACCCCAAGATCTCTCTGTTGCTCCACATTCCTCAGAACCCTACCTTTGACCCTGTAATCCACATTTAAATTTGTCCGACCAAAATGAATCACCTCGCACTGATCAGGTTTAAACTCCATCTGCCATTTTTCGGCCCAGCTCTGCATCCTATCAATGTCTCTTTGCAGCCTACAACAGCCCTCCACCTCATCCACTACTCCACCAATCTTGGTGTCACCCGCAAATTTACTGATCCACCCTTCAACCCCCTCCTCCAAATCATTTATAAAAATCACAAATAGCAGAGAACCCAGCACTTATCCTTGTGGTACACTGCTGGTAACTGGTCTCCAGTCTGAAAATTTTCCATCCACCACCACCCTCTGTCTTCTATGAGATATGATGTGAAGATGCCGGCGTTGGACTGGGGTGAACACAGTAAGAGTTTTAACAATATCAGGTTAAAGTCCAACAGGTTTATTTGGGAGCAAATACCATTCGTTTTTGGAGCGCTGCTCCTTCGTCAGATGGAGTGGAAATCTGCTCTCAAACAGGGCACAGAGACACAAAATCAAGTTACAGAATACTGATTAAAATGCGAATCCCTACAACCAACCAGATCTTAAAGATACAGACAATGTGAGTGGAGGGAGCATTAAGCACAGGTTAAAGAGATGTGTATTGTCTCCAGACAGGACAGCCAGCAAGTCCAGGAGGCAAGTGGGGGTTACTGATAATGTGACATAAATCCAACATCCCGGTTTAAGCCGTCCTCATGTGTGCGGAGATAGCCAGTTACTTATCCAATCGGCCAAATTTCCCTCCATCATACCTCCTTACTTTCTTCATGAGCCGACCATGGGGGACCTTATCAAACGCCTTACTAAAATTCATGTATATGACATCAACTGCTCTACCTTCATCGACACACTTAGTTACCTCCTCAAAAAATTCAATCAAATTTGTGAGGCATGACTTACCCTTCACGAATCCGTGTTGACTATCTCGGATTAAGCTGCATCTTTCTAAATGGTCGTAAATCCTATCCCTCAGGACCTTTTCCAATAAGTTACCGACCACCGAAGTAAGACTAACCGGCCTATAATTACCAGGGTCATTCCTATTTCCTTTCTTGAACAGAGGAACAACACTCGCCACACTCCAGTCCTCTGGCACTATCCCCGTGGACAGTGAGGACCCAAAGATCAAAGCCAAAGGCTCTGCAATCTCATCCCTTGCCTCCCAAAGAATCCTAGGATATATCTCATCTGTCCCAGGGGACTTATCGACCTTCAGTTTATTCAAAACTGCTAGTACATCCTCCCTTCGAACATCTGCCTCCTCGAGCCTATCAGCCTGTATCACACTCTCATCCTCAAAAACATGGCCCCTCTTCTTGGTGAACACTTGGAGTGCATCCCTTTGAAGATTACAGGACATGGAGATAAGACGGTTAAGAAGGAACCTGGGATAATTTACGAACATAGGTATAGAATATAGGAGCAGGGAAGATTGTGTTACACTGTATGTAACATTAGTTAAGCTTAAGCTTGGGTACAGTTGTGGTCACTGTATTACAGGAAAGATGTGTTCACACTGGAGAGGATACAGAGGAAATTTATGAAGATGTTTCCAGGACTGAAAAATGTTAAATTTGAGGAAAGGTGGGATAGTCTGTTTTCTTTACAACAGAGGAATCTGAGGACAGACTTATTGATGTCTATAAACGGTGATTGCACTGAATGCATATACAGCAATACCAGCACAATATTCCGCTTGGGCTGAAAAGTGGCAAGTTATGCTCATGCCAAATACTTTCCAGACAATTACTATTTCCAACAAGATGGCATGGTAGCACAGTGGGTAGCACTGCTCCCTCACAGTGCCAGGGACCCGGTTTCAATTCCCAGCACTGGTCACTGTCTGTGTGGAGTCTGCATGTTCTCCCCTTGTTTGCTTGAGTTTCCTCCGGGTGCTCCGGTTTCCTCCCACAGTCTGAAAGACCTGCTGTTTAGGTGCATTGGGCATGCAAGATTCTCCTTCAGTTTACCCGAATAGGGCTGTGGTGACGAGGGGATTTTCACAGTAACTTTACACTATCACAGTATCATTAAATGTAATTAGAGAGATGATGGTCTAGTGGTAATGTCATTTTAATCCTAGTAATCCAGAGGCCCAATTGAATTCTCTGAGAACACTGGTTCAAATCCCACCATGGAAGTAAACTTAAATCTGGAATTAAAAAGCTAATCTCAGTTCAGTCATGGTAACTATGAAACTAGCATCAATTACTGTGAAAACCCATCAGGTTCACTGATGTTCTTTAGGGAAGGAAATGTATCATTCTTACCTGGTTTGGCCTAACTGTGACTTCAGACCCACAGCAATGTTCTTGGCTATTAACTGCTCTCTGAAATGACCTAGCAAGCCGCTCTGTTCAAGGACAAATAGGGATGGCAAAAAAATGGCGTCCCAGCCAGCGACACCCACATCCCATGAAAAGTATGAAAAGCAAGAAATTGTCAGAAGAAATAGAGGAGACTTTCAGACAATCTTTGCAATCCAGATTGTATTGGAGTCTGGCACTAACTGTTTAATAGGGTGGCAAAGTCAGAAATCCTTGTTGCAATTTCTAAATATAGAGGTTATTGAAATACCTCTATATGTGCTAACCTCTAAGTGAGATTTGGATGGAGAGCTTCTTTTCAGCGAGCAGAGAGGTGATAGTTAAATATCTCCTTCCCGCACTCTACATTTACATGAAGCTATGATTCTGCGGGTGATTTTGAGCCTGAGAGGGTACAGAGGAGACTCACCAGGATGCTGCCTACGATGGAGCATTTAAACTATAGGAGAGACTGGATAGGCTTGGATTATTTTCTCTGGAGCAGAGAAGGCTGAGGAGGGACCATAATTGAGGTGTATAAGATTATGAGGGGGACGGACAGCTTAAATATTCCATTGGTTGAGGGGTCAATCACGAGAGGGCACAGTTTTTGGGTAAGGGGCTGGAGATTCAGAGGGGATTTGAGAACACATTTTTTACACAGAAGGTGGTGGGAATCTGAAAAGCACTGTCTCAGGAGATAGTGGAAGCTGGAAATCTTACAACTTTTAACAAGTCTTTGGATGAGAACTTGAAACATCATAGATAGAAACATAGAAGAAACATAGAAAAACTACAGCACAAAACAGGCCCTTTGGTCCCACAAGTTGTGCCAAACATATCCCTACCTTTTAGGCCTACCTATAACCCTCCATCCTATTAAGTCCCATGTACTCATCCAGGAGTCTCTTAAAATACCCTATTGAGTTTGCCTCCACCACCACTGACGGCAGCCGATTCCACTCGCCCACCACCCTCTGTGTGAAAAACTTCCCCCTAACATTTCCCCTGTACCTACCCCCCAGCACCTTAAACCTGTGTCCTCTCGGAGCAGCCATTTCCACCCTGGGAAAAAGCCTCTGAGAGTCCACCCGATCTATGCCTCTCAACATCTTATATACCTCTATTAGGTCTCCTCTCATCCTACATCTCTCCAAGGAGAAAAGAGCGAGCTCCCTCAGCCTATCCTCATAAGGCATGCCACTCAATCCAGGCAACATCCTTGTAAATCTCCTCTGCACCCTTTCAATCTTTTCCAAATCCTTCCTGTAATGAGGCGACCAGAACTGAGCACAGTGCTCCAGATAAAAGCAAAATACTGCGGATGCTGGAGCCTGAAGCAAAAAGAGAAAATGCTGGACAATCTCAGCAGGTCTAACAGCATCTGTGCAGAGAGAATAGAAACAGTTTGGGTGACCCTTTGTCAGAGTTCTGACAAAGTTTTATCGAGATACAAGATGTTGACTTGAAACATCATATTATTCAGTGAAATGGGACAAGTGCAGGAAAATGGGATTAGTGCGACTTTAGTAGTAGTTATTGTCAGTTCAAACTCAATTGGCCGAAAGGCCTTTCCTGCGCTGTATGATTCTATGATTTTATGACTCTCTGTATGTGAGAATGGCAGAGCGCACTCAAACTCCAGAAAGCACGATTCACACTGGCGTGTTTCCGAGTTACAATTTTCAAGGCGCCTCGCCAGCAGACTGATACAAAACATGCTGTGGGAATGCAGAAAGCTCATTTTAATACATTAACATTTCATTAATGAGCACTCTCTCCAGGATTCTTCCCCTCACTGGATATTCAGCAAGTTAACATAGATGCGAAACAGTGATGGGGTCTCCTGGAAGGGCATAAATATAAATATAGCCCCTGGGGAGAGGGACATGGTGAGGAAGTGGCCTTGTAATGCCCCATGTCACTTCCCCTTGGCACAGGTTGGCACTGCCAAGTTGGCACCATGCCCATGCCAACCTGGCGGTGCTAACCTGTGCCAAGGGGTGGGCTCCAGTGGAAACTTTATGGGGGAGGGGGGGTTCATTCAGATTTGGAAGTGGATGTAAGAGCAGGAAAGCAGGGGATGTTGGTGATGTCCGTTGGGGTTGGGAGTGTGGGTGGGCGCCAGCTTCAACTGTGTGGGGGTGGGGACGGACCGATGATTGTGGGGAGGGAGAGGATGGAGCTAATAACTATGGGAAAGGGACCAATGATCAGGGCGAAGGGGTCGATGATCAGCGGGAAGGGGGGGCAAAGGGAACGATGATTGGGGGAAGAGGGCATGAGAGGTGTGCAGACTCTGATGAGGGTGGGGAGTGGAACCCCGAGAACTCCAGGATGGGCTGGAAGGAGGTTTATTCCTGTTATAATCAGGACATCATTTAAAGATGGTGGCCAGATCTCTGTGCAGCCAGGTTTTGCTGGTGTTTTTAGGCCCCCACATCCTGTATGATGGCATGAAACATGCCCCCTTTATTTTTAAAAGGCAGTTTGTCGTAAGAAATGGAGAGAAAACCAGTATGTTTTTCTGGAGAGAAACACACTAATTTTCTCACGAGAAACAACATCTGCCATTTTTTTGGAATGATTCTCCCCTCTATGTCTTTTTCTAGCTTGCTGTGTAGACATTCTTCCAACCTGAGTTTGCTCTCAATATTTCTGCTGTCCTGAGTTCGATTTCTATGTACACTCTCTCAGCATTTCCTTAACCTCCTAACCTGCATTTCATATTCATCCTAATTTACTAATTTACCTTAAGTTTTAGTACTTTAGGTACGATAGAATTTACGCCCTCATTTTCCACACAACCAATGTGATGCATGCCTCAAGGTCTGACCATAAAATCTTTATTTAGAAAGGAGAGAACAAGAATATTGCAAGAATTCAAGTACTTAGGAAGCATAGTATCTGAAGATGGAAGAATCAACAAAGAAGTGAGAACTAGGATGACAATGGGAAAGGCCACACTGGGGAAGAAGAAATGATTGCTAACCAGAAAAGTGAATAAACAACTCAAGACACAATTTATACTCAACTTGATTTGGAAGGTTATTTTGTCTGGATGTGTGATTTGGTACCTTCTGGAAGGTTGAAAGCATAAGACCATAAGACCATAAGACCATAAGACATAGGAGCGGAAGTAAGGCCATTCGGCCCATCGAGTCCACTCCACCATTCAATCATGGTTGATTTCAACTCCATTTACCCGCTCTCTCCCCATAGCCCTTAATTCCTCGAGAAATCAAGAATTTATCAATTTCTGTCTTGAAGACGCTCAACGTCTCGGCCTCCACAGCCCTCTGTGGCAATGAATTCCACAGACCCACCACTCTCTGGCTGAAGAAATTTCTCCTCATCTCTGTTCTAAAGTGACTCCCTTTTATTCTAAGGCTGTGCCCCCGCGTCCTAGTCTCCCCTGTTAATGGAAACAACTTCCCTACGTCCATCCTATCTAAGCCGTTCATTATCTTGTAAGTTTCTATCAGATCTCCCCTCAACCTCCTAAACTCCAATGAATATAATCCCACGATCCTCAGACGTTCATCGTATGTCAGGCCTACCATTCCTGGGATCATCCGTGTGAATCTCCGCTGGACCCGCTCCAGTGCCAGTATGTCCTTCCTGAGGTGTGGGGCCCAAAATTGCTCACAGTACTCCAAATGGGGCAGCTTGGTAACTGACTTTAAAATGTAGGTTTGGAGGAGAATGGGCAGAATAAGTTGGAGAGAAAAAGTAACAAATGGTGAAGTGTTGCAGAGAATGAAAGGGCAAAGCAATAAGGCACACATTTCGAGGAAATTTACTTTTAAGCGATATTCGGGAGGAAGTTTTCGAGGGAAATAGTAAGAGGAGGAAGAACAATACTGAATGACTTGAAAACCGAAGGAATTTAATGGCAATGAAAAGAATGGCACATGATTAGGTCGACATGGATGAAATGATCTATAACCTTCTTTCAGGCAGAGTTTATATAAAGACAATGATGATGATTTCTCACACATGCAGACTGATCTATTCTCTCTGGTCCCCTGGATTAAGCCTATTGTAACTAACTGAGCACAGACTGGGGATGAAATTATGGGACTCTCTGGTCTGTGTCCATTAAGACCTCAACATATCTTTACTTTTATAAAATGATTTTTATATTTATTTTTAGAGCATGAGGTAGATATTTATTTTCTATGATATTCCATCCTTGTAATTGGGTCTGTGTATTAAAACAATTGTCAGTTGATCTATTACGAACTTTGTTCTATTTGGCAAAATGTTTGTGTGAGCGATCCAGCTTTACTTTCATGAATCTGCTATGATGGAGATGAGCCTTTTTTCACTGAGCCAGCAGGAGACAGTAGACACCACCTTCTGCTATCCATTCCTCTTTTCAGGGGCAGAATATGTCGCTTCTGCTCAGTTATAGAGCTGAAATAAAAAATAATTAAACATGACAGCAGGGTAGACTGTCACCTTGCCACCCAAGGGTAACTGGTGTTGTGGACCATACAGCCTTTTGTAGAAACCAACAGACTTTAATTTCTGTTGGTTGGAACTGACAGGTGGGATCAAAGAAAAGGAGCTGACCTATATTCCCAATCCAGCACAAGCTAAGCATCTCTCTCAGCAATTAGTGTGGAATTTGCCTGTCCGAATACTTTACTAATTCAAAGTGTACAAGGCTTACTGTAAGTTCGCCTGAACTTTACATTGAGAACAATGCACCTCACAGCTGAACATCCACAGCAGTTGGAGGCAGAGACGTCACAGGGAACCAGTATGTGGAGGGATGCTGGAGTCCAGGACTCTGCTGAGCCCCTTGCCGATGATGTGCCTCTGGATCCAGTCATCCTAGAGCTGAAGGAGCAGCAAAGGCAGAGTCGCGAGTATCAGGAAGGCATGATAGCATCGCTCTTCAGACTGCAAGCCTGACAGGTAGAGTCCCATTGCCTTCTGTTGAGAAAATGGTGCTGTCACTTCACGTAACAAGGCTAACACTGCAAGAGTGGTAACTGCAGTGGAGACTTTGGCAGGAGATGTGCACTCCATGCAGGAGATTTCTACACCATGGCTTAACTCATAACCTCCATCTCTAAGCGTGTGAGTTTCATGGTGCAGGGTTTGAACTGGATGGTGCAGGATCCAGTGGGAATCCATGATTGTCAGTGTCAAAGGATGGCAGGACTTCTGAATTTCACTCTCTCCCATGGAGGGGCACAGGGGCGACCCAAAGGGAAAAGGATCAGCAGGAGTACAGCCCGTGGTCTGCCAGCCAGGGGACCTTGGGCATCTCCAGTTCATCTGACACTCCCCTTCCTGAGAGCAACATACCTCCAGCCCTGGACCCTGAGGAGGGCAGCAGTCAAACACCTGTGCTACCCAAAAGCAGGTGGACTCTCAAGGTCCAAGCCTCCCAGGGAATGCCCACCAAGGTCATCTCAGGCAACAGGGTATGGAAGTCAGCAGGCCACCTCAACCTCAGTTGTGGATCCTGGGGATACATATAGACATAGCATGAGGAAGATTAATAAATTGTAGACAATTAGTGGGAATGGGTGAACCTAGGCTCTAGTGTAGGGAAGTCACCATTATATTAAACCTTTTGCATTAAAAATCACTTTGTTCATCCATGGAACCTCCACCCTGTCATTTAATGCCACCAACATGGTGTCAACATGGAGAGCTTAGAGCCACATGGTGCAGTCAATCAAACCTTGCACCTGGGGCAAGCCTGCGAAGCAGGTGAAGCCCATAACCCTGGCACCTTTGCTTGGCTGGTCCTCGTCCAAACTGATATACATGTGAGCCCTTGCATAAAGAGCACCTCCTGGATGCATCTATGTGTGGTTGACCGGGCGGTGCCTCACACGTCGCCAGTGCTGCCCTGGAATGAGCCAGTGGCATTGAAATTCAGAGCGGCTTTCACTTTAAGCGCCACAGGCAGTGGATGTCCACCCATTCCAAGTGATCAACCAGGACCTGACAGAGGTGGTCCACTGTTAATTAGTTAATTAGCGAGTTCATTTAGTTCATTTGGTTTGCACAAAAATGAGTGGAAACAAATGATCCAAGCATTCAGTTGGAATTCTCAGAAAGGCTTCAATGAAAAACAGATAACACTGATGTGCACCCGTATGCAACGCTTGATGGTGACGTCTATCATCACTCACCCCAATTGAGGTCATGATGGTCATCCCCCAGACTTCCCCCATCAGCCTTCTATGACACTAAAACTCTGAGATTTCCAAGTGGGATGACCAAAGTCAGAAGACTCTTGGCCAGTACTTAAGTGGTTCATACATCTGTGGTGCTGCTCCTGGAACAGTGACAGGTCCAATCTCTCCCTCCTCCACAGTGCGCTGGTCCCGGCCAGGTGCCACAACACATCAGTGTCTCTGCTTCTGCTCTGTGGTGATAATTAGCATATTCATTTTCACAGAGTCCATGGTCCTTCAGAATTGTGCATTGTGAAGAGGAGAAAACCACAGTGAACTATAAGGGATCTTAACAGAGCCCTGACTCTCATCCGTGAATGCCTCTGGAACTAACCACTGCCCTCACAGCAGTGTGAAGTGGACTCTGTAAAGTCCCAGTGGCACCAAACGCCCGCATTACCTGATCCCCATCTCCCCCTACACCAAAAAAACCCTCATGTGAAAGGCCAGTTGAGTGGATGCATGTGACCAGCGTCTGCATGTTGATGGGAACCATACTGACGAACCCCATCATGACCTCAATTGTGGTGCACATTAACTTGAAAGCCTCCTGTTACACTTATAATCCCATTGCACTTTTAATTCTTAAAATGTGGTCTCAGTTTCAATTACACATTAAATTGAAAGCCTCTCTATCATTTCTCAACAATTTCTGGCAATCATTTATTTCTTCCATCTTTGCTTGAAAGACTTGAATGAGAATAATCGTTTTGGTAGGTTTGATTGCAAATCATGGTATTGCTTTCACTTCTCCTGTTGTTGGTATTCAGACATTTTAGATATACTCAGTAGCCAACATTCTCATCCATTCCATCTGCACTGGCATTGAGCACATTGTTAGACTTTCTTCCTAATAGAAGGACATATTTCTCTCATGTATAACCATTTATGCTCCTGAATTGCTCTGTCCTCCTTGAGGCGACATCTGATTTGGAGAGAGAATTAGAAGTAGAATTTTCAGATGGGTGGTAGAAGAGAATTATTTTTCATGTGGACTCCACAGCGTCATGTGCCAGACCTAGATTGATACAGTTTAAGGTCCTTAATCGAATAAAAGTTTCTCAAACGAAGCTTGCCCAGATTCATTCAGCATCTCTCGAGAGGTGTGATAGGTATACAGCTCTCTGGCCGATCTGGCCCACATGTTTGGTCTTGTCTTAAGTTTTCTAGTTTTGGTCATTGATATTTGCTATTTTTTCAGAAGTGTTTAAAATTAATTTAGAGCTCTGCCCACTTTTGGCTATTTTCGGAGTTCCACCGAAGATATGATTTCCAAGGTGGACCGGCAGATTAGATAGTCATTGTAATGCTTTTGGCTCATTTGAAGATACTGCTTCCCCCACCTCGTTCCGTATCTCACTGGTTGAAATATGTATTACCTAAAACTTCGAAAAATAAAAAAAACATTGAGGGAATCAGTCGACAAATTTTATTTTGCAACCTTTTATTTCTCACATCGAGAACTTATCCATTCATAACAACCACAGCAGTATAAAAGGTAACAAGGTTGTGCAAGTCACTGCAAAATATCAGAGTTTCAAGTAACTCAACTAACCTAGTTAGTTAGACAAGAATATCTGCTCAGTTCTCTCAGGTTGAAATCATTTGCCTTCAGGATCTCACATCATAAGGTAAAAAATTGTCAGAAAACTTAAGATAAATTCCAAAATATCAAGCTGAATTATTTTGGTTGGATGTAAAAAAAAATCAAGGAGCAGAGAGCACTGGTGGAAGTTGTATACAAATCGTAGTTGCAGTGTGATGCAGAGTATCACGACCTTGGGTCTTAGCACTGGCTCTGTGTCCGAGCACTAGTAGCAGCAAGCAAAGTTGGTGGTGGGGAGATGGGGTGTAAAGAGTCAAAACCGGCAGCACTGCATCCTTGGTGCTTGTAAAGCAGTACTGTCTCGGGCCACTACTGATGGATCCTGTGTGTGTATGTATGTGTGTGTATGGGGAGGGGGGTGTGTGGCTTGTCTGGGGGGTGTGGAAGGTTGGGTGGTTTGTCGGGGGTGGGGGTGGTGGGGCAGAATTCTCTAACTTTTCCATTTTTCTCCTGCTCCCTCCCCCCGCCCACCCCAGATTTATGATGGATCATGCAGTGCAACTGATAGACCTTGTGGTTCTTTTAGTTGCTGCAGGGTTTGAGGAGCGGGAGGAGGATGAATTGTGGGCATGGCAGGCCCAGTGGCTGAAGCAAGAGGAGAGGGATAAGGCCGCCAGAGGCAGGAGGTGGCAGACAATTGCCCGGAGGGGGTAGGAGAATGAGGAAATGGAGACCATGGCAGTTCCGGATGCGAGTGTTCTTTGAACAGTTGTGGGACATCGTCTGCCACCAATGGCTCCACCTATGGAAGGAGACAGTGCAACTCCTGCACCATGTGCTTCAAGACCTGGCACCTCGGGGCAAGGGTGGGGGTGGGGGTGGGGGGGCACCAACTCCCAGTGGCTGTGAAAGTGACAACTGCCCTAAACGTTTATGTTACCAGTCCTTTGAGGCCGCCAGCACGCATCTCACAGTCATCCGTGCACATGTGCGTGAGGGAGGTCATGGATGCTCTGAGTTCCCGGGCAGCACGGCATGCCACATGCTATAACCAGTGAATGATTTGGGTGCATTGATTTTCACAGTAGCGGTACGCTGAGTGCCCTCCCCCATGGACATCAACATGTAGTGTGCCTCCGACAAAGATCGGTGTACGGACATCCCTGTTGGAGGCTAATCGGACACAAATTAGGCATAGCTGTGTGGTGAAATAACGTTATTATTGCTGGCAATAAATGAGCCTCAAACTCCGTGCTCATACATTACAAGTGGGAGTGAAATTTGATGAGGGCCAAGCCCAACAGGAAGCCGAGGCTTCAGGATTTGTGGCCATCACAGGGATGCCAAACGTGCAGGGAACTATAGACTTCACCCACATCACCCTCAGGGCCCTGGAGAAGAATTCTGCATTCTTCATGAACAGGAAGAGGTTCCATTCCATCAACGTGTTGTTGGAGTGCGGCCATCTGCAATACATCATGCATGTCTGTGCCAAGCGCCCCTAAAGTGTGCATTACAGTTTCATCCTGAGGAAGTCTGATATTCCGGGGGTCTTCGAGGAGGAGCCCAGAGTGCAGTGATGGCTCATGGGGGAAATGGAGTGCCCACTTCAGGCTTGGCTGACGACATCAGTGCAGAGGCCTGAGACCGAGGCGGAGACCTGATACAATGAGGCCCACGTTGCGACTCAGTCAATCGTAGAGCAGGGCATAGGGCTCCTTAAAATATGGTTCAGGTGCCTGGACTACCATGGTGGGGCCCTGCAGTTTGGTCCCCTGAAAGCATCCCGCATTGTGGTGGTCTACTGAGCCCTCCACACTCTGGTACAGCATGGGGAGACCTTCTGGAGGAGGACTTGCTGGAGGGTGACCAGCCAGGCGTCATTGGGGAGGAGGCCGCTCAGGAGGATGTTGAGGAAGACGATGACTCATACCACCCAGGTGCTGGAGTGCTGGCAGCAGCAAGGCTCCGGCATGCGAGGGCAGCAAGGAAGGCCCTAATCAAGACGCAGTTTGGCAACTAGGGGGCTTATGTTGCCATACATGGGTTCCAACCCTCCACTCCCCCACCTCTTGTTTACCCCTACAATTGTCTACACTGTTGTAACACCAGAGTGACGGGCCAGGGTACGCTATGTTAGGGTTTTTCTGTCCCGAGGCATGGTACATTGGGGAAATTATGCAGACGCTGCGACAACGGATGAATGAACACCGCTCGACAATCACCAGGCAAGAATGTTCTCTTCCTGTTGGGGAGCACTTCAGCGGTCACGGGCATTCGGCCTCTGATATTCGAGTAAGCGTTCTCCAAGGCGGCCTTTGCGACACACGACAGCGCAGAGTCGCTGAGCAGAAACTGATAGCCAAGTTCCGCACACACGAGGACGGCCTCAACCGGGATATTGGGTTCATGTCACACTATTTGTAACTCCCACAGTTGCGTGGACCTGCAGAGTTTCACTGGCTGTCTTGTCTGGAGACAATACACATCTTTTTAGCCTGTCTTGATGCTCTCTCCACTCACATTGTTTCGTTTCTTAAAGACTTGATTAGTTGTAAGTATTCGCATTCCAACCATTATTCATGTAATTTGAGTCTGTGTCTTTATAAGCTCTGTTTGTGAACAGAATTCCCACTCACCTGAAGAAGGGGCTAAGAGCTCCGAAAGCTTGTGTGGCTTTTGCTACCAAATAAACCTGTTGGACTTTAACCTGGTGTTGTTAAACTTCTTACTGTGTTTACCCCAGTCCAACGCCGGCATCTCCACATCAGGGTTTTTCTGTGGCAGGCAGGGGGCTGATGACGACTTACTGTACACCATTATGTGATGATGTCCTGATGCAATCTAGTCTGATTTCTACCTGAGCTCTGCATGCACACTGGCACCAGAGCCCACATCTGGGGGTAAGGGAGCACTAAAAACAGATACAGGGCCTTTGGGTGGGTGCGTTCGGAGTGAGGGAATTTTTCCATTGTTCTGGGGATGCCATGGCAGATATTGTAAGTCAGTGCCCCTGCATGCCACATGCTATAACCAGTGAATGATTTGAGTGCATTGATTTTCACAGTAGCGGTACGCTGAGTGCCCTCCCCCATGGACATCAACATGCAGTGTGCCTCCGACAAAGATCGGTGTGCGGACATCCCTGTTGGAGGCTAATCGGACACAAATTAGGCATAGCTGTGTGGTGAAATAACGTTTTTATTGCTGGCAATAAATGTGCCTCAAACTCCATGCTCATACATTACAAGTGGGAGTGAAATTTAACATTGCCTAATTCATTTATCTAACTGGTACACTCCTTCACCCATGCCATCTTGGTGCCACTACAACTTCTTAACTATACATGGCCTAGCAGTGCACCTGGATGTCTCCCCTGGATGCACATCAGAGGTGGAGGTGGTCAGCTGCCTACTGCACCCCATGGCCTTCGCAATCGTCCTCTGGAGGGTCTGGATCTTGAACTCACAGCCAGCCTCCAGGTGTCACAGATGTATCCATGCCACCCTGTTCATCCTGCTGCCTCTGAGATGCCCCAGTGTCAGGAAGGGAGGGGTCAGAAGGTGTAGCCATAGCTGCAGCCTCCTCGGTGTAGGGCCCTGGCATGGGCTCCAGCCCTTCCTCCCCCCTTGGGATTCTTGTGGGCCGTTGTGTCACTGCATAGGATGGCAGTGCTTCTGCAGTGAGGTTCAGAAGCTCTGGTGTCACCTGGCCCTGCCAGTCATGGAAGCCCACCCGCATTCTTGCCATGGTTTGTAAACCCTCGGCAATGGCCCTCTGAGTCTGGGGCTACCTGTCAATGGCAGCAGCAAGTGCCCTCTGGTACTGCGCCATGCTCTGCAGCTGATCAGCCATGGCTGACTGTGAGTGGGCCATATTCTCAAGGGCTGCTGCCATATCCCACTGTGTCTCTGCATTGTCCTGCTGGGTGTCCTGCAAGCTCTCAAGCCTCTCAGCCATGGGCCGTGGAATCTTGCTAAGCTTGTTAAGGCTCTCAGCTGTGGCCTGCTGTGACTCAGCTGTGGCCTGCTGTGACTCAGCTGTGGCCTGCTGTGACTCATCCATGGCCTGCTGTGACTTAGCCGTGGTCCACTATGACTCAGCTGTGACCTGCTGTGACTTGGCCATCACTTCAACAGTGCCATTTATGGTGTTTTCACGCCCCAGGCTTTCCACTGCAAATGCCACTCTTGCAGTGTTGGCCTGGGAACCATGCAAGACTGGCAATAGCTGCTCCACCTGAAAGCTTTCGGACTCCTCCCAACATCCTCACAGTCGGGCCAATGTTGCTGTCAGCTCCGCCCACATTCCCTTGCTCTGTTGCTGCATCTCCTGCAGCTAAGGGAGAAGGGATCACAGAAGCCCAGCATGTAGCCTGGGGTCAGCTGAGTGCTCACCTCTGGCAGGTCCCCCTTGAACATTCCCTCCTCCACCTGACGTACATCAGCTGAGGTGTGGCGCACCCAAAGGAGTGACCCAGATGCCTCGCCATTAACTTGGCCCACCGAAGTGACAGTCTCTGGGATGGTCAACTGTGAGGTGGAAGCTGACGTGAGATTGATGCTGGCCTCAGAGGTCACATCATCACCATCCTCCGAGGAGTCTTCTGAGCTGTCATGTGGAAGATAGAAGGGGGTGGGGGAGGGGGGGGGGGGGGGGGTGATGCAGGGTGTAGGGTGGGGTGGCAATGCCAGATGGGCCTGGTGCATCAGGGTCCTTTCCTGCAACACAGGACACAAGGTTGAGTGCAAGGGAGAGACAGGAATCTGGGCTGCATGCAACTTACTTGAGCTATCTCCAATGAGTGGAGAATTTACATGTGCTCACTTCTGTGCTGCAGCCTGACCTGCCTGTTACTGATGATGTGGACCACTCTTCTTCTGTGAGCTCCAGTGCCGCTCCGCAAATGGGGTGAGGAACTGGATTTTGGACACTCCACCCCCTGCCTTGGCCCTCTCCCAGTGGTTATGGTCATTCTTCTCCTTTGGGGATAGAAGGACCCATTTAAATTCTAACAGCAGGAGGCCTGCAGGGTGTCAGGATGTGATCCTCAGAGGGCAAGGGTTGTGAGCCATTTGCGGGGGCTTGGAGGGAATTGCTCGGGGGGTCAGGGGCTGGAAGCATGCAGGGCGCTGGGATAGAGGGAACTGGAGGTCAAATCGGCGAAAGGTGCTAGGTCAGCTTTAACGCTCATCCTTGCTGCCCAGATCAAGTAATTGAGAATTTTCGGGCACAGTTGACGGTTCTCCGTGCCAGTGCCCTCACACTGGCAGACACTGCCACTGCCTCCCAGGCTGCTTTGCTATCCCTTCCTCTCGGGTACCATCCCTCTGGGGGATGGGGGAGGTGGGGAGTCGGGTCTCCCGCCTCCAGCAATCTGGCTTGCTCAGCATCAGAGAAAGGCCGTCTTTCTGGAAGCCATCTTCCTGCACTTCCTGCCTGTTTGTCCATCCAGATGCTATGGAAACAAGATTACATCTTTTCTCCACTCTCCCCACCGGCACGAGACTCTCATACTCAGTGAATACGCTCAGAGTTATGAACTCATGTGCACACATCAGCAAGCTGTGGGAGTCAATGGATCCTAAGAGTTTTAACAACACCAGGTTAAAGTCCAACAGGTTTATTTGGTAGCAAATACCATTAGATTTCGGAGCACTGCTCCTTCGTCAGATGGAGTGGAAATCTACTTTCAAACAGGCACAGAGACACAAAATCAAGTTACAGAATACTGATTAGAACGCGAATATCGACAGCCAACCAGGTCTTAAAGATACAGACAATGTGAGTGGAGGGAGCATTAAGCACAGGTTGAAGAGATGTGTATCGTTTCCAGACAGGACAGCCAGTGAGATTCTGCAAGTCCAGAAGGCATGCTGTAGGGGTTACTGATAGTGTGACATAAACCCAACATCCCGGTTTAGGCCGTCCTCATCTGTGCGGAACTTGGCTATCAGTTTCTGCTCAGCGACTCTGCGCTGTTGTGTGTCATGAAGGCCGCCTTGGAGAACGCTTACCCGAAGATCAGAGGCTGAATGCCCGTGACATGTGAATGGATCTGCAGACAATGGGTCTCTAGTCACAGTCGTATGAAAACTGTCAGCGATGCAGAGACAGGCAGGGGCGCATACAAGGATTAGTAGCAAGAATGGAATGTATGGCCCATCGAACTGCTCTGCAATTCGGTGCGGTCACGGCTGATCTTGGAATCTACTTTTCCACTCATTCCCTTTAACTCTTGATTCTCCAGGATGAAAATTCTATCCCATTTTCAAAGACAGAGCATCCACATTCCTGTGGAATTCCAATGATTCACAACCCTTTGAGTGATAAACTTAATCTCTATACAATCGACCCCTTATCCTCAACAATGTGACCCTATTTTTTAGACTCACTGACTGGCGCATGTGAGTTGCTCTGGGCAGCATTGTCGATGGTGGGAGAGTCCATTTGAATCTTGAGTTCTGCTGTCTCAGGCATGTGAGCAGATAGTTTCCTCCAGGAAGATATTGATGACTGCCATAGAGAGACAAGTCCAATATAATCCACCATACCTGCCATTAAAATGCTGGCATCAATCACAGTGATGAATTTCAACTCTCCCACGATCATCCTGGAGCTGCCAGCTGTCATCTTCTAGTCTCCCTTTGAACGTCCCCCATTGCCTTTGATCAGCCTTCGGTAACCCTCAGCCCTCTTACCAATGCCCTTGACTAACTGTCAATCATTCTCTTCAATCTGTCATCCCTCCTATGTCATCCCCAACTGCTGAGCTCGTCAATGTCGATCTGCTCTGCTGTTATCCTCGACACTCCATCCATTACCCTTGACCTACCCTTTGTACCTCTTGATTCTCCCAAGTGCACACTTTTCCATCCCTCATTTGCCCTATAACAGCTCTCCAACATGCTTGACCCGTCAATTGACATTGGCATCCCCTGTGTCATCCAATCCTTTCCTGCCATGACCCTTCCTCAGTCAGATCGCCAGCACCCATCCTCCATAGTATAGTCAAAACCCGCATAGCTTTCCAAATAAGTAGATTATGGAACATTATGAATCGTAAATGAAATCATTATTATTGTATTATGTGACTGATAGGAGCACAAAGTAAAAATACATTGAATCCCATTGCCTCTCAATTCCCATATTCTTCCAGCAGATTGTAGTTGGCATAGGAGGGGGTAAGGCTGATAAAATTTGGAATCAATCAGGTTGAACAACCTGCGACAATCTAATATTAGCTATATGCTACTCTCATGTGATTTGCTCCATTGAACAAAGAACAAAGAACAATACAGCACAGGAACAGGTCCTTCGGCCCTCCAAGCCCGCGCCGCTCCCTGGTCCAAACGAGACCATTCTTTTGTATCCCTCCATTCCCACTCTGTTCATGTGGCTATCTAGATAAGTCTTAAATGTTCCCAGTGTGTCCGCCTCCACCACCTTGCCCGGCAGCGCATTCCAGGCCCCCACCACCCTCTGCGTAAAATACGTCCTTCTGATATCCGTGTTAAATCTCCTCCCCCCCCACCTTGAACCTATGACCCCTCGTGAATGTCACCACCGACCTGGGAAAAAGCTTTCCAGCGTTCACCCTATTTATGCCTTTCATAATTTTATACACCTCTATTAGGTCACCCCTCATCCTCTGTCTTTCCAGTGAGAACAACCCCAGTTTACCCAATTTCTCCTCATAACTAAGCCCTTCCATACCAGGCAACATCCTGGTAAACCTCCTCTGTACTCTTTCTAAAGCCTCCACGTCCTTCCAGTAGTGTGGCGACCAGAACTGGGTGCAGTATTCCAAATGCGGCCGAACCAACGTTCGATACAACCGCAACATCAGACCCCAACTTTTATACTCTATGCCCCGTCCTATATTGTGAACAGAATTCCCACTCACCTGAAGAAGGGGCTTAGAGCTCCGAAAGCTTGTGTGGCTTTTGCTACCAAATAAACCTGTTGGACTTTAACCTGGTGTTGTTAAACTTCTTACCATCCTATAAAGGCAAGCATGCCATATGCCTTATTCACTACCTTCTCCACCTGTGACGTCACCTTCAAGGATCTGTGCACTTGCACACCCAGGTCCCTCTGCGTATCTACACCCTTTATGGTTCTGCCATTTATCGTATAGCTCCCCCCTACATTAGTTCTACCAAAATGCATCACTTCACATTAATCTGGATTGAACTCCATCTGCCATTTCTTTGCCCAAATTTCCAGCCTATCTATATCCTTCTGTAGCCTCTGACAATGTTCCTCACTATCTGCAAGTCCAGCCATTTTTGTGTCGTCCGATCTTCCAGATCGTTTATATAAATCACAAACAGCAGAGGTCCCAATACAGAGCCCTGCGGAACACCACTAGTCACAGGCATCCAGCCGGAAAAAGACCCTTCCACTCCCACCCTCTGTCTTCTGTGACCAAGCCAGTTCTCCACCCATCTAGCCACCTCCCCCTTTATCCCATGAGATCCAACCTTTTGCACCAACCTACCCTAAGGATCTTTATCAAACGCCTTACTAAAGTCCATATAGACGACATCCACGGCCCTTCCCTCGTCAATCATTCTCGTCACTTCTTCAAAAAACTCCACCAGGTTAGTGAGGCATGACCTCCCTCTCAAAAAACCATGCTGACTATCGTTAACGAGTTTATTCCTTTCTAAATGCGCATATATCCTATCTCTAAGAATCCTCTCCAACAACTTCCCTACCATGGACGTCAAGCTCACTGGCCTATAATTTCCCGGGTTATCCTTCCTACCCTTCTTAAATAACGGGACCACATTAGCTATCCTCCAATCCTCTGGGACCTCACCTGTGAGAAGTTTAACAACACCAGGTTAAAGTCCAACAGGTTTATTTGGTAGCAAAAGCCACACAAGCTTTCGAGGCTCTGAGCCCCTTCTTCAGGTGAGTGGGAATTCTGTTCACAAACAGAACTTATAAGACCTCACCTGTGTCCAGTGACGAGACAAAGATTTGCGTCAGAGGCCCAGCGATTTCATCTCTCGTCTCCCTGAGCAGCCTTGGATAGATTCCATCAGGCCCTGGGGATTTGTCAGTCTTTACTGAACTGAGAAATATTTGAGCTTGAACATATTTAGCACAGTCATTGCTCTGTGGCTGCATGGTGGCACAGTAGTGGGATGGCATGGTGGCACAGTGGTGAGCACTGCTGCGTCACAGCGCCAGGGACCCGGGTTCAATTCCCAGCTTGGGTCACTGTCTGTGTGGAGTTTGCACGTCCTCCCCATGTTTGTGTGGGTTTCCTCCAGGTGCTCCGATTTCCTCCCAAAGATCTGTGGATTGGTCATGCTAAATTGACCCTTAGTGTCAGGAAAGATACCTAGGATAAATGCATGGGGTTAGGGGGATAGGGCCTGGGTGAGTTTGTGGTCGGTGAAGACTCGATGGGCCGAATGGCTTCCTTCTGCACTGTGGATTCTATGATTCTATATACGAAATGCGCTTTTACCACACCTTCGACCTTGTTTGCAACTGTCGCTTTCGCCATTTGGGTCAGCTCCGTTGGCTGGACTGGCTGGACAGTGATGCTGAATCTTGCCAACTGCATTGTGTCAGTCCCCAAGTCGGATGTGGTCGTTTTGGAGGCTTGTCTTTTCCCATGTTTTATGTGCAGTGGTAGCGTTGAAGCTATATAATCAATTGTCTCTCTGCAATATAGCGAGGAGTCTATGATCTTTTCTGGACTATGGTCATTTGCCATATCTTGTGTCCAGATTGTGGATTGTTCAGGCATGCTTTCATGACATTTTTTCCTTCAAGAACAAGTAACCTAAATTTTGAAAAAAGTGATCATTCAATATATTCCTTCTACACGTCTGCTGTAATTTGACTACAATTCACGCAAGTTCGAGCACCGGGCATGACTTCTTATTGATATATCGCTCGAAACGGATCATGGATAATTTGGAAGCTCTTCTTGCACTAAATCTGGGCGAACGGAAATCATAATAAGCTTCGGAAATAAAAAACCTTCTTTCCGATGGCATGATAATCCTAGCTACCTCACCACCAAACTCGCAGTTTCTGCTGCAGGAGCGTAACTTTAGTAAATAGTTCACCTTTGCAAAAAAAAATAACGATTGCAGTCACTTTAATCTTTCGTTTATTATCAAGTATTCTGATTCACTTGGTTGCATGTAAGAAAAAAATATTCACGCCATGGTTCGAGTTGGAGAAATAAGAGTCCAAAATCTGCAAATTTGATGTAGGGTGAATTGAATATCCGAACATGCGAACATTCGGCCCGTCAATCATGCCCGGCGATTTTCTAAGATAATGGCTGATCTGATGGTAACTTAAAAACTGCATCCTGCCGACCCTCGGCAACGTATCATTCCCTTACCTATCAAGAATCTATCCACTTCTGCTCCCGTTCACCCACTGATTTGTTGTGATATCTGAAAAGAAATCGTGGAAACGCATAAGAAGTAATTCAATTTTCTAATTTGGGTACTAACAAACATTATCACTTGCCTTTACATGCCTGTTTTGTTAATGATAATATTGCAATAGTAACGGATTAGTTTCAAAGCTTCTGAATTTTTAAAGTTGCAATATTTGATGTCGATCTTCACGAGACTGGTCTTTGTTGTTCAAAGTACATCCCAACAATATGTGATATTTCAAATAGAGCAGAAAATAAGATATTTCGATTTATTGATTGAAATGGCAAAATGAACATTTTAGCATGTACAATACTAAAATATTTATTGTAATGGAACAAGTAGCAATTGTTTTCCAAAGCCCCGTTACACTGAGGGCATTTGGGCAGCTATATCACAACAATCTTAGATACAAAACATCACACGGCCCAAATCCTAAGTTCGTTTAACAAATGATATTGCATTAATTTATTTGAAACATGTCTGTGTTCTGATCATGAAAGACCAGAACATTAAATTTAACCTGAACATTTATTGGTAAACATTTTTCTCCCTCGCTACGTCATTTTTTCGGAACTCACTGATCCCCGATGCAAAATGTCCCGAAATTGGCAAGTGTGTATCTTTTTAAAAACATACCATTCAACTGCATTTTCAATAATGCCAATTTCAGGCCTACGTCATTCAGGTACCATGTACTTCAGGATTTCTATGACAGGCATACGGCAACTTATGCTCAATAATAAAAATACGCATCTCTCGCTGTGTTCCGCGCCACATTTTGCTCTGTGCATCAACACGATTCAATGTGAATGGGCTTGACTACACCGGAACACGAAATTTAAAGCGTTACATCAATGGACCCAATATCCTGGCGGCTGCAACGCCAAAAAAACTGCTTAGAATTTTTAGTTAAGTGTTAAAGTATCGTGCAGTCCTGATCAAATATTATCTCTTTATCTGGAGCTGCTTCCAGATAAAGATCCCTTTACTTTAATTGTCGTTGTCTCACGTGACACGGAATATTTTTCCAAATTAGCATAATTTCGTTCTATAACTAAATAAGGAAAAGACTCTTCAAATCTCTCGTCAACAGAAATACTGGAAATAGACGAAAGATCAATGGCCAGTAGCAAACAGAAGCGTGATACAACATTGCATTTGATGCACCTTTCTGATGATCTCATATCAATTCATATTTTTTCTTGAGGCAAATTTTTCCCATTCCGTCCGCCACAGGAATCGGAGCGGGTGAAGGGCGGACCATGGAAAGGTCCATTGACGTCGGGCGGAATTTTCCGGTTTCGGGGCGAGCGAAGAACATAGCGCAGAAAGCAATATCATGAACCCTCATACCGGTGGACTATTTTTCGTGCATTTCAATGCACTATCCTGTTTCAAAACAGATAAAAAACATGCCCAACTCAAATTTGGAAATTCCCATTGTCACCGCGGGCAAAGCAGTCAGCTCGGTCAAATCCAGATCTTTAGTGTCATTTAGCATTTCGATTTCCTTTCAGACTGATCAAGTTGTTTAAAAAATGTCTTGTTCTCCATTCCTCCATTTGAGAATGCAGCCGCTCCGAAAACAGTCATTGTACACAAAGCTGAAATAAGAACTCAACTTTCTCACCCTCATGACAATCAGATTAATTCCACATAAGGGCTGCGATTCTCCCATAGCGACCCGCAACTTTTCTTTCGGGTCAGGCCGGGAGATGCGCGTGTCGGCTATTCGCGGGTTCCCCAACAGTTTTTACCGCCCACCGCGCATCTCCCAGCTGGAGAAAAATGGCACCGCCGGAACCTGCTGAAAATCGGCAGGCCGCTATTTACATACCTTTGCATGCCATTATTGGAATCCACATGGCAATCTCCGCCCATGTCTGCGTCTCCCACCTCTTTGGCGTGACGTAATTTTGGCGCGAATCAGAATAGATATTTAAAAGTCGCAGCCTTGAACTGACGTGGCAGCCTTGAATTGGCGTGAAGAGGTAAGTGCTGCCAGTGGAGTGCAGGGGATGTTGCAGGTTGGCCCTGGAGATGCCTGGTGGTCTTCCTCCTTGTGGTAAACTACTGTTAGCTTATTACCTGTATATGTGACATGCCTGGATACATCCCTGCCGGCCCTACCTGAGACTACTCCACCCCCTGGTCCAGGTATAAAGGCGACTGCTCCACATCCCCGTGCCTCAGTCTGGACCAGTTCATCAGCATGCGTGTGCTCCAGGTCTTTTGCTAATAAAAGCCTATTTGCTCTTGCATACAAACTAGTCTTTGCTCAATTGATGGTGCATCACTCCTGCTGCCTTCAGGTTTTGGCCCATTGACGAGTGACATCTGTGGAGGGAGGGCGCGGTGTTGGGTTCTCATTTTCTCACAGCTCTCTGGGTGAGGTTCTGTGAGGGAGTGCCATCCCCGCCCCCCCCCCCCCTCCAGCAGCGCTGAAGCACACTGTGAGAGGCAGCATTGAGTCCTCCCACTCCTCCCCACCACCCTCCAAGCAGTGCTGAAGTGCACTGTGAGAGACAGCGTCGCGTGCTCCCACGCCCCCCTCAACACCCCCGCCCCCCCTCCAAGCAGCGTTGAAGCACACTGTGGGAAGCAGCCTCGAGGGCTCCCGCTTCCCCTACCCCCTCCACAGCACTTTGCTGTGGCATTGTCTTTCTGCAGGGTGTTGTCAGGGACTCTACTCAGTGCTGATGTTCCGGAGTGACAGGGGAGTGTACCATGTGCTGACTGAGGCCTAACCAGATGAAGCAGCTGCTGCTCCAGGCCCAGGTGCAGAGTTTCAGACATGGACTGCATGGAATCTGCTGTCACTGGGCGTACATCTGGTGTGGCTTTGCAGTCTGTCCCTGCCCTGTGACAAGGACCAACAACACATGCCTGTAACAGATGCTGCAGTTGCATACATAGCAATGGCTCAAGGGTGCACATTGCCCATGTCTGCACACTGACTTGCATAATCTGTGTCATCATTTGTGATGATGGGAATCTCCCACAACCCTAATTGGGCCAGGCATGGCATCATGGATTGTGTGGGGTTGCCAGCTCCCACAAGTGGGGATGCTGGTCCAAGTGAGGGACTGGGGTGGTGCTGGGTCTATGCAGCCAATGAAAATAATCTGTCATTCTATGCTCTTTCCAAACCCCACTGTGCAGATGGATCTAGGTTTATTTGATCTGGAGCTCACCATACTGGTGGCAGCAAGAGGACAAAGAGGCAGTGGTGGGTGTGGAGAGACCACTGCAAGAGCAGCCACCACCAGTCCCTCAGAAGAGAGGGCAGGGGGCTGCTGCTGAGGACCAGGAGGTTGGTGAGCAGGCTCCTGAGAGGGTGCACAGAAGGCGGAGAGTGCCGAGGCCAAGGAGGTACAGGCCCCACAATTCCTTCAAGGCCCTCTCAGAGGAGATGTGGTGTCGCCGGCTGCGCTTGTCCAAGACCACAGTGCGTCACATTTGTGTGGTGCTCTCGTATCTGCGGTTTGTTCTCACTGCAGCGACGGAGGTTGAGAGGAGACCTGATAGAAGTCTACAAGATTATGAGAGGCATGGACAGAGTGGATAGTCAGAAGCTTTTTCACAGGTTGGAAGAGTCAATTACTAGGTTTAAAGTGTGAGGGGCAAGTTTTAAAAGAGATGTACGAAACAGAGTTTTTATACAGAGAGTGGTGGGTGCCTGCAACTCATTGCCGGGGGAGGTAGTGGAAGCGAATACGGTAGTGACTTTTAAGGGGTGTCTTGACAAGTACATGAATGAGATGGGAATAGAGGGATATGGTCCCCGGAAGCGTAGGGGGTTTTAGTTAAGTCACGCAACATGGTTGGTGCAGGCTCGAGGGCCAAAGGGCCTGTTCCTGTGCTGTAATTTTCTTTGTTCTTTGTACCTGGCACCTCGGGGGAGCGGCAGCCACCCACTCCCTGTGGACATGAAGGTGATGGCAGCCCTCAATTTCTATGCCTCCGGGTCATTCCAGGCTCCCAGTGGTGACTTAGCTGGGAGCTCCCAGGCTTCCGGTGACGGATGTGTGCGGCAGATCACAGATGCCCTGTATGCCCGGGCAGGGCAATTTATTAATTTCGATGTGGGCCATGCACAGCAGGAGGCCTGGGCTCTTGGCTTTGCATCCATCACCGGGATTCCGCATGTGCAGGGCACAGTGAATGGCATGCACATCACCTTGTGGGCCCCCCATTGCAGGGCCGCAGCAATTTTTGAACCGGAAGGGGTTCCACTCCCTGAACGTCCAGATTATCTGCTACGATCGGCTCAAGGTCATGCAGGTCGATGCACACCACCAAGGGAGTGTCCATGACAGCTTTGTGATCCGGCAGTCGGACAACCCTGGGCTCTTTGAAAACCAGCCCAGGCTCCCAGGATGGCTACTGGGTGACAAAGGTTACCTGCTGAGGTCATGGCTGATGATGCCTGTGTGGAGGCCCGAGACCGAGGCGGAGACGCCCTACAACGAGACCCATGCAGCCACCCGGTCCATCGTTGAGCGATGTATCGGCCTGCTGAAGATGCGGTTCCGCTGCTTGGACTACACTAGAGGGGTCCTCCAGTATGACCCTGTGCATGCTTTACCCATCATTATCATTTGCTGCGCACTTCACAACATCGTCCAGCAGTGGGGAGACCAGCTGAAGGAGGAGGAGGAGCAGCGCGGGGGCGAGGTGGGCACCCCACCACATGAAGAGCCGGAGGAGAGACGGCGGGTGGCAATGGCAATGAGGGATGCCTTGACTGCAGCCCGCTTCACCGAGCTGGTGCTGTGCAATGAAGGGGGTGCAACCAACAAACATCCACCACACCCCAGGAGCAAGTGCAGCCACGACTCCCCCTCCAAATCAACCTGGGCTCTCAAACCACCACATCACCCTTCCCCTGCTCCTGTCATCCCGCAACCATTTCCCCAGAAACATCTGACCCTATTAATGTCCCTGGGCTGGTAATGGTTGCGAGTCTTGGTTTGAAGGCTGGAGGATGATGAAGACTCGCTGTTCTGCACACTGGGATCCTGCCCCTGGTGCAATTCAAGTCTGACTCCGACCTGTACTCTGAATGCACACTGCTGCCCTGGCCAACATTGCTGTAATGATTGGGGACACATATTTTTTGGTGAAGAAAGGGGGGGCACATGCACCAAAGGTCGGGTGGATGTTGGGGAAGGTAGGGCAGGCACTCTGAATCATGGGCTGAATCTGCAAGGCTCAACAGACAACGCTTCTATGTTTGGGAGTCGGGAACACTGGGCTGTCTGGGGATGGAAGAGAATCAGAGAGACATTAGTCACAGCTTGATGTGCAATTAACAGTTTGTTGTGCTCTTCACATTAATGATTACCAAACCCTGACTAATGCCGACCATCACCCGTTCCCTCGAGTGAACTGCAACTTTCTATCTTTGTGCTGTCTGCTGCTTCTTCTAGGTGCCACCCAGGATGCACATCAGAGGTGGAGGTGTCCAGTTGTGCCTGTGATGTCCTTGGAGGACGTCCCCGGTTGGTCAGGACCTGGTGGTCACAGCTGACCTGGAAATCACAGCTGACTTGTGGATGGCACTGTTTCGGTGCCACACTGATCATCTCGCTGGCCCTGAGATGCCCCGGTGTGAGGAAGGGGGGAGTTGGAAATTCTCTGGGCATTCGGGATCTCCTGGGTGGAAGACACTGGCATGGCTTCAAGCCCCTTTTCCTCCCTTGGGGAGCCCAGAGACGCTGTGGGTACTCCATGGGACACCAGCGTAGCTGGACTGAGCTCCAGAAGCTCTGGCGTCACCTGGCTCTGCCAATCTTGGAGGCCTAGATGTGTCTGCCCCATGATGTGTGATTCCTCAGCCCTGGCCCTCTGAGACTCGACCAAGCTCCGGAGCCCCTCCACTGCAGCATTCTGTGAGCAAGCCAGGTTCTGGAGCCCCTCAGCAGTAGCCCTCTGAGCCTGGGCTAAGTTGTCAAGGCTCATAGCCACGGCATGCTGTGTCTCCAGAATGCTAGCAAGAGTCCCAGCCATGGCCAGCAATGTCTCCCACATGCCCCCGACACCCATGGCCATCGAACGCTGTGCCTCCTGGATGTCAGAAACACACTCGCCTGTGGCCTGTAGTGTCTCCAGGGTGGCTTGGACCCTGTCACCCATGAGGACAGATTCCTGAGCCAGACTTTCCACTGCGGTCACCACGCTTACAGTGTTGGCCTGGGTCTCACGCTGTGTCAGCACCACCTCCTGCAACAGCACTCTGTTTGACTCCCCTAAACAGCCTTGCAGTCGCAGCATGGTTGGTGACAACCCTTCCACAACTCCCCAGGTTTCCGAATGCATCTCCACCAGCCTTGGGAGGAACAAACCAAGAGGCCCAGCAACTAGCTTGGGGATAGCTGAATCCTGGCCTCCTACAAACCTCCATGTGCCCGAGCCCTCAGATGTGCGCCCCTCCACCCGATGTGCATCAGCGGCTGTAATGTGCTCGCCAGATCGTGACCCAGAAGCTTCAATACTAAAGTTACCCACCATGGTGATTCTCTCTGTGTTGGTGGGTTGTGTGGTACTTGCTGGTTACGCTTTAGTGGTGCTGCCCTTGGAGGATTCCTCAGTGCATCCCTCCGAGGTGTCATCCAGGGGGTCATGCGCAGTTTGCTCCGGGGCAGCGGGGGTGGTGGCAACACCTGAAGGGCCAGACTCCTCTGTGTCCAGAGCTGTAAAACAGAACACACATTAGGGGGAGGGAGGCAAAACATCCCATGCAGCATCGGAGGACCAAGGATACGGGTGCGCTTCTGCTCACTTGCATGCTGTACGCTGACCTGGCTGTCGGTGACCATTTGAGATGGCCCAAAATCCCCTGCCAGCTCCATGGCATGCTCCTCCATACTACTCAGCTGCCGCAGGTCAGACACACCATCACCAACCTGTGTCATCACCCGTGCATTGTGGATTTTCTTTTCCTGTGGGAACATAGTTGGATAGCAAGTATTAACATATTGCAGTGCATGGTGGCAGTGCAAGCGTGTGTCTCAGGTGTTGTGCTGACAGTTTAGGGGAAAGTAGTCACCGCTGAAGGGTGCTCATTAAGGGGTTCGATTCTGTTCCTGGGGAAAGGGTAACGTGTTGCATGGCTTTTAGGTGTCTAAGCAGGGTTGGAGATCTGTGCCAAGCATATGCGCGGTTCCAAGGGGGATGCTCACTCACCCTTGCTGCTCGCAGAAAGTCGTACATATTTTTGCGGCACTGCCTGTCAGAGCCTGGTGTCAGGTTCCTGGCATTCAGAACTTCTGCCACCTCCTTCCACAATGCCATGGCAGATACACCTCTTGGGTTGGGGCTCTGGCCAGGGAACAGATGGTCACGCCTCTCCTCCACGGCATCTAACAGGTGCTCCTGGTCTGCCTCCGAAAATCTGGGAGCTGGTTTATGAGCAGCCATCTTTGTGGCGTGACTGGCTGTGCATCCATTCCTGCAGCTTATATACAGTTCTGGCTTATTAGGGGAGTGCAGGTGCAGTAAGTGTGGCCAGTCAACAGCCCGTTGGCAACCAATACTTGTGAGAGATTTTGAAGGCTGCATTCAGTTGAGTGTCATTCATCCCTCAGGGTGCTGATTGGCTACCATTCAATAGGCTGTCCAGGCGGGGTGCAATACTCAGCGCTCCTAATCAATTAGCTGCTGTGTCCACGGGGGTGCAATACTCAAGGCTCCCATTCAAGAGAGGGAATGATCACAAGCTGGGGTCATGCATGTCAGCACAATGCTAGTTCTCTGCAGGACAGCATGTTCAAGAGATGGAGGGATTGTGTTCCTGCATTATCCGGATCCATGGGGGCATGAGGTGAGCTGGCAGCCATGTCTGTGTGTGGGGGGAGGTGGGGCGGGGCCAGCAATGAGGCCAGTGATGGTTGTGGGGGCCAGCGATGTCTGGGGGGGTGGGGGGGGGGGCGGGCGCAGGGGTGGTGGTGTGGGGGCAGGCCAGTAATAAGGCCAGCGATGTCTGTGTTGGGGGGGCATGTGGAGGCCAGAAATGCGGTCAGCGGTGTGTGTGGGGTTTGGATGGCAGTGATCTGGATGCTGGGAGGTCTTTTCCACGATATCCCAGCGATGTGCACATGCGCAGGTTCCCACTCATCCCGCCGATTTCAGGCTCTTTGGCCCCGCCCGCTAAGCATTTAATGATGTTCACGACTGGACTGCACGACTGCAGTGCAGAGTGCGAGATTCGGGTGAGAAGCTGAACTGAGAAAACAGTCGGGATTTAGAACAGTTCTCCCACCAATTCATCACTTTTGGGAGAATCGCGGCTAATGTTTCCCGCGAGGCTTTTAGCGAGCGGACATTTCCCTTTCCCAAATAAGTATCTAACTATGACGCTTGATAATGTGAGACAAGTGAAATCAATTTAGATGCTCGATCAATTGGGTAAACAAATAAACAAACCTGAGATTGGAACTGTTATTTTAAAACAAGAGCATGATTTCATTTGAAAGTCAACTGGCTAGACATTGCACCTAGAATAATGCTTGCACAACTTCTCTTCATTTTTTCACAAGCAATCTGCATTTTTCATCTTGCATTGCCAGACATATCATGGCACATCCTTATTAAATGTTTTTTTCTAACCAGCGCTAACTACAGAATGTGATTCTGGCATCCAATCCTGTTTTAATTTCAGAAGTAAACTTCGTATTGGTTTGGCTGGTGAACATTGAATACAATTTCCACCCTTTAAGTAATCCAGTTTACTTGTGATAAGTCATGTTCTGGTCAAACATTCACTGTCGTATTCAGCGAACTGTAACATTAATTAAAAGCGGACTCTAGTTAAAGTTACATTTTCTATGTGTATTCCAAACCATCGTCCACTTCTCTGTATTGTGAAACAAAATAAGAAATCACTCTATTCTGAAGCATAATATGTTGTGTTGACATTTCACTTTTGACATATTAGGAAATTTGTTAATCTATTCCAGTCCTCCCTTTCAATGGAAGTTTGTGTAAGATTTGCCGTGCAATTGTATTTTACAAAGTTTTCCGACATGCTCTATTTGTCGCTGGTTATGTAACGTTACATTGGATCATCATTTTCTAATTAATTGCTGATTTGTGTTGAATGAGTTCACTGTCAGCGTCCGTTTGAGAGTCACTTTGCTCGAATACAGAAGGTAGCAGGTATTTCTTTCCAAAATTCGAGTATCACCTTCACTTTTGCATAATTGTCCTAAGCTGGGCGACTGTTATTGGACGTGATTGCTTCCTTAACTTTAGACAGGTCAGTTTTCTTACAACCAGTGGAATCCGTTGCACATTCATTGTACAATTATTGGAAATCCAAGTGTAATGCATCTACTGGTTCCCCTTTATTTGTTCTGCTTGCTACCAGCTCAAATAATTCTAATACTTTCTCAGGCATGATTTTTCCCTTCATGGTGCCATGTTGACTTTGCTTGATTATGTTACATGTTGTTAAATGCACAGCAATTGCACACTTGATAATGGACTCTGCCATTTCCCAAATAACAGATATCAAGCTATATTGTCTAAGGATGCCTGTTTTTCTGTCTCCCTCCCATTTTGAATACAGGTTTGGCTTTTTGCCAATCTGGCACTTTTTCTCAATTTCAGGACTTTCGGAAAGTTACTACTTCTGCATTGACTATCTCTGTAGCTACTTTCTTTACTATCCTAGGATGCAACCCATCAGGTCCAGTGGCTTATCAGCCTTTAGCCCCATTAGTTACCCAAGTAATTTTTCACTAGTGTTAATTATTGTTTTTATTTCCTCTTCCACTTTTGCCCCTTGATTATTTATTATTTTTGGAATTCGTGCCTTCCCCTGTGATGACTGATGCAAAACATTTGTTTAACTCCTCTGCCACTTCCTGGTTCCCCATTATTATTTCCACGGTCTCATTCTCCCTGGGCTCTATGTTCACTTTGACCTCTCTCTTTTTTATATATATACTTAACGAAGTTCTTACTATCAATTTTATACTCCTTGCCAGTTTACCTTCACAGCTTACCTTCCACCTTTTTGGTCATTTTTTTTATCTGCTTCTAAAGCTTTCTCAGTCCTTGGTCTCACCACTAATCTTTGCAACATAATATGATTTTCCCCCATATAGTTTAACACTATTCTTAACTTCCCTCATTAACGATGGTTGATTTATCCTCTCCTTTTTTGCTGCAATTGTGTAGGACATTGGTGAGGCGATGCCCAGTGGCGGATTAACCATTAGGCTGAGTAGGCTTAAGCCTAGGGGCCCGGAAGGGACGGGTGCCCGAGAGCAAAAAAAATCACTAACTGTTCAGGTGTGCGTTAATTTTCGGCACTGAAGAGGATCAAAATCTATTTGCGCTCAACAATGAGCGATGATAAACTTAGTGATCTGGCACTCATGCACACTGAATCAGACACGCTTCGATCTGTTGATTTAACATAGAAACATAGAAACCCTACAGTGCAGAAGGAGGCCATTCGGCCCATCGAGTCTGCACCGACCACAATCCCACCCAGGCCCTACCCCCACATATTTTACCCGCTAATCCCTCTAACCTACGCATCCCAGCACTCCAAGGGACAATTTTTAACCTGGCCAATCAACCTAACCCGCACATCTTTGGACTGTGGGAGGAAACCGGAGCACCCGGAGGAAACCCACGCAAACACGAGGAGAATGTGCAAACTCCACACAGACAGTGACCCGAGCCGGGAATCGAACCCGGGACCCTGGAGCTGTGAAGCAGCAGTGCTAACCACTGTGCTACCGTGCCGCCCATTTACATGCTGTTATTGACACTTTGGTGAACGAAAAAACATGGAAGCTTTTTAAAGCACAAATGTAAAGAAAATGAAAAGTAAATAAATGAAAGGGCTGTAATTGATTCATATAACTTTATGATATTATACATGTAGTACATTATACATAGTACAACGATATACGTTATCTAACGTCACTGTATTCTATTCAACGAAGGGGGGGAGGGGCAGGGGGCAAGGTCAGGGGGCCTTACTAAAGCTCAGCCTAGGGATCCGGGTGGTAGTTAATCCGCCACTGGCCATGCCTGGAGTATTGTGTGCAGATTTGGTCTCCTTATCTGCGGATCGATGTCCTTGCTGTAGAGCGAGTACAACAAAGGTTTACAGGCTGATTCCTGGGATGGCACGTCTGTCATATTAGCAGTCACTAAATCGATTAGGATTATATTCAATGGAGTTTAGAAGAGTGAGCGGGGATCTCATAGAAACTTATAAAATTCTAGCAGATCTAGAGAGGGTAGATTCAGAAAGAATGTTCCCATGGTGGGGAAGTCCAGAACTTGGGGTCTTAGTTTGAGGATAAGGGGTAAACCTTTTAGGACTGAGATGAAGAGACAGGGTGGTGAGTGTATGTAATTCACAACCACAGAATATAGTTGTTGCCAAAAGTTGTCTGATTTCATGAAGAAATTAGATATAGCTCTAGGGGCTAATGGGATATAGGGGGTAGGGGAAATCAGGGTATCTGATGATCAGCCATGATCAAAATTAATGGTGGAGCAGGTTCAAAGGCCGAGTGGCCTACTCCTGGTTCTACTTTCAATTTTTTTTATATTTCTTAGAGCCCTTCTTCCTTGTTGGTATATATCTTTGTTGTGAGTCAGGAAGTATTTTCATTAACTAAGCAACTATTGTTTTCTGCTAAACTCTTTTCCCAGCCCACTCCAATCAATTCTATACCCATTCTTTTGGTAATTAAGTTCAGCACAGTTATTTCTTACTCACATTCTTCACTCTCAAACAATTCTACCATATTTTGTCACTGTTTGCTCGGGAATGCTATACTCCAAGATTGTTTATAAACCTGTCCCATTTCACGTTAAAGGATCCAAAATTGTTTTATCCCAGTTTAGGTCCACAACATGTTGTTCTAGGAAACTGTCCTGAATACATTCTATGAATTCTTCCTCGTGACTTTCTCTGCCATTTTGATTTACCAAATCCACATGAAGATTGGAGTCACACATTATTAAAACACCGCCTCATTATCTCCTGGTTATTCTTTGCCCTGCAGTATAATTACTGCTAAGGGGCCTAAAGATTACTCCCATCAGTGCATTCTTTCTTTTGTTGTTTCTTTCTAAAACCCCATATGGACTCTACATTTTCTAATTCAAGATCATTTTTTGCTATCATAATTAATCCACCTTGTACTAACAACACTACCCCACCACCTTTCCTCCTACCTGTCCTCACGAAAAGTCATATGCCCCGAATATTTAGTTTCCAGCTTCAATCTCCTTGTAACCATTTCAGTAATGCTTATACGGTCATATCTATAAAGCAGCCAGCATAATCAAGGATCCCATGCACCCCGGACATACTCTCTTCCACCTTCTTCCATCGGGGAAACAACTGAGGTCACATACCAACCGACTGAAGAACAGCTTTTTACTTGCTGCCATTAGACGTTTTAATGCGCCTACCTCATTTTAAGTTGCCTTTCTCTATACCCTAGATATTACTGTAACATTCTGCATCCTCTCCTTTCCTTCTCTATGTGCAGTATGCTTTGTCTGTATAACGTGTACGAAACAATACTTTTTACTGTATACTAATACATGTGATAACAATAAATCACATCAAATCAAATTAACCTCAATATTTGCCATTATTTCCTGAATTTGGTGCCAAATACTATGTGCATTGAAGTAAAGAACCATTATTTTTTACCTTTTACCATTTTTCTCCATTTGAGTCTATTTGCGGCGATTTCTTTTATGTTTGTACATTCTGTCGCTTCCTGTCACACTTTGTGTATCTTTACCTAAATAGATGACTTGTAATACTGCCAAATCCATTTGCTTTGGAAGCGTACATGTCACCTTTCCAGAACCATCACCCCTCTATTTACTTCAAAGCCCTCTTTACTTGACTAGTTAGGTAGTTTCAAGATCCCTGGTTCCACCACAGTTCCGATTTAGGCCATTCCCAGCAGTATAAATTCCATTTTCCCCAATACTGATCTCACTGTCCTACGAACTGAAGCCCATTTCACCCACACCAGTCTTTGAGCCATGTATTCATTGCTCTAATTTTATGTACCCTATGCCAAGTTGTACATGGCTAAAGTAATACTCCATAAAGTACTTTCGCTCACTTTAGAGTCTTGGTCTTCAAAATGTCGATGCAAAATCTTTTTCCTTATTCTACCTTTCGCTTTGGTACCTGCATGGACCAAGAGAATGGGACCCACCCTCCTATTTGAAGTTGCTCCAGTTATTCTATATTCTATTTCATTCCATTCTATTTTTATTCTGTTCTTTCAGTTTTAGAATCCCTCCAGTGCAGAAGGAGACCATCCGGGGATAGGCCACCCCGGCCTATCCGCATAAACCCCATAAATGTATCCTAGCTAGTCCCCCTGTTACCAAGGGGCAATTTAGCATGTCCAATCAACCTAACCTGCACATCATTGGACTGTGGGAGGAAACCGGAGCACCTGGAGGAAACCCACACGCACACAGGGAGAACGTGCAGACTCCGCACAGACAGTGACCCAAGCTGGGAATCAAACCCGGGTCCCTAGCACTGTAAAGCAGCAGTGCTAACCACTGTGCCACCGTGTTCTGTTCTATTCTGTGTTCGCCCCACTTAAATGTCTTAATGTATCACACTGCCGTGTTCAATAAGTTCATGCATCCTGTAGCCCACACTTTCATCCAAACAATCTGAAAGAACCTCAAACCTGTTGGATAATTGCAGAGGCAGCCACTCCTGCAGTCATACCCTCTGGGTCCCCTTACCTGCCTCAGCTGCAGTCACCCTCTCCCCAACTGCCAATGACGACTTTTCAAACCAGAAGATTATATTCTAAGGTCCCCTGCAACAATGCATCCAGGTAACTGCTTCCTTCCCTGACATGTCGCAGTGTCGATAGCTCAGCCTCCAGCTCGGTGAATCTGAGCTGAAACTTCTCAAGCTGCTGTCAATTACTGCAGACATGCTTTCTGTGGATAACACTGGCATCCATTAGTTCTCATATGCTGCAGCTTGATACATCACCAGTTCTGCCATACTTATTTATTTTTATTTTAGCTATTCATTAATCTGGTCATAAACTCCAGTACTGCATGAAATATTTGGAAAACTGACCAGGAGGACTCGTTCGAAGCAGAGAAAGTAGAAACAATAGAGAGTAAAAATCGACAGGGAGGAAGTATTGGAAAATTTGGCAAGATTTAAGTTAGATAAATCTCCTGCTCCCAATGTATTGCATCCCAATTGCTAAAGGAAGGAAAGGTGGAGATTATTGGATTGCTTGCCCTCATCTTCAAAGCTTCTCTAGGTATAGTGGAGGTGCCAGAGGACAGGCGAATGGGCAATGTGGTATCCTTATTCAAATAAACCATAGTCCTGGAAATTACTGGCTAATTCATTTACTATTCATAGTGGGTATCTCTTTTAACGTACCAACATAATAAACTAACTCAAACTAACTTAGGGACAAAGTAAAAGGGGCAGCTCCCCAAAAGAAAGGGGGAACAGCCCGAACCAAAAACAAAGTCGAAAGGAAACTTAAAACGTCAAACCAAAAGGTGATTATCGGGGTCGATAATGCACCCCAGCCCCTGCGGCACCCAGCGGTCGCGGAAGGCGTCAACCGCGCCTGTGGACACTGCATGCTCCCTCTCCAGAGACACCTGGCCGCGATTGTAGCCGCAGTAGAGGGGCAGACAGTCGGGATGGACGGCCCCGTCAATCGCCCGCTGCCTGGACCGATTAATGGCGCGCCTCGCCAGGCCCAGGAGCAGGTTCACAAGGAGGTCGGCAAACATTCATAGGAAACAGTAATCACAGCAGATAATCAACAGCCACTGATGGAGGGAGGGAGGAGTAGGAGAAGTCGGCTGTTGGAGATAATTAAGTCCAACCAGCACGAATTTGTACAAGTTAGATCATGGTTGAATAACGTAATTGAATTTTTGAGCAGCCTGAGGGTAAGGGAGCTTGTTTGTGCATTATATTTATTTATTTATTTTTTCAGTTAAAATTGTGAAAAAAATCGGAGGTTCTTTTTCAAAACAGGAAGTAGGCCCAGCAGCAGCCTGGGAAGCTTTTGGAGGGTTTAAAAGTGCTTACCTTGGAGGTTTCAGCCTCATTGTTCCACAGGAGCAGGCTGAGGGTAAGGGAGCTTGTTTGTGCATTATATTTATTTATTTATTTTTTCAGTTAAAATTGTGAAAAAAATCGGAGGTTTTTTTTTCAAAACAGGAAGTAGGCCCAGCAGCAGCCTGGGAAGCTTTTGGAGGGTTTAAAAGTAGGCTGTGTGAGAAACGAAGCTCACTCTTTAATAATTTTACACGAGGCAAATTCTGAAGATGCGTCTTTTAATCGATCTTGCAAGAAAGGGTGTCGCTGAGCAGGCACACTTTAGCATAATTACAGCATGTATTTTGTACAGTTTCTCCAAAGCCCCCGGTACCTTCCCCCCCCGCTCTTGATTATATTATGTGATTATGTTTCCTTTGTCAACGTTAGGTGATTATGTTTCTTTTGTCAATGTTATGTGATTATGTCTCCTATTTCTTGCCTATGTGGTAGTTTCTTAACTGCTGCTATGTTCAGATAAGCCACTTTCTTTGTTCTTTCTTGTTTCGGTCCCATGTTGTGTATCTTCGGTGGTTTCTGTGTTAAGACTGATGTTTGCACACTATAACCTGCTTTAAAGCCTGCTTATGGTTCTACAATTCAGCTTCATGTAGAAGCAACATTATGCCATATCTCACAATTCCCCCTTTTCTTCTTTTCACCATTGTTGTCTTCTGCATTCTACCAGAAGGTTTATTGTGTGTCCTCGAATCCTTTAAGCATTATTCAGCTTCCTTTTCAACATCCGTCTCTCCACCCATATTATCCATCTCTCCCTCATCTAGTAAATACACATCCTCGCTGTTTCCTTTTTTCTTTTCCATTGATATCTGTCTTGTCAAGGCCATTTCAATTAATCGTTGGGTCAATCCTCTTACACATGGAATGATACAACACCCAATTGCCACCAATATGCCGAACACTGTTATTAGAACATAGAACATAGAAAGCCACAGCACAAACAGGCCCTTCGGCCCACAAGTTGCGCTGATCATATCCCTACCTCTAGGCCTATCTATAGCCCTCAATTCCATTAAATCCCATGTACTCATCCAGAAGTCTCTTAAAAGACCCCAACGAGTTTGCCTCCACCACCACCGACGTGGAGGGAGGTGAAAATTGATATAATCATTCCCTTCCATTTTCCAAACCAGGAGTCCAGCCATCCTGTTAGGGATGTATCTACTCCAGCATTTTCCGCCAGTTCATCTGCTAAGGTCCTTAATCCTTGCAGGGCACGAGTGATGGACCCGTCAGGTGCCGTATTGTTTGGGATGAAGGTACAACACGTTCCTCCCAACATCACACACACACCTTTTTTCTGCCAAAGTCATGTCGAGTGCTAGTCTGTTTTCCCAAGACATTCTACTGGTGGCATCCAATTGCTCGGCTATTCCTCTCACTGCATCCCTGGTATAGTTTACAAATCTCTGTTGGTTGTAGTAGATATAAGTTATCCAGTCCACATTCTTGTTAATGGTAGCCCACCAAAAGAGGGTCGATTCAAAACCAGCCCCGATCTGATTGCGGGCCTTAAATTCATCTGGCACCCCCCTCGGTATTCCTATAGAGTCTAAGTATATACGGTCATCAAAGGAGGTCTCTATGACTGATCGTTTGCTTCTTCCTCTTTTCACCACCCTCTCTTTCTCAAATGCCAGGGTAAATGGGATAGCCAATTGAACAATTGCGCAAGTCTCCTTCCATTTTGGGGGCAGGATCACCCTTAGGGTTTTCCCTCCACAATACCACCAGAAATCCGCTCTGGGAACACTCAGTGAAGAGTAGTTTCCCTCCCCATTCATCTCGATTACATTTTCAACCTCGGTACATGTTTCCAATTTTTCCAGACTCTTGGCTAGGCCCTTACCCTGTTGGTGTACACACGAGGTGTGGTTCCCAACAGTGGCAGTGAATGCAGGAGGTATCTTCAAATCCTTTGCCTTGAGGGGAGGGAACACCAGGGACAATGACGTGCAGCTGTCATTGTTCCAAGCCGTCTTATCCTGATATAGGGCAATCATGCACTCCATGCCCCGTCGGTCTCATTCACACCCGAGCCGAAAGGGCACCACTTGGGATATCGGTCTGCCGGAGGCACAAGCATAGCAATTGCTTTTGTTCAAACTTTTTACAGTGTACTTTACCCATTCTACCCAGGCATTTGTATCTCCATGTAAGGGACTGAGGAAAATTTGTGTGGAAGACAGTTACCAGGGTTCTTTGTCCCTGGTGGGCTTCAGTGTCCTGTTTGCTGGGTGGGTGCTGTGAGCAGGATGCTGTTGGTTGAGTGATGTGGGCTGGGCCAATGGGATTGCTCTGGGGGTGGGAGGAAAAAAAAAGGGTGCCAGGAAGTGAAGAGTGCAGAGAGAGAGGCAGAGCTGGAGAGGCAGAGAGCTGGAGAGAGAGAGCTTTTTCCAGGCAGGGAGAATTCGATTTGGAGTGAGAGGCAGCCAGGCATTCCCCTGCCTGTTCTTTTCATTACTGCTGAGGAGGACAGCATTCAGCGCACTCGACCTACGTTGCTGCATGGATAGCTCGCGGCACCTTTGCCTCCTGCGGCATCATCTTCCACACGTGTGTCTCTCCTGGACTGTGAGTGGGTGTCGTGAGTAACTGGTGGGGACTATACAGTCCAACTGGATCAGTATCTACGAATGTGTTACGGAGGATGAGTTTCCCCATATGTGCACCAACGGTTGAAGATTAGAGCTCACTGTTTTATGTCTGTTAATGATATGTGTTATTAAATTTATTTTTGATATTCCGACTTACAGTACTGACATTTATGGGTAAACAGGAAATTAGCCAAATCAACATCAACCGCTAGGAATTCGGGATCCTGTTGATTGAATATTTAAATAGTAGCCCCCATATAGTGGTCAGCAGAGGGTTACATCCATATCCTGTTTCTACTTCAAAAGTTTGTCTTAAATCTTCTATTTCTATTACCCTAACCACCTTCGGGTCGTTAGGAGGTGTGAATGGTTGTATCTGTGGCGTTTGAGTATTCTGATCTGTCTCCTCTGGTACCCTCTTATTTTGTTCCACTCTAACCTGGAAGCAACAGCCTAAGGGATCCTTGCCATTCACACTTACTCCCATTCCGAAGATCCTACCGTCCATTTTTAATTCATATGTTTTCCCGTTTACTTCCTGCCACCATTTAGTTCGTTTTACTGTTATATATACTGGGTTACAATTTTTATCCTGACAATTTGGTCTGAAGGGGCCTTGAAAAATGGAAATTTGGTCTTTTATATGCTGACGTGTGCTAGCTGTCCATCCCCTTGCTTCAGTGGTCCACAATACGTCATTCCAGTAGGGACAATATCTATCCTCACACATATATTTATTTAACCCACTATATTGTCGCTGTGTTTCCAGATCCCCACAGTCCACTAGGTTATGTTTTTAAGCTTCCTTTGTACTTTGATTTCTGTTCGGGCTGTTCCCCCTCCTTTTTGGGGAGCTGCCCCTTTTACTTTGTCCTGATTTAATCTGAGTTTGTTTACTTGGTTTGGTTTGACCTAAAAAGAGGACAAACATCTAACTCAATCACTTGTGGGCGCACACTTTCGAGAATAGTCACAACAAACTTTGTGGGTCCCCCATCGTCGGGTTCCTTTCCTCGCCACACTGGAGTGTGCATCCCTAGGGAAAAGGGAATGGAAATGGCCAACAATATTGTGCAAAACATGGGGTGACACATATCAGTTTTTACCCTCCCCCTGTGTGGGTAGGAGACAAATCCTTTCAGTGGTTACCACTACCCGCGCTCCCGCGCCAGCGTCGCAACTGTACAGTCAAACACTTATAGTTCAGAGTCTTTTTAGTTTCAACTTCAAGGGTTCCTTTGTTGGCTCGGCTGTCCAGGTCCCCCTTCTGGCCGATCTTTCCACAGGTCCCTTGATTCTTGTGTAATGAGTCCAGCCCTTTTCCGCCGTTCTTATAGCGGTCTCTGTAGTCAGAAGGGCCTGGTATTGTCCATCCCAATCCGGTTGCAATTTGGCCTCTTTCCACGATTTTACCAATACTCAGTCTCCAGGTTTGATCTGATAAGCTGGGAACTCGAGCGGCAGAGTTTGTGCTAACAGCCCTTGTTTCCTGAGGAATGACAAGGAGGAGGACAGCGCCAGAATATATTTCTTTACATACAAATCCTTAAGTTCTACCATAGGTAGTTCTCCCACCGTTCCCAGGTATGGTAATCCAAATAACATTTCATACGGGGACAATCCTAGATCTTTCCTGGGACTCGTTCGGATGCGCAATAAAGCGATCGGGAGACATTTAGTCCAGGGTAGTCTGGTTTCTAATACCAGTTTGGAGATGTGTTTCTTCAATGTTTGATTCATTCTTTCTACCTTTCCTGAGGAGGGAGGGTGCCACGGGGTATGGAAGTCCCACTGAATTTCCAACACCCTCATTATTTCCTGTAATACCTCGGAGGTAAAGTGCGACCCCTGATCAGAATCTATGTGTTCCACAATCTCGTATCTGGGGATTATGTTTTCAAGAATTATTTTGGACACCTGGCTCGAGGTCGGAGCGACCGTGGGGTAGGCTTCCACCCACCCCGTCAAGTGATCGACTAACACTACAATATACTTCAACCTCCCCACTTGGGGAAGTTCAGTAGAATCAACTTGTATACTCTGGAAGGGTCTTCGGGCAGGAATTCTCCCCCATAGATTCCTCTTCCTCAGTCCTTGATTGTTAATCTTTTTGCACGTGAGGCAACCCTCACACACCTGTTTGGCAATTGTGTATATTCCCTTACACCCGTATTTCCTGAGAACCAAATCACACATAGCTTGGGTACCCCAATGTCCTCCCTGGTGTAAGTGTGTCAATATTTGTCTCATTATAGGTCTGCTGACCATCTCTCGTCCGTCCGGTAACCTCCATCTCCCATGTTCGTCTGGCTCCACCCCTAACCCCTGGAGTTCCGTCATTTCCTCAGTAGTGAACACCGGTGGGACAGTAGTGTCCATCACCGTGGGTGTCAGTATTTGCATCCTAATGATCTCCTCCTCAACTGCCGCCTTTTTAGCTTGTTCATCTGCCAAATTATTTCCTCGTTCTTCCAGTCTCCCCCCTTTCTGATGTCCCTTAACATGGACTACTGCAATCTCTCGAGGCAGCAGTAGGTTCTCAAGGATTTCCTTTACCAATTCCTCATGGACCAATTCTTTTCCCCTACTGTTTATTAATCCGCTCTCTTGCCAAATTTTTCCAAATGTATGTACTACTCCAAAAGCGTATTTTGAGTCCGTGTACACGGTCCCATCGGTCCCCTGTAGAATCTTTAGAGCCTGAGTTAGAGTGTACAATTCGCAGGTTTGGGTGGACCAGGAATTGGGGAGTCTCCCCCTTTCTATTGTTGAGGTGTTCTGACCGTCCACTACCGCATACCCATTATGTCTTTTTCCCTGTATTATTCGGGAGGATCCATCTATAAAAATCCTCCATCCCGTATGCAAGGGCAGGTCACCTAGATCCTCTCTTACTTAGGTTTGATAGTCTATTATATCTAGAGAATGGTGACTCAGATCTTCTTCTGCCTCTTCCTCACCATTTTTCCACAAGAAATTGGCGGGATTTAAGCAGGAGTCTACTTCAATAGTCAGGTCGTCCCGTTCTAATAGGATGGCCTCGTATTTCAGGATTCTCGAGTCGGTTAACCATCTCCCTGCCCTTTGGTTGAGAATAGTTTGCACGTGATGGGGGGTACTTACTACCAATTTCCCCACAAAGGTTAATTTCCTACTTTCCTCTACCAAGAGGGTGGTTGCCGCCACCGCCTGGACACATTCTGGCCAGCCTCTGCTAACGGGGTCCAGGACTTTGGACAGGAATGCTATGGGCTTTCTTTTTCCCCCTTCCTCCTGTGTCAATACTCCGAGGGCGGTTCCCTTCTTAACTGTGACAAATAAGTGGAATGGTTTGGTCAAGCAGGGTAGTGCCAGTACTGGGGCTCGTATCAGGGTCTCTTTTAGGTTTTCTATCAGATCTTTTTCTTTGTCTGTCCATTGCAAAAGGTTGGGTTCCTCCTCTAATAATTTCAGATATAGTCCCTTTGTGAGAGGGGCATAGTCATTCATCCAGAGTCTACAATACCCAACCAAACCCAAGAACTTCCGAAGCTCTCTCTTGGTCTTGGGTAACCCTAATTCTACTATTCCCTGTATCCGTTCTGGGTTAATACGGCGTTTACCTTGGCTTATTAGATGACCCAGATACCTCACTTCCTTCTCAACATATTGCAATTTGCTTTTTGATACTCTGAGTCCCCTTTTGGCTAGGAAGTTCAGGAGATTGTTGGTTTCCTCTTCAACCTCTCTTTTGGTGGGTCCTGAGACCAGCAAGTCGTCTACACATTGTATAGTGGTGGTCCCCGGGGAATGGTATAAGTCAGATAATACTTGTTCTAACACTTGTCCAAATAAATTGGGAGATTCTGTAAAACCCTGGGGAAGTACTGTCCATCTGTACTGTTGTTTTCTTCCGGTAAGGGGGTCCTCCCATTCAAAAGCGAACAAGTCGCTGCTTTCCTTCGCTAGTGGACATGCCCAAAAGGCATCATTCAAATCTACTACGCTAAACCAAGTATCCTTGGGTGGAATTTTACTCAAGAGGGTGTAGGGATTGGGCACTATGGGGTGTCTCACTTTCACCATTTTGTTCAGAGCTCGTAAATCCTGGACAAGGCGAAAGCTTCCATTGGTCTTTCTAACTGGGAGGATAGGTGTATTAAATTGCGACATGCAGGGTTCGATGAGACCATCGTCCACCAATCCTGTAATCACTTTCCTAAGTCCCTTCCTGCCCTCCAATGAAATAGGGTATTGTTTAATTCTCACTGTCTCATCCTTATTTTTCAACTCTATTTTTAGTGGCTGCACTTTAGCCCCCCTCTATTTCATAAGACCATAAGACCATAAGACATAGGAGCGGAAGTAAGGCCATTCGGCCCATCGAGTCCACTCCACCATTCAATCATGGTTGATTTCAACTCCATTTACCCGCTCTCTCCCCATAGCCCTTAATTCCTCGAGAAATCAAGAATTTATCAATTTCTGTCTTGAAGACGCTCAACGTCTCGGCCTCCACAGCCCTCTGTGGCAATGAATTCCACAGACCCACCACTCTCTGGCTGAAGAAATTTCTCCTCATCTCTGTTCTAAAGTGACTCCCTTTTATTCTAAGGCTGTGCCCCCGCGTCCTAGTCTCCCCTGTTAATGGAAACAACTTCCCTACGTCCATCCTATCTAAGCCGTTCATTATCTTGTAAGTTTCTATCAGATCTCCCCTCAACCTCCTAAACTCCAATGAATATAATCCCACGATCCTCAGACGTTCATCGTATGTCAGGCCTACCATTCCTGGGATCATCCGTGTGAATCTCCGCTGGACCCGCTCCAGTGCCAGTATGTCCTTCCTGAGGTGTGGGGCCCAAAATTGCTCACAGTACTCCAAATGGGGCCTAACCAGTGCTTTATAAAGCCTCAGAAGTACATCCCTGCTTTTGTATTCCAAGCCTCTTGAGATAAATGACAACATTACATTTGCTTTCTTAATTACGGACTCAACCTGCAAGTTTACCTTTAGAGACCCACACTCTGGGGTCTATTTGTTGTTCTTGTTCGTCCGTTAATACTGCCATTGATACGGTCAACTGATTCTCTTTTACCTGTATCCTAAGCCCACGTTTAATGATTAGATCTCGACCCATCAAATTACTACCTATTTCTGGGATATATAGTAGTTCAGACCGAACTGTGTCGTCATCACACGTTATCTTCATTTCCTCGAAAATGGGGACTTTAAATCCTTCCCCTTTTACTCCTGAAACTATTAATGACTTTTCTTGGAATTTTGTGTTTTTGGGCCTAAAATTCAGAGAGGATCTAGTTGCTCCAGTATCGACCAAAAATACAACCTCTTCCCCCAGCGGACCCACCTTTAAAGTTATCAAGGGCTCCCGGTGACTCCTAATTTCTTGGAGCCCCTGACCTCCCTATTCGTCATCAAAATTCATCTGTTCAATTCCCCTCCTTTCTCGGCGTAATTCTGGACATTCACGTTTGAAATGGCCAATTCCTCCGCAATGGTAACATCCTGCCTGTGGAGTATTTTCTCGATATGGACCCTGACCTCTTCCTCGTCCTCCCCTGATTCCCCGGAGACTCTCTCTCCCCCTTCCTCTGTTTCCTGAACTAGACGGTTGCCAGTCCTCAGTTCTCTTTTTGACTACGGTATCAACGGTCTGAATCATCATTTTGGCCTTTTGTTTTTCTCTAGTATTCTCCCAATTTACGTATACCTTCTGCGTCTCTTTTAGTAATTCATCCAATGGTTTTTCACCCCATCCCTCAATCTTCTGTAATTTCTTTAATATGTCTGGCCATGACTTCGTGACAAAGTGTATCTTTAATAATGCCTGGGCTATTTGTTCGTCTGGATTCAATCCTGAATATTTTCTCATGGCTTCCCTTAATCTCTCGAGAAACGCTTTCGGCGTTTCGTCTTTGTCCTGTCTTATCTCAAATGCTTTATTAAAGTTTTGGGACTTGGGAACACATTCTTTGATTCCGCCTGTCTTCCATATTGCGTCTATGATTTAAGCCACCATTGTCCCAGTTAGGGTCTTGGAGGGGGTACTTAACGTCCCCCTGTTGACCCGCATGTTCTCTTTCCCACACGGCCATTCCTGCCCTTCTAATCATGCCGCGTTCTTCGTTACTAAATAAAATGTTTAAAATCGACTGTAGTTCCAGCCAGGTATATAAATTGGGACCCAAAAATTGATCGACCTGGTCAGCCAAGCTGTTAGGATCCTCAACAAGAGCTTTCATTTCTTTCTTAAAGGTCCTCACTTCAGTCGATGTGACGGGAGCCGAGACAAATCCGATTTGACCAACCCCTATTGGGACCTCTGTAAGGGGCAACATTTCCTGTGGGTTCCCGTCTGAGTCAGTTTCAGAATCAGACTTGTTCTTTTGTTGTTGTTGTTTTAATGACTTCTTAAGTGCCAATCTCTGAGAATTTCGAGTTCCCGGGTTGGAGTCTGGTAACCCAGGATAAATAGATGTTCCACCTCCGAGTGCCTGTGTCAGACCGGCCTCAGTTGTGCCAGTCAGAGGGGGTTGTTGGGGTGGTGGAGCTATTGCGAGAGAGGCCTGTGGTCCCCCATAGGGCGGTGGAAGATGTTCTAGACGGTCCCAGGATTTATCTAGTGTTCCCTTATACGGTGGCGTTGTTGGACTATCATTTAATTTGAGGGGATAAAGTTTACTTTCTCCCTGCCACCACATTGCATAAGTATGTTCTTCTGGATTAAACGGTTTCTTATCGTTGACATAGATATTTAATATTTGGCAGACCCAATCTTCATCCGATCCATCTTTTGGTCAGAAAACGGATGGACTTTTGATTGGTTCTTTCGTCCATGTAAAACAACAATATTTTATCATTTTCTTTTTATCTTTGTCTTTTGTCTTACTTTCAAATTCCCAATTTGCTAACATCCAACCCAAAGGACTTTCTGGAGGGATGTCCCTTGGGACTTTTCGCTTGGGGTTTCCCTTGTTTTTGGAACTTTTACCTCCCACTGTAATTTTTCTCAACTTTCGCTTAATTTTAAGTAAAGTGTCTAGTTCAACATCAATATTCAGTTAAACAATTACAACAAAGTGATTATATCATCAATCCGTCATCTTACGAGATTTCTAGATATATATCACACTGGTCATCAAGGTAATACTTAAAAGTCTGTTTTCTTACCTTGATCCGTGCATGGAGTTGCCTGACCGTTCTTTATGCCTACCCCAAGGTCCCGACTAACTCGTTCAGAATGACTCCCCTAGGATTCCTATCAGTCTACCGAAAGAGAGCTCGCCGATGAGAGCATGAGACCGTTTAAATAAATGGGACGCGTCTTCCCGGCTGTCGGCGGCGATCACTCTGTCGGTGATGACACGATCCCGGACGAGCCCCCAATTGTGAGAAACGAAGCTCACTCTTTAATAATTTTACACGAGTCAAATTCTGAAGCAGCGTCTTTTAATCGATCTTGCAAGAAAGGGTGTCGCTGAGCAGGCACACTTTAACATAATTACAGCATGTATTTTATACAGTTTCTCCAAAGCCCCCGGTACCTCCCCCCCAGCTCTTGATCATGGTATGTGATTATGGTTCCTTTGTCAACGTTATGTGATTATGTTTCTTTTGTCAACGTTATGTTATTATGTCTCCTATTTCTGCCTATGTGGTAGTTTCTTAACTGCTGCTATGTTCAGATAAGCCACTTTCTTTGTTCTTTCTTGTTTCGGTCCCATGTTGTGTATCTTCGGTGGTTTCTGTGTTAAGACTGATGTTTGCACGCTATAACCTGCTTTAAAGCCTGCTTATGGTTCTACAATTCAGCTTCATGTAGAAGCAACATTATGCCATATCTCACAGCTGCACCTTTGAGCGGGCAGCGTCGTTAGCGGGCAGCGGACTGAGCAGGGGGCTGAGTGAGAGCTGAAGGGCTTTGGCTCAAAACGGGCTTCGGCGAGAACAGGCAGAGGTGAGAGTAGGTTTTTTTTTTCTTTTTCAGAAAGTTTATTCCTGTATTTCCCCAGAGTTAAAAAAAAATGCCAGGCAAGATGTTGGAATGCTCCTCTTGCAGGATGTGGGAGATCAGGGAGACCTCCGATATCCCTGACGACAGCACCTGCAAAAGATGCATTCAGCTGCAGCTGCTAGCAAAGCGTGTTAGGGAACTGGAGAAGGAGCTTGATGACCTCCATCTAATTTGGGAGAATGAGAAGTATATAGACAGTAGCTTTAGGGAGATAGTTACACCTAAGCAGCAGAGCACAGGAAATTGGGTTACTGTAAGGAGAGGAAATGGCAGTGTGAAAGGACAGGCAGAGCAGGGTTCCCCTGTGGCCATACCCCTCCAGAACAGGTATACTGAATTGGATACTGTTGTGGGAGATGCTTTACCTGGGACAAGCTGCGACAGCCGGAACTCTGATACTGAGTCTGGTTCTACAGCACAAAAGGGTGGGATGAAGAAGAGGAGAGCGGTAGTGATAGGGGACTCAACGGTCAGAGGTACGGACAGGAGGTTCTGTGGTCGGGACAGAGACTCCTGCATGGTTTGTTGCCTCCCGTGCCAAGGTCAGCGATGTCTCTGATCGCGTGCACAGCGTTCTAAAGTGGGAAGGTGATCAGCCAGATGTCGTGGTATACATCGGTACCAATGACGTGGGAAGGAAGAGTGAGGAGGTCCTAAAAAGTGAGTACAAAGAACTTGGAAGGAAGTTAAAAAGCAGGACCCCGAGGGTAGTAATCTCAGGATTGCTACCTGAGCCACATGCCAGTGAGGGCAGGAGTAGGATGCTTGGGCAGATGAACACGTGGCTGAGGAACTGGTGCAGGGCGCAGGGTTTCCAATTCTTGGATCATTGGGACCTCTTCTGGGGCAGGTGGGACCTGTACAAGAAGACGGGTTACACCTAAACTACAAGGGGACCAATATACTTGCAGGGAGATTTGCTAGTGTTATTGGGGAGCGTTTGAACTAGATTTGCAGGGGGATGGGAACCAGAGTGCCAGAGCAGATAGTGGAGCAGGGGTAAAAAGACAGGTTAGTTCAAGCAAAATCACAAATGGAAGGGTAGAGTGTGGTGGAAATAATTTTTTGAGGTGTGTCTATTTCAATGCCAGGAGTATTGTGGGGAAGGCAGATGAGCTGAAGGCGTAGATAGACACATGGAAATATGACATTATAGCCATGAGTGAAACTTGGCTACAGGAGGGGCAGGGCTGGCAGCTCAATGTTCCAGGGTTCCAATGTTTCAGGCGGGATAGAGGCAGAGGCTTAAAAGGTGGGGGGGTGGCATTGTTGGTCAGGGAAAATGTTACAGCGGTACTCAGGCAGGATAGATTAGGGAGCTTGTCTACAGAGGCCCTATGGATGGAGCTGAGAAACAAGAAAGGTATGACCACATTAATGGGGTTGTATTATAGACCACCCAATAGTCAGCGAGAATTGGAGGAGCAAATCAGCAGAGAGATAGCTGACAACGGCAAGAAACACAAAGTTGTGATAGTAGGGGATTTTAATTTTCCACATATAGATTGGGACTCGCATACTGTTAAAGGTTTAGATGGGGTAGAGTTTGTAAAATGTGTTCAGGAGAATTTTCTACATCAGTATATAGAGGTGCCAACTAGAGAGGATGCGATATTGGATCTCCTATTGGGAAATGAGTTAGGGCAGGTGATGGATGTGAGTGTGAGGGAACACTTTGGATCCAGTGATCATAAGAACATAAGAACAGAAGAAATAGGAGCAGGAGTAGGCCATCTGGCCCTTCGAGCCTGCCCCGCCATTCAACAAGATCATGGCTGATCTGAAGCGAATCAGTTCCACTTACCCGCCTGCTCCCCATATCCCCTAATTCCCTTATCGATCAGAAAACTATCTACCTGTGATTTAAGCATATTCAACGAGGAAGCCTCCACCACTTCAATGGGCAGAGAATTCCAGAGATTCACTACCCTCTGAGAGAAGAAATTCCCCCTCAACTCTGTTCTGAACCGGCCCCCCCTTATTTTGAGGCTGTGCCCTCCAGTTCTGGTTTCCCTTCTAAGTGGAAAGAATCTCTCCACCTCTACCCTATCCAGCCCCTTCATTATCTTATATGTCTCTATAAGATCACCCCTCATCCTTCTAAACTCCAACGAGTACAGACCCAATCTGTTTAATCTCTCCTCATAAGCTACACCCCTCATCTCCGGTATCAACCTGGTGAACCTTCTCTGCACTCCCTCCAAGGCCAATATATCCTTTCGCAAATAAGGGGACCAAAACTGCACACAGTACTCAAGTTGCGGCCTCACCAGTGCCCTGTACAGTTGCAGCAAGACCTCCCTGCTTTTATATTCTATCCCCCTCGCGATAAAGGCCAACATTCCATTCGCCTTCTTGATCACCTGCTGCACCTGCAGACTGAGTTTTTGCGCTTCGTGCACAAGGACCCCCAGGTCCCTCTGCACAGTCGCACGATGTAATTTTTCTCCATTTAAATAATATTCCAATTTACTATTATTTCTTCCAAAGTGGATAACCTCACATTTGCGAACATATTCCATCTGCCAGATCCTCGCCCACTCGCTCAGCCTATCCAAATCTCTCTGCAGACTTTCCGCGTCCTCCACGCAATTCGCTTTCCCACTCACCTTCGTGTCATCAGCAAACTTGAATACCCTAGATTCAGTCCCCTCCTCCAGATTATCTATGTAAATGGTAAACAATTGAGGCCCCAGCACCGATCCCTGCGGCACGCCACTGGTCACCAACTGCGAACCAGAAAAGCACCCATTTATCCCAACTCTCTGCTTCCTGTTAGATAGCCAATCCCCAATCCACGCCAACACCTTACCACTAACTCCATGTACCCCAATCTTCTGCAGCAACCTTTTGTGAGGCACCTTATCGAACGCCTTCTGGAAATCTAAAAACACCACAGCCACCGGTTCCCCTCTGTCAACTGCACTAGTGACATCTTCATAAAAGTCACTGTCTGTGTGGAGTTTGCACATTCTCCTCGTGTCTGCGTGGGTTTCCTCCGGGTGCTCCGGTTTCCTCCCACTGTCCAAAGATGTGCGGGTTAGGTTGATTGGCCAGGTTAAAAATTACCCCTTAGAGTCCTGGGATGTGTAGGTTAGAGGGATTAGCGGGTAAATATGTGGGGGTAGGGCCTGGGTGGGATTGTGGTCGGTGCAGACTCGATGGGCCGAATGGCCTCCTTCTGCACTGTAGGGTTTCTATGATTTCTATGATATCTGCTGGACAGGTTCTTCAGCAGATGGTGAGGCAAAAGGCATGAGGGAGAAACGTCCTAGAACTCGTCATCACCCATATTCTGTTGCTCTTGTATCTGCCAATTACAGTATGGGAGTGACCTGCGCCCAGACTCGGTTGTATTCAATCACGAGAGCCACTGACTTAAATGAGCGTGCCCTTATTGTTTTAACAATGACTCTATATCCAGATTCTCTGAAAAGTGGCAGCACCCCTTCCACATCCACCCTGTCAAAACTGTAAGGATTTTCAAGATTTCAATCAAGGCACCTCTTCATCGTCTTTACTCCAGCGAATATGAACCTAACCTGTGCAATCTTTCCTCCAAAAACATCTTGCCCACCTCTTGTATGAATCTAGTAAACCTTCTCTGAACTGCTCCTAACACATTTACGTATTTCATTAAATGCGAAAACAAATGTTGCACACAATACTCTAAACATGATTACATCTATGCCCTGTAGAACTGAAGCATGAAGGCCCCACTTCTATGATCAATTCCCCTCACAATAAACAATAACAATTATTATCTTTCCAAAGATAAAACGTGGGTGGGGGGTGAGGGGTTAGGGTGGGGGGAGGGGACAGTAGAGTGTTGCCATTTTTTGTTGGATTCGTATTCCAGAGTCCAAGGGTAATCCCACCGTGGCACTTGGTGAAATTCCAATTCAGTCGAGTCGTAGAGTCATAGCGGTTTACAGCATGGAAACAGGCCCTCCGGCCCAACTTGTCCATGTCACCCTTTTTTTAAATCCTTAAATTAAGCCCAATTGCCTGCGTTTGGCCCTATCACTCGAAATCCATCTTACCCATGTAACTGTCTTTATGAGACAAAATTGCACCCGCCTCTACTACTACCTCTGGCAGCTTGTTCCAAACACTCACCATGCTCTGGACCCTTCTGTATCTCTCCCTTCTCACCTTAAACCTATGCCATCTAGTTTCAGACTCCCCTACCTTTGGGAAAAGAGTTCTGTAAGAACACCGTTAAGCCTTCTACGCTCCAGAGAAAAAAGTCCCAGTCTATCCAGCCACTCCTTATAACTCAAACCATCAAGTCCCGGGAGCATCCTTGTAAATCTTTTCTGCACTCTTTCTAGTTTAATAATATCCTTTTTTTAATAGGATGACCAGAACTGTACACAGTATTCCAAGTGTGGCCTTGCCAATGTCTTGTACAATTTCAACAAGACATCCCAACGCCTGTATTCAATGTTCTGACCAATGAACCAAGCACACCTAATGCTTTCTTCACCACGAGGTCCAACTGTGACTCCACATTCAAGGAGCTATGAACCAGTACCCCTCGATCTCTTTGTACTATAACTCTCCCCAACGGCCTACCATTAACTGAATAAGTTTTCCCTGGTTCAATCTACCAAAATGCGTCACCTTGCATTTATCTAAATTAAACTCCATCTGCCATTCGTCAACCCATTGCCCAATTGATCAAGATCCCATTGCAATCCTAGATAACCTTCTTCACTATCCATTATGCCACCAATCTTGGTGTCATCTGCAAACTTACTAACCATGCAGACTAAATTCTCATCCAAATCATTAAAATAAATGAAAAAGAACAGTGGTCCCAGCACCGATCCCTGAGGCACACCACTGGTCACAGGCCTCCAGTTTGAAAAACAATCCTCTCCAATGACCCTCTGCCTTCTGTCATGAAGCCAATTTGGTATCCATTTGGCTACCTCACCCTGGATCCCGTGAGACTTAACTTTATGCAATCACCAACCATGCAGTACCTTGTCAAAGGCCTTGCTAAAGTCCATATAGACAACATCAACTGCACTGCCCTCATCTACTTTTTTGGTTACCCCTTCACAAAACTCAGCCAAATTTGTGAGACATGATTTTCCACTCATAATACCATTCTGACTGTCCCTATTCAGTCCTGTCTTTCAAAATGCCTTCTAACAACTTACCCACTACAGATGTGAGGCTCACCGGCCAGTAGTTCCCAGGCTTTTCCCTGCAGCCCTTTTTCAACAATGGCACAACATTTGCTACCCTCCAGTCTTCAGGCACCTTACCTGTGACTATCAATCATTCAAATATCTCTGCTAGAGGACCCGCAATTTCCTCCATAGCCTCCCACAGTGTCCTGGGATACACTTCGTCAGGTCCTGGGGATTTATCTACCCTGATGTGCTTTAAGAATTCCAGTATCTTCTTCTCTGTTATATGAACACTCCTCAAGATTTATTTCCCCAAGTTCCCTAAACTTCCATGCTTTTCTCAACAGTGAATACATATGAAAAATTCAGGATCTCACATATCTCTTGTGGATCTACACATAGATAACCGTGTTGATCCTTAAGTGGTCCTACTCTCCCCCTAGTTACTCTTTTGACCTTTATGAATTTGTAGAAGCTCTTTGGATTCTCCTTTGCCTTATTTGTCAAAACAATCTTGTGTCCCCTTTTGCCCTCCTGATTTTGCTCTTATCTCTACTCCTACACCCTCTACACTCTTCAAGGGATCCACTTGATCCCAGCTGCCGATGCATGTCATGTGCCTCATTCTTCTTCTTGACCAGGGCCACAATATCCCAAGTCACTCAGGCTTCCCTACTTCTACCAGCCTTGCCCTTCACTCTAAGAGGAATGTGCTTACCCTGAACCCTGGTTAACACACTTCTGAAAACTTCCCACTTACCAGACGTTCCTTTGCCTTTGCACAAGCTCCCCAATTAACTGTTGCAAGTACTTGCCTGATACCATCAAAATTGGCCTTGCCCCAATTGAGAATTTTAACTTTTGAGCCAGACCTATCATTCTCCATAGCTATCTTAAAGCTAAAGGAACTATGGTCACTGGTCCCAAAGTGATCCCTCACTAACACGTCTGTCACCTGCTGTTCGTTATTTCCCAAGAGGAGATCAAGTTTTGCCCCCTGTTGTAGGTAAAATGATACCTCGGCGCAAGTTAGTGAGTCAAATTACAGTGGCTTTATTACAAAAGGTTTTGGGAGAAACCTGGCACCTAAAAGCGGTTCACCAGACTTCTCGTCGAGTACAAGTAAAAGCAAATATTTATACATTTATTGTTCCCACCCTTAGTCACATCTGCAGTTCTCCAGGTTGTCTATCATTATTCGCCTTCGGCCATGTGATTACTGCTGCCTCAGTGGTTTCATCCTTGCGTAGCTCGTGTAATCGCACCAGTCTCAAGGTCGCGGCTGCCTCTGTGTTGTTGCTCTGTTGTCTCAATATTGTTCCTCCTATCTCAGCAGCTGCGGTCTATTTAGCGAGCATACAAGGCTACAAGGTTGCACAAACAAGTTGCCATGCTCTCTGCAATGCTTTGCACAAATCTTTAAGTATTACAAAGTTCATTCACCGATTCCCTTCTTCACCCCCTCTCTCGTCGGGCCATCCGAATACTGAGTGAGAAATTCCTCCTGAATACACTCAACAGATTTCTCTCCATCCAAGCCCCTAATACTACTGCGATCCCAGTCAATGTTTGGAAAGTTAAAAGACCCTACTTTTACCACCCTATTTTTCTTGGAGCTATCTGTAATCTCCTTGCATAGTTGCTCCTTAATTTCCCACCGACTATTTAGGGGCCTATAGTACAACCCCATCAAAGTAATTTCCCCCTTTTTATTTCTCAGTTCAACCCATATAGAGTCAGTGTGCGAAACCTTGGATATGCCCTCTCTCAGCACTGCCGTGATGTTTTCCTTAATCAAAAGTGCAACTCCCCGTCCTCTCTTACCTCCTGTTCTATCTTTCCTATAGCATCTGTACACTAGAACATGGAGCTCCATTCCTGTCCTTCCCTTAGCCATGTTTCAGTAATTGCTATAATATCCCAGTCCCATGTACCCATCCATGAGTTCATCTGCCTTGCCCGTCAGGCCTCTTGCATTGAAATAAATGCAGTTTAATCTGGACTTCCCTTCCCTGTCTTGTTTTTGGCTGATCTGTCTAGCACTAGGATTACTAACACTGCCTTTACTACTTAACGTGTTCTCTTTAACTTCTGTGCTGTCCTCAACCTTCTCTTCTGTCTCCCTACTTCTTTGGGTCCCACCTCCCTGCTACCCTCCTGGGTGGCTCTAGCAAATTTACCCATCAGGATATTAGTCCCCCTCCACTTCAGGTGTAATCGTCCCTCTTGAACAGGTCAGCCTTTCCCCAGAAGAGATCCCAATGACCTAAAAATCTAAATCCCTGCTCCCTGCAGCAGCTCTCAAGCTACGCATTCATCTGCTTAATTAAAAAATAAATCTGGAATTAAAAGTCTCATGCTAACCATGAAACCATTTTCGATTGTCATCAAAGATAATCTGATTTACTATTATCCATTAAGGAAGGAAACCTGCTGTCCTTATCTGGTCTGGAATATATATGACTCCAGACACACCGCAATGTGCTTAACACTTAAATGCCCTCTCAAATGATCTAGGAAGCCACGACAACTACTATAAAGAAAACACCAACACAATTCCTGAGTATTTTGTGTCTCACTGGCAGGACAGACCCAGCAGAGGTGGCGGTATAGCGGTATATAGTTGTGAGTGAGTTGCACTGGGAATCATCAACATAGACCCTGGACTCCCAGAAGTTTCATGGCTCCAGGTCAAGCATGGGTAAGGAAACCATCTGATGATTACCACACACCATTCTGCATCAGCTTTTTAGTGGAGATTCATTTATTTATTTTTCAGTTAATTTTGTGTGTAAAATCGGAGGTTTTTTTCAAAGCCGGACGTAGGCCTGGGGAGGTTTGTTGCTGGCTTAAAAAGGCAGGCAGCACTTACGAGCGGGCAGCATCGGGAGCGGCCAGTGGTGTGAGTGGGAAGCAGAGTGAGAGCTGTCAGGGCTTTGGCTCACAGGGCTTAATCGGTAAGGGCGAGGCAGGGTCAGTTATTTTTATCCAAACCTATATAGGAAAAGGGTAACTATGAATGATCGGCCAGTTCGGTGCTTCCGGTGTGGGATGTGGGAGTTCCTCGAAACACCTAGCCTCCCGGAGGTTCACATTTGCGCCAGGTGCATGGAACTGCAACTCCTGAGGGACCGCGTCATGGAACTGGAGCTGCAGATTGCTAACCTTAGTCTAGTCAGGGAGAATGAGAGAATAATTGACAGGAATTATAGTGAACTAGTTACACCGGGGCATCGGGAGGAAGACACGTGGGTCACAGTTAGGAGGAGTAAAGGTCAGAAGGGTAACGTACCAGAGAGTATTCCAGTGGCTGTCTCTCATAATAGGAAGGGCTCGGTGACAGGTGTGAGAGGGGAGGGGAGTGAGCAATTAGTGGAGGGGTCACCTGTGGTTGTCCCCCTCCAAAAACAAGTATATCATTTTGGATAGTGTGGAGGAGGATGACTCTCCAGGGGTAAGCCACAGTGACCAGGTCACTGGCACAAAGTCAGGCTCTGTGGCCCGGAAAGGAAAGAGAGGGGTTAGGAGAGCAATAGTGGTGGGGGATGCGTCGGTTCGAGGCATGGACAGGCGATTCTGTGGGTGCGAACGGGACTCCAGGATGGCAGTCTGCCTACCTGGTGAAGGGGGAATGGATGTCTCCAAGCGGATAGGAGGCATCTTAAAAGGGGAAGATAAAGAAACGGATGTCATTGTACACATTGGTGCAAATGACGTAGATAGGAAGAGCAGGGGTATCCTACGAGAGCAATTCAGGGAGGTGGGAAATAGACTAAAAGGTAGGGCCTCCAGGGTGGCCATCTCTGGGCTGCTCCCAATGCCTCGTGCCAGTGAGGCTAAGAATAGGGAGTTAGTACAATTGAATGCTTGGCTGAAGACTGGTCCAGGAGGGCTTCATTTTCCTTAATCAATGGGAAGTTTTCAGGAGAGGATGGCACCTGTACAAGAAGGACGGGTCACAACTAAGTTGGAAGGGCACGAATATTCTGGCTGCTAGTGCAGTTTGGGGGGGTTTAAACTAGTATGGCAGGGGGGGTGGGGATCAAAATATTAGGTCCACAAGTGTAGAGGCTGGGGACGACCTTGGGGCTGGGACAAGGCTGGCAAAGAAGAAGAACACTCTGGGGGAGGATGACCTCACTGGGCCTGGAGGTCTGGAGTGCTTATACTTCAATGCAAGGAGCATAGCAGGTAAGACAGATGAACTTAGGGCCTTAATGCTCACGAGGAATTTGGATGTGGTTGTGGTGACTGGGACTTGGTTGAAAGAGGGACAGGACTGGCAGCTGAATATTCCGGGGTACAAGTGTTTTAGGTGAGACAGAGGAGAGGCCAAAAGAGGTGGGGGAGTAGCAGTATTAGTTGGAGAGCATATTACAGTGGTGCAGAGGGAGGACAATTCAGAGTGGTCGTGTAACGAGTCAGTCTGGGTGGAGCTTAGAAACAGGAAGGGTGCAGTCACTATGTTGGGGGTATACTACAGGCCCCCCAACAGCCCAAGGGAAGTGGAAGAACGGATATGTCAGGAGATACTGGATAAGTGCAGGAAAAATAGGGTTGTTGTAGTGGGAGACTTCAATTTCCCTGCTATAGACTGGAAATCGCTGAGAGCTGGGACTCTGAATGGGGAGGAATTTGGAAAATGCGTACAGGAGGGTTCTTTGGAACAATATGTAGATAGCCCGACCAGAGAGGCGGTTATTGGATAGGCACATGGAGCACACCAGGATGATAGGGAGTGGGATAGCTTGATCTTGGTTTCAGATGAAGCTCCGCACAACACCGTGGGCTGAAGGGCCTGTTCTGTGCTATACTGTTCTATGTTCTATGTTCTAGAGGGGGCTAGACTGGACCTAGTACTGGGGAATGAGCCCGGTCAGGTCTTCAAAGTTTCGGTAGGGGAACATGTGGCAAATAGTGTCCACAATTCTGTTAGCTTTAGGATAGTGATGGAAAAGGATGAGTGGTGTCCCAAGGGTAAGGTGTTGGATTGGGGGAAGACTAACTTTAGTGGGATTAGGCAGAAATTGGCAGCCCTTGATTGGGAGAGGCTGTTTGAGGGTAAATCCACATCTGGCATGTGGGAGTCTTTTAAGGAACAGTTGTTAGGGCTACAGGACAGGCATGTGCCTGTAAAAAAGAAGGATAGGAAGGGTAGGATTCCAGAACCGTGGATAACCAGGGAAATTGAGAGACTGGTCAAAAAGAAAAGAGAGGCGTATGTTAGGTCCAGGCAGCGAATAATGGAGGGAGCTCTGGAGGAGTACAAAGAAAGTAGGAAAGAACTCAAACGGGGAATTAGAAGGGCAAAAAGGGGTCACGAAATGTCCTTGGCAGACAGGATTAAGGAGAATCCCAAGGCATTTTATTCATACGTTAGGAACAAAAGGGTTGTCAGGGAAAAAATCGGACCGCTCAGGGACAAAAGTGGGGAATTATGCTTGGAGCCCAAAGAAGTAGGGGAGATCCGAAATGAATACTTTGAGTCAGCATTCACAAAGGAGAGGGATGTGTTGACTGGGAGTGTCTCGGAGGGGAGTGTTGAACCGTTGGCGAAAATCTCCATTACAAGGGAGGAAGTGTTAGGTTTGTTAGAGAATATAAAGACTGACAAATCCCCAGGGCCTGATGGAATCTATCCAAGGCTGCTCAGGGAGACAAGAGATGAAATCGCTGGGACTCTGACGCAAATCTTTGTCTCGTCACTGGACACAGGTGAGGTCCCAGAGGATTGCAGGATAGCTAATGTGGTCCCGTTATTTAAGAAGAGTAGGAAGGATAACCCAGGTAATTATAGGCCGGTGAGCTTGACGTCTGTGGTGGGGAAGTTGTTGGAGGTAGGATGTATGCGCATTTAGAAAGGAATAAACTCATTAACGATAGTCAGCATGGTTTTGTGAGAGGGAGGTCATGCCTCACTAACCTGGTGGAGTTTTTTGAAGAAGTGACCAGAATGGTTGACGAGGGAAGGGCGGTGGATGTCGTCTATATGGACTTTAGTAAAACATTTGACCAAGTCCATCATGGTCGGGTGGTGCAAAAGGTTGGATCTCATGGGATAAAGGGGGAGGTGGCTAGATGGGTGGAGAACTGGCTTGGTCACAGAAGACAGAGGGTGGTAGTGGAAGGGTCTTTTTCCGGCTGGATGCCTGTGACCAGTGGTGTTCCGCAGGGCTCTGTATTGGGACCTCTGCTGTTTGTGATTTATATAAACGATCTGGAAGAAGGAGTAACTGGAGTGATCAGTAAGTTTGCGGATGACACAAAATTGGCAGGACTTGCAGATAGTGAGGAGCATTGTCAGAGGCTACAGAAGGATATAGATAGGCTGGAAATTTGGGCAAAGAAATGGCAGATGGAGTTCAATCCTGATAAATGCGAAGTGATGCATTTTGGTAGAAATAATGTAGGGAGGAGCTATACGATAAATGGCAGAACCATAAAGGGTGTAGATACACAGAGGGACCTCGGTGTGCAAGTCCACAGATCCTTGAAGGTGATATCACAGGTGGAGAAGGTGGTGAAGAAGGCATATGGCATGCTTGCCTTCATAGGACGAGGCATAGAGTATAAAAGTTGGGGTCTGATGGTGCAGTTGTATAGAAAATTGGTTCGGCCGCTTTTGGAATACTGCATCCAGTTCTGGTCGCCACACTACCAGAAGGATGTGGAGGCTTTGGAGAGAGTACAGAGGAGGTTTACCAGGACGTTGCCTGGTATGGAGGGGCTTAGTTATGAGGAGAGATTGGATAAACTGGGGTTGTTCTCCCTGGAAAGACGGAGGATGAGGGAAGACTTAATATAGGTGTATAAAATTATGAAAGGCATAGAGAGGGTGAACGGTGGGAAGCTTTTCCCCAGGTCGGTGGTGACGTTCACGAGGAGTCATAGGTTCCAGGTGAAGCGGGGGGAGTTTTAACACAGATATCAGAAGGACATATTTTACACAGAGGGTGGTGGGGGCCTGGAATGCGCTGCCAGGCAAGGTGGTGGAGGTGGACACACTGGGAATGTTTAAGACTAATCTAGACAGCCATATGAACGGAGTGGGAATGGAGGGATACAAAAGAATGGCCCAGTTTGGACCAGGGAGTGGCACGGGCTTGGAGGGCCGAAGGGCCTGTTCCTGTGCTGTATTGTTCTTTGTTCTTTTGTTCTCGCTGATGAATCAGTACTCCTCCAAGTTGAACACCAGTTGGAGAACGCAATGAGAGTGGCAAGGGCGCAGCATCTACTCTAGATAGGTGATTTCATTGTCCATCACCAAGTGGGACTCAGTGATATCACCATAGACTGGGCTGGCCTGTCCTAAAGGAAATAGCTGCTGGACTGGGAGTGCAGCAGGTGGTGAGGGAACTAACAAGAGGGAAAAATATACTTGACCTCATCTTCATCAACCTGCTTGCCGCAGATACATCTGTCAATGGCATATTCGGCAGGAGTGACCATCACGCAGTCCTCGTGGAGACGACGTCCCGTCTTCATATTAATCATACCTTCCATCATGTGGTACCACCATCATGTTAAATGGGACAGATTTTTAATAGATCTAACAACTCAAACTTGGACATGCATGGGGCGCTGTGGGCCATCAGCAAGAGCATAACTGTACTTAACCACAATCTGGAACCTCACAATCCGCCATATCCCTAATTTTCCATTATCACCCAGCTTGCGGATAAACCCTGTTTCAATGAAGAATGCAAGGGGGCAGTGGAAGTGCAATATCAGGCATTCATCAAAATTGGATGTGAAAAAGCAAGACGGACAACTCGCATGCCAGAAAGCATAATCAGTAAATGATAGGCAGATTAAGCAACTCCCTAACCAACGAATCAGGTCAAAGCTCTGTGCATTTGCAACAATCTTCAGCAAGAACTGTCGATTGCATGATGCAGCTCCACCTGTTCTGGTGGTCCCCAGGACCAGAGTAATCAATCTTCCATCAGACAATTCGAGTTATTCCATGTGATATCAACAGACTGCTGAATGCACTGTAAACTGTAAAGGTTATGGATGCTGGCAATATTCATGAAGTCTTGTGCTCTAGAACCTGCTGGACCCCAAGCCAAATTGTTCCAGTAGAGCTAAACAATGTGCAAAATTGCCAAAGTCTGTCCTGTATGTAAGAAACAGAACAAATGCAGTACAGGCAAATACCACCTCACCAGTTTACTCTCAATCATCAGCAAAATAATAGAACGGGTAATCAAAAGTGCTATTAAGCAGCAATTACTCAACGATAACGTGCTCATGGACGCTCAGTTTGGATTCCTAAGGGTCACTCAGCTCGTGACCTCATTATAGCCTTAGATGAAGCAGATAAAAAAGAGCTGAATGTGAGGGGAGTGTGACTGTCCTTAACATCAAGGCAGCATTTGATCGAGTATGAAATCAAAGAGTCCCAGCAAGACAGGAGTGTAAGCAGACACAAATTTCTGTGATTTCTTAGATTAAATATTTTTTTAGAATAAAATCAAATAAATGAAATAGGACAAAGCAGCACCTAGTCACAAAGTGTGAACAGACAAGCAGGTTTTTTAAAAATGCAGAAACAAGGCTGACAAAAGGAATCAGGAGCTCATATTAGCATACCCTTCCATTTAATTAAATTGGCTCCAAGGATATCAGGAAGCCCTTATCAAACACTTCAGAAAGACTCCGAGACTTGGAAGAATTCCTGATATCCAATTAAACACCTGTTATATAAGAAACCCCGGCGAGATTCTAGTCCATTGATAAACCCATCGGACAGAAACGATTACCATACCTAAACATTGATACTGTACTTAAAACATCAAACAGAATGGTCAGAGTCAAATACTGTAAACAAAACATTAACATTTGAATCATACAAAGTGTCAAAGTTCGAGTATAACTGTAGCCCATTGCGGCAGGCTTTCAGAGTGCTTTCGGGACAGTGCTGTTTGCATGTCCTGATTGCACCTCCGTCGACGTTAATTAAAGCTGTACCGCTGTTGAACCTGACACTGAGTCCGAAGTGGTCATGTTCGCCCACTCGCGCTAACAATTGGGGGCTCGTCCGGGATCATGACTGTCGCTGGAACATCTTCTCTGGGCACTGGGTGAGTATCTTTACTCATTTAAATCCGCGGGCATTCCCAGTGTCAGAGCGGTGTTTCACGGCTGCCGCAATCTGAAGTTGTGAACAGAGTCTGTTCAATAAACTGCACGGTCGGGTAGGTTCTTTTTGGGTGGGCGAGTGGGGTCGCGAACTGTGATTGATTGTGTTGCCATTACATTCCGTGTACCCCTGACGATGAACCCGACCATAAACTAACTGACCTATAGGTACCTGACAGGAAAGAGTTTGAGAATAGTCGAAGCAGGGAGGACGTCCAGGTTTGGGCCACTGTGATTGGGCTCCCAGAGTTCGGTACAAGTCAGGGCGCTGCAAGTCGGGTAGGACCTCTGCAGGCACGAAAGGTTCGGGCCACTGGGGGCAGAATCTGCGAGTAGTCTGCTACATGTCCGGGCGCTACTAAGTCTGGAGCCTCTGTGAGTGCCTCGACCACGACAAGCAGGAGACCTCTGGTAGCACAAAAGAACGGCTATAAGCCGGGGGAATTCCTATTTGCGGTCAATTCCAAGCCTGTCCGCACCCAGGTCAGGATGATCCCGAGGAGATAGGGAAAATGGCAAGCCTCTGAGGATTGACTTAGCGATAGGAGTTGGCAAGGAAAGGGTGGCCCCGGCCCCTGTCGTCGTGGTCAGAGCTCACCTGCCTCTGTGCGCGGTAATCTCCCCGCTACACGCAGGACGGGCTCTGCGTGTTGCTGCTGAAAGTTTAAACACACTGACAGTGGGAAGACCAAACCAGTAACCTCAGAGATACCCACACAAGTATCCGTGAGAAGCACGAGAGCCAGGACTAGCATACCACCGGTCCAAGTAAGAATCAGCACCATGGATAGCGAGGGCATCACTTTTGAATGGGGGCCGGAAGGGCCCCTCACCCGCTACCGAGCAGACAAAAATAAGACACTAATTAAAAACATGATCAAAGCAGGGTGGAAACCCCAAGACCCACTTGAAAACCAACGGGAATGGTGGGCGAAAGAAAAGAGGAATAAAGATGATAAGGCTTGGATCCTGATATTAAAAGCCCACATCACTCGAGCAGGGCGAGTTCATAAATATGTTCAGGACAAGCAAGAACAGTCCGCACAGCGAAAGCGCGCTGCCAGCACTGTCCGACTTCTCACATGAATTTCCAAGTGAGGAGTGTCCCGATTGGGAATGCTTAATGGATGAAACGGGCTCACTGTGCTCCCGGAACTTCCCGTTGACCACCGACCACTGCTATGGCAGCTCCCTTAAAGATCGAATGCGTTCCTGGGGGACAAGGGAGAGATGGGCGAGGGCGGCGGACCCAGATTAAAATGATCTATGTGTCTCTCACACTGGGAGACACAATGAAATTATTAGAGTAACTCCCGACCCTCCAGCCCAGACACAGTAATGCGATCGTCTGGCAGAAGGTTAAGGAAATGCAACTGTGTCATAACCTACATAACCAGGACATAGCAGGGCTGGCAACAGGCAAGATGCCCGAGAATTATTGGACCCGGCTTCAGGCAGAGCACCAGAATGGGTCCTGGTGTGCAAACCTGGATGAGAGTCGACGAGAGCAGGATCAGGCTCTGGCAGACTTTAAAAATAATATCGTCCAGACCATGGGGCAGGTCCCCGTGAGCGGGGGTGCAATAGTAGGGGTAGCGCAGGGGAAGGAGGAAGGGGCCCAGGAATATGGGCGACGGAAATCTGATGCCTTTATGGCCCATGGGGGAATGCCCGATGCAGATAGGCAGAACCCCGCGTTCCTCCAGTCATTTCGATGGCATGGAAAAGGCGCAGATTCATCACCGCAGCCGTGGGGGGGGGGGGGGAGGGGGGGCACGTAAAACATGAAAACATCATCGGAGACTTGGCAACGGCATCCAGGCTACCCTCTGAAGCAGCCGTAATTAAAATAAAGCCCACCAGAAGGCGAGGACTGCGGAGCAAAAGGGAAACCAACTAGCGGATGCTGCTGCCAAAGCTGCAGCTGGGGAAGCCCTCCCGCAGGTGAACGCCATCACCACTCCACCCATGGAAGAGGTGGACATTTGTAAACTCCAGGGTAGCGCTGATCCAGATGAGATGGCACGGTGGGAGCAGGCAGGGGCATCCCTAGATAAGAATGGGATATGGCGCAGAGAGCACCAGGTAGTTGCCCCTTCATTCATACAGGCTGAACTACTCCGACTCCACCACGAACCGGACCACTCCGGCCGGGTTGGGACCCTGGCCCGCTTATCAGCTGATTGGTGGTGGCCAGGGATGGGGTGAGATGTAGCTAAGCACTGCCAAAGATGTATTATATGCACTCAGCATAACCCCGGTCGGCCCCTGAAAGTTAAATTAGCTCACCAACCCAGACCAAAGGGACCTTGGGGAAACCTCCAAATTGATTTCATCGGCCCCCTACCCATCAGCCGCGGGAAGAAGTGCTGCCTCGTCCTCATAGAACAGTTCACCCGATGGGTAGAAGCCTTTCCAACTCGGGATTGCGGGGCGACCACTGTAGCCCACATCCTGGCCCTTATTTCATATGCCAGCAACACGCAGAGCCCCGCTGCAATTGGACTCCGACCAGGGGACACACTTTACAGGCAAGGTGATGAAGCACGCTTGAAAGCCCTAGGAATCCGACAGCGATTCCACATCCCATATCACCCTCAAAGTGCTGGAATGGTAGAGCGGATGAACCGCAATCTCAAAAATGCGATAGCCAAATCCATCGCAGAGACAGGTCAGGGGTGGGTAGATGTCCTTCCTTGTATTTTGATGCGCCTACGGGCCACCCCAGGTCGTACCGTAGGGCTTACCCCATTTGAGCTAATGACCGGGAGGGCAATGCGACTCCCAGAAAACATTGCCGTTGGGAGCGGGGGGGACGGGCAGGGGGGGGGGGGGGGGCGCGGCGGGGCGGGGGGGGGGGGGGGGGGAGAAATGGCACCCCTTCGGGACAAAATCAAGAGATATGTACACCAGCTAGACTCACAGCTCCGAGATTTGCACAACGCAGCCAGAGACCAGCAAGCCATTAGAGACCAGGCTAGAGATCAAAATGTCAGTCACACCACCACCCTCCCACAAGTAGGGGATAAAGTTTGAATTCGGGTTGCCCCAGACCGACCGGGGTTTGCACCAAAATGGATAGGACCCCACGAGATTATCCTTACCAGCGACACATGTGCCTGTGTCGATGTTAAGGAAAAGGGCCGTTGGAAACATTTGTCACACTTAAAATCCTACCACCACGGGAAAGAGACAGGACAGACTGACTGTAAAGACAGGGATGCTCCGACCACTCCACGTATTGGCCGCTAACCACCTTTGTCCATACAGCGGAGGTCGGAATAACAACTTTTATTTTTGGCACAAAGGAGTCGTGCGCCAACCGTGGCACGGATGTATACATGTATATAGGAATCTAAAAATGAATAGATAAATAGATTAAGTTAGTCATTTGATATCAATCTAACGTCTGGTGGCCACCAGGTTTTATATACCATCCCCCAACCCCCTCTCTAGGACCATGTGGACCACTTGGAGGATGATCCTCACGGCAACCTTCCTGACGGGTATTGCACCCAAAGAACACCCCACCTACCCGCGATTCCACGGGGTAACCTTCAACACATCCGAGGCACTGTGTGTGCCAGCTGAACCAAGCCCTATGGACAGTAGAGCTTATTTTAATGCATGGCTACAAGTTTACCCGGGCATCAACGAGATCTGCTTCACTTGCACATTAGAAGCACTCCGAACACGCATTCAACGACGGGACCTTCGGAACAGAAACGATTGCACTTTCGGGACCATCTGCGCCCTCCCCGACAACCCACTGGTTACACTACCACGAGACATTTAAAAACCGGACATGGACATTTGCGGCTATTACGGACTTGTTGAGGCTCCCGCAGTCTCACTGTATGTATGCTTCGCGCCGCTTCCAACGCGGGTCCCCATGACTACAACACCCGAAATCTTACCCTGTCCCTTGCAAAGCAAGGGACCGGAGGGAGGGCTGGTGTTGTGGAACGAGGGGGAGATTGTATATGATAATGTGAAACATGAGGTCGTACCTGCCCTGATTGATATTTCAGGAATTCAGGTGCCAGAGTATTGCTCGGAGCAGACACAAAACTTGTAACGAATGTTGGGAAGGGAGACCATAAAATGGGCCATTGACTCAATGGGGGCGACACATTACAGGGGAAACACAAACACATACACGAATAAAAGGGACATTGTCAATGACATATTCAGGGGGTTAAACACAGGATCCACAGTGGTTAACTCCATTGACGTCCAGGGCCTTAACAACAAAATTGAACAACTAAAAGGGGTGATGAAGAACATCTTACGGCGGTCACTAGACCAACAGGCTGAGCAAACCTTTCTAGGGGAAGCGGGCGCCCACATCCAATTCGATGGGATTGCAGTACTAGAAGCGCACGCCCGGACCATTAACCATCTCATAGACAGGGAGAGGGAGGACACTGCCCGGAGACAACAAGGACAGCTATGCCATGCATATGGTCTGTGGATGATAGCCCAATTACGACACAATTTGGACTAGGTACACAGGGGGGAGGTGCCCGACTGGATTGACAGTGCCCAGCTAGCACAACTCGCAGATCAGAAGGGGGTGCTGGATAACTGGACCCTGAAAGGAATGACGCGGGTGTATCCAGTAATCCCCGACTGCGAGGTTAGCAAGGGCACAGGAGTAGGGATGGTCCTATTGATTCCGATAGTTACACCAGATTCGGGACCATTCCCTATCTTCCAGATGGAGAACATTGGCGTTGTCAGGGGCAATACCTCCCTCTGTTACCACCTAACCGAAGTCACGGCCATCTCAAGGCATGGCGTGATGTCAAGTGCCTCCCTCTCGGGATGCAAACAAAGGGGAGAGATACCTATTTGCCCTCACCCACCGGGACAAGGAGAGGCAGCTGAATGTGGTTTTAATCAAACACAGGGCTGTATTCTAGAAATCATACCGACAGATCCACACTTTGCCCGAGCAGGATATGGAGGACGGGGTAGATACTATGTGGCCACCACACGTAGATCATTTGTATACAATGGACTAACATGCCCAATCCCCAACCCAAACTTCTGTTTCACCCCGCGCAGACCGGTCACTATAGGTCAGGCTCACATCACCAATATCCGAAATCGACAGACAGTAACTTTTAATGCCACAGACCCTCTAAAGGATAACTTAAAAGGCTATCAGGAACCCAAGTAAGCCCCTATCCCACACCTGACTGAAGTCCTAAGGGAGCTCCGCCTCAAAGTGGGACACTCCGTTCGGCTGTACCACCAATTACAGTCACACATCAAAACCCCAGAGCACGACACAGAGTCAGCCCCACAGAGCCAAACATAGGCACAGAGGGTATGGGACTGGGGCCTAAACGTGGACATTCGCCGCTGGATCCGGATAATCTCACATGTGCTAGTCACTATCCAACTTATACTCGCAATATCTTGGGGAATAGTGATGTGTTATACATACCGCCAACACAAGAAAACCAAAGCACGAAGAAAACTAATCAGAACGATTGGCGAGGTGGGGCGACTGACAAATCGGGAGGATTTCTCCCGCATACACCTAATTTGACAAACCTCGGGGCTCCCCTAAACTGCTTGACTGCAGCATGCAAATGCAGGGAACACCGGACACAAAATATGTTTAAGGGGAAAATCGGTCTGAGGGAGACGAGACAAGTCCACTCCCGACCGACAGGGGGGAACTGTGAGCGGACACAAATTTCTGTGATTCCTTAGATTAAATATTTCTTGGAATAAAATCAAATAAATGAAACAGGACAAAGCAGCATCCAGACGCAAAGTGTGAACAGACAAGCAGTTCTTTTAAAATGCAGAAACAAGTCTGACAAAAGGATTCAGGAACTCACATTGGCATACCCTTCCATTTAATTAATTTGGCTCCAAGGAAATCAAGAAGCCATTATCAAACACTTCAGAAAGTCTCTCAGAGGTGCCACTGAGAGGTGGCAAATGGAGTTTAATGCGGAAAAGTATGAGGTGATTCAGTTTGGAAGGAGTAACAGGAATACAGAGTACTGGGCTAATGGTAAGATACTTGGTAGTGTGGATGAACAGAGAGATCTGGGTGTCCATGTGCATAGATCCCTGAAAGTTGGCACCCAGGTTGATAGGGTTGTTAAGAAGGCGTACGGTGTGTTAGCTTTTATTGGTAGAGGGATTGAGTTTCGGAGCCAGGAGGTCATGCTGCAACTGTACAAAACTCTGGTGTGGCCGCATTTGGAGTATTGCGTACAGTTCTGGTCGCCATATTTTAGGAAAGATGTGGAAGTGTTGGAAAGGTGCAGAGGAGATTTACCAGGATGTTGCCTGGTATGGTGGGAAAATCGTATGAGGAAAGGCTGAGGGGCTTGAGGTTGTTTTCGTTAGAGAGAAGAAGGTTAAGAGGTGACTTAATAGAGGCATACAAGATGATCAGAGGATTAGATAGGGTGGATAGTGAGAACCATTTTCCTTGGATGGTGATGGCTAGCACGAGGGGACATAGCTTTAAATTGAGGGGTGAGAGATATAGGACAGATGATAGAGGTAGGTTCTTTACTCAGAGAGTAGTAAGGGCGTGGAATGCCCTGCCTGCAGCAGTGGTGGACTCGTCAACGTTGAAAGCGTTCAAGTGGTTATTGGATAAACATATGGATGATATTGGAATAGTATAGATTAGAGGGGCTTTAGATTGGTACCACTGGTCGGCGCAACATCGAGGCTGAAGGGCCTGTACTGCGCTGTAATGTTCTATGTTCGATGTCTCCGAGATTTGGAAGACTTCCTGATATCCAATTAAACACCTGTTGTATAAGAAACCCCGGCGAGATTCTAGTTCATTGATAAACCCATCGGACAGAAACGATTACCACACCTAAACATTGATACTGTACTTAAAACATCAAACAGAATGGTCAGAGTCAAATACTGTAAACAAAACATTAACATTTGAATCATACAAAGTGTCAAAGTTCGAGTATAACCGTAGCCCATTGCGGCAGGCTTTCAGAGTGCTTTCGGGACAGTGCTGTTTGTATGTCCTGATTGCACCTCCGTCGACGTTAATGAAGCTGTACCGCTGTTGAACCTGACTCTGAGTCCGAAGTGGCCGTGTTCGCCCACTCGCGCTAACAGGAGTAAATGTGAATCATGGGAAAACACTCTCCGCTGGTTGCATTAATACCTGGCAGAAGGAAAGATGGTTATTGGAGTTCAATCATCTCAGTTATATATCATCACAGGAGTTCATGAGCGTCGTGTGCGAGGCTGAACGTCTTCCGCTGTTTCATCACCGACCTTCTTTCCGCCATTAGGTTAGAATTAGACATGCTTAGAAATGACTGCACAATATTTAGCGCCATTCACCATTCCTCAGATACTGAAGCAGTTCATGTCCAAATGCAGCAAGACCTGGACAATATCCAGGTTTGGACTGACAGCTGGCAAGTAACATTCGCGCCACACAGGTGCCAGGAAATGTCCATCTCCAACAAGCGAGGGTTTAACCATCGCCCCTTGACATTTAATGGCCTTACAATCGACGAATTCTCGGTTAACAACATCCTGGGGGTTACCATTGACCAGAACCTGAACTGAAATAGATATATCAATATTCTGGCTGACAGAGCAAGTCGATGGATGGATGGATTCCTGATCGGTAAGGGAATTAAGGGTTATGGGGATCAGGCGGGTAAGTGGTACTGATCCACGTCAGATCAGCCATGATCTTATTGAATGGCGGGGCAGGCTCGAGGGGCTAGATGGCCTACTCCTGCTCCTATTTTTTATGTTCTTATGTTCTTATGTAAGTCAACTGGTAGGAATCCTGCGGCTAGTAACTCAACTCCTAATCCCCCCAAAACCGATTCACCATCGACAAGTAAACCAAAAATGTAATGGAATATTCCCCACTTGCTTGGATGATTGTCACTCTAACAGCTCTCAAGAAGTTCGACGCCACCCAGAACAAAGCGGCCTGCTTGACTGATATACCTTCCACAAAGATTCATTCCCTCCAGCATCGATGAACAGTGGCAGCATTTGTACCATCTACAAGATACACTGCAGGAACTCAACAGGTTTCCTTAGGCCACATCACGCAAACCCAAGACCAGTACCATCGAGAAGGGCAAGAGAAGCAGAGAACTGGGACACCACCATCTGGAAATTCCTCTCCAAGTCACTCTACGGTTCTGATTTGGTAATGTATTGCCGCTCCTTTGCTATCGCTGGATTAAGATCCTGAAATGCCCTCTCTCACAGCACTATGAGCGTTCCTACACACCTCAGGGACGGCAACAGATGCATGAAGACATCTCATCACCAACTTTTGAAGGACAATTAGGATGAGCATTAAACGCTGGCCCAGCCAGCGACACCCATATCCCGTAATTGAATAAAAGAATGCTTGCTCTACCTGTACATTAGCCTTTTGTCAATCATGCACTAGGATACCCTGGTCCCTCTGCACCTCGGAGCTCTAAAATCTCTCACGGTTTAGACAAATAAACTTTTTTATTCTTCCTCTCAAAATGGACAATTTCAAGATTACCCGCATTATTATCCCTTTGCCAATTTTTGTCGATGTGCTGAAGTTATCGATGTCATTTTGTACCCTCAGGTCCTCTTCACGATTTATTTTCCTTTCTATCTTTGTGTTGTCAATAAAAGTAGCAACCATGCCTTCAGAAATTTCATCCATGTCATTTTAATAAATTATAAAGTTTGAGGTCCCAACCTTGATCCCTGTGGATCAGGATGTGGCGAGTGATCCCACTCGCCACATCCTGCCAACCAAAGGAAACATATATGGCAACTCTCAGACTCCTGCTAGTTAGCCTATTTGCAAAACATGCTAATATGTCACTCCTAAACTATGAGGTTTTATTTTATTCAATAAAAAAATTTCAAACTGCAAAAGTTAACGCTCAGTAGAGTTCGCAATATTGTTACTTATTCCAACAACTTGAAGTTCTCAAAATGGGATAAATATGTTTTTCTTTATTTTTCACGCGACATAGCTGTCCAGTATTTGTTGCCACTCCTAAATTACCCCTTAAGTGAGTAATTTGCTCCGGAATTTCAGTGGTCAGTCAATATTTAACCACGTTGCTGTAGGTCAGACCAGCTTGCTGTGGAAGATTTCCGACCCTAAAAATACTCGTAAGCCAGTGTAACAACAATAAATGATGATTTCATGGTCACCATTTCTGCCACTATCTTTATTTTCTAGATTTATTTATTGCACTTAAATTTCACCAGCTATGGAGGTAGTGGCGATTTGAATCCATGTTCCCAAGAAAATAGCCTGGTGTTCATTAGATTACCAGCATAGTGACATTTCCACGAGGTTACCAGCTCTCCACAGTGTCTTCTTGAATGTGCAGGTTAGTTGGGTTATCCATGATAAATGCGCAGAGGTATGCGGGTAGAGCAGAAGGGAGAGTCAAGGTGGGATGCGCTTTTGAAGATTTGGTACAGACTTATGGATCGAATGACATTTGCCTGAACTGTAAGGGTTGTATCAGATTTTATCGATGAATATATGGTTTTGGTCAAACAACGGTAACCCAGATAAGAGGAAAGGCAGAAACGCGAATGGGTTGTGGGAAGGGGTGTTGGGGGACGGGGCGGGGGCGGAGGTGGCAGAGATCGTGGAAGAGGTTGTCGGCGCTGAGAGTGAGACTGAAGGGGGAATCGTTCGCCTTCACGGACTAAGTGACGAAACCTTGCGCAGGTATAAGTCGAAGCCAGGGGATTTATTGAACACAGTTGCATCGAAAGTAGGTGGAGAGTTTGGAGCAAATCCACATTACAAACTTTGGATCAAAGAAGGTTAAAAAACAAAAAAGTCAGAGGCATTGCATGGAGAGATGATTACTGCCGATTGCTACGAACAGAAGGTTTAATACAGGGAAACATGCACATAAAAGAAAATGGGAAATAAGAACATAAGAACATAAGAAATAGGAGCAGGAGTAGGCCATCTAGCCCCTCGAGCCTGCCCCGCCATTCAATAAGATCATGGCTGATCTGACGTGGATCAGTACCACTTACCCGCCTGATCCCCATAACCCTTATTTCCCTTACCGATCAGGAATCCATCCATCCGCGCTTTAAACATATTCAGCGAGGTAGCCTCCACCACCTCAGTGGGCAGAGAATTCCAGAGATTCACCACCCTCTGGGAGAAGAAATTCCTCCTCAACTCTGTCTTAAACCGACCCCCCTTTATTTTGAGGCTGTGTTCTCTAGTTTTAACTTCCTTACTAAGTGGAAAGAATCTCTCCGCCTCCACCCTATCCAGCCCCCGCATTATCTTATAAGTCTCCATAAGATCCCCCCTCATCCTTCTAAACTCCAACGAGTACAAACCCAATCTCCTCAGCCTCTCCTCATAATCCAAACCCCTCATCTCCGGTATCAACCTGGTGAACCTTCTCTGCACTCCCTCTAATGCCAATATATCCTTCCTCATAAAAGAGGACCAATACTGCACACAGTATTCCAGCTGCGGCCTCACCAATGCCCTGTACAGGTGCATCAAGACATCCCTGCTTTTATATTCTATCCCCCTCGCAATATAGGCCAACATCCCATTTGCCTTCTTGATCACCTGTTGTACCTGCAGACTGGGCTTTTGCGTCTCATGCACAAGGACCCCCAGGTCCCTTTGCACGGTAGCATGTTTTAATTTGTTTCCATTGAGATAGTAATCCCATTTGTTATTATTTCCTCCAAAGTGTATAACCTCGCATTTATCAATGTTATACTCCATTTGCCATATCCTCGCCCACTCACTCAGCCTGTCCAAATCTCTCTGCAGATCTTCTCCGTCCTCCACACGATTCACTTTTCCACTTATCTTTGTGTCGTCTGCAAACTTCGTTACCCTACACTCCGTCCCCTCCTCCAGATCATCTATATAAATGGTAAAAAGTTGCGGCCCGAGTACCGATCCCTGCGGCACGCCACTAGTTACCTTCCTCCAACCGGAAAAACACCCATTTATTCCGACTCTTTGCTTCCTGTTGGATAGCCAGTCCCCAATCCACTTTAACACACTACCCCCAACTCCGTGTGCCCTAATCTTCTTCAGCAGCCTTTTATGGGGCACCTTATCAAACGCCTTTTGGAAATCCAAAAACACCGCATCCACCGGTTCTCCTCCATCAACCGCCCTCGTCACATCTTCATAAAAATCCAACATGTTCGTCAAGCACGACTTTCCTCTCATGAATCCATGCTGCGTCTGATTGATCGAACCATTTCTATCCAGATGCCCTGCTATCTCCTCTTTAATAATAGATTCCAGCATTTTCCCTACTACAGACGTTAAGCTGACCGGCCTATAGTTACCCGCCTTTTATCTCCTTCCTTTTTTAAACAGCGGCGTAACATTAGCCGTTTTCCAATCAACCGGCACTACCCCAGAATGTAACGAGTTTTGATAAATAATCACTAACGCATCCACTATTACCTCTGACATTTCTTTCAATACCCTGGGATGCATTCCATCCGGACCCGGGGACTTGTCCACCTTCAGTCCCATTAGTCTACCCAGCACTGCCTCTCTGGTAACATTAATTGTATTAAGTATTTCTCCTGCTGCCAACCCTCTATCGTTAATATTTGGCAAACTATTTGTGTCCTCCACCGTGAAGACCGACACAAAAAACTTATTTAAAGACTCAGCCATATCCTCATTTCCCACTATTAACTCCCCCCTCTCGTCCTCCAAGGGTCCAACATTCACTCTAGCCCCTCTATTCCTTTTTATATATTTATAAAAACTTTTACTATCAGTTTTTATATTAATTGCTAGCCAAGCTTCATAGTCTATCCTTCCTTTCTTTATCACTTTCTGAGTCTCTCTTTGTTGTTTCTTAAATTTTTCCCAATCACTTGTTTCTCCACTATTTTTGGCCACTCTGTATGCAGCTGTTTTTATTTTAATACTCTCCTTTATTTCCTTCGTTATCCACGGTTGGTTCTCCCTTTTCTTACAATCCTTGTTTTTTGCTGGAATATATTTTTGCTGAGAACTGAAAAGGATCTCCTTAAAAATCCTCCACTGTTCCTCAGCTATCCTACCTGCCAGCCTGCTCTCCCAGTCTACCTTAGCCAATTCATCCCTCATCCTATCATATTTCCCTCTGTTCCAACAGAGGACACTGGTTTGGGACCAAACTTTCTCCTCTTCCATCTGAATCAGAAATTCGACCATATTGTGGTCACTAGACCCAAGAGGGTCCTTCACAATAAGATCCTTAATTCTACCTACCTCGTTACACAAAACCAGATCCAAAATAGCTCGTTCCCTCGTTGGTTCCGTAACATGCTGTTCAAGGAAACTATCCCGACAGCATTCTAAGAACTCTTCCTCCATTCCACCCTTACCGACTTGAGTCTGCCAGTCAATGTGCATGTTGAAGTCCCCCATGATTATTGCCGTTCCATTTTTACACGCATCCCTTATCTGCTTGTTTATAGCCCTCCCTACCTCAACATTATTATTTGGGGGCCTATATACCACACCTACTAGTGTCTTTCTCCCTCTACTACTCCTCATCTCTACCCATAATGATTCCACGTTTTGTTCCTCAGAGCCTATGTCATCCCTCGGTACTACCCTGATATTATCTCTTATTAATAGCGCGACCCCACCACCTTTTCCTTCCTGTCTATTCTTCCTAAACGCCTGATACCCCTGGATATTCATCTCCCAGTCCTGGTCACCTTTCAGCCACGTTTCTGTAATGGCCACTAGATCGTACCCACTTGTGCTGATTTGCACCATCAACTCATTTATCTTGTTCCGAATGCTTCGTGCATTCAGGCAAAGTGTCCTTATTCCAGCTTTTATCTGGACCCGCTTTGATGAGTCGCGAACACCCTCTCCCTCTACTCCCTTATCTAAATTACCGCCTTCATTCACTTGCACCCTCTCCTCTACCATTAATTTTGTAATTCCCCTTACCCCTGCACCTCCCCCCCATCAATTAGTTCCTTGATCCTAGTCAACTCTTCTAGCTCCCCTCCCCCCAACCTATCTAGTTTAAATTCTCCCCAGTAGCCTTAGCCAACCTACCGGCCAGGATATTGGTTCCCCTGTGATTCAAGTTCCACCCGTTTTTTGTATGCAGATCACCCCTGCCCCTAAAGAGGTCCCAATGGTCCAGGAACCTGAATCCCTGCCCCCTGCACCAGTCCCTCAGCCACACATTCATCTTCCACCTCACTCCATTCCTGCCCTCACCTTCCCGTGGCACAGGCAGTAATCCTGAGATTACTACCTTTGCTTTCCTCTTTCTCAGCTGTCTCCCTAATTCCCTGTACTCCCTTTTCATGACCCCTTCTCCCTTCCTACCCACATCAGCGGTCCCAATATGTACCGCTACCTCAGGCTCCTCTCCCTCCCACCTCAGGATTTCCGGGACGCGACTAGCGACATCCTGGATCCCGGCCCCAGGGAGGCAGACCACCATGCGAGACTCCCGCCTACCTCCGCAGAAATGCCTGTCTGTCCCCTTCACCATCGAGTCCCCGATTAATACCGCCTTCCTCCTCTTTTCCTTAGCCCTCTGAGTTACAGGGCTGGACTCCACTCCGGAGACACGGCCACTGCGGCTTCCCCTAGGCGGGCTGTCCCCCCCAGCAGTACTCAAGCAGGAGTACTTGTTGTGCAGGGGCAAATCCACCGGGGTGCTCTCAACCACCCTAGCCTTACCCTTCCTGGCCGTCACCCACTTGGCCTCCTCCCGTGGCCCTGGTGTGACCACCTGATGATAGCTCTTGTCTATCACCTCCTCATTCTCCCTCATCAGCCTAAGATCCTCGAGGTGCAGTTCCAGCTCCCTAACACGGTCCCTCAGGAACCGCAGTTCGACACACCCCTCACAGATGTGGATGTCCGGGAGGCCAGATGCCTCCAGGACCTCCCACATCCTATACTGGGAACAACACACTGGTTTCACACTCATACTGGACACTTTATGTCAAATAAGACAGTGAAAAGTTAATAAGAATGTAAGGAAACAAAAACTCACCCCTGCTCGTCCAAGCCCTGTGAGCCAAAGCCCTGACAGCTCACTCAACTTCCCACTCACTCTGCTGCCCGCTACGATGCTGCCCGCTGTATACTTTGGTGCGCTTTTAAACCCTCCAAAAACTTCCCCAGGCCTCTCCTGGGCCTACTTCCGGTTTTGAAAAAATGTGTTCAATCGGCGATGTTGAAATAATTGCCAAGTGCGATTTTCTACAGACTTAACGTGACAGGAAATGACTTTGATAGGTTTTCAATACTGGCATTGGAATTCTCTAGTAAGTGATATGGGTTGGAACAGAAAGGAAAACCTAATCCTAAATGAGGCTTGGGATCGAAAAGCTCCTAAAAACTCGTAATTCAAAGATTATATAATATTTGTACCTCACTGGTAATATGTCTCATATGGGTCCTGAACAACAGATATCACAAAATACTGCAAACTTGATCTATTCAGTTATCATAGCTATAATAGGTAACAAGAAAATAAAGTTTTGCATTCACATAAGGCTTTGCACTTGATGTTTCAAAGTGTTTTTAACGAATGAAGTGCGATTGAGGTGTTGTAATCTTTTTCTGTTCTTTCACAGGATGTGGAAGTCGCTAGCTGACTTTAATGTCCATCACTACTTGCCTCTTGAGAAAGTGATGGTGAGTCACCTTCCTGAACCACTGCAGTCCGTCTGACGTAGGTGCACCCATACTGCTGTTCAGAAGGGAGTTCAAGGATTTTGCCCAGCGACAGTGAAAGCATGGCCAATACATTTCCAATTCAGAATATGTGTGACAAAGGGGAGAACTTTCATCTGGTGGTGTTCCCATTGATCTGCCGATCTCGTCTTTCCAGCTAGTAGACTTCATGGGATTTGCAGGTGCAAAGATATAAGCTTTGTTGATTGCTGCTGAGCAGCTTCCAGTGGCACTTGCCACTTTGAATCAGTGGGGGAGGGTGTGAAAAGGTGGTGGCTGGAGTGTCCAATCAAGCAGGCTGTTTTATGCTGGAAGGTGCCCAACTTATTGAGTGTTGTTGGAACTTCGCTCATGCTGGGAATTGGAGGGCATTTCATCATACTCTTGCCTTGTATCTTGTAGATGGTGGGCAGGCTATAGGGAGTCGGGGGTGAGTCCAGTTCAGTTTCCTCATTCTGAGGATGCGAATAGTGGGGAAGTCAATGATGATAATGCCATTGAATGTCACGGGGAGATGGTTTGCTTCTCTCCTGTTGGAAATGGTCATGACCTGGCACTGGTGTGGCACAAAACTAATTTATCATCTATCAATCCTAACCTGAAATTTGCCCAGGTCTTGTTGCATTTGGACACGGATTGCTTATGTATCTGAGGAGTTGTGAACAGAGTTGAACATTGTGCAATCGTCAGCAACGTCTGCACTTCTGGCCCTTTAGTAGAAAAATGGTCATTGATAACGAAGCTGAAAATTGTTTAGCCTCGGGTGCTCCCCTGAGAAATCCCTGCAGTGATCCTCTGGGACTAGGCTTGTCCCCCAAAACACAATCAACTTGTTTGTGCTCCGTATGAACATAGAACATAGAACATTACAGCACAGTACAGGCCCTTCGGCCCTTGATGTTGCACCGACCAGTGAAACCAATCTAAAGCCCCTCTAATCTACACTATCCCAATATCATCCATATGTTTATCCAATAACCATTTGAATGCTCTTTATGTTGACGAGTCCACTGCTGCTGCAGGCAGGGCATTCCACGCCCTTACTACTCTCTGAGTAAAGAACCTACCTCTAACATCTGTCCTATATCTCTCACCCCTCAATTTATAGCTATGTCCCCTCGTGTTAGCCATCACCATCAGAGGAAACTGGCTCTCACTATCCACCCTATCTAATCCTCTGATCATCTTGTATGCCTCTATTAAGTCACCTCTTAACCTTCTTCTCTCTAACGAAAACAACCACAAGTCCCTCGGCCTTTCCTCATACGATCTTCCCACCATACCAGGCAACATCCTGGTAAATCTCCTCTGCACCCTTTCCAATGCTTCCAAATCTTTCATATAATGCAGCAACCAGAACTGTATGCAATAATCCAAGTGCGGCTGCACCAGAGTTTTGTACAGTTGCAGCATGACCTCCTGGCTCCGAAACTCAATCCCTCTACCAATAAAAGCTAACACACCATATGCCTTCTTAACAACCCTATCAACCTGGGTGCCAACTTTCAGGGATCTAAGCATATGGTCACCGAGATCTCTCTGTTCATCCACACTACCAAGTATCTTACCATTAGCCCAGTTCTCTGTATTCCTGTTACTCCTTCCAAAGTGAATCACCTCACACTTTTCCGCATTAAACTCCATTTGCCACCTCTCAGCCCAGCTCTGCAGCTTATCTATGTCCCTCTGTTACTTGCCACTTCCCTCCGCACTGTCCACAACTTCACCAACTTTCGTGTCATCGGCAAATTTACTAATCCATCCTTCTATGCCCTCATCCAGGTCAATAATAAAAATGACAAACAGCAGTGGCCCCAAAACAGATCCTTGCGGTACACCACTAGTAACTGAACTCCAGGATGAATATTTCCCATGAACCACCACCCTCTGTTTTCTTACAGCTAGCCAATTACTGATCCAAACCACTAAATCACCCTCAATCCCATGTGTCCGTAATTTCTGCAATAGCTTACCGTGGGGAACCTTATCAAACGCTTTGCTGAAATCCATATGCACCACATCAACCGCTTTATCCTCATGCACCTCTTTGGTCACCTTCTCAAAGAACTCAATAAGGTTTGTAAGGCACGACCTACCCTTCACAAAACCGTGCTGACTATCCCTAATCCAATTATCCCTTTGACTCCAAGGAATGTAAATTATTCCCCCCTGATTTCCAATGACTGCAGTGTTTTTAGGGCTCTATGATGCAGGCTTAGTAAATTGCTTCCTTGATATGAAGCGCAGTCACTCCAATCTCTCATTTTGATATATTTGTTTTTATGCATGTCTGGACGAAGGCTTTACAGAAGTCAACGGCTGGTTTGTCTTGGAAGAATCAAACCTGTGCGTCAGCAGGTTATATCCAATTGATATCACCTTCCACGACTCCTTCTATAACATTGGTGATGATGAAGAGTAGACTGAGTTGGTAATTGGCCCTGCTGCATTTGTTCTGCTTTTTGAGGATATGACGTGCCTGAATCATTTCCACATTGCTGGGTAGATGACATTGTTGTAGTTGTACTTTAACAGCTTGGCGAGGGGCAGGGCTTTTGTCGAAGTATTGTCAGGGCCCATGTTTCTTTAGTTATCCAATGACTTCAGCCACTTCTTGCTATCAGGTGGAATGACTTGAATTGGTCGAAGACTGGCACGAAAAATGTTGGGAACCTGGTGAAGAATCCGAGATAAATCACCCACTAGGCACTTCTATAGTTGTAAATGCTTGAACCTAATTTTTTGCATTAATGTGCTGGGCTCGTCCATCGATGATGATGGGGATATTTGTGGAACCTCTTCCCCTGTTAGTTATTCCATTGTCAAATACAATTGACAGCTAGATGTGGCAGGACTGCAGAAATTCGATGTTGTCTGCTGGTGATAGGATGGCTAAACTCTGTCTGTTATATGCTACTTACGCTGTTTGGCAGGCACGTAGTCCAGTGTTGTGGCTTCACGAAGCTGACACCACACTTTAGATTTTCTTGGTGCTGTTTCTGTCATGTCCTCCTGCAATTTTCGTTGAACCAGATATTGTATTCCGGCTTGATAGTAATTGAAGTGCCATACAGATTATGGTTGTATACAATAGTTCTGCTTTTGATGGCCCGCAGTGTCTCATGGACTCTCAGTTTTGACTTGCTAGGTGCGTTCGAAATTGAGGGTGGAGCCTACTCCTCCAGTGAGTTTTTCGATTGCAGGACTACAGAGCTTAGTTCTGATCCGTTGTTGTGGAATGGCTGAGCTCGGTCTGTTACTTGCTTCTTACGCCGGTTTGCACTTGATTATAGGTATGTCTGGTTCTGATCCTGGCATGCAGTCCTGCATTCTTCCTTCAACCTGGATGGTCCCCCTGGCTTGATGGAAATGGGATAGTGGGGGATATGCTGGGCCATGTGGTTGCAGATTGTGATTGAGGACAGTTCTGTTGCTGCTGATGGCCCACAGCGCCTCATAGATAAGCAGTCTTGAATTGCTAGATCTGTTCGAAGTCTATGCAATTTAGCACGGTGTTAGTGCTGCACAACACAATTGAGGATATCATCTAAGCTTCCTCCAAGTGCTATTTAATATGGAACACTGAATTATCAGCTGGGTGCGTTGGGGATGGAGTAGGTGGTGCAGTGGGTCGTCATCAGCAGCAGGCTTCCTTGACCATGTTGGTATGATGCCATCACACTTAATGAAGTATGGGATCAGTGTTGGGGATTCCCAGAAATACACACCCCGACGATATTCCGGTCTTCTACAACATTTGTTGCGTTTGTTCTGTTGTTGGGACAGGATATACCGAAGGTTATGATGGTGATGTCTGGAACATTGTCAGGTATTACTCTGTAAGTTTGATCAAGGCAGTGTGTTGCTTGACTAGACTCTGAGACAGCCCTCCCAATTTTGGTACATGCCTCTATGTGTTAGTAAGGAGGAATTTGCAAAGCTGAGAGGGTTGACTGCGCCATTGTCATTTCCGTGGGTGGCCGGTCCAGTTCTATTTTTTACTTTAGACTTTGTAATGGTTTAACACAACTGAACGGCTTGCTCGGCCGTTTCGGTGGGCATTTAAGAGTCGTTCATACTGCTGTTGTTCTGAATGAAGAACAAACAAAGAACGAAGAACAGGACAGCACAGGAAACAGGCCCTTCGGCCCTCCAAGCCTGTGCCGCTCATTGGTCCAACTAGACCATTCGTTTGTATCCCTCCATTCCCAGACTGCTTATGTGACTATCCAGGTAAGTCTGAAACTATGCCAGCGTGTCTGCTTCCACCACCCTACTTGGCAGCGCATTCCAGGCCCCCACCACTCTCTGTGTAAAAAACGTCCCCTCTGATATCTGAGTTATACCTCGCCCCTCTCACCTTGAGCCCGTGACCCCTCGTGATCGTCACCTCCGACCTGGGAAAAAGCTTCCCACTGTTCACCCTATCTATACCCTTCATAATGTTCACATGTCGGCAGGATCAAGAAATCCAGACCGTTATCCCTCCCGAAAGGAAGGGATAACAGTGCACCAGATCGGTTTTCACAAGGGACAAAAGTCACATAATTGCTATTGACAAGACAATTGATTATTGATTTATTAATTGAATTTTAAATTACACCAGCTGCCGTTGTTGGCTTTGAACCCCTGACCCAGGGGTATGCGCCTGGGCCTCAGGATTGTGAGTCCATGACCAGTCAAATGGAATGCTCGGCAGCCAAATTGCCTTCATCAAACTCCCACAACCCGTATTATGTAAATGATCAGGTTAACTGTAACAGGGAAGTTGATTCAACGACAAAAACATCATGCAGCACTGCAGGGATAACTTCTCTGCTTTACTGCGAAATAGCGTCATGGGATATTTTAGATCCGAGATAACTTGCTGATTGGGCCTGTGTTGCACGTGCCTTCTGAAAATCAATACTTCCTACAGTGTAGTATTCCGTTAGTGATTTATTATCCTGCTCAGGTTCTGGAATGGGACCTTTTGTTTCATGACTCAAAAGTGAGAGTGTTACTAATCGAATTTTCTGTTTCAAACAGAGGCGACATATCTACGTTAGAAATCGAATAGTTTGCTGCAAGCTGAATAAAGATGACATCTGGGTCAGGGCTAAAATCTTCTGTGTGAGATGTTAGTATAATTCTGCTTAATGTGAACCTGGAAGGGGAATTTATTTTAGAAACAGTGCGGTAAATTTTCAACTTTTTCCTTGGAACTAAATCTGACATTGAAGATTTCGTTAGAATTTGGACGTAATCTATATCGAACGATGCAAACACATCGCAGGTTGTACGGCGCAATGAACGATTGCCAAACTATTCCACTGCAATATACTTTCTGCCACAGTTCCCAATTTCGGACATACCAACGCGATTGCATGAGGTTGGTTATATTTTGTGTATGTCACTTGTCCTATTATGGCACAATATTTCATCATATAAAATTATTACTTCCTCTTTGTGGCCTATCAGCACGTTGAAACGTTCAAGTGAACATTACTGGGAATTAATGCTTGACTGTTTACTACAAAATGTCTCCAAACTTGCGACGCGATAGTCTGTTTTTAGTGATATTAGGGAAGTTCAGGCTTGCATCACACATCAGGCTAAGGAGCTCGGCATTATGTCGCATTTGATCACTTGTGTTTTTTTGTAGATAATTCCTCGTGAAGATAAAGAAGCATTATGACCATCAGCAGGCAAATCATTCAGTATTTTTAAACTCGGTGCCCCGGCCGATGGGGGCGGGCATCCTGGGTGCCTTCTTGGCTGCCTTATCTACCTGCGTTGCCACTTTCAGTGACCTGTGTACCTGCCGGCTCGGATCCCTCTGCCTGTCAATACTCTTTGGGGTTCTGCTTTTTGCTGTGTGTTTCTGATTTGGATTGGACCTTCCGGGGTGCATTGCCTCGCATTTGTCCGGATTGGACTCCATCTGCCACCTCTCTGCCCAAGTGATGTACAGTCATTGAGCTAGTTTGATTTTTAAGTTGTTTGGTTACAAGTTGCAGATGAGGAAATGTTTCTGGTCATTGATGCACAGCAGGATCCCATGGATAGCAAGGTGACCATATCCGGAGAGGAATCTTCCTTTGGAAGATTTTTGAAATCAGCCTCCCAGCATTCATTTGTTTATTTATTTCTGTGATTCATGAATCCCAGTGGGTTGTGACTGTGGCTTTTCTCCAGAGACTGGGAGCTGAGCACTGAGCCCACACTGGAGACCGTGTGTCTTTTCTCACTCTCTATCCGCACCCCACCTCAGTTTTGCTGTCAATTCCTTGTGTTCCCTCACAATCTTTCCTGTCCCCACCGCTCTCTTTCTCTCTCTCTCTCTCTCACTCTCTCTTTCTCCCTGTCACTCTCACTCACTATCACTCTCAATTTCTCTCTGCACCCATTCACCCTCCCCCTGCTTCAGTAATGTCCAGAGAGAAGGAAATCTGCCCTCCTTACCTGGTCTGGTCCACATGCCATTCCAGAGCCACAGCAACATGTCTGACTCTCAACTGTCCTCCGAAATGACCTAGCAAGCCATTTTGTTCAAGGGCATGGTGGCACATGGTTCGCGCTGCTGCCTCTCAGCGCCAGCGAATCGCGTTCATTTCTCGGCTTTGGTCACTGTGTCTGTGTGGAGTTTTCACGTGCTCCCCGTGTCTGCAGAGGTTTCTTCCGGGTGAAACGTATAATGTGACCTCAGTATTGTAATTTTGGAATTCTGCAATCGCCCTGTGCATACGAAGATCCCAAAAATAGTGGGAATTTTAAAATTCAGTGCAGGCTTTCTCATAGTGGAGCTCGATCTCTCTCTCTCAATTCCTGCATGATTGTAATATCGAAATTGACAGGCATATAGTTTGCAAAGATTTTATTATTGAGTAAATGTTTACAGACAGCGACAGAGAGAGAATGAGACAAAGAGACTGCAACAGGCAGAGATAGAGGGAGCGATAGAGGCAAAGAGACTGAGACACGCCCCAACGGGCCCTCAGAATTAAAATGCAGAGTGTATCCCTCATTGAAGCCCCCATCCCACTAACAGCCTCAGTTTAACTCGATCATAACTCTATCTCCTTTATGCTTGCATTGGAAAAAGAGAAGATCAGGCTAGCTGGGAAAGCGTTCATATGCAGGAAGGGGAAATATGAAGACAAAAGGCAGCAAATTAGAGGAGTAAATTGGAAGGAGGTATTCTCGGGGAAACGTACTGAAGAGAGGTGGCAGTTTTTCAGGGAATGTCTGTCCAGAGTTCTACAGGACAACGTTCCGAGTAGACAGGGAGGAGTTGGTAGGCTAAAGGAACCATGGTGCACGAAAGCTGTGCGGGACCTAGTCGCGAAGAAAAGGAAAGTGTACAAAAGGCTCAGAGAGCTTGGAGAAGATAGGGTTCTAGATGAGTATACACCTTGTAGGAAGGGACTAAAGAAGGAAATTAGGAGAGCCAGAAGGGGTCACGAGAAGGCCTTGGCAGGTAGGATTAAGGAAAACCCAAAGGCGTTCTACAAATATGTGAAAAGTAAAAGGATGAGGCGTGAAGGAATAGGGCCAATAAAAGGTGAAGGTGGGAAAGTCTGTATGGAACCAGTAGAAATGGCAGAAGTGCTTAATGAGTATTCTGCCTCGGTTTTCACAGAGGAAAAGGACCTGGGTGGATGTACTGCGGGCAGGCGGTGGACTGAAAAGATTGAGTATGCGGACTTTAACAAAGAGGTTGTGCTGGAATCTTTGAATGGCATCAAGATAGCTAAGTCGCCGGGTCCGGATGGGATGTACCCCAGGTTACTGTGGGAGGCAAGGGAAGAGATTGCAGAGCCTCTGGTGATGATCTCTGCATCGTCGATGGAGATGGGAGAGGTGCCAGAGGATTGGAGGATTGCAGATGTGGTTCCTATTTTCAAGAAGGGGAATAGGGATTGCCCAGGAAATTACCAACTGGTGAGGCTAACCTCAGTGTTTGGTAAGCTGATGGAGAAGATCCTGAGGAATAGGATTTATGAGCATTTAGAGAGGTTTAGTATGCTCAAGAATACGCAGCACGGCTTTGTCAAAGGCAGATCGTGCCTTACGAGCCTGGTGGAGTTCTTCAAAAATGTGACGAAACAAATTGACAAAGGGAAAGCGGCAGATGTGCTTTATATGGCTTTTAGCAAGGCGTTCGATAAGGTCCTCCATGCAAGGCTTCTAGAAAAAGTGAGAGGGCATGGGATCCAAGGTGATGCTGCCTTGTGGATCCAGAACCAGCTTGCAGAGAGTGTGTATAGATGGGTCTTTTTCTAAATGGAGGTCGGTCACCAGTGGTGTGCCCCAGGGATCTGTTCTGGGACCCTTGCTGTTTGTCATTTTCATAAATGACCTGGATGAGGAAGTGGAAATAATGTAGGGAGGAGTTATACAATAAATGGCAGAGTGATCAGGAGTATAGAAACACAGAGGGACCTAGGTGCGCAAGTCCACAAATCCTTGAAGGTGGCAACACAGGTGGAGGAGGTGGTGAAGAAGGCCTATGGTATGCTTGCCTTTATAGGACGGGGTATCGAGTAGAAAACCTGGAGTCTGATGATGCAGCTGTATAGAACGCTGGTTAGGCCACATTTGGAGTACTGCATCCAGTTCTGGTCGCCGCACTACCAGAAGGACGTGGAGGCGTTAGCGAGAGTGCAGAGAAGGTTTACCAGGATGTTGCCTGGTATGGAGGGTCTTAGCTATGAGGAGAGATTGGGTAAACTGGGGTTGTTCTCCCTGGAAAGACGGAGAATGAGGGGAGATCTAATAGAGGTGTACAAGATTATGAAGGGGATAGATAGCGTGAACAGTGGGAAGCTTTTTCCCAGGTCGGAGGTGACGATCACGAGGGGTCACGGGCTCAAGGTGAGAGGGGCGAAGTATAATTCAGATATCAGAGGGATGTTTTTTACACAGAGGGTGGTGGGGGCCTGGAATGCGCTGCCAAGTAGGGTGGTGGAGGCAGGCACGCTGACATCGTTTAAGACTTACCAGGATAGTCACATGAGCAGCCTGGGAATGGAGGGATACAAACTATTGGTCTAGTTGGACCAAGGAGCGGCACAGGCTTGGAGGGCTGAAGGGCCTGTTTCCTGTGCTGGACTGTTCTTTGTTCTTTGTTCTTTGTGGAGGGATGGGTTGGTAAGTTTGCCGACAACACGAAGGTTGGAGGGGTTGTGGATAGTCTGGAGGAATGTCAGGAGTTACAGAGGGACATAGATAGGATGCAAGACTGAGCGGAGAAGTGGCCGGTGGACCTCAACCCAGATAAATGCATCGTAGTCAATTTGGGCAGGTCAAATGGGATCAAGGAATACAATATAAAGGGAAATACTCTTAGTACTGTAGAGGATCAGAAGGACCTTGGGGTCCGGGTCCATAGGACTCTAAAATCGGCCCCGCAGGTGGAGGAGGCGGTTAAGAAGGCATATGGTGTGCTGACCTTTATCAATCGAGGGATTGCGTTTTGGAGTCCAGGGATAATGATGCAACTATATAAGACCCTCGTCAGACCCCACTTGGAGTACTGTGCTCAGTTCTGGTCGCCTCATTACAGGAAGGATGTGGAAATAATCGAAAGGGTGCAGAGGAGATTTCCAAGGATGTTGCCTGGATTGAGTGGCATGCCTTATGAGGATAAGCTGAGGGAGCTCGGAATTTTCTCCTTGGAGAGACGTTGGATGAGAGGAGACCTAATAGAGGTATATAAGATGTTGAGAGGCATAGATTGGGTGGACCCTCAGAGGCTTTTTCCCAGGGTGGAAATGGCTGCTACGAGAGGATACAGGTTTAAGGTGCTGGGGGGTAGGTACAGGGGAAATGTTAGGGGGAAGTTTTTCACACAGAAGGTAGTGGGCGAGTGGAATAGGCTGCCGTCAGTGGTGGTGGAGGCAAACTCAATAGGGTCTTTTCAGAGACTCCTGGATGAGTACATGGGACTTAATAGGATGGAGGGTTATATGTCGGCCTAAATGGTAGGGATATGTTCGGCACAACTTGTGAGGCCTAAGGGCCTGTTTTATGCTGTAGTTTTTCCATGTTTCTATGTTTCTACTCTGAACGCAATAATTCTGAAATGCTTGACGTACTTTTCAATAAAGGTGGCATATGAATGTGCAATGCTTTCATCAGCAGAGTCGAATCGTTTCATATGATTACGCGCTCATCGCCGGTTCGACTACAAACGGGTGACATGTACTCGTTGTTGGAGCGAAATAAATAGCTCTTGTTTTTGCTTAAACCACATCCGTTTCCTCAGACTCAATTGTTCCATATCATGTGTGAACTCAAGCTGCTACAATTAGCGTAAAGGGACGGTGAATTTACTTACAACAAAACGGAAACAACATGAAACAGTCCTGCATCCTCATCTCAAGAATTTTACAAGAACGCAACACAGTACCGTTGCCTCAGGGGCTTTTCGGGATGGGCAACACATTCTGGCCTAGCTTTGGTATTGAGGCTGTGTTTCTATGTGATTCCTAAACGGTAATGGCTAACTCATTAATGTTTCATGTGTTGGGTTGCGCCAAATGACCAAACGAGTTTTCCCGCCTTGCATACATTAATTCATGCTATTGGTCACGAAACAGCTACAACTTCAGAACTTTTCTCTCAAAATACATGACAGTAAAGGGACATTTGTTTTTTGAAAGCAATCTATGCAACGGAGCACTAGGGCAAGGAAATAAAATAAAAATACACAGTTATTCTACAAAGTAAAGCAGCGGGAACGTTAATCTTCTGAATTTTCAGAATTATGTTTCGACGTATGACAGAAACAATGGAGGAAGTTTGAAAGCAATCAAATGCAAGAGTTAAAAGGCTGAATGTTTCCATCTGTAAATTGAGAAATAGTGGGTTGCATAATACGTAAATAATTTGCTCGGTGTTTGGTCTCTAACTGGATTGAGTGTATATTTTGAAACAATGTGCACTGCGTGTAATAGTGAATCTATTGCAACGACATATTGTGTTTCTCTGCTGTCGTGATGAAGTGGCCTAAATATATTGTTTGCATCACTGCAGCACATGATTGAGAAACAGCTAAATTACTGCAAATATTAGAGGACTATTCCATGTAACAGACATCTATGGTAATCAGAAATCTTACTTATTAAGACATAATTTTAAGTTTTGGAACGGTACGATGGCACAGCGCCAGGGTCCTGGGTTCAATTCCGACCTCGGGACACTGTGTGGAGTTTTGCACATTCTCCCCGTGTCTGCGTGGATTCCCTGTAGGTACTCCGGTTCCGTTCCACACTCCAGAAATGTGCGGGTTAAGTGGATTGGCCATGCTAAATTGCCCTCCAGTGTCAGGGGGACTAACAGAGTTATTGTGGGGATCGGGCCTGGGTGGAATTATTGTCGGTGCAGGCTTAATAGGCCGAAAGCACTGCAGGGATTCTATGATTCGAAATTAACATAACATAAAACAGCAACACGTTACTCTGATTGACTAAAACTGAACATGCACAACCGTGAAAACGAATTAGGAACACACCGTTGATTATTTAATGGGATGCGGGCGTAGCAGGTTCGATCAGCATTCATTGCCTTTGGAAGGATGTTAAGTATGGCGTCGCTGTGTGTCTGGACGCCAGGTCAGGGAAGAAATGCAGATCTACTGCATTAGAAAACCAGATGGGTGTTTACAACAGTGGGTGACAACTGTTATGGCAGGGGTCACAATGCGGTCATTTGCTTTACCTTTCTGGTTCTTTAGTTGCATTTAAATTCCGCCAGCTTTCATGCAGATAAGTCATTTGAAACCACATACCCAGAGGATTGCCATAAGCCTCTTTATTATCAATGCAGTGACATGACCACTGTACCATCGTGTCCCCAGCTCGTTGAATTAAAATGCTTTGACTATATGTTGGGATAGCGATATTACACGAAATGTAAGGAACTACCAGGGATCATATTTGATCTATAATACGAAGCAAGACATAGGGCGATAATTGTAAAGTATTAAAACTCATCACCAGGATAAGTTGATGTAGGTACATGTGTATTTGATATTCAGAAATGAAATTAAACTTACGAGTCAGAGGCTCTCTAAGTTGTGATTCCACATTTACTGGGGTGACAATATCCACAAATGCAAGCAAAGTTCAGAGAAGCCATTGAAAATATCGACGATATATTTCAGGTCAATTAGTCTTTACAGAGAAGATGTTGCCTTCCAAATTAGGGGCCATTTCCAACAGCTACCTCAACAAAGCCTTCGAATAAAGCTAAGACACAAAGTGAATATAGTTGACATCCTCGGGGTTACTTGAAAATAAATGATTGTGCGAGTGAATTTAGCGCAAATTGACGAGAAGTTGGGCATAGGAGTGTCCCTAGTTTTCACTCAATGTTATCAACAGTACCTAATTGGACAAACAAATTCAAATTAAATAGATCGACATGATTGAGAACAGTCGCGTTTGTAAAGGATGTTAAGATGCATCCCGCCGAGCTTGCTCAGATATTGCCGAATACATCTTTGAAAGGAAAACTGAATGAAGCGAGGTCCAAGGCGCTACTCTTCCGCGGAAGATGCAGCAGAACTAATGGAAGGCGAAGAAGCAGGCTTCATAGACAGTTTATTTTTGTATGAGGCTTAGACGTCACTGGCAATACAAACACTTAGTATGCATCCCTAATAACCCCTGTGAAGGTGCTCGTGAGCGGACATCCTAAGCCATTATTTTTCTCGTGTTGCTGGCACACCCACAATCCGTTGGGAGGTGTTCCAGAATGTGGGTCGAGCGGCGATTAAGAAAACATCTAAATTTCCAAATTGGGTTGGTCCGTTATTTGGAAATGAACTTCTCGGTGCTGGTATTACGTTAGGCCTGTTAAAAATGCAGTAACAGGGGATCAGACTAGACTGATTTAAATGCCGTTTTGTACTGAAAAGAGCTACAATTGGTAAGTTCAATTCAGACGTTAATAAATGCAAAATGGGAGCATTTCAAGCTTCACCGTAGCGAAAGAGGTGAAAACAAATTGGCAGCCGGTTGACTATCGTAAGTTCTACGCTGCCCCTCAAAGTAAAAAAAAAATGCAGCTATTCAAAGGTTAAGATGGCAGCACCGTTGTTATTTCGCATTTTTTTGCTAGCTCTTTTGACAATGCAATCACCTCAGTAAATATCAGGTTGTTTTCGAGATGCAATATCTTAGTGTTCTGATGTATCCAAGCGTTTTGTTTCGTCATGACCTCACAGAAATGCTAAAAATACTGTATTTAACACACAAAGCAATAAACGCTTTACATTCGCATATCTGATTTTGCGTTGTAGATTGCAATTTTGCAGCAAAATTAAATGGCTTATTTTTGCTTCAACTTCCTTCCTCTATCAGCTGGTTGGATTCAATGTTGCACCGGTTGCCTCGACTACAAGCAACACGTTTCTGAGACTGGAATGATTATTAATCGTGGAATGATACTTGCTAACGTCCCACTCTTTGTTGAGGTGAATGGCCACGGTCCGGTTCCTCACGAGTATTTGGATCTTTTATTTTTAAAAATTCATTCGTGGGAAATGGGCGTCGCTGGCTGGCCAGCATTTATTGCCCATTCCTAGTTGGTCGAGGGCAATTGACAGTCAACCACATTGCTGTGGGTCTGGAGTCACATGTCGGCCAGAAAAGGTAAGGGTGGCAGATTTCCTTCCCTAAAGAACGTTAGTGAACCACATGGGTCTTTCCGATAATGGTCAATAGTCATCCGAAAGCTTGTGATTCCAAATAAATCTGTTGGACTTTAACCTGGTATTGTGAGACTTCTTACTCAGCCCACCCCAGTCCAACGCCAGCATCTCCATATGTTGTTCACCAAGAGAAGCTGATGAAAGACTCACTTTTGTTAGCCCGTCAGCCTTGGCGAGATACCAGGGTATTCCCACTGGTGTTCATAACCAGTTACTTGGAGGTATACGTGTGAGCGGCGGAAGCTACCAAACATTAATCAGCCATATCAATATTCAAAGCCCGGTGAGCGATAGGTAATGTCGCGTCGGGTCTAGTCTTGTTAGAGCAAACCTCCATATATGCTCTGACCGTCAGGTAAAACCGTTCATAGCAGACAGATCATGAGCGTAAAAGCGAAAACAGGGAAATTTCATACAATATTGTGGAAGTTAAACGTTCTGTTTGCATAGATATTGATACTAATCTTGTCTTTTTTTTAGCTTTCGTAAATAACATCGCGTGGGTTTGTAAGTATGTCACATAAGTTCAGTAATGACTTGAGTATAACTGATTGGATATATTTTGTATGCGAGTAGCGAGATTGTGCATGTTGTTGTGAATCATCAAATGTCCTGCTGATGTTATCAACACTGACCACTGTGCTGGTTCGAATCGGGAATATGGGAATAATCATCTAATTGTATTACAATGACGAGTCAATCAGTATTACGGTAAAGATACAACAAGTTAGAACATAGAACATAGAACATAGAACATTACAGCGCAGAACAGGCCCTTCGGCCCACGATGTTGCACCGACCAGTTAAAAAAAAAAACTGTGACCCTCCAACCTAAACCAATTTCTTTTCGTCCATGAACCTATCTACGGATCTCTTAAACGCCCCCAAACTAGGCGCATTTACTACTGATGCTGGCAGGGCATTCCAATCCCTCACCACCCTCTGGGTAAAGAACCTACCCCTGACATCGGTTCTATAACTACCCCCCCTCAATTTAAAGCCATGCCCCCTCGTGCTGGATTTCTCCATCAGAGGAAAAAGGCTATCACTATCCACCCTATCTAAACCTCTAATCATCTTATATGTTTCAATAAGATCCCCTCTTAGCCGCCGCCTTTCCAGCGAAAACAATCCCAAATCCCTCAGCCTCTCCTCATAGGATCTCCCCTCCATACCAGGCAACATCCTGGTAAACCTCCTCTGCACCCTCTCCAAAGCCTCCACATCCTTCCTGTAATGTGGGGACCAGAACTGCACACAGTACTCCAAGTGCGGCCGCACCAGAGTTGTGTACAGTTGCAACATAACGCTACGACTCCTAAATTCAATCCCCCTACCAATAAACGCCAAGACACCATATGCCTTCTTAACAACCTTATCTACTTGATTCCCAACTTTCAGGGATCTATGCACACATACACCTAGATCCCTCTGCTCCTCCACACTATTCAAAGTCCTCCCGTTAGCCCTATACTCAACACATCTGTTATTCCTACCAAAGTGAATTACCTCACACTTCTCCGCATTAAACTCCATCCGCCACCTCTCGGCCCAACTTTGCAACCTGTCTAAGTCTTCCTGCAGACTACGACACCCTTCCTCACTGTCTACCACACCACCGACTTTGGTGTCATCAGCAAATTTGCTAATCCACCCAACTATACCCTCATCCAGATCATTAATAAATATTACAAACAGCAGTGGCCCCAAAACAGATCCCTGAGGTACACCACTTGTAACCGCACTCCATGATGAATATTTACTATCAACCACCACCCTCTGTTTCCTATCCGCTAGCCAATTCCTGATCCAATTTCCTAGATCACCCCCAATCCCATACATCTGCATTTTCTGCAGAAGCCTACCATGGTGAACCTTATCAAACGCCTTACTAAAATCCATATATACCACGTCCACTGCCTTGCCCCCATCCACCTCCTTGGTCACTTTCTCAAAAAACTCAATAAGGTTAGTAAGGCACGACCTACCTGCCACAAAACCATGCTGACTATCACCTATCAATTCATTACTCTCCAAATAACTATAAATCCTATCCCTTATAATTTTTTCCAACATCTTGCCGACAACAGAAGTGAGACTCACCGGTCTATAATTCCCGGGGAAGTCTCTGTTCCCCTTCTTAAACAATGGGACAACATTCGCTAACCTCCAATCTTCTGGTACTATACCAGAGGCCAACGACGACCTGAAGATCAGAGCCAGAGGCTCTGCAATCACTTCTCTTGCCTCCCAGAGAATCCTTGGATAAATCCCATCCGGACCAGGGGATTTATCTATTTTCAGACCCTCCAGAATATCCTGCACATCCTCCTTATCAACTGTAATACTGTCTATTCTACTCCCTTGCAACCCAGTGTCCTCCTCAGCTATATTCATGTCCCCTTGCGTGAACACCGAAGAGAAATATTGGTTCAATGCTTCACCAATCTCCTCCGGTTCCACACATAACTTCCCTCTGCCATCTATAACTGGCCCTAAACTTGCCCTAACCAACCTTCTGTTCTTGACATACCTATAGAACGCCTTAGGATTCTCTTTAACCCTATCCGCCAAAGTCTTCTCATGTCCCCTTTTAGCCCTTCTAAGCTCGCTCTTCAACTCCCTCTTAGCCAATCTAAAGCTTTCTAGTGCACTACCCGAGTGCTCACGTCTCATCCGAACATAAGCCTCCTTTTTCTTTTTAACCAACAAAGAAACTTTTTTGGTGCACCACGGTTCCCTAGCCCTACCAATTCCTCCTTGCCTGACAGGGACATACCTATCACAGACTCGCAGTAGCTGCTCCTTGAAAAAACTCCACATGTCGGACGTTCCCAGTCCCTGTAATCTCCTAGTCCAACCTATGTTTCCTAATTCTCTCCTAATAGCCTCATAATTACCCTTCCCCCAGCTAAAACCACTGGCCCGAGGTTCATGCCTATCCCTTTCCATCACTAAGGTGAACGTAACCGAATTGTGGTCACTATCACCAAAATGCACACCAACTTCCAAGTCTAGCACCTGGTCTGGCTCATTTCCCAGCACCAGATCCAATATAGATCCAAGTTCGATATGTAACTGCGATTAAGTTATTTTGGAAGCTTCTTTTACTTAATTGTGAAACGCTTTTCAACAGTGGCAGAAATTAAAATGATATTGTGAACTGATTGCAAAGATCAGTAAAACAAAGTAATATCACATTTTGTCAAAGCTTATTTTACGAAGGATTACTAAATATTATTTTAAGCGTGGAAAGTACAAAGAACAAAGAACAGTACAGCACAGGAAACAGGCTCTTCGGCCCTCCAAGCCTGTGCCGCTCCTTGGTCCAACTAGACCAATCGTTTGTATCCCTCCATTCCCAGGCTGCTCATGTGACTATCCAGGTAAGTCTTAAACGATGTCAGCGTGTCTGCCTCCACCACCCTACTTGGCAGCGCATTCCAGGCCCCCACCACCCTCTGTGTAAAAAACATCCCTCTAATATCTGAATTATACTTCGCCCCTCTCACCTTGAGCCCGTGACTCCTCGTGATCGTCACTTCTGATCTGGGAAAAGCTTCCCACAGTTCACGCTATCTATCCACTTCATAATCGTGTACACCTCTATTAGATCTCCCCTCATTCTCCGTCTTTCCAGGGAGAACAACCCCAGTTTAGCATTTGTTATTGTGCAGATTTAACACAATGCAACTCAATTAATGATTCTCACTAATTCACATTAATTTAGAAACAGAAGTGCAAATAGTAAGTCAAACTTATAGAATATTTAGACTGACATGAATCGGTGATGATCGAAATGTAATTATTTTTTGCAGTAGTAGCAGCAACTGACGATTATACTTTATATTATGTGAATTATTAGAGAATGGCATGTTTGTGAATGTGTTTTATATGGATTCCCAGAAGACATTCGACACGCTTTCAAATAAGATATCGTTTCAAACAAAGCAGTAAGGCAACAAACTGCCCTGGAGAGAGAATTCCTTTCAATGTAGGAAACAAAGTTTAGGCAAGACAATTTAGGCACCGTGTTGTGACCAGTGGTGTGTGCCCCTTGCGAATCTGTACAAACGCGAATATTTTGCTATTTTTATGAATTAGGACATAGAGTCATAGAGTCTGAGAATCAAAGATGTTTAGAGCATTGGAAACAGGCTCTTCGGCCCAACTTGTCCATGCCGCCCAGTTTTTATCACTAAGCTTGCACAATTGCTCGCACTTGGCCCACACCCCTCCTCTATACCCATCTTACCCATGTAACTGTCTAAATACTTTTTAAAAGACAAAATTGTACCCGCCTCTACTACTGCCTCTGGCAGCTCATTCCAGACACTCACCATTCTCTGACTGAAAAAAATGCTCCTCCGGACTCCTCTCAGCTTAAACCTATTCTCTCTAGTTTGATGCTCCCCTACTTTTGGGAAAAGATGTTGACTATCTACCTTATCAATGCCCCTCATTATTTTATAGACCTCAATAAGATCACTCCTAAGTCTCCTATGTCCCAGGGAAAAAGTCCCAGTTTATCCAACCTCTCCTTATAAGTCAAACCATCAAGTCCCGGTAGCATCCTAGTAAATCTTTTCAGCACTCTTTTTAATTTAATATCCTTTCAACAATAGGGTGACCAGAGCTGCACTCAGTATTTCAAGGGTGGCCTTACCAATGTATTGTACAACTTCAACCAGACGTCCCAATCCCTATGTTCAATATTGTGACCAATGAAAGCAAGCATGCTGAATGACGTCTTCACCACCCTGTCCACCTGTGACTCCACTTTCAAGGAGCTATGAACCTGCATTCCTAGATTCATTTGTTCTATAACTCTCCCCAACGCCCTACCACGAACTGAATCAGTGGTACGACGATTCGAGCAACCAAAATGCATCACCTCACATTTATCCAAATCAAACTCCATCTGCCATTCATCCGCCCACTTGCCCAATTGATCAAGATCCCTTTACAATCCTAGATAACCTTCTTCACTGTCCACCATGCCACCAATCATGGTGTTATCTGCAAACTTGTTAACCATGCCTCCTAAACTCTCATCAAAATCATTAATATAAATAAGAATTAACAGTGGACCCAGCACTGATCCCTGAGGCACACCGCTGGCCACAGGCCTCCAGTTTGAAAAACAACCCTTTACAACCACACTCTATCTCCCGTTGTCAAGCCAATTTTCTATCCAATTGGTTACCTCATCCTGGATCCTGTGAGATTTAACCTTATGCAACAAATGAACACACGGTACCTTGTCAAAGTCTGAAGTCCATATATACAACTTGAACTGCACTGCCCTCATACCTTCTTGGTTATCCCTTCAAAAAACTCAATCAAATTTGTGAGACAAGATTCTCCACTCACAAAGCCATGCTGACAACCTAAACAGTGCTTGCCTCTCTAAATGCCTGTAGATACTGTCTCCCAGAATACTTTCTAACATCTTAACCACTGCAGACGTTATGCTCACCGGTCTATAGTTCCCAGACTTTTTCCTGCAACCTTTCTTAAACAAAGGCACAACATTTGCTCCTCTCCAATCTTCACTCCACCTGTCGCTGTCGATGATTTAAATATCTCTGCTAGGGGACACACAATTACCTCCCTAGCCTCCCACAATGTCCTGTGATACATTTCATCAGGTCCCCAGCATTTATCTACCTTGATGCGCTTTAGAACTTCCAGCACCTCCTTCTCTGTACTATGTACACCCGTCAAGACATCACAATTTATTTTCCCAAGTTCCATTACATCCATGCCTTTCTCAACAGTATATACCGATGCTAAACTTTCATTTAGGTTCTCAACTACCTTTTGTGGATTTGCACATAGATGACCTTGTTGATCCTTAAGAGGCCTTACTAACTCTCTCGAGTTACTCTTTTGCCCTTTATGTATTTGCAGACGCTCTTTGGATTGTCCTTTGCCTTATCTGCCAAACCAACCTCATGTCCTCTTTTTACCGTCCAGATTTCTCTCTAACTCTATTCCTACAACCTCTATACTCTTCAAGGGATCCACTTGTATTGTGCGTTTACGTGTGTCCGTCTGTACGCGTGAGCGTGTTTGTTTGTGTGTATGTGTGCGTATGTATGTCTGTGCATGTATGTATGTGTGTGTGCGCGTGCGTGTTTGCCTGTGTTTGTGTGTCCGAGTGTGCCTTTGTGCGCGTGTGTGCATCTGTGTTTGTGTGTGTGCAAGTGTGCACGTGTGTGAGTGAATATGTTTGTGTGTTCATGTGTGTGAGTATGTGTGCATTTGTGTGTGTGTGCGCATGAGTGTATGTGTGTGTACTTGTGCGTGTGTGCATGTCTGTGTATGTGTGTGTGTGCATACGTGTTTATATCTGTGTGTGTGCATGCGTGTGCATGTGTGTGTTTGTGGGCGTGTGTGTGTCTGTGTGCATGTGTATGTGTGTGTGTTCATGTGTGTGTGTGTTTGTCTGTGTGTGCGTGTTTGTATTTGTGTGCATATATGTGTGAGTGTGCATGTGTGTGTGTGCTTGTGCATTGGTGTGTGTGTGTGCATGTGTGTGTGCGTGTATGTAAGAGTATGAGTGTATGTGTATGTGAGTGTGTCTGTGTATGCGTTTGTGTATGTATGTGAACGTTTATATGTATGTGTACATGTGTGCCTATGTGTGCTTGTGCATGTGTATGTGTGCATGTGTGTGAGTGTATGTGTGTGTGTCTGTGTGCATGCATGCATGTGTTTTGTTTGTGTGTCCCTGTGTGTGCGTGTGCATGTGAGTGTGTGTGTGTGCGTGTGTGTACATACATAGAGCAATCGGGAACTTTCTGCGCCACACTAATTGGCTAACCGTGAACCATGCACACGTTAGCAGGCACTGTATCTACACATGGACTGCAAAGGTTCAAGTGGGGACCTCATCATACCCTCCTGAAGCGCAGTTAGGGATGGACAATGAAAGCGAGCCTAGCCAGACACACGTAGATCTTAATAAGAAATTCAAGAAGGCAATTTGAAAGCGACATATAAAAGAGATTGGACAAAACTGAGGAACATGGAGATTGAAGTGAAGTCATCCGCTTTGAACCTCTTAGATCTGGCGTTTGAATGCATACATCACTTTAATCCTGCACGCAGCTGAATGCCGGCATTCAAAATGCAATTGAATCTTGTCCTCTACCTCACGAGGGTTGAGGCTTAATCTGGTGAAAGTTAAAACACTATTGCACCGAACGCTCGTTAAACAATTGGATCACGGCACATAATTCGACCAATGCTCATCATGAATAAACCATTGGTCCTAAATGAGATGCAGTGGAGATTCAGCACTGTGGGTTTGGAGCTAACACAATTTCATAACGGGTGCTGTTGAAAGAACCGAACATGAAAACATGTGTTGATGCGATGTAATTGAACACACTTCCTGCAAATCCCGTTAAAGCTAAATTACTTGAAATTTTGAAAGCCAAAATTGTATTTTGTCAATCAATTAGATTTATGGTTAGAGAGTCAAAATATGCAGACGGAGCTAAGGTACATATCAACTGGGGTATAATTTAGTGACACAGCAGGTCGTTATTCCTGTTAAGTGCAGTTCTTATATTCCTTCTTATGCCCATTTGCTCAACGATGCGAGACTCCTAATATCGATAATAACTATGATAAAAATGACTATCCTTCCTCAAAATGAAGGCGCTTTCCTTAATTTGATGCTACGGAATGATATTATTATTTTTAAGGCTGTATATGCTGAATGTGTACAGCAGTCGACTCCCGACAATATTCATAATGGAGATAATTGTTAGTTCAGTAATTATAACATGGCTTAGCTAATATTTTCTTTCGAAGAACTGTTGCCACCACCTGCTGATTTTCTAAAGTCCGTGTTTTTCCATATTCTTGCTGTTGCTTTTGTGATTTACAGATTTCACCGAGCTAGTAAATGGCAGACCCGCTCCTTGTACAGTCTGTAAAAAAGGAAACCTGTTTAGTATTTGTAGTATTGTAGGAAAAGATGAAGCACAAATGACAATGTTAACATCTTCAACCATGTATAGAGTCATAGAGGTTTACAGCAGGGAAACAGGCCCTTCGGCCCAACTTGTCCATGCCGCCCTTTTTTTTAAACCCTAAGCTAATCCAAATTGCCCGCATTTGGCCCATATCCCTCTATACCCATCATACCCATGCAACTATCTAAATGCTTTGTAAAAGTCAAAATTGTACCCGCCTCTACTACTACCTCTGGCAGCTTGTTCCAGACACTCACCACCCGCTGTGTGAAAAATTGCCCCTCTGGACACTTTTGTATCTCTCCCCTCTCACCTTAACCCTATGCCCTCTAGTTTTAGACTCCCCTGCCTTTGGGAAAATATATTGACTATCTACTTGTTCTGTGCCCCTCCTTATTTTATAGAACTCTATAAGATCACCCCTCAGCCTCCTACGCTGCACGTATCTGTTTGAAAAGAAAACACATAGGGTAACGTATAATACAACCTGTTCTGTGCAAGGGCACTAACTCATATTTATTAGTTGAGCTCACAATGCACAAATGCGAAGTTATATCATCAATGTGAAAGTTTGATAGACTCAAACACGCTTGATCCACAAGGTATAGCATCTTTCAGACGGAGTGCAATTATTCAGGATTATTCTTGTTCCACCAGAAACAACTTCCCATTCATTCTGTATTTTTTTCAACAGCGACTGAATGATGTATTTTAGCCAATTATATCTTTGTAGGAATTACGTGTTCGTGGTTCTAATTGGACGATGGAACCATTGCCTTATACTTAGAGTCACAAGAACTTTTTATTTGTAAACTTTAGAATTAGATCCTCAAAATCAAAAGATGTGGCTTCTTATACATTTCGAACTAGCCATTGTATAGCTGTAAAATATCGCACAGTTTCTTTGATTCAATTAAGAAAAACCAGCACTGATTCAGAACTCAACGATAATATATTTGTTTCAGATTATAAAACATATATCATGAAAGGAGGGAGAAAGAGAGAGAGAGAGATTATAGGTATTCTCACCAGCAGATGTGAGGCATGAATCGTGATTGCATTTTATGTGGGACCAATTGAAATACTATCACTTTTTCTTGTCCTGAAGATGTCGTACATTTTTGTTATACAATTTAAGGCGAAGATATGTCGCTGCCTTGCTGCAACTGCACAGCTGAGACCGCATCTGAAGTACAGCGAGCAGCTTTGGTCTGCTTTTTGAAGGAAATATGTTATTTAATTGGAGGCAATTCATGGAATGTTTACTAGGATGATCCCCGATATGGAGCGATTGCCTTAAGAGGAAAGTTTAAAAAAAATGTTGGACTCTACTCATTGGAATTTAGAAGAATGAGAGGTGCTCTCACTGAAACATATATGATTCTTTCGTGGCTTGACAGGGTTAATTCTGGGAAGATTTCTTCCCTCACGGAAGAGGCTACGACCAGGGGGCATAGTCTCAGAATAAAGGGGCGCCAATTTCAGACTTAGATGAGGAGGAGTTTCTTCTTTTCGAGGGTTGTAATTCTTTGGAACTCCTTGCCACAGAGAGGTATCAGGGCAGAGTTCTTGTGCATACTTGAGGCTGCGATAGATAGATTTTTGATCAGTAAGCGAATCAAAGGTTAAGTGGATAGGGAAGGAAAGTGGGCGTGAGGAATGTTGGATCAGCAATGATCCCATTGACTGGTAGGGCAGGCTGTATGGGCCATAAGGCCTATTGCTATTCGTATTTCTTATGGTCTTGTGGTTCCTTCTCAAACGAGGCCTATATCCTTTCAAGGGCACTGTGTTGAAATCAACCGTGTACATTGGAATGAAAAATGCTCGCTTTTCCAGCTACGTTTACATCCAGTCAACGTATAACAACAACAGACGTAACTCATACGATCACTTATGGCGTTTAATTTAGCTTACCTCTACAAATCCTTTAATTGGCGTCGCTTCCAAATTAAGAAACTGAAGAGTAGGCATATCAGACCATATCCAATACATCCAGAAATCAGCAGAAGACGGGAGAATTGACTGTCTACAAAATTAATATTCAAGAAAAGATCAAATATTATGAAGTGCATTGACCGCTCACAAAGCAAACATATTTTCACCTTCAATCGTGCTTTCTATAATTGCACATTTAACAGGCAAGTTTAGCGAACTTATTATCTCTGGTTTTCTTTCATGTTAGAGCCATATATTCACCGGCTCCGATGACTCTTCAGGCGGAGTGTTCTGTTTTATAACAATTCGATGCATACCATCACCATTCCTCTCACCAACGTCCCCCCCCCCCTCCATTCTCTCCCCCCCCCCCCCCCCACGAACCACCCCCCCCCCCCTCCCGTCTTCTGACGCCTGTGGGTCATTTATCAATGATCTTAGATCGGTATCTTCCGATTACAATTTATTCTGTCACTGGGTAATGCTTATTGTAATTTCTCATGTTTTTCTTTAATTATTTGAAGCCTCAACATAGGCTGCTCGATTAACTGGGGGAAATCGTAGTTTATCTAATTTCTGTATGTCGTTGAAATCTTCAGTTCTGACACCATTCTATTTACCACTGTGCAACCACTTTAAGACATGGACACCGTCCTTAAATTGTGGTGCCCTCTTTATATTGAAGAGATTACAGTCAAATAAAAATAACATTAAGTGTGGGCTGCCAGTTCGCTGTTGTTCTATGATAAATGCGACAATCATTCCCTGCACCAATCCCAACCACACCGTTGTGTCTAAAAATCCAGCCACATAATATTAAATTTATAAAAATATGCAAATAAAGACCGTTTAAAACGGAGTCAAGGATTGCTGTTCTATATATATGCGCAGAACTTTTGGTTAAGATTGAGAGTGTATTGTACTTTGTATTGATTTAAGTGGTTGTCCTTTCTGACCGGTAAGGTATTAATGACAGTTGACTATCTCGGTTGTCTTGTTAGATATGTACCTGCGTTAGAATATGTAATGACATGCGTAACAACTAATGGAGTTTCCAATGTAACATGAGAGACCAGACAGCTGTAAACACTTCCAATCGGAGCAGGCTGCGACTCTTCCCAAAAGCTGCGAGCTTCGTACAATCCGTCTGAGTTTTGCTGTTTTAAGACAGACACCCCAGTTGAAATTTCGATATCACCTTTATACCATTCGAGTGCAATAATTTCAGGGTAAAATGCGGTCGCCTGACACACAAGGGATACGGATGAATCGCTTCGAGGATCACTGGGGAGAATTTGCACTTGGCTTGGAGGTGCTATAAAACAGAACATAAAATAAAATCTATGACACTCTGATGTCACATCAGAGCTTATTTTTAAAAAAGTTTACAAACGATTATTACCGAGTGCTTGTGATCACACATGATGTATGGAACATGTCATATTCCTACGAATCTTAATGATTCTAAAGAAATTAAAAATAGAACCTATGTGTGGATCGGACGAGAAGAACTGATTTAATTTCTGGCGATATTGCAAACGAGGACATTTTCAGTTTTCGAGACTGTTGGAATGGAATTTCTTTCTGCACACGTTTCTGACTGTTACAAACAGAGCAACAGTCACGAATATCACAGTTCTGCAAGTTACATTGTAGAGAAAATGGTCGCGATCGATATTTGTAGCAATCTCAGTAGTTAATATTTAACTGAAAAATTGAATGTGTTATTGCTAGCTTCAGGTATTGTATTACCGGCCTTGTTGTCGGTTCGCTGGACGTTGCTGGGATATCTCACTACGATAGGAAATCTTGCACGCGATTTCAGATGATAATCTAATGGCTATTTTGGCAGTTCTGACAAACTCGAAGCTCTGATCATCCCTCGACAGATGCTGCCAGTTCTGATAACCAATTGCAGCATTTTCTGTAATTTCTTCATTTTTCCAAAATCCTGGACGACGTTTTTGTTTACCCTTTCAGGCAATTGAATGTCTAAATGAAATGGCTCGTGCTTTCTATTGTTAATTCTTAAATCTTCCAATGTCCCGTGGATATAATGATTTGATCTAATAATTGCAATTATTATCTGATGTTTGGTCTGTTTTATAAGTCGCAATCACATAATGCATTCTGCAAAATCTCGATACTCACCCCATACAGTTAAATTAGATCCAATCGTGTTTCCAGTTATGTAGCCACGTTGTTGCACCGAGCAGTAATATACTCCAGCATCCTGAAAGCTTACATTGGTGATGCGAAGAAAGCCACTGAATGTGGTTTTGGAGCCGAAAACCTTTCGGTGATCGGCGGCTGTACTCAGATATTGACTTTCGCCTTCTTTCAACCAGTTGAAGGTCACATTCGAGTCGTCTGGAGGGTACGGTACAGAACAATGAAAAGTGACAGTTGTGCCTTGGATTTTTGTCAGACTTTCAGGAAGTTGAATTACTCGAATTGAAGTACCTGCTGAAACAATTAATTATAAATACTGTAAAATTGACTTTATAAATCTCAAGGGGTTTGCGGAATGTTTCGTGGTAGGGTAGGGGTAGGGGGAGGGGGTATAGAGGATGGAGAATGATTACGAAAGTTCAATGTAGATATATGTTCATATCTGTGAAAGAAACAATATTTAAGTTTATGTTGAGAGACACAAGACAGAAAAGAAGCAGGTACCTCCATGAATTATCCCCACGATAGTGAAACACAGGACCAACTTATTATTCAACATTGTGATCAAGCTGTTCTACCATTCACTTGCTGAATGCGACGGAATTTCCCAGCTTCGTCAAACAAATGCACGTTTAATTTCCTTTAATATGGAAGCCGTCACAGTGACGTTTATCATCCGGTCATTCTGTTTTCGGAAATGAGATATTTTGCTTCAAGGTACTTGCAACATCGAATAGTTCGTAATACATATGTACCGATCGGAAGACAAAAACAAATAACTTGATTTGCTGCAGAAATTGACAACACACTAAATTTAAAAAATAGCCGGCGCATTTTTAACTGATGAAAGCAATGTTGCAAACATTGCTGAACTTCATTGTTACTTGCCCTTTCGCAAACTCCACAGATTCCCGGGTAAGTGGGCAACGCTGCAAAATGAACTTAATTGGTGGAAATATACACTGAGTCGCTCTGCAAATCTCTGTGGGCAACATTGGGTCAGTTGTACCTCATTGTTGCATCGCTACTTCTTGTAAAGACAGGGTCAACAAACAGATAATATGCCAGAGAATTATGATGCTATATTACTTAGTGTGCTAATGGGCTGAAGTTCTGCAATGTACATATCAGTAAGGCTTTTATCCCACAATCATATACCTCAAAATAGCCATAAACTTTCGCCGAACACACCTCAGGGCTAATTTCGCAAATGAATAACATGTGAACAAGGAGTAGGAGCAGATCATTCAGTCCCTTAGAGCCTTTCGGCCATTTCATAAAATCATGGTTGATCACCAGCAAATTTGAAAAATCCTTTCAGTCACTCCTTATAATCATTTATATGAATTGTAAACAGTTGAGCTTCCAGCATAGATCCCTCTGGTACACCATCCATTACGTCTCGTTCACAAGTAGTTGCTCTCCGGGTTGCATTGCTCCTCCAAACGTTACTTGACGATAGAATCTTGGCGGCTGACTCATTCTATTCGAGTATATAACATTGTGTGATGGGTGTTTTTTTGCCTGGTATGGAGGGGCTTGGTTATGAGGAGAGATTGGGGAAACTGGGGTTGTTCTCCTTGGAAAGACGGAGGATGAGGGGAGACTTAATAGAGGTGTATAAAATTATGAAAGGCATAGATAGGGTGAACGGTGGGAAGCTTTTCCCCGGGTCGGTGGTGACGTTCACGAGGGGTCATAGGTTCAAGGTGAAGGGGGGGAGGTTTAACACAGATATCAGAAGGACATATTTTACACAGAGGATCGTGGGGACCTGGAATGTGTTGCCGGGCAAGGTGGTGGAGGCGGACACACTGGGAACGTTTAAGACTTATCTAGACAGCTATATGAACGGGGTGGGAATGGAGGGATACAAAAGAGTGGTCTAGTTTGGACCAGGGAGCGGCGCGGGCTAATTGTTCTTTGTTTCTCGTTTCAAGGCTTCATTCTATGATCATCTTGCTGGTGCCAGTACAGAGCGAGACTGCGGATAGTTGGGAACCTGTCTCGGGGGCAGGGAATTCATATGGTGTTCATGGAAGTGGAAATGAATAGGGTTGGGAAGCATTTTCCGATCAGGGCCAGTGTGATCTCCTGGACTCGTTTCGATCGCCTCAGGGGGTCGGAGAGGTATTTCCCAGATTTTTTTTCCCCATATTGGCCCTGGGGTTTTCACTCTGGGTTTTCGCCTCTCCCTGGAGATCACATGGTCTGGAATGGGGGGGATGGGGGTGAGTTAATAGGTTGTGATGAACAAAGCATCGTAGCTGTGAGGGACAGCTCGGTGGATAGGATATTAGGATGTAGATAGGCTGGAAAATTGGGCGGGGATCCTGGATTCAGGATTCAATCCTGGACCGGGGAGCGGCGCGGGCTTGGAGGGCCGAAGGGCCTGTTCCTGTGCTGTATTGTTCTTTGTTCTTTGTTCTTTGTGTTCTACTATCTCATTTATACTAAATAATCTCACCAGGAAAAAATGGATCTTGTCAATACCGATAAAAATACACCGTAAACGCGTTTTGTTAAATCTTACTGATAAACAAACTCTCTGGCACTGAATTTGTAGTTTGGGGAGGCTAATTCTTTGAAGTTTTAGTTATTGTTGGAGATATAAAATATTCGAACATTTTTTGTTTAAGGACATACGACTGTTAATTGCTTACATAGGTCTCAAGGTATAGAATATAGACCCCTGCACTTCATTTGCGCTGTAAATTGCAATAGGTTTTTTTTGCAAATTTCTGTTGAAAATCCATGGGAAAGCGCTTAGGTGACGAAGGTGGCCCATAATGTTTTTAACGTTGACAGGAGATTTCAACCTAATGTCAAACAGGTTAAAGAGTCAGACAATAAAACAACTTTGTCCTGATAGGCTACTGCACACATTGGAAATCCTTTGCAACAGTCCCGCTTTGCCTGCATTAACGCAATGGAAAACTGGTGCAGCAACTTTTCCGCTGCATTTCAATTAGAACATGTGTTGCAGAGGGCAGAAAGCTGCACAATTTCCACTTCGTCAATGTCTGTGATCAGTACTGTTATAGGTGTTGCGGACGGTAACGGGGATTTTATGATGTGCTACAAAACAAGCTTGAATGAAGCGTTACATTGGACACCGGATATTGTGAATAGTGTGGATGACAGTAATTCGAATCTGAAAATCAATCTTTGACACATACAAAAATCATTTGCAGCATTCGGTTGGTAGTTTGAGATTTACGACGCCACTTAAATAGCACGAGCACTAAAATAGATAAATCCTATTTCTTTCGTGCTGAATTCAATTTCAATATATCAAGTAAACTCAGCAACGTAATGTTGCTAATGGTATATGAGTCGAAAGACCAACAATGATACATATTTGCGTAAATTTTGAAAGTATGGTCTGTTGGACGGCAAATTCGTGACTTTAACTGTGCTTCGGCGGAAACGGCGGTCCGATTTTCACAAATGGTGAGCGACATTTGTCTCAACCTTATTTATGCCACATGATTTACTCTGTGGCTTGATTTGACTGAATTTTGAAAAAGAATGTTGCGTAGGCAAATATCCTGTCAATATACCGCTGGTTTCCCAAGGTCATCAGCTGAGGTTAAGAAATTATGAATCGGTAAAGAGGTGCTTGCATTTTTGGAAAGAAACAATGGTACAAGATATCGACTTTGTCAAGTGTATGTCGAAAATCCTATGATCAATTAAAAATGTTGCGAATATCTTAAGCCTATCGAAAGACTGTTTCCGAATTCATCTGGTTGAATCCATTGACCATAAAAGCATGAATACAATTTGGAGCAGGAATAGGACATTTGATAGCTCGTGCAAAACAAATCGATACATGAAGATAGCTATTCTCAACTTAAAAATTGCTGCCGGCATTAAAGGGAAAAAAACTAATTTCAAAATGTTGGAATAGGGTTAATTAAGAATCTCAAACGGTGATAAGGTAGGCATGTTAAAAAATGCAAGAGTTTATAAAGTCAACATAAACGAACTTGTGCAAATATATTAGAGGGTAGTGGATGCGAATGACTAATTTGGTTTTTTTTGCATGCTAACTGATGACTGTGAAATTGCAAATGAAAGTAAGGAAATCGCACAGAAACTAAACATGTATCTTGCGTCCGCATTCACAGTTTAAGAAAATTATACCATGCCAAGGAAAGGCATCGTATTACGATCATTTTTTAAAATCAAATTTACAATACTGAAGAGCATCATGACACGATTGAATTATTAATTGCCAGGATGAGCTAATTTTTGTTCCAGTTATTTAAATTGAGCAGTTAAGAACATTGCTATGCCCTCAACATGATCGTTTAAAGTTTTTGTGGTTCAGTTGGCATGACTTGGAAAATGCCACGTTCCTTCGATATTAAAGGACGTGTGGAACTATAAAATGGTAGAACAACTGGCCTAAGGTCCGTTGCAGGGACATTTCGATCAGAATGAGTCTAGAACAAATTGTTGGAAAATTTGCCCGAAGGCAAAGCCCAATGGGCCGCATAGTCATCATTCTCCATGTCAGAAATGCGTTTCCTCATGACAGTATCGGTGGGAGAGACAACCACATTGTCCTTGTGGTTATGAAGTACAACCTTCTTTCTGATTAGATGTTCCATTGCTCTCTGTGGTTCTACGACGTTATAAACGTCAGAAATTGCGAACGCAGCTTCACTGTGGCATAATGGTTAGCACTGCGGATAGGATCGATTCTTCCCTTCGGTAATTGCCGGTGTGGAGTTTGCACGTTTTCGTGGTGTCTGCGCAGGTTTCTTCCGGCTTCTCTGGTTTCCTCCCACAGGTTAGGTGGATTGCCATGGCAAATTGCCCCTTATTGTCCAAAGACGTGAAGGTTAGGTGGATCAGACATGGCAAATGCGCGGGTGTTACGGGAATAGGACGGGGTTCTGCGTAAAAAATCTCTTTCGAAGCGCAGACTCGATTGACTGACTGGCCCCCTTCTGCGCTGTAGGGATTCTGTAAACTAGGCACCCACGAGACGTTGTTTGGCCTCCACAGCAACCGCCTTATTATTCTGCCTTAATCTGTAACTGCTGGTATTATTTCAACATGTTTGCGACCATCTTTCCTCAGAAGAACGTTCCTCCTCAGGTTGATATAATTACCCACAACGCGGGTTGGTTTAAGAGCAGCAGATAGATATGTCGCATAAGCCAAATGGACAGGAAGTCCCTGCGACTCTTAACAATTGGGAATGGTTTGCCGGTCCAGCAGTGTGATGAGGTAGCTGACCCGAGTCGAACATTGATCTCTCTAACACGGAATGACGGTCTTCTGCTCTTTAGCCAAAGTTTCAGAAATGTATTTTCTGTTCCTTCGCCAACGGAAGAAGGCTAAGCTCTTCCCACTCGTTGATACGAATATACGAATTGGGAGCAGGTTCACAAATTCGTTCCCACTCGCTGTTCGGCCACTGAATAGGATGATGTGACTGGGGCCTCAGTTCCATATCTACTTCTGCCTTAAAATGTTCAAAGACCTTTTATCTACCTCTCTCTGGAAAAGACTCACAACACTTCAAGAGAGAAAAATGAAACTTGTCATCTCCATCTGAAATGGAAGAATTAGTTTTGCAAATTTCTGTCCACGAGTTGCATTTTCTCTCACAAGGGAAAGCAGCTTTTGAATCTTCACCCTGGAATCTGCACGCAGGATCTTGTATGCTTAAATGAGATCATCTCTCAATCGTGTAAACTCCAATGAATGAAGGATCAGCTTGGTCAACTATTTCTCATAAGATACCCACTTCTCCCACCTCAGATGTCAGTTGAGTGAATCTTGCCTGAGCTACTTATAAGCTATTTAATGGTTTCTAAATTATGGAGACGAAAACTCTACACAAAAGCCCAGGTGTAGGCTCAACAACACTGTAGAGAGCTGCAGGAATTCATCGCTACATTTATATTGTGTTCCAGTTGCAATAAAGGTGAAAAATTTACTTACCTCCTTAATCTCTGTTTTTTTTCATAGTTTCTGCCAAAGTGGACAATTTCACATTTTCTCACATTATACACCATTTGCCAGTTTTTTTTTACCCACTTACTTAACCTACTTATATCCCTTAGCAGATTCCTAACGTCTGTTCAGAACTTACGTTCCTACCACTCTTTTCATTTTCAACAAATCTAGGAACCATCACTTCAGTCAAGTCACTGCAATAAGCTGCGAATTGGTGAGACACCAACATTGATCCCTTTACACTCTACTTGCCACATTTTGCAGGGCGGACAATGAGCCATTTATGCCTACTCTCTGCTTCCGATTATTGGTCAATCATTGATAGATGTTAACATAATACCCCTTACACTATGATCTCTTTGTTTTTTGTAGTAACCTTTGATGTGGCACCGAGTCGAATGTCTTCTGGAAATTTCAGTAGAACACATCTACAAGTTCCTCTTTGTCCATGTCGCTTCTACTTCCTCCAAAAACTCAAAAAGTCATCAGATATGGTTCCGTTCACAAAACAACTTTGAATTTGCCTAATTGCAGAGTAGAAGGGTATATGTGGTTACACTGAAAGAGTTGGATGAGCAAGGATGGGACGAGTTACCAACGGAAAATATATTTCAGTGTCGAATAGTTGAACATAATGCCCACCTTCACTGCTCTACGTTTTAGGAATTCTGCGATTTATTATGATCTAGAATTGAATTATCTGGAGACTGAAATGATGTTATAAGTAGACTCAATAGTACAACTCAAATCACCAGCAATAGTGTAGTTTAAATGACGTGTAGATGCATATTTCTGTTGGACCCATGTGAGGAAAAGTATTGGAGTGGATGCATTTGCTATTATTTTGTACTCCTATAATGCTTGACAGATTTTTTTGTAACATTCCTTTGCCATGCTCCAAAACGGAATCATATGAGTTTCAATATTATTTATCTAAGTTTTCTGTTCAAAACCATTTTTATTAGTTAACCCTAAAATTCTTATCCCTAAAGTATTTCACAATCGATGGAAGTTATTTCGAAATGAGCAAGGTTGACAAAAATGCAAATATCACTTTTGGTGCAGAGTACATAATCATTTTCAGTGCATCCAATGCAATTTAAATTCTCTAATCTATCTTTAGGATACAAGTTTAAACATGATTTGATTTGTCTATCGTCCAAACGTCATAAGTACTCTCGCACCGTATTGTTTCAAAACCTGTGGCCATATATTCAAGAGAATTAATATCAATGATCGGTCAGTTAAAGTCCTGCCTTTGAAACAAGTTGCTCAGTGCTGGGAAAACACTGTTTAATCAAAAAGGTTTTTGGATGAAGTTCAGATTGCTGAATTTAAACATTTTTATACGAACCTGCCAATAAAATCAGACAATTAAAAACGTGTGGGCCATTCATCCTGTCCTAGGCAGTTGTAAAACATTGTTTGTTACAATATATACACTTAACGCCGAAAGGAAAGTACGTGCTCTTCTGGTGCTAGTGAGCAAACAGATAGAATGCCAGTTCAAATGTGGGCGAGGTGATCCATTGGCCAACTTGATGATCAAAAGAAACCTTGGAAATCGCTCTTGCATAAATACCCGAAATCGCTATATTTTCTAAGTGTAAATGGACTCTTCAATCAAAAACAGGTTTCAATCACCTTTGAAGGAACTCAGTGCATCAACATCTATCACACAATACCACCTTCAAGGATGCAGTATTTATAAGTCGAGACTATAATCATTAGGGTTTACAAGAATGAGAGATTATCTTCTTGAAACATACATGTTTCTAATGAAAGGTGAAGGGATAGATTCTTCCGAAATAATATTCCTCATGGGGGATGCCACAACTATGGCACAACGTTTACAAATAATGAATACTTCATTTAAGGCGGTAATGAGGAGGGATTTCTCCTTTAAGACCGCTTGTGCTTAGAATTCTCTCATTAAATTAATTCAGGGCTTCAGATAGTTTTTTTCTGATTTCCAAGTGAATGGACGGTTATTGTGAACCGGTCCAAATGTGGATTATTGTGACAATCGGATCCTCAATTATTTCATTGAAGAGTAGAACAGACTCGATGGATCGAATGGCAGAATTTTGCCCCTCTTTCATAGGATATTGTGATTCTTATGATCTTGTAAGGAATGTCTGCAAGAGTATGGGACGTCAGCCAGGCTCGATCATTCGGTTTGATCATGCCGATCATTAATCAAGTCTCCACTTTGATACAATTTGATTCCCATAGATTACAAAATCGTGTCGATCTCAATCTTGAAGATGCTCAAAAAATGAGTATCGACTACGTTTTGCATAAAAAATTCAAATAGTTGCTCCTATGTGAGTGAACAAATCCTACCCTCATCGTACCCCTAAATGCTCATTCATCTCTTATCTGGAACTATGGCCACTGTTGTGGATTTTACGGCTTGCCGAATAAGCCGCTTCACATGTATTCAATCAAGCCTTCGCAGGACTTCTTTCAACGTAGATTTTAAATGATGGCCATGCGTTTCACCGAACCGATTTAATTAGAACAAAAATCGGAACTGGAACATAATCGATTCCTTTATTAACCTCAACACCTCAATCGGATTCCCTTCAGTCAATACTCTTCAAAACGTAGATGACTACTTTTAATCATTCCTCTTGATAGAGTCATAGAATAGCTACAGTGTAGAAGGAGGCCATTCGGCCCATTGAGCCTGCTCCGACAACAACCCAGCCAAGCCCTATTCTCGTAATCCCACATTTCTACCCCGCTAATCTGTCTAATTTGCACATCCCGGGACACTAAAGGGCAATTTAGCATGGCCAATGTACCTAACCCGCATACCCCCTGTGGACTGTGGGAGGAAACCGGAGCACCCAGAGGAAAGTTACACCGGGGCATCGGGAGAATGACACGTGGGTCACAGTTAGGAGGAGTAAAGGGCTGAAGGGTAAAGTACAAGGGAGGTCTCCAGAGGTGTCTCAAAATAGGAAGGGCTTGGTGACAGGTGTAAGAGGGGAGGGGAGTGGACAGTTAGAAGAAGGGCCACCTGTGGTTGTCCCACTCCAAAACAGGTACATTGTTTTAGATAGTGTGGAGGAGTGTGCCTCTCCAGGGGTAAGACACAGTGACCAGGTCACTGGCACACAGTCAGGCTCTGTGGCCCGGAAAGGGAAGAGAGGGGTTAGGAGAGCGATAGTGGTGGGGGATGCGTCAGTTAGAGGGACAGACAGGCGATTCTGTGGGGGCGAACGGGACTCCAGGATGGTAGTCTGCCTACCTGGTGCTGGGGTCACGGATGTCTCCGAGCGGATAGGAGGCATTTTAAAAGGGGAAGATAAAGAAACGGATGTCATTATACACATTGGTGGAAATGACGTAGATAGGAAGAGTAGGGGGGTCCTAAGAGAGCAATTCAGGGAGTTGGGAAATAGGTTAAAAAGTAGGGTCACTAGGGTGGCCATCTCTGGGCTGCTCCCAATGCCTCGTGCCAGTGAGGATAAGAATAGGGAGTTGGTTCAAATGAATGCCTGGCTAAAGGACTGGTCCAGGAGGGAGGGCTTTATTTTCATAGACCAATGGGAGGTTTTCAGGAGAGGATGGCACCTGTACAAGAGGGAGGGGTCACAACTAAGTTGGAAGGGCACAAATATCCTGGCTGGGAGCTTTGCTAATGCAGTTCGGGGGGGTTTAAACTAGTATGGCAGGGGGGTGGGGATCAAAATATTAGGTCTATAAGTGTGGTGGCTGGGGACGAGCTTGGGGCTGGGACAAGGCTGGCAAAGAAGAAGAGCACTCTGGGGGAGGACGACCTCACTGAGCCTGGGGGTCTGGAGTGCTTATACTTCAATGCAAGGAGCGTAGCAGGTAAAACAGACGAACTTGGGGCCTTAATGCGCACGAGGAATTTGGATGTGGTTGCGGTGACAGAGACTTGGTTGAAAGAGGGACAGGACTGGCAGCTGAATATTCCAGGGTACAAGTGTTTTAGGCGAGACAGAGGAGGGGCCAAAAGAGGTGGGGGAGTAGCGGTATTGGTTGGAGAGCATATTACAGCGGTGCAGAGGGAGGACAATTCGGAGGAGTCGTGTAGCGAGTCACTCTGGGTGGAGCTTAGAAACAGGAAAGGCGCAGTCACTATGTTGGGGGTGTACTACAGGCCCCCCAACAGCCCAAGGGAAGTGGAAGAATGGATATGTCAGGAGATACTGGATAGGTGCAGGAAATATAGGGTTGTTGTAGTGGGAGACTTCAATTTCCCTGGTATAGACTGGAAATCGCTGAGGGCAGGGACTCTGGATGGTGAGGCATTTGTAAAATGTGTACAGGAGGGTTCGTTGGAACAATATGTGGACAGCCCAACTAGAGAGGGGGCTATACTGGACCTGGTGCTGGGGAATGAGCCCGGACAGGTCTTCAAAGTTTTGGTTGGGGAACATGTGGCAAATAGTGACCACAATTCTGTTAGCTTTAGGATAGTGATGGAAAAGGATGAGTGGTGTCCCAAGGGTAAGGTGTTGGATTGGGGGAAGGCTAACTTTATTGGGATCAGGCAGAAATTGGCAGCTCTTGATTGGGAGAGGCTGTTTGAGGGTAAATCCACATCTGGTATGTGGCAGTCTTTTAAGGAACGGTTGTTAGGGCTACAGGACAAGCATGTGCCTGTAAAAAAGAAGGATAGGAAGGGTAGGATTAGAGAACCGTGGATAACCAGGGAAATTGAGGGACTGGTCAAAAGGAAAAGAGAGGCGTATGTTAGGTCCAAGCAGCTAAAAACGGAGGGAGCTCTGGAGGAGTATAATGAAAGTAGGAAAATACTCAAACGGGGAATTAGAAGAGCAAAAAGGGGTCACGAAATGTTCTTGGCAGACAGGATTAAGGAGAATCCCAAGGCATTTTTTTCAAACGTTAGGAACAAAAGGGTTGTTAGGGAAAAAATCGGACCTCTCAGGGACAAAAGTGGGGACTTATGCTTGGAGCCCAAAGAGGTAGGGGAGATCCTAAATGAATACTTTGCGTCGGTATTCACTAAGGAGAGGGATGTGTTGACTGGGAGTGTCTCAGAGGGGAGTGTTGAACCGTTGGAGAAAATCTCCATTACAAAGGAGGAAGTGTTAGGTTTGTTAGAGAATATAAAGACTGACAAATCCCCAGGGCCTGATGGAATCTATCCAAGGCTGCTCAGGGAAACGAGAGGTGAAATCGTTGGGCCTCTGACGCAAATCTTTGTCTCGTCACTGGACACAGGTGAGGTCCCAGAGGATTGGAGGATAGCCAATGTGGTCCCGTTATTTAAGAAGGGTAGGAAGGGTAACCCGGGTAATTATAGGCCGGTGAGCTTGACGTCCGTGGTGGGGAAGTTGTTGGAGAAGATTCTTAAAGATAGGATGTATGCGCATTTAGAAAGGAATAAACTCATTAACGATAGTCAACATGGTTTTGTGAGAGGGAGGTCATGCCTCACGAACCTGGTGGTGTTTTTTGAAGAAGTGACCAAAATGGTTGACGAAGGAAGGGCCGTGGATGTTGTCTATATGGACTTTAGTAAAGCATTTGACAAAGTCCCTCATGGTAGGCTAGTGAAAAAGGTTGGATCCCATGGGATAAAGGGGGAGGTGGCTAGATGGGTGGAGAACTGGCTTGGTCATAGAAGACAGAGGGTGGTAGTGGAAGGGTCTTTTTCCGGCTGGAGGCCTGTGACTAGTGGTGTACCGCAGGGCTCTGTATTGGGACCACTGCTGTTTGTGATTTATATAAATGATCTGGAAGAAGGAGTAACTGGGGTGATCAGTAAGTTTGCGGACGACACAAAACTGGCAGGACTTGCAGATAGTGAGGAGCATTGTCAGAGGCTACAGAAGGATATAGATAGGCTGGAAATTTGGGCAAGGAAATGGCAGATGGAGTTCAATCCTGATAAATGCGAAGTGATGCATTTTGGTGGAAATAATGTAGGGAGGAGCTACACGATAAATGGAAGAACCATAAAGGGTGTAGAGACGCAGAGGGACCTGGGTGTGCAAGTCCACAGATCTTTGAAGGTGACGTCACAGGTGGAGAAGGTGGTGAAGAAGGCATATGGCATGCTTGCCTTTATAGGACGGGGCATAGAGTATAAAAGTTGGGGTCTGATGTTGCAGATGTATAGAACGTTGGTTCGGCCGCATTTGGAATACTGCGTCCAGTTCTGGTCACCACACTACCAGAAGGACGTGGAGGCTTTGGAGAGAGTACAGAGGAGGTTTACCAGGATGTTGCCTGGTATGGAGGGGCTTGGTTATGAGGAGAGATTGGGGAAACTGGGGTTGTTCTCCTTGGAAAGACGGAGGATGAGGGGAGACTTAATAGAGGTGTATAAAATTATGAAAGGCATAGATAGGGTGAACGGTGGGAAGCTTTTCCCCGGGTCGGTGGTGACGTTCACGAGGGGTCATAGGTTCAAGGTGAAGGGGGGGAGGTTTAACACAGATATCAGAAGGACATATTTCACACAGAGGGTCGTGGGGGCCTGGAATGTGTTGCCGGGCAAGGTGGTGGAGGCGGACACACTGGGAACGTTTAAGACTTATCTGGACAGCTATATGAACGGAGTGGGAATGGAGGGATACAAAAGAGTGGTCTAGTTTGGACCAGGGAGCGGCGCGGGCTAATTGTTCCTGGTTTCTCGTTTCAAGGCTTCATTCTATGATCATCTTGCTGGTGCCAGTACAGACTGCGGATAGTTGGGAACCTGTCTCGGGGGCAGGGAATTCATATGGTGTTCGTGGAAGTGGAAATGACTCGGGTTGGGAAGCATTTTCCGATCGGGGCCATTGTGATCTCCTGGACTCGTTTCGATCGCCTCAGGGGGTCGGAGAGGAATTTCACAGATTTTTTTCCCCATATTGGTCCTGGGGTTTTTCACTCTGGGTTTTCGCCTCTCCCTGGAGATCACATGGTCTGGAATGGGGGGGTGGGGGTAAGTTAATAGGTTGTAATGAACAAAGCATCGTAGCTGTGAGGGACAGCTCGGTGGATACGATATTGGTATGTAGATAGGCTGGAAAATTGGGCGGGGATCCTGGATTCAGGATTCAATCCTGGACCGGGGAGCGGCGCGGGCTTGGGGGGCCGAAGGGCCTGTTCCTGTGCTGTATTGTTCTTTGTTCTTTGTTCTTTGAAACCCACACAGACACAGGGAGAATGTGCAAACTCCACACAGACAGTGACCCAAGCTGGGAATTGAACCCAGGTCCCTGGAGCTGTGAGGCAGGAATGATAATCACTGTGCAACTGTGCCGCCCTTAAGATAACTACGATGCTCTCTGTTCGCAATCATTTAACACCTTGATATCTTAGTCTTGCGAGGTTACCGAAGGTCTGAAAGTAAGATGAATGCCTGATAAAATGAACAAGACAGTACACATCGTCTTATAATGACTTTTTGTTTGAATATCCGCCAATCCAAACTTGTTTCAGACATAAATTTATTGCATTGAAAATATGCCATCAGCGATGAATGCATTATGTTTGCATTTTGGTTGGTACTTTGCCCCGAAGACTTGGTGAAATGGTTACAATTCACAGATGCATAACCATGGAATTCTACTAATTTGGTATTATTTGTCATTCGTGACCAGAGTCTCTCAGCACAACATTAAGACCTATTGAAACGGGAGAACATCGTCTGCAGCTCTCAGGCTCATATACATCTTGATAAGTTTTGAAAATTTGATGCATGTGCCAACAGCACCAATGTCCAAACGATCGATCTAAATAATTAAGACCAACCAAATAGTTGACCATTACTTGCATCATTGGTCCCCAAAGAGATCAAAATCTATAACCATGTTTGTGTGCGACTTTCAGCCAGTTCTTCATCCAATTCATAACATTATCACTAATACTAGAGCTTTAAATCCTATCAACATTCGCTCTCTGTTGTGCAGTGCCAGATCTAAAGCTTTTTACATGACAATGAAAGCAATGCTGGGCTTGGATCATGCACGGATTTCAGACTTTCTTCAAACATACAATTACATTTGTAATACATACTCTGTCCTTCCGTTTAAAATTCATGTTTTGCAACATTAAAATTATGGTCTCTTCCAAAAACAAAATCATAGGTGATATCTCTATTGATTCCTTCCAGCATGTTAGCTCGTACTAATGTCAAACTAATGGGTTTGTAGCTGATCAAATCGAAATTATTACCTTTTGCATATAAAAAAATGAGGGCAACATTAGCTTTCTTTCTGTCGATGAGAATCACGTACGAGGGCAGCAAATCATTAAAAATGCATCCTAGAGATACGAACGGTGCACGTTCATCTCGTTTTGTACCTTTTGGTCTATATCATGGGAACTTCCTATCATCAGCTTCTAAAGTTTTTGGAAAAAAAAAGATTACTCAACATCAGTGACGAAGGGAAAGCGGTAGATGTGGTTTATATGGATTTTAGCAAGGCGTTCGATAAGGCCCCCATGCAAGGCTTCTAGAAAAAGTGAGAGGGCATGGGATCCAAGGGGCTGCTGCCCTGTGGATCCAGAACTGGCTTGCCCAAAGGAGACAGAGAGTGGGTGTCGGTGGGCCTTTTTCTAAATGGAGGTTGATCACCAGTGGTGTGCCCCAGGGATATGCTCTGGGACCCTTGCTGTTTGTCATTTTCATAAATGACCTGGAAGAGGAAGTGGAGGGATGGGTTGGTAAGTTTGCCGTCGACACGAAGGTTGGTGGGGTTGTGGATAGTCTGAAGGGATGTCAGAAGTTACAGAGGGACATAGATAGGATGCAAGACTGGGCGGAGAAGTGGCAGATGGACTTCAACCCAGATAAATGCGTAGTGGTCCATTTTGGCAGGTCAAATGGGATGAAGGAGTACAATGTAAAGGGAAAGACTCTTAGTACTGTAGAGGATCAGAAGGACCTTGGGGTCCGGGTCCATAGGACTTTAAAATTGGCCCCGCGGGGTGGAGGAGGTGGTTAAGAAGGCGTATGGTGTGCTGGCCTTTATCAATCGAGGGATTGAGTTTATGAGTCCGGGGATAATGATGCAGCTATATAAGACCCTCATCAGACCCCACTTGGAGGACTGTGCTCAGTTCTGTTCGCCTCATTACAGGAAGGATGTGGAAAAGATTGAAAGGGTGCAGAGGAGATTTACAAGGATGTTGCCTGGATTGAGTGGCATGCCTTATGAGGAAAGGCTGAGGGAGCTCGGTTTTTTTTATCCTTGGAGAGACGTAGGATGAGAGGAGATCTAATAGAGGTATATAAGATGTTGAGAGGCATTGATCGGGTGGACTCTCAGAGGCTTTTTCCCAGGGTGGAAATGGCTGCTATGAGAGGACACAGGTTGAAGGTGCTGGGGGGTAGGTACAGGGGAAATGTTAGGGGGAAGTGTTTCACACAGAGGGTGGTAGGCGAGTGGATTCGGCTGCCGTCAGTGGTGGTGGAGGCAAACTCAATAGGGTATTTTAAGAGACTTCTGGATGAGTCCGTGGGACTTAATAGGATGGAGGGTTATAGGCAGGCCTAGAAGGCCTAGGATATGTTCAGCACAACTTGTGGGGCCGAAGGGCCTGTTTTGTGCTGTAGTTTTTCTATGTTTTTGTGTTTCTCTCGAATGCAGTAACTGATTGTCTGTTGGAGTTTGAGGCACTTTTACATTTAGACTCTGAGGAACAACGACCGGATATTACAAATAGCGATGCAGACTAACAAGTTAATTGACTAAGTTTGTGAAACTATTCAACTGCAGCAATCTTAGGGTCAAACTACGGTTTCTGTTTACATGTATCGTATTAAAATTCCTGTAGCATATTGTAATTTACATTGGCAAAATAGCTGATCTTTGTGACACCAACGGAAAATAGCTTTCTTCTGCATTTGACAGTCTTTTTGAATGTTGGTTTGATCACAATCGGCTTGCCATCTCTATGTGAAGAAGGAAAAAAACAGCTTTCTGTGGAGGCAAGTAAAAATTAAACACAAGCACTTCGATTGTTACATACTGATCCGCAAACACACGTAAGGTTATTGGCTGGAATTCTAAAACATAATCCCTGAATACAATTCCGAAATCAGGTCTACGGTTTCATTTAAAATGCATCCTAAATTTAATACTCTATTCGCTGAAAGTTCATTGGATCTTATTGATACATTTCTGGTCCTGATTTGTGCATTGAATTACCTCAGTGGTTTTATCATCAAATACAATTACTTACATATTCTTAACACCATGAGCGATTGCCCACAATTGACTTCTCACCTGTTAAGCAGGTTGATAGGCAATGGCAAACATAAGCTCAATTGTTCATGTCAATTTTGCACACTGACGGACAAAGTCAGAGAAACATATTGTGTTGCTTTTTTTAATCACACTGGAACATTGGAACATAGGACTTATGGAACATAGCACATAGCAAGAATAGGCTATGCAACTCGGCGAACCCACTATGCCATCTCACAAGATCATGGCTGATATGCTTTTGGTCTCGACTGCACTTTGCCGCCTATGACTCCCCTCCCTCACCCACCACAATAGCCTTTGATTTCCTTGCGTATCAAAAATCGTTCTAACTCTGCCTTGAATAAATCCAGTAACCCAGCTTCCATTGCTTTCTGGCAAAGAGAGTTACATGTAGTTATGAAACTATGAGAACAAACGTTTTCCTCATCTCCAACTTAAATGGTGAAAAATTGAACACCCTGGGTCTAGTCTCTCCATGAGTGGAGACACACTCTAGGTATTACCCATGACAAATCGCCCCAGGATATTATGTGTTTTAATCAGGTCACGTTTCATTCTTCGAAACTCTAATATGTATAGGTCCAACCTGTTCACCCTTTCTTCATACAATAACAGGAATGAGTCGAGTGAACCTTCTGTGAGCTGCATCTAAAACAATCATATCTTATATTCCAAAAAGCAGATCAGAAATGTATACAGTATTTCCGATGTCTCACCAATGTCCTGTACAGCTCAACTAAGACACCCCTTCATTTATATTCAATGTCTTGTGCAATAACTACCAATGTTCCATCTGCCTTCCGAAGTACTTGTTGAACCTGAGCACTATCTTTTTGTAATGTATGTACCAGAACACACAGATCCCTCTGTGCCATCCAGCTGTGCAATCTCTGTCCATTAAAATCACATGCTCCTTCTTCCTGTCATGTCAGACAGGTTCATATGTTCGCGCACTATACTCCATCTGCCAATATTTTGTTCAGTTGCATAGCCTCTCTAAATACCTACACAGACTCTCTGCCTCCTTTTGACAACTTAATGCCTGTGTTCGTACCATTTGCAAATTTATATATCATGCATTCGGTCCCCTCATCCAAACCACTGATGTAGGTGATTCACAGTACTAATCTCTCTGGCACTCCAATTCGTGCTAACCTGAAGAAGGCCCATTTCTCGTGAGTCTCTCCTTCCTGCGAGCTTAACAATCATTTAGCCTTGCTAATATCTTACCCCATAAACATTGTAATCATATAACCTGGAGTAACATTTGAGGTGCCACTATATCAAATGACTTTCTGGAAATTCAACTACACCACATCTACGGGTTCCCCTTTATTCACCATGCCTACTGCATCCCCAGAAACTCGAATCATTTGAACTTCGCTGCTCTTTAACAACCCAATGTTGGTTCTACCTAATGGATTACAACAATTGGCAGTGTGGCACAATGGTTGGAACCGCTGTCTCACAGTGCCAGGTACTGGGTTCAATTCTAGCCTTGGGTGACTGTCTGTGTGGAGTTTGCACATTCTCCTCGTTTCTGTGTGGGTTTCCTCTGGGTGCTCCGGTTTCCTCCCACAGTCCAAAGAAGTGCGGGCTAGGTGGATTGGCTATGTTAAATTGACCCTAATGTCAGGGGCATTGGCAGGATAAATACGTAGGGTTACAGGAACAAGGCATGGATGGGATTGTCATCGGTGCAGACTCTATGCACCGAATGGCCTCCTTCTGCACTGTATGGATTCTATGATGATTCTATGATTCTATAAATTACCACATAAAGGATGCTAGGCTAATTGGTCTGTAGTTTCCCACTTTCCCTTTGGCTAATTTCTTGAATATAGGTGTTACATTGGCTATTTTCCAATCATCTGGGAGCTTTCCAACTTCTAAGCAATTTAGTGAGATTGTAAACAATGCATCTAGTCTTCTGCAGCCACATGATAATGACAGTAGATTGCAGGCCATCTGGCCCTGGAGACTTGCAAGCCTTTCGGACTAATAGTTCTTACAGCAGCATTCCTCTAGGGCTTGAATTGTTTTAGCATCAACCCTCCCATTCATCTGGGGACTTTCAAGTATCCTGGGAAATTTTCTAAGACAGTGATAACAGACACAAAATCTAACTTTTCCTCATCTCAGTCTAAATGGTCTACTCCATATCTGAGAATGAATCCCCTGGTTCTTAGATTTCCAGACCAGGGAATACATTCTCTCTGCATCTAATCTGTCTACTCCTTTTAGAACTTCATATGCTTCAATCAGATCCCCTTTCGTCCTTGTAAATTAAACTGAATACAGCCCAGTGAAAACAATCCCTCCTCATAGGACAGTCACACAACACTAATATCAGCCAGGAGGGATGATCTTAGATTTGAAGAACAGAATCTGGAATCTGTTTGATTGGAGCTAAGAAAGAGCAAGGCGAAACAAACATTGTCACAATTTGTTTATAGGCCAGAGAACGATAGTGGTAGTATGCGGCAGCGTGTTAATCAGATCATTAGAGACACGTATAGCACAACAATCATGGATGACTTTCATCTGCATATAGACTAGGGACTAGACAAATGAGTACCGCTCCTGTAGAAAATGCTTTCCTGGAGTGTTAAGAATGGATTTCTAAAGAGGTATGTTCAAGAACCAATCAGAACTTGGCAGATAGAATATAATGTGGAAAATGTCAAGATACATACATTGTTAAGAGGAACAGATGCTCAGAGTATTTCCTAAATGTCATGAAATTGCACGAAAGGATTTGGATATCCTCGTCAATAAGGCACTGAGTTTATATGCAGGTGCTGCAGGCAAATAGGAAGACTGATGGTATACCAACCTTTATCGTAGGGGAATGTGAGTACTCTATTGAAGTCTACTGTATAGAACCTTGATGAGAGTGTAGGTGTAGCCCCTTTGCCTCCGGAAAATTTTAATTGATATAGTGGAAGTGCAACAAAAGTTCATCAGAAGGGTTCCCACATGGCAGGACAGTCCCGTGAAGAGATACGGGGGAAATTGGGCCTGTACTCTCTTGATTTGCGTAGAAAGACTGGTGATGCCAGTGAAGCCGACAAAATACGAATGGATGGGCAGAGGAGATGCAGGTAACGTATTTTCTCCTGATTGTGTGATGTTTAGGAACAAGGGAACACAATTTCAAAAAAGGAGGAAAAAAAACATTTAGAGCCGAGATAAGGGGAAATGTAAGAGGGCTGTGAATTTTTGGAATTCTCCGCCGCAGACGGCTATGGGAGCTCAACCATGTCGTATTGAACTCAGAGACTGAAAGATCTATAAATGGCAAGAGATAAAATGAAACGTGGATAATGTGGGGAAAGAAACATTGAAGTGGCAGATCGGCCATGATCATATTAATTGACTGGGCAGGCTTGATGGGCCGAATGGCCTTCTCCTCTTCATATTTTCCTGTGATCTTATGTTCTCATGTTCATTATTCAACCATGGAGGGTGCATTCTTCTTACTGAGTCGTTCTTTCTCACTGCAATAAATTACTTCTTTGAGTTATGTAAGTTTCCTTAAAATCTGCCATTTCGTCTCCAGAATCTTAGCATTTAGCCTCGTCTCCCAATTAAATTTGGCTGCATCTGCTTTCCTCGCCTCATTGGTCAGATTTTAAACTCAGGTCTTGGATTCACACTTCTCTCCTTCAAGCTGGAGATGAAAAAATAACATGATTGTAATGGAGCCCAGAGGTTCCATTACAAATAAATATTTGATGACTCTTGTCCAATTACAAGTCTTTGAAACTACAATAGAACATAGAACATAGAAAGTCACAGCACAAACAGGCCCTTCGGCCCACAAGTTGCGCCGATCACATCCCCACCTCTAGGCCTATCTATAGCCCTCAATCCCATTAAATCCCATGTACTCATCCAGAAGTCTCTTAAAAGACCCCAACGAGTTTGCCTCCACCACCACCGACGTCAGCCGATTCCACTCACCCACCACCCTCTGAGTGAAAAACTTACCCCTGACATCCCCCCTGTACCTACCCCCCAGCACCTTAAACCTGTGTCCTCTCGTAGCAACCATTTCAGCCCTTGGAAATAGCCTCTGAGAGTCCACCCTATCCAGACCCCTCAACATCTTGTAAACCTCTATCAGGTCACCTCTCATCCTTCGTCTCTCCAGGGAGAACAGACCAAGCTCCCTCAACCTATCCTCATAAGGCATGCCCCCCAATCCAGGCAACATCCTTGTAAATCTCCTCTGCACCCTTTCAATGGCTTCAACATCTTTCCTGTAATGAGGTGACCAGAACTGCGCGCAGTACTCCAAGTGGGGTCTAACCAGGGTCCTATAAAGCTGCAGCATTATCTCCCGACTCCTAAACTCAATCCCTCGATTAATGAAGGCTAGTACGCCATACGCCTTCTTGACCGCATCCTCCACCTGCGAGGCCGATTTAAGAGTCCTATGGACCCGGACCCCAAGGTCCTTCTGATCCTCTACACTGCTAAGAATGGTACCCTTCATTTTATACTGCTGCTCCATCCCATTGGATCTGCCAAAATGGATCACTACACTACAATGTTGCCTGGTTACCTCTGGAAACTGCTGCGTTAAATAAATTGTCCAGAATGCATTCTATGAAGTTATATTCCAAGTTACCTGTGCGAATTTGATTCGCCTAACCTCTGTGTGGATTAAATTCACCCATGATGATTGTGGTAGCTTTCTGACACACCCCATTTATTATTTCTTGTATATTCTATCGTACTGTTTAGCCACCGGTAGGGGACTGTAAATTACTCCCCCCCCCTCGCCCCCCCCCACCTCCCCCCATGTTACCTCGATCACTTTTTAATCCTGATCCCTATCCGAACTGATAATACACCGTTAGCTCGGTTGACTGTACAGCTGGATCGTGATGCCAAGAGCACGTGTTCCATTCCCGCACCGGCTGAGGCCCATCTTCTCAAGCTTGACTCTCGTCTGAGGTGTAATAATCCTCAGATTAATTCACCACTACTCTTCCCTTTGAATGAAGTTTGTGGTCAACTGGGACAATGGTGACTTCACCTTTAACCTCGACTCTATCACCTCGTTCTTTCCCCACACGTGATTCGTTCCATCTGCTATTCCATGTTAAACTGTCTTCACCACCCTGGTTCATCCACTCCCTAGAGCATTCTTGCTAACACGGTTCTGGTGAATGCCGTCCCAATAGTTAAGATCCCACTTTCCCTAGTACTGGTGTCAATGCCTCCTAGATCTAAACACATCATTTCCAGATTCTGAGCTACGTATTCAATTCTCTACTTTTGTTTATCGTGCAAAAAGTTGCTGGTGACTCGAGCCATGCTCCAGAGATAATTACTTTTGTAATTCGCATTTGAATCTAAATTCTATCTGCTCAGAATCCGTAGCAGTAACTATTCGCTATTACTTGTTTTTAGTACCTTCATGGATCTCCCAATGGATGTTCCTGTCCAGTATTAAGCAAATGTCCCGAACGCTGGTAAAAAGCCAGGCAACACAACCGTTTGCATTCATGTTCTCAGATAAAGACTGTGTCTATCACCCTGATTACACTGTGTCACACACCCGTTATATTCTTATTAACTTCGCCAGTTTGAATGGCGTCTTAATCATATGGTCATTTTCGTCATTCACCTTATAGCTTCCTACTTCATCCACAAAAGCTGCAAAAACTTTGACTCTGTTGGCAATTGCAACTGTTTTAATGTCGGAGGCCAGCATGCTTTATAGCGGTTATGCCTTACTACAATTGTGTCTTGTTCATGAGGTGAAATTGTGATTGTGCTTGAGATTGATCAATCGTGTTGACTTTGTTGAAATCCATAACTTAACACAATAATTACCTTTGGGGAAACGATTCTCTTCAGAAGCGTGGTCTAGTCTATCCCCTCAAATATACATATATATATTTTATTACAACCTTTCTTCTTCATCACTGCTTTATTGAAGGACTCTCTACTTATCACACACAAACATAGGCATAGATCTTATCTCAAAACAAATTCCGTCTGGTAGCATTTCTCTCTTCATGCGTCAGCTTCCTTCTGTTTCAGACATGTTCTAAGTTAATATTTCCAAACCATAAGGGGGTGGGTCAGATGTGTAACATGTCGTTAATTCCAACTCTAAAAATGTGTTTGCTTCCCTGGTTACTGGCGTTGGCGATTATTTATTCAGGTATTTCCACTTGACTTTTCAACTTGTGCAAAATGCTTAGAACGCTGGAAATCTACATTTTTCGTTTGAATATGTATATATTATTTTTGGATATCATTGATTTTTTTTCGCTTCCCGCGACGCATTGCTATGCGCGTTCCGAAGTTAGTTGGATTAACGTCACGATTATGTCTTATTAACGTCAAGGACAATTGCACAATCGGATGATAGAAATAACAACGCCGTTTTCAACTAAGGATTGCAATGGCCAATTGATCAGTCTCTTGGACCGATTCAGGATAAGTCCCAGGGCATTTTGGAGCTTCTAAACTTGATTTAGGTGAACTTGGCATTTCTCTGCACTACGTTCCAAAACATTCGGTTACCAATACTACTATAAAAGTTTGATGTTAAAATTAAGCCTGTTGTATACTTTATGCATGTAATACTGGTTACAATTAATATTCCTAACAAAGGCCTGAACATCGATGTTGGAACATGACTATAGCATTATTTATCAACAACCTGTTAATTGCACACGGGAAGTATCGTCAATTGTATATTCTGTGCGACCTTGTTAGTAGATATAAGCCGCATAGATAAAGCAAAACAAGATAACAGGCAATTTCGTATTCAATGTAGAAATTAACCGTATCTGCTAAATATCACTTAACATAGACAAGCACAGCGTGATAGACTTGGGTAAGAATAACAGCATATGCCTGCGTTGCCGAGGTGTGTGACCAAGGACCGTCAGCTGCTGAAAGGCGTGTGAGCTTTTGGTTATCTGATCATGACCATAAAAAATAAATGACGCGAATTTGAAATTGTGCTAGGATATATCAACTGATCAAATAAGTGAGGCAACAGTACATTTCGGACGATGTCCTTTCGTCCCGAACTGATTCCAAAGGGCAGGCGTCGTACCACCCACATATCATGTGAAATGCTCCTTGCCTGATCTAATAAACCTTCAATTTCTATCCGTGAAGACACATGCAATTCAGAATGTTCTCCTGTAATCTGCTCTTCACATCAGATGAATTTCAAGAGAAGTGAGGTAGCATGGCAGAGCAATTGCAAAACAGGGCAGTCAGATCTCAGCAGGAGACATGAACCTGTTATAAGCGGTGCAGTTACTGCTTGCAGTATGTCATACTGTCTGTTCAAAGGAAATAATCCCCAATTCGCACATCCATGATTATTGTCAGCACGTTTTATGTTTGTCGTGTATCTAATTGCTGCAGCGTGTATTTGCTCATGGATGTTACAGATGCACAGAAGAAAGTGTCCCAAGTCCCTGAAAGTGCCAATGTGATAGAAGGCGGAAACATTACGTTCTACTGTGCTTTCCCTTTTAACCGTGATAATACCGACTTGAGTATCCATTGGTGGAAATTAGGAGAAGAGCAATTTTTGCCGTCATGTGAAGACAACAGAACACGAAACTTGAAAAAAGGAGAGGCCACTTTACAGCTGCTGAATATTAGCAGTGGTGACTCAGGAGTTTACTACTGCGGAGTGAAACATTCTGACAGTGTGATTGCAAATGGGACTGGATCAAAGCTAGTTGTCAATGGCAAGTGGAATGGCTACATAAACATATTCACCAGACAGAGACATACACATACACACACAAAAGCCAACAACATGCTGGGTAAGATTTTTTTTCTGAATATACTTTGAGGACTCATATACTATATTACTTGGAATCAAGGCTAAAATCATTTTCAATACCTATATTTACGTAGATATATTCTATGCACTAAATGAACGAGAAGTGTATCATATTGTTTTCTGGATTTAGTTAAACACAGTGGCACAGTGCTTGGCACTGCTGCCTCACAGTTTCAGAGGTCTACGGTTCATTCCCGGCTTGGGTCACTGTCTATGCGGAGTCTGCACGTTCTCACGTGTCTGCGTAGGTTTCCTCTGGGTGTTCCACTTTCATCCCACAGTCCGAAAGATGTGCTGTTTAAGTGCATTGGCCCTGCTGAATTTCCCGCAATGTATCTGAACAGGTGTCAGAGTGTGTCGGCTTGGGGATTTTCATAGTAACTTAATTGTAGTGTTAATGTAAGCCTACTTGTGATACGAATAAAATAATTAAATATATTTTAGCGAGGGTGACTGTTCGACTTTCAATGGTAAAATTTAATCATTTCACTCTTATGACAAATTAATGCAGATAATTCCTAGATTCCCGACAGTGCAGAAGGAAGCAATTCGAATTTGCACCAACTCTTCGGCAGAGCAGCCCACCCTATTTCCGCAACCTCCTGTATTTACCCTGCTAATTCGCACATCTTGGGACACTTATCGGCAATTCAGCGGACGTTCGCACAATAGCCAGGGCCGGAATCGCACTCGGGCCCTCCGTGCTGTGAGGCAACAGTGCTAACCACTTACCACCGTGCCGCCCATAGGGGCACTCACTCAGAATGACAGACATGACAGATTTGTTACAGCGCAGAATGAGGCGATATGACTCGTCGTGCTATCACCAGCTCTTTGATGAGCAACACACGATTGCCATTTTCCCTCCTTGTCCCTACACCCTTCTGTTTCAAATAGCAATCTGACTCTATTTTGAATGCTGTGATTGAACCTCCTGGCGTCAAAAGTTTTCCTGCGTGAAAGAATTGAATCATCCCCTGCGTGAAAAAAAATTTCGTCGTGTCGGTTTTGCTTATTTTACGAATTACTTTAAATTTATCCCGCCTCCTTTTCCAACCTTTCATTAATTTAAGGCTTTTTCTTGAAATACTCTGTTCAGACCATTGATAATTTTAAATACCTCGATCAAATCTCATCGCAGTATTCTTTTTTGCCACGGAAAATAGTCCAGACATTTGTATCATCTTAAATGAAATTCCTCAACCCAAGAATCGTTCTCGTGAATCTTTTCCGCACTCTCTCCAATGTCTTCATATTTTTCCTAAATTATGGTACCCAGAACTCAATATAATATCCATCTGAGGTCGCAACGATGCCTGAGACATGTTCAACGTATACAACTTTTTCTTCTATTCTATGTCCTTATTAAGAATGCCTTGGATACTGTATATTTTATTTACACATCTCTCATTCCGCCATCGTCAATGACTTAGGCATTTATATATCGATCTTCCCTGCTCCGGTGTCTGCATCAGAGTTGTACCCTTTATGTTCTACTACCAATATGAATAAATATTTCTCTTCATTGACGCTCATCTGGCAGGCGCCTACCCTTTCCACAAACTTCTATATGCCCCGTTTAAGGTTCCTAATTATCCTTCTGAAACTTCACATTGCTTCATGTTTGTGTTTGATCCGCAAATGGTGAAATAGTGCCTTGTACACCAAAACCTGTGTTATTAATGCATATAGTGTCCCAACACTGACACGCGGGGAACTCCAATACAAATGTTTCTCCTGCCTTAAAAAAAACAAAAAAAATCAACTGGTGTTCCGTATTTCTTGTTACTCAGTCAATTCTGTATCCATGTTGTTACTTTCCCTTTTATTACAATAGTTCTGAGTTTGTTCACAGTTCTGTTATGCAAAAGTATTACAATTTTTTTTGAATATCCATGTGGACCACTTCAACAAAATTTCACTCATCAACCCTCTCTTAATTCTTTAAAAAATCCAGGAAGTTCGTGACACACGATTTTCCCTGAAAAAATCCGTCCTGATTTTTTTTCTAAATTTACCACAGTTGAACAGCGTTATTGCGTTTGGAAGTTTTCCCTCCACGGAAGTTCAACTGCAAGGTCAAGAGTTGTTGGAATGATCTTTCAACTCGTTTTTGAACAAATGTTCAATTGGCAAATTTCTAGCCTTCTGCCACCATCCCTGATTTGCGAAAGATTGGAAAATTATAACCAGTGCATCTGCCATTTACCCTCACACCTATCTCAGTATCCTTCCATACATCTCATACTGCCCTGGTGCATTTAAGTATGACAGTCTACCTAATCCACCTTCTTTATCAATCTTAAATCATTTCCTCTCTTTAATTCCTCAGCCCCTCCCTCTCTGGTCTCCAAGCACAAATTCCCATTTTGGCCTGCAATCAGTGCAACTCCTCTTTTACCAAACTTATCTTATTTATATGCCTACACAATATATTTGTATTCCTTCTATTTGATCTGCCAGTCTCTTTTCACACTTCTTCATTGCTTCTGTTGATTTGCTTTGTCACTCCACGTCTGAACTTTTTATATTCAATCTGGTTCTCCATTATATTATCCACCTGACATCTGTCATACGCGTATAATTCTTTTCAATCTTCATCTTAACCTCTGCCTCTGTTGTCATCCAGAGAGCAGCTTTAACATATATTTCCATTTCGAGGGGATATTGGATGACACTGCTCGATCTACCATTGCTTCGAATGTTTGCTTAGCTTTTCTTTCCTGCCAAGCTTTGATCCACCTTATTTTGTCCAGATTAATTCTTTTCCATTGACGTCGGATTTCTGACAGTTAATTAATCTTAATTTAAATTGTTATTCTCTTTTTTCTATTGCCACTCTAAACCTTATGTAGGGGCCTGAAAAAAGGATAAATGAAAGAAAAATGAAAAGAGTATGTTTTCTTGAAATATGGGTAAATTTAATGAAAAAGACATTTACCATTGTTCTTTGTTTTCTTGTGAGTTTCAATATCCTGTTTACTGGGCCAAGTACCGTGAACAGAGACTGTTTGTTTGAGTGATGTAAGCTGAGCCAATCCGTTTTCGAGAGAGCTGCACTTTAAGCCAATCAGCTTACTTAGGGGGAGGGAAAAAGAAAAACGGCGGGAGACAGAGGAAGCTGGAGTGGGCAGACACACGTGGGAAAGAGGATCTGTTTCCATGCGATAAAAACCCAGTTTTAACGCCGAGGCAAATAATATTTGTACACTAACATACTTCACAGTATGGCACATATGTTACAGTGGAGTTAAAGCTCGTGTTTATCACAGTTTAGTAACTCGTTTTTTCCAGTTTGAAGTGAAAGGCAGCAAGGTTTAGTCCTGTTTGTTATTTTCATTACTGTTGAGTAAAAGTGTAAAGCTTGTACTCTCAAGCGTCGACGTTTATGCTAGAAACTGCCGGTGAGGGACAGTCAGCTATAAACGCCGGGCGTAATTTTCACTGAGAAGACGGAGAGAATGAGGATTAGCTGAAGCTAACTTGCTAAGTAGCACTGCCTCGGAGGACAGACTTCAGTGCACTGGACCTGCACCACTACGCTGACAGCTTGCTGCATTTTGTATTCCTGCTGCATCATCTTCCTGCTCGCAGACCCTTCTGGACTGTGTGTGTCGTGGTTGCATGAGTAACTGGAGACTATACTATCAGACACTGAACGGTATCAGCACTGTGTTGTTGAGGGTGTGTTTTCTTCATATGTGCACCAACGTATGGGCCCCAACGTTTATAAATCCAAGTGCTTGGTAATATTTTGAACATTTCTCAGGGTTGAAACTGTTTAATTGAAAAATCTTTAGTTTGGGACTCTTAACCTGTTTTCTGAGACGCAACAATGCAAGAAAATAAATTCACTTTTGTTATTCCTTTTGCATGGTTGTCCTGAACCTTTTCTTATTATAAGGGTTACATACTTACCAGTTTAGGAGGCACCATGCTATTATTAATAGGTTATTACTCTAGCTTGCAACTGCATACACTAATCCTTTTGATTGACGCCTGTACTGACATTTATTGGTAAATAGGAAATTTAGCCTAGCTCAACACCAACCGCTAAGAACTCAGGATCCTGTTAATTGAACATTTACATAGTAGCCCCTTATAACATCAAGCACATCCCAGGTATTGCTTTACTTAACTCAGCTGGTCAGAGCATATAGTTGTCAGCAGGGGGTTACACTAATGATAAAACAAAAACTTTCCGCAACATGTTCTTCGACTGATATTTGATCCACTTGTCCACCTCATTCACAAAGGCAGTTCCCACATCCCGCTACTATCATAGGGATGGAAACATACTGTTGCAGAAAATTGCCCTCAACGCACTCTATGGATTGTTGCCCCTCTTGCCCCTTTGCACTACCTCTATTCCAGTTTATATTCCGATAATTGAACTCCCTCATTATAAACTGCTCTTTAATTCTTGCACATACCTTTGATTTCTTCACAATTTTGTACCTCTACATACCGTCAACTCGTTGGTGTCCTCTGGATTACATCGAAAAATGTACTTGCACCGCCTTTAGCTCCAGCAAAATAAGTTATTCACTTAACCATTTTATGATATCCTCCAGGATTACAATACTTTGCTTAATCAATACCATCACGCTTCCTCTTTCTTCCATATTATCCCCGAACAATTATACTACAAATACGTAACACCAAACCCTTCCCTTTGTGTCAGGTCTCCGTTATGGCCGCAACAGCAACCTGCACCGGCAATTTACTAATTTTATGAACTATGCACAGCATATTTAGATTCATGCACATTAATCAGTATTTAGACTCATATTTTCTCTCTTACTCATCATTTCTTCTCTACTTCTCTCTATCACCTCAGCATTCAACTGCGAAAATTCCTCCTTGTTCCTACAACTTCAGTAAGTTAATTTTAACATTTCCCAATAGCACGAGCAAATCGTCCCGCAAGAACTTCAATCACGATGCTGATTAGATGCATTCCATGTGACCTATAGAAGTAACGATTCTTCACTGCATTTTCAAATTAGCCTCCCGTTTACCCTTACTTCAGAGCTGTATCTGAATTTGAGTTTGTTACATCTTCTCCCTGCACATTTCTTAAAAATATCAAATTCAGATGTCTGGTGTGCGGTGTGCTGTTGTGAACAGCATTTCAGCAAATTCATCATGATTCAATCTTTATTTCATTCAAAAAAATGTAGCCCTGTAATATATGAAGAATTTCACACCACATTTGAGATTGAATGTTTTATATGTTTCGTGTATCATGTTGAAATTTTTTATTTGATAAAATAATTTCAAATTCTTCCATCCTGTTTTATCTTGCATTTATAGATGTTCCATCACTACTGACGATATTATTCTTTAGCTCATCTAGTGTCTCACTGTAAATTTCTATCCGGTAATCTTTAATTTGTTGTGGTATGTAAGATCAGCATGGTCTGTTAGTCACACAGTCCAAAAAAGTCAAATGCTTATCTAAATGAACCTCCCATTTGCTCCGTACAAAGTATTCATTTCGCATCGATGCTGATCCACCATTGAGTTTTCATCATCGAGTTTTCCTCTCTTTTGTAACTTGTTCCACAGTTCCCCCAACTCCACTCCGGATTCACTGGCGTGAGATTGAACGTAATGCGTCGGCTTTTCTGATTCTTCTGTGTAAATCTGCTGAATTTTACCCTGGGAATATATCTATTACTTGGTATAACAATGACGTGAATGTTGGGATCGGGATAAGCACAGTCCTACAACTCAATATTAGGGGTCCATACGAATTTTCCAGCACTCTGGAAGAAGCACATCCTGTTAAAAACGCGACTACGTATACCTGCGAATCATCTCATCTCAACGTTCGAATGGCCGTCGCCTACCGATTTATTTTAAATAACACTGGAGGTACAAAAAAAGTTCAGACGAATGAAAAAGGGCAGTTGATGAATACATATTTTCATTGGATAAGAATTCATCTTCGGGCTAAAAAATAACAAGATAATATTCGTACTTAGATTTTGCTTTAACTTCTGCAAGTCATTGACAAGACCAACAATTATTTCCTATCCCTGTTTCTCTCCAAAGATTTTGTGCACATACTTTTGAAGTGTTGCAATTTAGCTAGCCAACGTACATCCACAATGCTGTACTGATAGAAACTTTCAGGTTTTTGACCAAACTCCAGTGAAGGGATATTGATGTATTTTCAAATTTTGATGGGCAACAGAAGAAGGACTTCAAGTCGCTTCCTTCGTCCCATGAGGCGAGAGTGTTATCATTGAGGCGGACTTGATCTCTAATATCATGGACAATCCTCGCCATTTTTCCACATTCTTTTCAAAATACATCAGTGACATTTCAATATTTAATAATGTGGATTTATTAACTAACCAGATCTAAAGCTGTCAGCAAATCAATTTTATGTTAAAAGTTTCTTCCTTAAAATCTGGGCTACGTTAATGCATTTGCTCTGGTCGGGAGTAGAAACCAGTAGGCAGGAATACTGATCTGACAATGATGGGTTCAAAATCTAACTTAAGTTACAAAATGCTGTAAATAAAATTCGGGCTGCAGTAAAAGTCACCATGTTGTATTGTCGAACCAGCATAACAGGCTAACCAAAATTGGGAATTAATCTGGGAAACATATTTTGTACTTCATTCTTGGTTAGGTGCAATGTATCATTCGTCCAATGCTAAATTGCTAACATGATCTCTTTGAGTATTGTTCATGGGCAGTGAAGAAATCGGCCTTTCAAAATTGCAGTATTAAAATTGCCTTATGTATATTGAACTAGGAATTGAAATTGAAAAGAAAGATTAAAGGCTCATGCCATGCTTAGCAGTCGTTTTATTTTTAATGGAACTCAATGACAGTGAAATTTTGAAACGATGGTAGGCGAGACAGAAGGGTGGGAATGTACAACACTGGTAGAACCTCAAGTTTTATTTCTAATATTCATTTTACAGGAGATGACAATGTACTGTGGTACACACAAGTCTATGGATCCACAGGAGGTGGAATCATGATTCTATTGCTCGTGATAATTTTGAGGAAGATACATCCAGTAACAAAATGTAAAGGTAGGAAATAGTGCAATTGATTTCATTTCCAATGGAACCTCCTTATACTTCGTTGATAAGATGAGGGCATATCGGGAAGCATTGAAGTAAGCTAATATGCTTGTCCAATTGGCTGCCCTCCAAACTCATATTAATAATTTGGAGCACGAAACACATAAACGAGTGCAGAACTGAGGGATTGATTTCAGATAATACCCTGAACTAAGATTTCATCTACTGGATGAAGTGCATGTAAAATATTCCATGGCGCTGTTTGAGAGAGAGCCAGAAAAGTCTCTCGGCCGCCTTTCAAACGTGTATCTCCAACCTGACAAGGACAGGTCAATTTAATTGCTTATTTATCACATCACTGCATGTGAGAGCTTTCCGTGCTCAAATAGCGGCAACATTTCCTTGTATCAAAATGCAAATTAAATTTCTAAAGTATTTATTCGGCAGTGATGCATGTCAGGGCGCCTTAGCACCATGAGAACCAAAATTTAAATTTTAGTTTATTTCTGCTCCCTTGTAAATGGATGCGATTTAGTTTGGCTAATGACACCAAGCCACTCTGGAAATTTTGCCTCCGAGTTTGTTCCGCTGCAGCGAGGGGCAGAGATTTCCTTCACTTCGTGGGAACTAGTTTCTCGTTTTGAATTTTAAAAGTTCATATTTATTTGGAGTAATTTGATGGTTCTATCTAATACAAAGTGCATGCCCATTAGGAGATCAGATAAGATTTATTACCTAACTTCAGGCTTTAAGTTTATTACTGGTAAAAGTCGCTTCACCACATGGAACTTCACAGGAATTGAAATCAAAACGTTGACCAAGGCCTGAGATGGCAATTTGGGTAATGGTACTACCTAATAAGTTTTTGCTTGTGTAACAGAACATTACATTTTTAAAAATTCATTCGGGGGACATGGACGTCGCTGGCTGGCCAGCATTTATTGCCTATCTCTAGTTGCCCTTAAGAAGGGCATTACATTATACTGTCGATTAAACCTAACCTGGGATGGGTTTGGAATATTGGGCAAGCATATTAACAAATAGATAATGGGAACAATTTAATTTTATCAATGACCAGGAGAAGTGAATTCCATGGAGAGAACAGAACACCCAACCAATCAGGTAAGTGTTATTATTCATTCCGTATTAACATAAAATTGGCGATTAGATTAAATATGATATGCTTTGGTAGATATAACTATCTATGATACTGAAATGTCTCACATTACTTCAGAAGGGAAAACTGTTTCAAAATACATTTTCAAACATGGGCAAGAAAATTCTATGTTTTTCTTTCCAAAATGTATTGTTGTCTCCACATATCGTTCTGGATGTTTCCCTCAGATGCACGTAGAACAATTCTAATGCAGGCAGTAACAATAACGTAAAGTTTAATGTACAGACATGCCGACATATGCACCGGCAAAACACATTCAGGCATTGTTTGGCCTTTGTGCTAAGGACCTACTGTGCATATCTTTCCATTTAAATCTGTTCAATCAGCTTTCTTCTCCAGCATCATATGAAAATATTCTTCGCAAAGTGATACATGACGTCCGACATGACTGTCACAAAGTTAAGCTGTCTTCGTCCATCTTTCTCGACGTGTATGCCGGTCATTCACCGTCGTCTGGCTTTTTCACACTACATACTCTGGTACAATTTGTTTCGATTGAAACATAACTATAGACTCAATTGAAGTGTCTTCTCTTGGCACTACTGCATCATTATCTCCGTTGACCTCAAGGATCTCGCCTCGTCCCCACATCCGTACCCGTCTCTCACCAGCATGTTGGTGCAAACAACAGAAATATAACGTCAGCTCGAATAAGTACACTGGGGGTACCCGGCAATCGTTTCTTATTCTCGGCTTCGCTATTTGGTCTAAATTGTTACGCTGCCTTTCCGAATTCCAATACAGGATTCAATGAATCACATTAAATATTGGGAAAAAAACAAAGTCCCAAGATGTGCGAGTTAGGCTGTTTGGTCATGCTAAATTGGCCCTTAGTGTCAGGGGTTTAGCAGGGTCAATATATGGGATTACGGAGATACGGCCTGGGTAGGATTTTTGGTGGTGCAGACTTGATTCTATAATTCTATGAAGTCAATGATTTCATGCTGAACTGCAGGCTTTGGTCCATAGCAGCCGAATTGATCTGTCTGCCTGCCCACTGTCTGTGGTCGAACCAGACTGTTTTCACATTTGCTGTCACACTTCTCTCCAGGATGAACTTCCAGCCACATATCAACACCATCACTAACAGTGCCTGTTTGGACCTTCGCAAAACCAATTGATTCCATACCTGCCTCAGCCCATCTGCTTCTGAAACACACCACTTTCTTTATGAACAGGAGACTTCCAATACATCTGTAACTAGCCTCCCACTTTCCAACCTTCATAAATTTGAAACCATACAAGTATCTGGCTCTTTTGGCCTTATTCTCACTGAGCCTCATTCAACCATCAACGTTTGGAAACGTATCTATGATACCTCTCAGTTAAGCAATACTTCGATTTTAAAATTCTCATTTATGTTTGCAAATGCCTCCAAGACCATCGGCCGGATGTATTGGTAATCTTTTCCTGTTTCACAGAAGTGCTCTGAACTATTTGCTCTCTTCCCAGTCTGGTCCGTTGAGTATCACTGATTTTAATCTCTTCATCATTATTGATCATTCTTCAGCAGCTAAGATTATGTGCTCTTGAATTCCTTCCCTAAACGTCCACAATTTTCCAAACATATTTCTGTCTTTTATTCTCTAATGTTATGAGGGCATACCTGGTCAAGCCAGCATTTATTGCCCTTTCATAATTGTCATTCAAAAGTGATCTGCTTCTTGAACCGCTGCAGTGCATGCAGTGTACATACATCCACAGTGCTCTTCAGGATTCTTCAGGTTCTAGGATTTCGTGCAGTGATAGAAAGGAATGTGATACATTTCCAAGATTATGTTGATTGACTTGGTGGGGTATATCCAGGTGGTGTTCCCAGGTAGCTGCTGATATTTTCCTTCTTACTTATTGTGGTCATGGGTTTTGATGGTGATGCCTAAACATCTTTGCTAAGTTCCTGCAGTACACCTTGTAGATGGTGCATACTGCTGCCAGTGTAAATGGTTGATGGTTGTTTGTGAATGGGGTGCCAATCAAGCGGGCTGTTTTTTCCCAGATAGCATGGAGATATTTAAGCATTGTTGTGCTCTCATCCGGATAAGTGGAGAACATTCCATGACAGTCCTGACTGGTGCTATGGAGGTGTTGGACAGGCTTTTGGGAGTCAGGGTGTGATTTCCTCCAAGCAGGATTCCTAGCCTCTGATCCACTCTCGTAGTCACAGTATTTATTTGTCTACTGCAGCTCAATTTCTGGGCAATGCTAATCCCCAGGTTGCTGATAGTGGGGGGATTCAACAATGGTAATGCCATTGAATGTCAAGGTATGATGCTTAAATGCTCCCTTGTTAGAGATCGTCATTATTTGGCACGTGTCCCGATTTTTAAAAATTCCTTCATGGCATTTGGACGTTGCTGGCCGGGCCAGCATTTATGGCCCATCCCTCGTGCTATTTAAGAGTGAATCACACTGCTGTGGGTCTGGACTCTGATGCAGACCAAACCAAACAATGACAATAGATTTCCTGCTCTAAAGGACATCAGTGACGGTATTTATGACAATTGACCAGGGCTTCATGTTCATCATAATACTTTTAATTGCTGATTATTATTGAATTCAAATTTCACCATCGTGTTGAGATTCGAACTTGGGTTCCCAGCCCATTAAGAGGGTTCTTAGATTACTAGTAAAACAACAATACCACCACGCTACTGCTTTCCCTACTTGCCAACTGCCAACCAAGTCTGGATGTCGTCCTTAAGGATGGTGCCTCAATCTAACTTAGTCCCAATAATTACTTGTGATCAGTTTCATATTTTGTTTACTAATATAATACTTCTGTAAAGTGCTTAAGAATATATAATTGCATTCAAATTACCTGATAAATGCAAGTTTTTGTTATGCCCCTCCAAACAGCACGAAGAGATAACTTACATGACGATAATGTATTTTACCTATGTACGACGTGTATTGGAAAGGAAGTATAACATATAATGAACGAATTACATGCAGTTAAATTTGAGAGACGTAAGGAAACCAATTTTAACTGGTAGCATTTCAGTTTGCTCCTCGGGATTTAGTATTACAGTTTGTTCCGTTCGTTGTACAATGCACAGCCAACAGTATGAATCCGCTAATGAAGACACCAGATAACATTAATCATTTTACAATTAATTCAGAGATCAGAAAATGAGATGGCTCCTTACGTTGCATTAACCTTTGACCAGGTCAATGAAAACTGAGGGACTAAAGTGCCAAGAGGATGTGACAGTGTATGCCCATGTAAGTAGAGAAGAAACAATAATAAAACGCTCATCATTGGGGCAGGAGAAATTTCGCTTTACATGTCAACATTCTGAATTGTAATTGACTCTTTGATTAGCAAGAGAATAGAAGACGCAAACGGGCTAATTGGATTTCCCACCACTTGCTTTGTAGATAAAACACGCCACAGTAGACACCGATCTCACATATGCCGCATTAGAATTGTTCGTCTCTTGCAGGAAAAAGAAACGGCTAAATTGAAGAACCAGAGATCAGGATATGTTCAGTTACCAGAGAATAATCTAAAAGCTAACGGCAGAGACCATCTACGACGAGAGGAAACATCATCTAACATTTCTAAATATAGGGATCAATGTGTCAAAACTCATGTGAGCCAATACAACTTCATTGTGATTCTGTCGCCAAAATTTTACATGACAATGTGCATGAGCAGACAAATGCAGAAATTGGTATTGCTTTGTCTTATGAATCGTTTTCTAGCCATAATAGCGACACAGATTACTTTTTGGAAAAATCCATAATTAGTTTGAAACCTTCCTCTTGTACCCAACAGCTTAATATTCAATAAACCTATATTCTTCATTAAAATGAGAATACGGCATTTTTGTGCTTCTCCTTTGCAGTCAGCTTTTTCCTTGTTATTCTTGACATTACATTAGCTTAACACAAATTGATTTGGACTTAAAATTTATTTGACGACAAATTACTTTGTCACTTTTCAGGCGTGAATAAGGTGATTAAAATGTGCAAAGATCAGATGTCCATGGTGAAGATGGGACCATTAGGCCTAGGAATTTGTAGTATTTTAAAGTGACAGGGTGCATCAGAAAAGTTACAGATGGAACATGGAGGAAAACGGATGCAGGCAGAAAAAGTATAATTAGGATCAGACGAAATTAGATCATTTGGTAGGAATGGCCCGAAATGACATGCCTTACAGGGCAGTCATGCTGGTACACCTTTGGAAAGGAAGAGAAGCAATGTATTCAGAGCTGAAGGATGATGAGTTGTGAAGCCATGCTGGGAAAATCTCCACATGAGATGAAGTCAAGGGAGCCTTGGAAAAAACAACAACAATGAAAATAAATAACCTTTTCTTCTTTATTCCCATGATGCACAAACAGGAATGTCTTTCTTCACAGGGCGCTTGATCATTTCTGACATTGATACCAAACTTTTCCCTTAAGCCTTCTCCTAATTATCACTGCCATACATTACCACTGCTCACATCGTGCTTAACTTGCACCCACCATTCTCCAATATTTTCTACTGCTGAAGCACGATGGCACCATCAAACAGATCTTCCTACCCCTTCCCCTTTCGGCCTTTCGAAAGAATATTTCATTCTGAAATACCTTATTCGCAACTCTATCATCCTCATTACACTGCCCCCTTCCCATTGTTTCTTCCACGCAAATGCAGAAGGTATTAAGACTCCATTTTAACTTCTCTTTTCTCAAGACTGACTCAGTTACAACTTTCAGGGAGAGCGATGATTTATTTGTACCTCTTATAATTTAATATACTGTATTCGCTGTTCACAATGCCATTTCCTTGACATTGGCTGGCCAAACACTTTGCCAAACACCTATATCGGTCTGCAACCATTACCCTGCTCACCGTGTTGCCTGCCATTTTAATTCTTTAGATTTCTCTCACTTCGATATCTGTGCCCTCAGTGAAGGGCTTCTCAAGGTCAAAGAACAGAATCTCACCTTTGAATTAGGCACTGTACATTCTTCTGGATTCATTATTACGTTCACGAATGTCATGCACTAATCTTTCCACTCTTTCTCACATCCCCCACATTTTGTAACCTTTTCCTTGCACGTATCGATGTCAACGTTCTTCCGCTCGTGTTTTTCGCTCGTGTCATTCGGCAATTTTTCATTACTCTATCATTTACACCTGATCTGTACCGATGTTTCATATCTTTCCTTCTGTCATTTCGATTTGCTTTGTCCCTGCAACACTAACATTTTCGACATTGAAAATCTGCTTCCTTTCACCCAAAGACTTGTTTTTAATTTTGTTTTTGCATTTCCACATTCCTCATTCCACCTCGTTAAAGCCTATTGCTAACTTCCCCCACATCAGATGAAAGGTACCAACTGAAAGGATATCCCTCCACTTGCTTCGAATACCCATCATTTTTGCGTGGGATTTGTAAAATATATTGTGTTTGAATAAAGTTATTTCCCTCGAAGGTAGCATGATCAACCAAAGAATCTAGAAGTAAAATAATTGCCAAAAGTATCAGGAGAAATACTGAGATGTACAGCACACCCTCCGACTTATTATCATTTGTATGTACTATTCGGAAGCGTCCTGTGAGTATATTTAATCGTATTATTTTAAAAAAGTCACATAGAATCATGGAACAGAGCTGGAGACCATTTGGGCCATGCATTTATGGCGAATCTTTAAAAAAAAAATTCGTTTCACGCCTCTGCTCTTTACCCACAATTCTGCGTATATTTAATAGTATATCTCTCTTTAGATTTCTCTCACTTCGATATCTGTGCCCTCAGTGAAGGGCTTCTCAAGGTCAAAGAACAGAATCTCACCTTTGAATTAGGCACTGTACATTCTTCTGGATTCATTATTACGTTCACGAATGTCATGCACTAATCTTTCCACTCTTTCTCACATCCCCCACATTTTGTAACCTTTTCCTTGCACGATTATACAGTAAATACTACTAATAATACTATTAACTAGTTTAATAGTATGATAATACTAAAAATATCTGCAGAATTGTGGGAAAAGAGCAGAAGGGTGAAACGAATTTGTTTTTTTTAAACATCCGCCATAAATGCCATGGCCCAAATGGACTCCCGCTCTGCTCCATGATACTGTGTGACTTTTTTTAACCATATGAATGTTTTTCACATTCAATGTATTTTGAATAAATCGACAAAAAGACAAACTGTGCTTCTTAAAGATGAGATGACTAAGCAAATAATTTATAGGGGTGTTTGAAATTATGAACTGCAAATAGAGTGAGCAAGGGGAAATTGCAAGTGCCAGAGTGGTTTATAATCAGAGCACATCGATTGATGACAATTTTCAAAGAGGAGAGAGGAAGAAAAGAGAGAATGTGGGGAAAACCTTTTTTATGAATGGAATAAAGCATTGCCTGAGAGGATGACTCAAAAGAGCATTAGATCAAATCTTAAATGAAACAAAATTATAGGTATTAGGGACTAATGGGTGAGTTGGGCTACCTCGATTGTTTTTCCAAAGAGTATGTTTACATGCGGTTGGCCGAAGGCATAAATGCACGACCATAGGAATTTAGGAACAGGAGTAAACTCTTCGATTCTTCGATCCTGCTGCCATATTTAACAACGTCTTGGCTAGTCTGGTTTTGACCTCAAAATCACTTTCCAGTCGGTCCTCCATAATTCATAATTTTCTTGCCTGATAAATATCTGATTCTGTCTTAAATAAATTGAAAGACCCAGCGTCCACTACTTTCTCGGGAACAGAAATGCACACAGTACTGACTCGTTGGAAGAAAATATGTCCTCTCATCCCTGTCTTAAAAGGGAGACCTATTATTTATAAACTATGCCCTCTTGTTTCAGTCTCCCCCACGAGACGAAATTACTACCGGATATGTATCCTATCAAGCCCAGCCATGGTCTTATCCGTTTCAGTAATTTCGCCGACCATTCTTTCAATCTCTAATGGGTATAGGCCGAACCTGTTCGACGTTTGTTCTTAACACAATTCATTCTTCCCAGGAATGAGTTCAGTAAAACGTAAATGAGGCTCTTCTAAAGTAATTACACTTAAAAAATAGACCAAATCTGCATGCGGTTATTAACCCTATTATCCAGATGCCCAAGTCTCCAGATGCGGTCTCACCAAGGTCCTATAAAGTCACAGTTAAACTAAACTACTTTTATATTCCTTGCCTCTTAAACATTAAACGTTAAAATTCCATTAGACTTCTTAATCAATTTCTGTATCTTCACACCATATTTGTATGATACATGTACCAGGGCACACAAATCCCTCTTTACTGCTATTTTTCTCTATTTCAACAGCATATTGCTTTTCTCTTCTTCCTGCTAAAGTGAGCACTGTTTACAGTTATCCACTTTATACTCCATCTGACAATTTTTTGTTCGCTCACTTAACTGTTTGTATCCCTTTGTAGATTTTCTGCCTCCTATTGACAACTTCACTGCCTATCTTGGGAATCACTATTTTGGGAGGAAATACGTAAGTCTGCACTTTGCTTTCCACCGTTTGAAATTATGGAAAAAACTGCCAAACACCGGATTTCACCGTGTTTTATAGGGAGGTCAGTATAGTCTGATAAACTGCCTTTGGCCTTTTATTGACACGGTCTGACACGTTACTGAAGCAGAGCAGTACATGGTGGCTGAAAGTTTATCGTTCTGATTTTGATAACCTGGACTGCATTGTCAATTCTCTAGCCAATACTTGCTCTTAACTTGCATTCAGCATCATTACAGAGCTGCTTATAAAAGGTGCAATGTGTATATATGAAATTTAATTAAGGTGTCTTAACGAGTAAAAAATGACCTCAAGGTCTGTGAAAGCTTTGGAAGCACCGTTTAATAATGCTGTATTGATTCTGCCTGATCTTATGACAAATTTCTGAACTTGGCGGTAGACTGAGATGTACCACAAGTAACATCAACTGTTATCTACTACAAAAGATAGTCTGAAATAGTCACATGATCTTCTTACCATAGACACACAGGCAAGCTCAGCATCCATTGCCCGTTGTGTATCATATATAAGGTGACATACATCCAACATAAATGGCCGAGGAAGTGCACCTAGGCACTCAAGGCCGGAATTGAGCCCGTGTCCTTTGTACTATGAGGCAAAAGTGCGACACAGTGCCGGCCCAAATTATTACGTAATATAATAATAAGTATTATTACGTAATGTTTTAATATGTGTGGCATGTTTGTCAGAACTTGTGTGTTTTGATTTAGAATATGGTCAGAATTTCTTGAATCAGCAGGGATATGGTCCTCAGAAGGGTAGGGGGTTTTCGTTCAACCGGGCAGCATGGTCGGTGCAGGCTTGGAGGGCAGAAGGGCCTTTTCTTGTGTTGTAACTTTCTTTGTTCTTTGTTGTTCACGATTTGGATGCCTGGATGAGACCGATCAGAGGAGCGTTCACGTTTTGGGCCATGGAAAGTCTAGATGTGTTTATCATTAGTATTCTTCTGCCTTTCTTACTTTATTTATAATTCTTACATTGAACTGTACTGTATGTTTAAGTAAAGTATTTATATAATTTCATATGTAAATATTTGTTCTGTTTCAATAAAGCATCAGCAGAATTTTGTAGTTTAATGGAAAATATTGATTAACAAAAATATTATTAGTAGAAAACTTTGATACCATGTTAATATTTAACTAAACATTTTACTTCAGCAGCTGCCCTGACATGCTCTATTGCCTCGTCTTTTCAAGTTTCTTACAAAACATATATCTCCAACAACAATCAATAAAATATCTATACATTAGCGCAACAATTATGTTGTCGCTAAACAAGGAGGTGAGGGATGGGTATGAGGTGGGGGGGGGGGAGAGAAAGAGGGGGTAGGAAGGAGGGGGAAAGGAGGGGAGGGGAAAGGAGAGGGAAAAGGATGGGGCAAGGAGGGAGGGGGAGAAATAGGAGACGGGGAGTGTTTGGATTTTACATGCAGCATGACTCTTCCATGTCCACATCAAATTTCAAAAAGAGCTTCAGTTAAGTATCAAGGGAAATAGTGCGATGTTCCAGCGGTGGAAAACATAACTCTAGATTTTCAAGCAGCATTGAATTCTGTAATGCCGAGTTCACATCAACTTACAGGAGAATTGAATATGCCATTTTGATAAATATGCTTTCCGAAAGCATTTGAACTGGCCAAGTTGCATAAGAATCAATGGTGCATGAGGAAGATCTTAAAATTAGAATAAACATTACGGGAGACTTGCCTGTATCATCTTAAGTGATATACTTTCCTGAAGCATTTGAACTAGCTGAGTTAAACAAGAATCAATGTTTTATCAGGGAGACGCTTAAAATAGGGTTAAAAACTGCATTAAATATATTGCAAAATCCAAATGCTGAAATTCATTCCAGACACCGACATCACTTTGTTATAAAAGCAAATTATTGCGAATGCTGCAACCTGAAACCAAAAGAGAAAATGCTGGAAAATCTCAGCAGGTCTGGCAGCATCTGTAAGGAGGGAACAAAGCTGACCCTTTGTCAAAGCTAAAAAGCACAGAAATGGGAGATATTTATACTGCAGGGTGAGGGAATGAAAGATGCGTCATAGCCATAAAAACAATGGGAAAGGGTTGCTAATGGTATTCCATTCGGAGAATAAAAGGTAAAAGGTGTGAATGGCCGAACGGCAAGAAGCTGAAATCAGAAAGCAAGCTGCGACAGATGACGATGTAATCGGGGGGGGCGGGGGGAGGGGGGGGGGGGGGGTTAGGGGGGGGGGGCGGTGGAATGGGTGGGAGAGAGATAAAATTAAAGAAAAGGGGTCAAAGGGGATGCAAAAGGGAGAAAAAGTAAGGAAAGGGGGATAAAACAGCGAGAAATAGGGCGGGGAGCTAGAGAAATAGAGAAGTAAAAGGTAGAGAACAATTAAAAATAAAATGAAATGAAAAGAGAGGGGTCGAGGCGGGGTAGAGCTAATCTCTTAAATTGTGGAATTCGATGTTGAGACCGGAAGGCTGTAATGTGTCTAGCCCGAAGATGAGAAGCTGTTCCTCCAGTTTGCGTTGAGCTTCACTGGAACATTGCAGTAGGCCAAGGATAGACGTGTGTGCATGGGAGCAGAATCATGTGATAAAATGGCAAGCAACGGGAAGGTCAGGGTCCTGACTGCGCACAGACCGAAGGTGCTCAGCAAAGTGATCACCCAGCCTATGTTTGGTCTCTCTGATATAGAGGAGAACACATTGGGAGCAGTGAATGCAATGGACAAAATTGAAAGATGTGCAAGTTAAACGCTGCTTAACCTGGGATGAGTGTTTTAAACGTTGGATTATGAGCATGGAAGAATTAAAGGGGCAGGTGTTTCACCTTCTGCGATTGCATGGGAAGGTGCCATGGTGATTGGAGAGGTGTTGGGTACAGTGGAGGAGTGGACTAGGTTACTCAGAGGGAATGGTCTCTGCAGAATGCTGACAGAGGGAATGGAGGGAAGATGTGTTTGGTGGTGGCATCACGCTGGAGTTGGCGAAAATGCCAGAGGATTATGCTTTGCATGCGAAGGCTGGTGGGGTGAATTATGAGAATAAGGGGGACTGCATCCTTGTTCTAAGAGGGAGGGGAGAGGGTGAAGGTCGTGGTGCGGGAAATGGACCGGACTCTCGATCGACAATTGTACGTGGGATATCACAGTTGAGGAAGAAGGAACACATATTAGAAGCACCACTTTGGAAAGTGGCATCATTGGAACAAATGCGACAGATGCGACGGAGCTGAGCGAGATGGATCGAGTCCTTACAGGATGTAGGATGTGAAGTGCTGCAGTCCAGATAGCTGTGGGAGTCAGTGGGCTTGTAATGGATATTGGCCGATAGTCTATCGCTGGAAATTGGACCAGAAAGGTCAAGGAATGAAGGGAAGTGTCTGAGATGCAGCATGTGAAGGTGATGGGGCGGGGAGGGGGGAGGGGAGGGGGGGGAGCGCGGGGGGCACTGGAAGCGAAGATGATGGATTTTTCCAGGTCCGAATGAGAGCACGAAGTGGCACCAAAGCAGTCATCGATTTACCGGTAAATGAGTTGTGGGATGGGATCCGGGTAGGCGTGGAACAAGGAATGTTCCACAGACCCCATAAAAAGATATGTGCAGCTTGGACCCATGTGGGTACCTATTGCTACACTTTTGATTTGGAGAAAGTGGGATGAGTTAAAGGAGAAGTTATTGAGAGAGAGAACGATTTCAGCCAGGCACAGGAGAGTGGTGGTGGATGCGGATTGTTCAAGCCTCTTTTCAAGAAAGAAGCAAAGAGCTCTCTGGGCTGCCTGGAATTGGGAGATTATGAGATTGGAAGCTGTGGGGGAAGACATTTGGAGGAAATGGGGTCAGTAACGGTGCTGGAGATAATGGCTTGTTCAATAGTGTGGTCATGGTCCGGGGGAGGTAGGTGGAAGCATCTGTGAGTTGGCGCTCAGCCTGTGCAAGGTAGAGGTCAGTGCGCCAGACGACAACAGCACTCTCTTTGTTGGCAGGTTTGATGACAAAGTCGGGTTTGGACCTGAGGGAGCAAAGAGCAGAACGTTCAGAAGGAGAGAGGCTGGAATGGGTGAGCAGGGCAGAAAGATTATTGGGCGGCACGGTAGCACAGTGGTTAGCACTGCTGCTTCACAGCTCCAGGGACCTGGGTTCGATTCCCGGCTTGGGTCACTGTCTGTGTGGAGTTTGCACATTCTCCTCGTGTCTGCGTGGGTTTCCTCCGGGTGCTCCGGTTTCCTTCCACAGTCCAAAGATGTGCGGGTTAGGTTGATTGGCCAAGCTAAAATTGCCCTTAGTGTCCTGGGATGCGTAAGTTAGAAGGATTAGTAGGTAAATATGTAGGGATATGGGGGTAGGGCCTGGGTGGGATTGTGGACGGTGCAGACTCGATGGGCCGAATGGCCTCTTTCTGTGCTGTAGGGATTCTAAGATTCTAAGATTAAGATGGCCAATGTCCCATCGACAATTCCCAATGAAAAGACCGAGGGCAGGTAATTGTCCTGGCCTGGGTGGAACAGGGGGAGGACTCTTACCCAAAAAAGTGGGCATGGAGACGAAGGTGACAAAAGAAGAGTTCAACATCATATCGAGGCCCGAATTCATTGATGTGGGGACGTAAGAATGTAAGCTGAGTCCTTTGCTGAGAACAACACTCTCAGACTCGGAGAGGGGAATGTTGGAGGGTCTGGTGAACACACGGCGAGGGCTGGGGCTAGAAGAGATGGGGTTGAGGAACTGGGTCTGGTGGAGGGCCTAGGATGTGCAGTGGTGTTGATGAGTTGTTGACGCTTGTTTTCCTTAACATCTGCAAGAAACTGGAAAAGTTTTTTTGTTAAGACGTCAAATGATGGCGAGGTTGAGATGAAACTGGGGACAGGGACAGTTTTGAGAGAGAGTAAGATAATGCTGCTGAAGAGAGATCTTAGAATCTGAGAAACCCTACAGCACATTCGGCCCATCGAGTCTGCACCGGCCACAACACAAACAGGCCCAAATATCCCCCATATCCCTACATATTTACCCACTAATCCCTCTAACCGACGCATCCCAAGGCACTAAGGGCAATTTTAGCATGGCCAATCAACCTAACCCACACATCTTTGGACTGTGGGAGGAAACCGGAGCACTCGGAGGAAACCCACGCAGACACGAAGAGAATGTGCAAACTCCACACAGACAGTGACCCAAGCCGGGAATCGAACCCTGGTCCCTGGAGCTGTGAAGCTGCAGTGCTAACCACTGTGCTACCGTGCCGCGATGTCGAATGTCTTCATGTGGTTACGCATGGCACTGAGTGTAGCTTTCAGGATGCAGCGAGAACAGCAGTTCGAAGAATGATGGATATCCTGGAGATATCTGTAATCCTGGAGGTTACGTGTGGGGTGGAATTTGAGTTGAAATCCACTTGGGGTAAGTCAGAGGCGAAGACAGTCACTGAGGAAGGAAATGCTGTGGAAGCGAGTCTTGGTGAATACCTTTTCCAACACTGAGAGATAAATGGAAAGCAATTAAGGTGGATAGGGTGGTGGTGGGGGTGGCGGGCCAGGGTGGGGGGGGGGGGGGGGGGGCGGGGTGGGGGGGGGGGGGGGGGGGGGTTGGTGTTGTGTAGAGACATGCCAAAATCCTGTCGGAAAGAAGAGCGGTACTCCTTCAGGGTAGGCATTCCTGGAAGAGAAGTAGCAGTGAGTTCAACACTGGATAAAAGCAAATTACTGAGAATGCTGGAATCTGAAACCAAAAGAGAAAATGCTGGAAAATCTCAGCAGGTCTGACAGCATCTGTAATGAGAAAAAATAGTTGACGTTTCTAATCCAGATGACCCTTTGTCAAAGCTAAAATGCACAGAAAGTGGGACATATCTATACTGCAGGGTGAGGGAATAAAACATTGCATAGCCACAACAATAATGGGAAAAGCTGCCAATAGCCGTCCATGGAACGAATAAAATTGAATGGCCAAATGGCTGAGAAGTTGAACTCGGATGTAAGCTGTGACAGATGATGATATGGGCGGGAGAGGGGGAGAATAGGTGGGAGATAGGTAAAATTGAGAAAAAGAAAGAAAGGGGAAGCAAGGGGGGAGAAAACGTAAGGAAACGGGGGCTAAAATAGGGGAACGTTTGTGGGGGAAAGAACAGTAAACAAGTAAAAGGTAGAGAACAGTTAAACATAAAGTGAAATGTAAACAAAAGGATTGAGGTGGGGTAGAACTAATCATCTGAAGTTGTTAAATTCGATGTTGAGACCGGAAAGTTGTAATGTGCCTAGCCAGAAGATGAGATGCTGTTTCTCCAGCAGGCCAAGGACAGATATGTGGGCATGAGAGAAAGATCGTGCGTTAAAATGGCAACGAGAAGGTGAGGGTCCTGATTGCGCACAGACCTCAGGTGCTCAGCCTTACCTTTTCTCCCGCTTTGTTTTCCCTTTCCTCCTTTTTCTCAATTTTACCTCTCTCCCACCTATTCCCCCCTGCTCTCCCCACTTCTTCATCTGTTACAGATTACCCTCTGATTTCAGCTTCTCTGCCGTTTGGCCATGCACACCTTTCATTCTCTCTATGGACTGCCATTAGCAGCCTTTCCTATTGCTTTATTGCTATGGATCATCTTTCATTCCCTTACACTGCAGTATAAATATCTCCCACTTTCTATGCCTTTTAGCGTTGACAAAGAGTCATCTGGACTCGAAACGTTCGTTCTTGTCTCTCCTTACAGATGCTGCCGGACCTGCTGAGACTTTCCAGCATTTTGTCTTTTGTTTCCACTTGTTTTATATGACGAAAAATTTTAATGCAATTAGTTTTCATGACAATGTTGTAAAAAAGGTAAAAAAATATTTACATTTTCTGTGCTTTACTTATCAAACAATTTATGAAACATGGACAAGAAAAAAAAAACCCAAAGAATGTCTGCTGCCTTTATGCGCTGCTGCCGGGCCAAAAACTAAAAGTGCAAATAAATAAGCGCAAAAATTCACCGAACTACAGCGCAGGTGCTGGAGGTTTTGGCACAATTGCAGTATAGCGCTTCAGGACCGGTCGCTTTCATAACCTCGACCAAACGCGCATGCGTCGGGACTTCCGTGTTGTCCCACCGACATGTCTGAGGTATATGCAATGTGCCCCGGCATTTCGGACCGGAAGTTACACCATTCCTTTAGTTTGCGTTGGTCTTCTCAGGAAGAATGTACCAGTCCAAGAACGGACGTATGAGCATGACAGCGTATCTGGACAGTTTGCTTTGCCTCGCATTGAAACGGTAGCTTCGGGCTTAATTTAATCGCTATGAAAATCAGTATAATAGTCTATAATGTTATTAATCACCAAGTCGTTTTGCATTCAGTGTCTCAACATTTTCATTGTTCTAAAACAATTAGTTTTACACATGCTGTAATGCAGGAAACGGTCTTTTAAGTAATTTATTGCGGTTTAATATGTCGCTAACCGATACTCCGGGTAAAACGGTGTGGTCTCAATTGTACGTCAGCGAAAACTTGCATTGTGTGATGTTCAAATCATACAATGCTCCGGGCAAAACTTAGATATTCCATCTTTTCGTTCGTCACTGTGCATGGTTGCTTTTAATATGTCGTGCGCCCTTCATTATTGCATAATTGGCAGCCATTTGGACGAAATTGTTCACCCACGAAGGGAGCTGGAAATAGCATTTCCTATTGGTTTACAGCAAATAGCAACTTACTTACGGAATACAGCTGCTTGTGCCATACTTCAGCGTATCGTGATATTTACCCACAGGTATTGTTTCTGTCTATTCCTATTCTATCACCTATCTCAGGTTTGCATCAATTTTCCATTAGGAGAGATATCTTTGATTTCCTGGGAGTCTGATCTCTTACATTTTTGAGTTATTATCGCTGTCCTGTTCCAAGGCTTCCAAACCCTCCATCAAAAGATTGTGATAATTGGTGAAAATGGTACCTTCGCTTTCACGCTCCCACATTTTTCCACTAATTCTGAAGTGAATATTTACTGGCGGAGACCCGGCGAAAGTACATTTATGCAGCCAAATTCAGACAGGAGGAGGCGATATTTTTTGTGGAAAGGCCAGGGTTCCTTTCACTTGATGTCTGTTTGCAACATGTTGGGGTATATTACTGTGGGGTCAAACATCGGAGTGACGTAAACAGAAATGGAATGCTTGCCATTCATGGTAGGTAAGACTGTAGGACGTTTCCTTGGTAATATTTCAAATAACCAAAAATGTAAGTAAGCACAATAGAATGACTTATTCCTCATTTAACAATTATATTGGTCCTTTGATTGTGTGCGTTTTACATTACGCCTCAGCATTCACGATAGAACCCTAAATAACGTGTGTTTCGCACTCTGATTTTAATCGTAAATTCGATAAAGAATGACTTTGCATTAGAAAAGGTCTGTTTGTTAAGTTCAAACTAAGTTATAGAATTTGCGAAATTATCTGAACACGGTTTCTTAACATTTCGGCTGGATTGCTTTCAATATGTTCAAATTGGCTATCCACGTGTTGGTAAACGTGTGTTTTTGAAGTTTCAGATTTGAAAGTTGCAAAATCTACTACCAAGTGTAATGACCTAAAATATTTCTAAAATTAATAACATCGTGAAGTTCAGAACACTTTCTATAAGTGTTGCCATACATATAATTTTCATTCCTGCGACTAACGCATTGCTTTTCAAGAACTTGCATTTTGACTATATTTCAGAATTCATGCATTTCAGTTTTGCCTGCTCTGCCCGACAACAAGTCAGTGGCTAATTGTCAGTTGATACCGTACCCTGAGCCGTTAACCTGGCAGTTTTTTTTTCAGGGCTGATTTCCCATTGCCTTCCACTCAAATGTCAAAGCATATGTCATTCCTCTAGTCTGAAATTTTGATTTATTAGGGAAGCATTAACTTCCATTGGACCTTTTCGATTTGAGGTTAAATATCCAACAGGTCTTTTCTCGCTCCTTTTGCAAGATAAGTAACTTACAATATTTCCGAATACATGCAGATACGGGCGTAACCTCCAGCCAGTTTCCGCTGTTGGAGCGCCGAACATACGCGCGGGACGTCCCGTAAGTCCCGGCGCATGCGCATTTGGCCTCAAAGCGCGCTTATCAAAAACCTCGGGTGCGGTCCTGACGGGTCATCCTGAAGCTGCGTTCACGAGACAGGGCGGACTTGGTCTGCTGGCCCGGGTATTACGTCAGGTATTAAGTTAAAAAATTACACCTTTTTTGTTCGGATCCACAATCAGCGAGCAGCCAAGCAGGAGATCTCGCTTCGAGTAGTTTTGAGGTTGGCATGTTTGAAAACATTTTAATTGAAGTGCTGTAGTTTATGTTAATCCTGACAAGCCTCAGTAGTGAATTAAGAAAAGTCATTTATTTTAACTTCCGTTGTGTGACCTTACAAGGCTCAGTAAGGAAATCCATAAATAATTCAATATTGTAGATTATGTTGATTCTTACAAACAGTGCCGGATTTAGACTTGGTGAGGCCCTAAGCTATATAACGTTTGGAGGCCCCTAGTTAAAAAGGTCCATCAAAAGGTCTCACAAAGGTGTGTACCAAACCAGGACCTTGGGTCGCCACAAAAAATTGAAAACATAATTATGCCTTTTAATTATTGAATAGCAAGGTATTTAAAGTGAAAAATACAAATTATTTTTAAATGAATGCATTTACTGATTACATATTTATCATTTGGCTGGCTTAATCTCTCATAGATTTTGGTAATTTTGGTAATTTTTGGAGTTGCTCTTCAAACTGGTGTTTTTTGTTTTTCTTTTCTGGTATCCGCTCTTAAATGTTCTCTTCATTGTAAACCTTCTGAAATTTTGTGAGGCCCCTGAGGATTGTGAGGCCCTAAACTGTAGCTTGTTTAGCTCATGCCTAAATCCGGCACTGCTTACAAACCTAAATTAAGAAATACGCAAATAATTTAATAATGTAGTTTATGTTGATTCTTACAAGCCGAAGTTCAGAAATACATAAGTAAGTTAATAATGTAGTTTATGTTGATTCTTACACGCTTAAGTAAATACTTTAAATGCTTTAGCAAAGTTTAATGCCTTAGTTGATGTATGCAAATATCCTGAAACTAATGGGAACGATGTGTCTGACAGATATTTAGAATCCTGAGCCCACTGTAAATCTCGTGCCATGGCCCACAAGCATGCAAGCCTCCTGTTATGAGCAATGAGTTTAAGAATCACTATTGCTCTTTTGTGACTTCAGCGTAGGGGCAGACATCATGAACCAAGTGTCAGGCTACATCTTCGCCGAACGAGGAGGCAAATCAATTGCTCACCCGTTAGAGTGTACAGGCAAAGGACATCATACGAATTGATGTCAGAGGAGATGTGCGTCAGGAGACTGCACTTCAACAAGAAAGAAATGGGACACGTTCGTGAAATGTTGACTGAAGACCGGAAACCCAACTCTAACTGCAGCACTGCCTTAACAGTGGAGATGAAAGTCATAACAGCACTGAATTTTTTGGCATCTGGGTCCTTTCAGCAAGGCATAGTGACCTTTGTAAGGTTTCCCAAAATACTGCGAGGATGTGAATTCACCAGGTAATTGATGCGGTTTTTCATAGGTCTTCCGAGCTTATTAATTTTGACACATCCCCTCAGTATTTTGTTTTGTATTTTTTGTGTTTTCCCAGAGAGTACCACAGCATTGTTAAATTGGAAAGCAATCCGTAGAATAATTATAAATTAATATTAACAGTAAAACCACGAAATTCTGGTGCTGTGACGATTATGCTGTTACGAATTTTGTAAAGACCATGAAATAATATTTATTGTAGTGCCGTAGACATTTTACAAAATTATGATCAAGTACTATAGAAATGAATTAATAGCTGACTTCATAGTTATGAAAACAACTCATCCGTTTATTCATATATAGTTGTTATGCGGATATTCTGCAGAACAAATAGCAATTTAAATCTGTTTTATTTACGCCTAAGAGGGTGTATACGATTTCCCAGTTTGGTTATTTAACCCGATATATATCGGCCACTTTGATCATTTTGACGTTGGCCATTGTCTTTGCGGATCAATTCAAAACGATTCGTTTGAAAAGGTGCGATCTTATGAAATAACAGGCAAAACCGTACCCCTGTAGAGCAACAGGAAATGACTGCCAATACATTCTGGATTTATGCATTTGACTAAACATGTGATAATGCCACTAAAGAGTTGTCAGTTTCACGGTGTTACTGAGAGAGTTTACCAGAATTACAACAGCGAAATCAGGCAATATCTAACAGTTAACACTCTGAAATGATTTAGAACTGTTTAAAGTGCGAGAGACCGAACACCAGTTAGTGTTTTTTTCTTTCCCCGTAATCCATCTCTACATCCCAGGGTTGCCGACTTTCGAAATTTCGACGTTAGACGGACAAAGAAACCGCCTAGCTATTAGCGTGAATTCTAACCTTGTGTAAATTATCACATTTACATCAGATGAATGTGAGAAAGCTCGTAGAAATAGCTCCAAAGAATTTGACTTTTTCTCCAAATTCCAGCTGATGTATTCGGTACATTTTGATGTTGTCGGCTTGATTCGCTTCCTCGAGATTCCCGTAGTTGACTTTGAAATTTACATTGAATATTGGGAAGACAACTGAGCAATTAAATTTGTCATGGACAAACTTGCAAACTAAATTGTAACGGGCGGAGGTATTATCCTATGTCAGCCCAACCTCTGTATTAGACTGTTGGAAGGGTGAAATTAAGCTCGCTAAGGGCAAATTCAAACATTTTGTTCATATTGTAATCGGTTTACTATTAACGTTAGTCAGAGATGAAAAGTGCGTAAACCCCCAATTGGTCAAATGACTCCCAACTGGTGAAAAGAGTTAGAATGCAAAGCTCGCTTCTTTCGGAACTGCAGATGAACTGACCGTTTCTGCTGGTTCTGTTTTATTTCTTGACTTTGCTGGTTCGCTTGCGGGAATCAGGGTTAACTCACACATCTGCAATTAATGCCCAGCTACTGCTCTCCGTATTCATAAGTCGAACCCTTTCTGTAGAATTCCACATGAGAATCTGTGTACTTCTGTGCCGGAAGAGGAAATGATCATTTTAGATCGATGTAACATTTGTAGGATAGGCCAGATTGATGATGCATCATTTGCAGCTAGAGTTGACGTGTTTCGTATCCAAGCTGAGAATGTACAATTTAACAGCTATATACTCTGTTATATGCAGGAAACAATACGGCTTGGACCTCCGCAATTACTTATAACAATCTTCCCTGACGTCGACAGAAATCGACACTTGATATAAAACAAAACTGGAACAATGCATTTTAGTTGAAAAAAAAGAAAAATATATTAAGAGTCAGCAAATTGAACAGGACCACAAGCCTTAGAAGCCGAACGAGGCTAATCTGCCCATCGAGTCTGCTCCGGCATTATCGTCACTGAACTGATATGATAATCCAAAACTCAATTTTCCCTCTTATCGCCATACGCTTGATTTCATTACTGATTCAAACGCTGTCAATCTCAGCCTTGAACATACTTAGCGACTCAACCTCTACTGCCCTCTGCACTAAAGTATTTCACGGATTTACTACCATCTGAGAGAAGAAATTCACATCCTTTTCTCTGCCTTAAATGTGCGCCCCTTTACGCTGAGATTATGCCTGCTGCTCCTGGACTGTCCCACAAGGGGAAGGAACCTCTCAACATCTACCCTGTCAAGCCCCCTTCCTCCTTCGGAATCGTATATAGCTCAATAAGGTCTCCTGTCATTCTTCTAAACCCCAATGAATACACGTCCAATTTACTAAATCTATCCCCATAAGTCAATCCTTCCATATTAAGGATCAATCTTGCGAACCTCTTGGGCGGCACGGAAGCACAGTGGTGAGCACTGCTGCTTCACAGCGCCAGGGACCTGGGTTCGATTCCCGGCTTGGGTCACTGTCTGTGTGGAGTTTGCACATTCTCCTCGTGTCTGCGTGGGTTTCTTCCAGGTGCTCCGGTTTCCTCCCACAGTCCAAAGATGTGCGGGTTAGGTTGATTGGCCAAGCTAAAATTGTCCCTTAGTGTCCTGGGATGTGCAGGTTAGAGGGGTTAGTGGGCAAATATGTAGGGGCATGGGGATAGGGCCTGGGTGGGATTGTGGTCGGTACAGATTCGATGGGCCGAATGGCCTCTTTCTGCACTGTAGGGTATCTTTCTGTGATTCTCTTCTGAACTTCCTCCAATCCCAGTATAGCTTTCTTTAACAATAATCTAAATAAACGTCTCATGTTTTTGTTTAGATTTCTGACAATGATCAGCCCCCGATAGATAGGTGGGACTGTTACTGAAAGTTACAATTCATGATATATTTCTTCAAGGTAACGCAGACGAAACAACCTGTAGGCGCAAAATCATCGTTTTTGCTCTTCAACCTGACCCATTGTTATGCCGCTTAGTAAGAGTGGGTATATCGTTGTTTCTTTCACATTGAAGATATACGGAACAACTCTTAGAAATGAAAAAAAAGATTGGAAGGAAATTGACTCAAAAAAGTCGAATGCATAATAACTGTATGAAAGGCAATGTACAAAAGGCCAGCCCTATATGACGAGCCAATTATGAAGATTTATATTTTCACAATTGTCCACGATATCTGCAGTTTAATTAGAATGTCGATTAATGGTTTATTAGATAGAAACAGCGTGGAGTAGATTTATTCCTGTCTTGAAGGTGGAGTAAAAGATTTGGCTCTCCTTGATTTTGGCATATGGCGATTTGATTACTTGGAATACGTAATTATATTTAGCACTTAAACGTTTGCTTTCATAATGGTGTTGAAAACTTTTCGTTATCAGTATTTGTTTGTTACACAAATTTACTTTTTTATTCGATCTTTCGTTGGCTAAGAAAATACAAACGTCTTGCCAGGAACAAAACCTTTGTAATAACCAAAATAACATTTGTATTCAGCATTTGGCATTGAAAAATCAACTGCCAGTTTTAAAACAGGGATTAGATGATAGATGTTGAAAAATATGCCATCCAGGTTGCATCAATACCTTCTACGATTTTTTATGTTTTCTTTTGTACTAACCTCTCAACGAGATTTCTAAATGAAAACCAACATCACATATCGCTCGACAAATGAAGCCGTTCTTTAACTATTGCACAGTTTACATCCCTCGCAAATTTGTACTTCAATGATGAGGTAAGCTGTAGTTCCTTTTTGTCTACCTGTGTCTTTGGACACAGGTGAGGTCCCTGAGGATTGGAAGATAGCGAATGTGGTCCCATTGTTTAAGAAGGGAAGCAGGGATAACCCGGAAAATTATAGGTTGGTGAGCTTTACGTCCGTGGTAGGGAAGTTGTTGGAGAGGATTCTTAGAGACAGGATGTATGTGCATTTAGAATGGAACAATCTCATTAGTGACAGACAGCATGGTTTTGTAAGAGGGAGGTCGTGCCTTACAAATTTGGTGGAGTTTTTTGAGGAAGTGACAAAAACGGTTGACGAAGGAAGGGCCGTGGATGTCGTCTATATGGATTTCAGTGAGGCATTTGACAAAGTCCCACATGGCAGGTTGGTTAAGAAGGTGAAGGCTCATGGGATACAAGGAGAGGTGGCTAGATGGGTAGAAAACTGGCTTGGCCACAGGAGACAGAGGGTAACAGTCGAAGGGTCTTTTTCTGGCTGGAGGTCTGTGACCAGTGGTGTTCCGCAGGGCTCTGTACTGGGACCTCTGCTATTTGTGATACATATAAATGATTAGGAAGAAGGTGTAACTGGTGTTATCAGCAAGTTTGCGGATGACACAAAGTTGTCTGGACTTGCAGATAGCGATGAACATTGTCGGACAATACAGCAAGATATAGATAGGCTGGAAAATTGGGCGGAGAAGTGGCAGATTGAATTTAATCCAGATAAATGCGAAGTGATGCATTTTGGAAGAAATAACGTAGATATACATTATACGTTATACAATATACGTTATACAATAAATGGCAGAGCCCATCAAGAGTATCGATATACGTTATACATTATACGATATACATTATACGATATACGTTATACATTATACAATAAATGGCAGAGCCATCAAGAATATAGAAACACAGAGACCTCGGTGTGCAAGTCCACAAATCCTTGAAGGTGGCAACACAGGTGGAGAAGGTGCTGAAGAAGGCATATAGTATGCTTGCCTTTATAGGACGGGGTACAGAGTATAAAAGCTGGAGTCCGATGATGCAGCTGTATAGAACGCTGGTGAGGCCACATTTGGAGTACTGCGTCCAGTTCTGGTCACCACAATCCAGAAGGATGTGGAAGCGTTAGAGAGAGTGCAGAGAAGATTTACCAGGATGTTGCCTGGTATGGAGGGTCTTGGCTATGAGGAGAGATTGGATAAACTGGGATTGTTCTCCCTGGAAAGTCGGAGAATGAAGGGAGATCTAATAGAGGTGTACAAGATTATGAAGGGGATAGATAGAGTGAACGGTGTGAAGCTTTTTCCCAGGTCAGAAGTGACGATCACGAGGGGTCACGGGCTCAGGGTGAGAGGGGCGAAGTATAACTCAGATATTAGAGGGATTTTTTTACACAGAGGGTGGTGGGGGCCTGGAATGCGCCGCCAAGTAGGATGGTGGAGGCAGACACGCTGACATTGTTTAAGACTTACCTGGATAGCAACATGAGCAGCCTGGGAATGGAGGGATACAAACCACTGGTCTAGTTGGACCAAGGAGCGGCACAGGCGTGGAGGGCCGAGGGGCCTGTCTCCTGTGCTGTACTGTTCTTTGTTCTTTGAATCTTGAACTTCTGCTCACGTGTAATATCGGCTGAGTGGCCATTTGCCCTGGTCTCTAACCTCGCGAAATTTCATTATCCACTGACTTCAAACACGAGATGTGATCGCTTAAGTTCCCACACTGGGTTGTCTTCAAATAAATTGCGGTGGACTAGAAAGTAAACAGATTTTCCCGAGTGATCGTCCTTCATAAAAACTATGATTATGTTTTCAGTTTCACTCAATCTGCTGTATTCACATGCATACTTTTGGTAACGCCATAATTAGAATCGGGCGGCAAGTTAAACATTGACTGAATGGCATTATGTTTCAAGATGCTTGGTCACTCTATCATCGGTATGTCTTTACGTGCGTCCTTTCTCCCGAGGAGTGATCATTCAGAACAATCTTCAGCATTAAGGTGGATTATTCATCTCGCCTTCCAAATGAGGGCATCAGCATAATTTAAGCCAATTCGATGCACTCTCCGTGGTAATAATAAATGGCTGAAGGCACTGGCTACATCAACGTTTGTGGCCCCTGACAATATTCCGTCAATAGTACTCAAGACTTCTGCTCCAGAACTCGTTGCGCCACGAGCCAATGTGTCCAACGACAGCTAACAAACTGGAAGTTACACTGCCATTTGAAAAATGTGGTGTGTTCGCTGCAGGAAAAATAAGACCTCACAAATCGACCCCGGCCAATTTGCAGTCCAATCATTCCATTCTCCATCATCATTGCTAATTTAGCAATCAATAACCTGCCCCAATTTGGAGGACAGGTTTCAGACCCGCCAGAGCCATTCCGTTCCTGACCTAATACAGCCCCCACCCAAACATAGGAAAAGCTGCTGAACTCAATACTTGGAGGCAGAGTGACTTCCCTTGAAATCAAGGCAAAATTTAACCGAATGTCTCACCAAAGAAACTGAGCAAACCTGATGTCAATGGGACTTAGGGCGAAACCCCTGATATGATTTATATCGTTTTGGATTTTAGGCATCAGTCTCTTCCTTTCCACGCAGTAACTGTCTGAGTTCCTTCGGGAGTGTCTTGGCCCGACCGTCCTCCATTTATTCCCTCACTCTTCAATGCCTGCTCTTCCTCTACAAAGGACACTTCAATTGCATGATTGTATATTCTTCACTCGTTTGGATGAGTGCAGCTCCAGGAACACTTAAAATGTTCTATATCATCCAGGACAAATCAACCCGCTTGATTGCAACGCCATTTATCATCGTAAAAAAACTCCAACTCCATCAATGGTGCACAGTGACAGCCGTGTATACCATCAACAACGTGCACTACAGAAACGCATCAAAGCTCCTTCAACAGCACCGATATCAGTCTTCTAGAAAAAGCAAACAGGTACAGCAGATACATGAGACCACCATGGAGTTCTCCCCCAAGCCACACACAGTCCTGACCTGGAAATATATGTCCGTTTGGAATACCCTGCAGAAACAAAACTGGTGGGACCCGATTTTACTATTTTGATTCCAAGTGCTAAACTTGGGCACAATTCAGATCCGACTTGGAAAACTGCTTTCAGTCTACCCAATAGGCACTTAGCCTGAGAAAAAAATTCGCGGGTCTGAATTGCGCTGTGGGCGGGGCTTGCTACGCCTGAAACGCTGCAGCTCCAATCGGAACTTTGAAATGAGCTGAGTAGTGGGAACAACATTGAAAAACGTGCCCTTGTCACATCGCTCCCAAGCCGCAAAAAGCGGATAAAGCTGCCCGGGAGCGAAAGGTGGGAGCGATGGCCCTCACAGACATCGCCCCACCCCCACAAAATTACTGGCCCCTTTATCCACCAAACCCCCCTCCCCGCTACCCAGACCGATCACAACCCTCTTCCCCCTCCCCCCCAAATTGATTGCCGTGGAGTGGCAGTGGTTCCACCCCCCACCAGAAATCCATCTGGCCACCCTCCTTCCCTCACCCGCCCCCCTCGCCAGAAAACCATCTGGCCTCCCCCCTCCCAACCAGAGAGCGACCTGACCTCCCTCCTCCCCCCACCAGTGAATGATGGCCTCCCTCCCCAGCCACCGCCCCCCCCCCCCCCGCCCCCACCCCGTCCGCCAGAGAATGATCGGGCCTCCCTCCTCCCCCCACCAGACAACGATCTGGCCTCCCTCCTCCCTCCCTCCCCACACGAGAGAATGATCGGGCCTCCCTCCTCCCCCTCCCATCAGGGATACATCTGACCCGCCTCTTCCTCCCTCCCCTCCCCCCCTGACCAGAGAATGATCTGGCCGTCCCCCTTCCCCCACTCCATCACCAATCTGAGAGCCGTTGGAAGCTGGGAACTTACCTCTTCAGAAGCTGGAACGCCGGAAACAGACCTTTGCCGAGCATATCTGTTTCGCGCAGAACCTGGACAGGCGAACGCGATGGTAAAGGGGGAAATGCATGCAAATGCATTCAAATCGCCGTTGCGCGCGCTTCGGGCGCGGTTCGTTTCGCGGCCATTTTCGGGCCTTGGTAAAGTGGGCATCTGCGCGGACGTGGGAGCGGATCGCGTTAGTGGCCTCACGCCCGACTTTACCAAGTTTGCCTTGGTAAAATCGGGCCCGTGGTGTACCGACACAACGGGCACTTCCGAAGTTTAAGAATGCGGCTAAACACCACATTCTCCATTCTAATTAATGCACAATGCATGCTGGTCTAACAAGCGATGTTGGCATCCTGCAAACTATTAATATTAATTAAACATGTTACTTTTTAAGTCATACTTAGGGACCTGGAATCAAAACTCACAGATTTTGATTGTTCGGATGATGAACTCATACATCTCATTGTGCAGGTTATATAGAAATGGTGGATTTTGGATCAAAAGAACCAAGTTAAGCATCCTAATTTTATAATTATCTTTAATCAATGGGAGATACGGAGTACAGAATTCTTTCCTTCAAAATCTGCATTATTCATTAATTATTCTGATTATTATGAAATGCCGTTAAGTTGCAGTATTTAACAGTCTTTGAAGTCGAAAGAACTAAGCCAATTAAATCCAATTAGCTTCTTTATTTGAGTCATTTTCTTGACGTTGATGCCTCAGTCCACCGTCACCTGCCAACGGGTCAAAAAGACAAGATAAGTAAATGTCTGTCTGAAAGACATTTGGGGGGCAGAATGACACTCGATTCATGGAATTTTTGCCGAGAGCTGGAAAAGAATGGGATTGGACTGTTGCGATGAGCTGTGTTTAAAACGGGTGGGCGTCTTGTGTACTGGTGAATCATATAATCATGTCTGAGTACTGTGTTTAGCTATAAGAAGCAGATGAAGCTTAAAGTGAAGTAGGTCTGAGGAACACAAAGAGAAAAAAATAGGTAATAGGGTTTTATAGCGATTTTGGTAAAGACAGAGTGTGGCAAGAAGAGAGAGACAGCTTTAAGGTAACATTGCATTATTGAATCTGCCTCCTGTGAAAAAAAACAGATATAAATAAATCTCTTTAGCGCTGGCGAAATGTCACAGGGGCTCGAAACGTTAACTCCGTTCCCAGCTCTATAGATGTGGCCAGAGGTTTTCCCAGCATTTTTTTTGTACCATGATGAATAAATTTACGTCGGCTATTTCCAGAAATCGGAGCAATTACAAGACAGGTGAGCTGACGATGAATAGAGATATAGATTCCAGATAGGTGATTAAGCTTAGGAAATAATTATTCCAACTTTTGGAAACATTAAGAAAAGGAACATTAAGGAACTCAGAGCTGATGTTAAAGGATGACATCCGGAAAAAGAAACGGATGACTGTCCAGAAGAAAGCCGAATCCGTATGGGTGGATATTAATAACATCATGGGTTATGAAACATAACTCTGACTATGCTAAAACCCCTATACAAATAATTGTACTAATAGGCAGAGCATTAGGCAAGATATTCTTAAAATTTCCTATAAATGCACGCATGTTACTGGAAAGAGCATTAAGGCTCTTTCGCATAATAGAATCACATAAATTTCCACCTTTATTCAAATTGGTTCATTGACAATTACAAGAGCATCTGGAAGACGAATTTGGCTTTTTTGTGTATCAGTATCCTAGAACAATCCTGGCACGAATTTTCGGCAAAGCTATATTAAGTTAAACGTTGCGCATAGAGGCTTGGTTAATTAGAACATAGAACATAGAACAGTACAGCACAGAACAGGCCCTTCGGCCCACGATGTTGTGCCGAGCTTTATCTGAAACCAAGATCAAGCTATCCCACTCCCTATCATCCTGGTGTGCTCTATGTGCCTATCCAATAATCGCTTAAATGTTCCTAAAGTGTCTGACTCCACTATAACTGCAGGCAGTCCATTCCACACCCCAACCACTCTCTGAGTAAAGAACCTACCTCTGATATCCTTCCTATATCCCCCACCATGAACCCTATAGTTATGCCCCCTTGTAATAGCTCCAACCACCTGAGGAAATAGTCTTTGAACGTTCACTCTATCTATCCCCTTCATCATTTTATAAACCTCTATTAAGTCTCCCCTCAGCCTCCTCCGCTCCAGAGAGAACAGCCCTAGCTCCCTCAACCTTTCCTCATAAGACCTACCCTCCAAACCAGGCAGCATCCTGTTAAATCTCCTCTGCACTCTTTCCAGCGCTTCCACGTCCTTCTTATAGTGAGGTGACCAGAACTACACACAATATTCCAAATGTGGTCTCACCAAGGTCCTGTACAGTTGCAGCATAACCCCACGGCTCTTAAACTCCAACCCCCTTAGTAAAATGATAGCGGAAAATTCCACTGGAAAAAGTAAAATCATAGGGTGGAAGACCATATTAAATTTGAAAACGGCACATCATATCGTAATACAAAAAACATAACCTTGAACAGAGAAAATACAAAAATTGTGGGCAATATGTGGCTAATAGTGATTGAGCAAAGGAAAGGAAGTGGACATTTAAATAAATTATTCAACATTTTCAAAGAAAACATGGTCTATTAATAACAGAGCCTATACAAGGAAGATCCATCTGTGACTTTCTAAGGAGCAGAAGTATTTTAATAGGTAAGAAATGAATAATAATATTTCACAGTAGTCTAGAAGATTCGTAAAGTCCAAGAACAGGCAACCAAAGTTGGAGAACAGAGGGGAAATAGAATATTTGGTAAGAAGTCTAGGAAGGAAAACAATAAAGTTTAAGATCCCTTGCAATTAACAAAATGCACGAATGAGGAAACGCATCCGTCGAAAAAAAACACAAGAAATCCTTGGGGAATAAGATAATTATAGAGATTTGCAGTACACGTGTGCCTGTCTGCAATCTCCCACAACAAATGGTAACCAGGGGCGAGTAAGAGTGAAGAACATGAAGTTCGTTAAGGAGACGTAAAATACCAGGAATTCCTGGCCTACGTGCAATTCCTAGAGATGGATACAGGTTCGATACACGTCTTATTGCAAGCCTTTCAGTGATACATAACTTTAATTGAAATTAAGTATTGTTCTAATGCTGTGAGGAAAAGAATGGTGTGAGGTAAGTCCGACAAATTAAGTATTTCCGTAATGAAATGAAAAGGGAAACGTTTGGGAGAAATGGTCATGGATCGAACATATAACAGCAACAAATTATTCTTTACTTTATTAATGAAAATTCTAGGGATGCACGAGAAATTCTGGAAATTATCTTCGTAAATATCACCATTGGAAGATCGTTGAACAAAATAAATACATAGCTTGAGATTTATCAAATGCTCTGTGGCATTTTAATGAATGGACCAGAGCACCACCGTCCTGTAATTGGCGATTTATGCAAAACAGTCACTCTGGACGGTTGGGCACTGTTACTGTCAGTTAAGATGTGCTGTGCGATAGTGCTCCTGCTCTGGTACAGAGTAGAATTTGGGTCATTTCATTTTTCTCATCACACTCCACTACTTTACATGCAGCAAGATGGGCTTTCACATGTACCGTTCAAATCAGAATTTCGTTTTGCAGATATAGCGTATTATAAAAGAAAGCGTTGTACGGAATGGAAAGGGGAGTTCAATAAACTATAACTTCCCTGGAGTGGTAACCAGCGTTGGAATGCCAATCAGTGTTTACTTAACTATTCAAATTCCGTTGAATGTCAGACTTGCCCGACTTTCCTGACTCAGACCGGACGAGATCAAAGCAGCGCAGAGCGTCCTGCGGTCAAGTGACATATTCCAAAAACAATTGCAGCGAAGCAAGTAACTCCCTCTTTTTAGGGCCATCAATCAGCTTAGTTTAGATGTCCCATTGCGAATAACAGGCCGGCGGGAAGTTAAGGGTCGAAGGGAATTGGATGGGAATTGGAAGCTGCGGGCTTGGACATGAGGACGGTCCACTGCGGGTTATCGCAGATGGGGCTGGGGTGGGTTTGGATATGGGGATGCGATGGACATGGAGAAGTGGGGGGGGGGGGGGCGGGGGGGGGGGTTGTGGTGGTGGGAGTGTGCTGAGGGCGGCACATCGGCGTAGATTGGAGTTTAACTGATACGTAATTGGGTGGTCGGATATCGCGGGTGCTGGTTCGGAAATGTAGGGTTCGAACACTCGGTGGGTGCTGGGGTCAGACATCGAGGATGTGGTGGGTCAGATGCAAACGGAAGGTATGGAGGCTCGCATTTGGGAGGTGGAGGATAGGACATGGGGGTGGGATATGGGACGGCGGACGGTCATACAATGGGGGGGCGTGAGGGTAGGTCATGCTGCGTGGTGGGTATTTCGGTGCGTTGGGCGAGGATGTGGGCTTCTGATGTGGAGGGGTGGGTCTCCGTACACGGGAGTTTGCTGATGGATATCATGGGGGATGGGTGTTTGCAGCAGATATAGAGGGAGTAATGTGGGCCAGTGTGAGGGTGAAAGTGGGGGCGAAGGAAGGGGGGGAGCAGGATGTTTGCGGGGGTGGGGAGGGGATTGCGGCTGCTGCACGGCCAGATCTTTCTGGGTATTCAAATACGTTACGTTGAAGTTAGATATGCTTTTGTTTCTTATAACGTTTTTCGGAATAACTCTTAGGTTAACGCAAGCAGAATAATCACTTTTTCGGATGTTTCCCAGCACAGGGCTAAATGCGGGGATGTTTGCAGATCTGGACAATTTCGGTTCCAATGCCAGCCTGGAATTCCGAAAAGGATTCCCCAGTGCATGTTCGTAGAACTCACCAAATCCACGGCTGGGGAGCCAGGTCGTTAGAGGCCAATGTAGATATTGAAACTTGCCCGTACAATTGCTGTAAACAAACTGCAAAGTCGTTCGCTTCATTACCCTGTGTGCCAATTACGTTTTTGATGTGATAGGTCGTTGATGTAGCCGGCAAGGTGGTACAGTGATTAGTACTGCTGCCTCACTGTGCCAACGACCTGGTGCAATTTCGCCTGGGGTGGCTGTGTCGAAGTTGCACGTTCTCCACCTATCAGAATAGGTTTTCTCCGGATGGTCCGGTTTCTGTCCACCTCCCCAAAGATGTGCTGGCGAGCTGGTCATTGAAAATTGCTCTTTTGTGTCAGGCTGATTAGTAGGGTAAATACGTGGGGATACGTGGATAGGGCCTGTGTGGGATTGTTGTCGGTGCAGGCTTGTGCTGAATGACCTCCTTCTGTACTGTAGGGATTCTATGATTCTGTGATAATGAGGTGTGCCATCATTACTCTGATTCCTACCATTTTGCCCCGAGTTACCACCTATAGTTTTTGATCATTCTTTCAAAAGGCATGTGTGCATTTGCGGTATAGGTTACCTCAGTCCCTTCCAGTCCCGTCCAATATTTTTCAATTAATTGCCATTAACCCTGAGGCTAACTCACAACACCAGGTTAAAGTCCAACAGGTTTATTTGGAAGCACAAGCTTTCGGAGTGTCACTCCTTCTTCAGGTGAGTAAGGAGTTGTGTTCGCAAACAGGGCATATAAAGACACAAACTCAATTTACAAGGTAATGGTTGGAATGCAAGTCTTTACAGACAATCAAGTCTTAAAGGTACAGACAATGTGAGCGCAGAGAGGGTTAAGCACAGGTTAAAGAGATGCGTATTGTCTCCAGCCAGGACAGTTAGTAAGATTTTGCAAGCCCAGGCAAGTTGTGGAGGTTACAGATAGTGTGACATGAACCCAAGACCCTGGTTGAGGCCGTCCTCATGTGTGCGGAACTTGGCTATCAGTTTCTGCTCAGCGATTCTGCGTTGACGTGTGTCCTGAAGGCAGCCATGGAGAGCGCTAACTCGAAGATCAGAGGCTGAATGCCCTTGACTGTTGAAGTGTTCCTCGACAGGACGAGAATGCTCATGCCTGGTGACTGTCGAGCGGTGTTCATTTGGCTACCAAATGAGCTTCAACAGTTTGATCATCATTTCCTACCTGTGTAATTTTAGCACTAAATATTGTTGAATATTCAGGGTAATGTTCAAAAAGGGATGGGGAAATTGAAGGAAATAATGGAGAGCAAGAACGGTAGACCGTAATTATTGATGATAGGTTCAGAAGTAATTCTTCTACCAGAAAATAATTATATAGATAGAACGATCTTCCGGTAGGGCAAGAAGGAAATATCGCAGTAAGATTCGCGACAGGCCTAAACCGCAGCTTTTATAGATCTGAAAATGAAACGAAGACCAAACAGAAAAGAAAAACAGATTCACGAGTAGATATCGTCATGATCATCAAGATTTGGCGGCTGCTAAGATAATTAAGGACAAAGTAACAAGATAGTTAGCAAAGAGGAGAACTGGTTATTGAGAGTGAAATATCGTTTATTCTGATGTAGCAGCTAAGAGGATGCCAACTGTTTTGTATATGCAGATGTGTGAAGAAGAAAGTGTTTTCAGATGGGACTTACCAAGATGAACCACCGATCGTTGCAGGGAGCCCGAAGGCGTGATTGGACAATATAATGAACGCTATTGCTGTTAGAAAAAATGTAACTCAGAATTAATTTTGATTCATTGTGGATCATATGAATTGGACCGTAGAACATTCGAGTAACATTTGAATTACTTACATTGTTTAGACGAAGCAGGCGGAAAAGGAGAGTATAATACACTACAGTTTGTTTAAAGAAAGGCGTGTGATCCAAAAGTGACATTTTTCGGTGAGACTTATTGCACTGAAAACCAGTTATGTTCAACAAGACGATGACCCCACACACGTTTACATGTTAAAACAAAAGCTGATGCACATTGGTAATATGTGAACGGCTAATATTGTGAAATGTAATAAATGTCAAATCAACACGGCGAGGGCAAGAATTAAAATTTAAGGTTCCAATTTCATATAACCAATACAGTGCAAAATTTCTGGATTATGAGTTGAAATCAAGTGAAATTAATAATTAGAACTCCTGCAGATTTGCTCCATAGATGACGAAATTACAGACGTTAGCTTATGGAGATCCGATGGCGCAAAGTGCAGAGTCTATGTATCTGTGGAGTTATATTTTGGCTTCTTGGCAGTTCGCTGGTCTTGGCGAATACCACTCCTATTCCTATTGCATAATAGCAGAGCGAAACAGCTCATTTCAGCTGTTGCTGAAACCCCTGAGCTACCGTCCCTTTCAGGACAATTTGCAGGACACGAAGTGGCAGCCTTTGGCTCGTTCATGAGCCTACGGAACACTGTAGGGCTGTTCGCATAGCCACCCAGATGTGAAATGTTAGCTTTGCTCCCTCTCCACAGATGCTGTCAAAGCTCCATGAGATTTTCCAGAATTTTATGTTTTTCTTTCAGATTCCAGCATCCGTAGTCATATGCTTTTATATCTACAGGGAGTAATGATATGCAATGCTTAATCAGCATAGCCATTACCCCTTCGATTACTTTTGATGGGTCCAATTTTGCCATTAAGCGTGCATAGCAAGCAAACGAATTGGGTCATATTTCTGACATTTTTTGATGAAGCAAATCTTTTAGCGCATGGAATTCTAGGAATCCGAACGCATATATTGATCAGAGATCGCGTGTTAGAAGCAGATGATAGTAAGCAACATCAGCCGAATACTGAAATCGCATGTCAAGGAAAGGAAACCCATTGAAAGCTGAATTTCAAAGGTGAAAGGGAGCGAAAGATGGGGCACATTAATGTCCAGAGAAAATTAAATTATTTTCTCTAGCTGTGGATTCAAGTCTAACAAATGTATCCTCGAGTCCGACAGTGCAGACGGAGGCCATTCGGCCTATCGACTCTGCACTGACAGCACTGTTACCCATGCCCTGTCCCATGACCCCAAGCAGTTACCCTAGCTAGTTCCCGTGATGCGAAGGAGCAATTTAACATGGCCAATCCACCTAACCCGCACATCTTTGGAGTGTGGGAGGAAACCGGAGCACCCGGAGGAAAATCCACACAGACGGTGGCCCAAGCCGGGAATCGAACCCGGGTCCCTGGTGCTCTGAGGCAGCAGTGCTAACCACTGTACCACCATGCTGCCCCAAATCATCAACATATTAGAACTGTACAAGGTTTCACTGGTTGGGTGTGATTCCATTGAAGACTAGTTTCTCGTCTCACCCAACATAAATCTTTGCTGGAGTTGATTTAGAGGGGGGGGATTTAGATGTCCTCATGCATGTATTGCAAAATAAAACATTGAAAGCTAATAGAGAAGGCAAAGGCCATGTTGGCTTCAATTTCGAAAGGAATTAAGTATAATAACAGGAAAGTCTTGCCAGAATTCTACTCGTCATTGGTTAGATCAAACCTGCAACACTGTGAACAGTTGTGGCCCCCTGATATAACGAAAAATATATTGCGTTGGACGCAGTCAAGCACGATTTCTAGGGTGGCCCCAGATGTGGAGGGGTTTTCTTAAGAGGAGAGTACGAGTATGTTCGATATGTTTAGAAAAATGAGAGGCGTCCTGAAGGATATCAGAAGGATGTGGAGGAATTTGGTTTGTTCTCACTGGAACGACGGAGGTCGTTCGAAGTCTACAAGATTCTGAAGGGCATAGACAGAGTAGATAGTCAGATGCTTTTTTCCAGGGTGGAAGAGTCGTTTATGAGGATGCATTAGTTTAAGGTGCGAGGGGTAATGTTTAAAGAAGATGTACGAGGCACGTTTTTTACGAGGGTGGTGGGTGTCTCGAACTCGCTGCTGGGGGAGGTAGTGGAAGCAGATACGATAGTGACGTTTAACGGGCGTCTGGACAAATGCATGAATAGGATGGGAATGGAGGAATGTGGTCCCCGGAAGGGTAGGACGTCTTAGTTCAGACGGGCAGCATGGTTGGTGCAAGCATGGAGAGCCTAAAGGCCTGTTCCTATGATGTAATTTTCTTTGTTCTTTTGTTCTTTGTCTTCATTGTGCCACATTGGCTCATCAGTGGGATTGAAGAGTAAACACTGACAGGTCGTTTCTCTTTGTGGAAGAGTCTAAGACCAGTAGGCAAAGTTTCATAGTAAGTCTTTTTTTTGTTTATTTATTAGCATCACAAGTAGACTTTTATTTATACTGCAATAAGAAACTCTGACAGTCCCCTACTCGCCACACTCTGCCACCCACTCGTGTACATGGAGGTAGAATTTTGCATGGGCACTGGAACCGAACCAGCGTGTCTTTTGGACTGTGGGAGGAAACTGGAGCATGTAACGGAAACCCCCGCAGACACGGGGAGAAAGTGCAGACACTGCACAGACAGTGACCCAAGCTAGGAATTGCATCCACGTCCCTGGTGCTGTGAGGCAGCAGTGTTAATCATTTTAGACGGGGATGATGAGAATTTATTTGGTCTCTCAGAGAGCAGTGGATCTATGGAATTCTTTACCGCAGAGGGCTGCAGAGGCCGACGAGTTAAGTATGCTCAAAGCTGAGATGGACGTATTTCTAATTGGCAAGGGAATCAAGGTTCATGGGGATAAAGTGGGAAAGTGAACTTGAGGATTATCATACCTGATTAGTCACGATCTCATTGAATGGCGCAGCAGACTCGATGGGCTACATGTGTCCAAGTTCTTATGATCTTATCACACAGCACTGCAGTGCAAATGTGTATGACCTCTTTGAGTGGCACTTTGGTGAATGGCCTAGCAAGATCAAATGAAAAAAACCTGCTCAAAGCTGGTTGTAAGAACTCACCCAACCATTTGATCAATTCATGCCTGTCATACGTAAGACAACGCATCAGCGTACATCACTTTATTTGTCTTGAACAGCCCATACACCGACGCAGGAAGATATGAGCACGAGGCATATTATATATAGCATCTTACAGTTTGTTCTCACATTGGTCCAACAGGCGTTTGTTGGTCTCCCTTGGAGCATGATTGTCCTGTCCCATTGAGTGGCAGGCCGGATGGATGGGAAATTGGAACTGTGAGTAAGAATGGCGTGCATTCTGTTGATATAATCATTACATGCTTGGTGAGGATACCTGTTAATTGTTTGCTCGGTTTACAAATGTGTTCATCTTGCTTGGCCTTGAGGTATTACAATGCTCTCAGATATTGGGGCTGCGTGGGAAAATTGGCCAAATCATGTGCCAACCACCACGTGGATGGTACCCGCAAGCATGTCAGAAATTGAACCATATGTTTGTGGTGGTTTATGGTTTGGTTTTTAGAAGGGTGTGAGGGGTCATATGAAAGCCCGTTGAGAATAACCAGCCCAGTCGTCGTGTGGCAATCACCAGATACTAATCATTAAACGAAAGAAAACAAACACACGACTGGAACTTAGCAGTGTAAAATAATTACATATATTAATTATCAGACACACATTTATAATTGCTCCTTGTTCCAAGATATATATCTGTGTTCCCTGAACATCGTAAGACTTCCCCAAACCCAAACAACATTCAAATTAAATAAATCTATGACACCAATCCAGCTTGCAGTTACCACACAATACAAGGCCGAATATCCAATTTGGGAAACGTTTTCCTGGTGCTGTGAAAACATGTAAACTGACTTTACGAAGGTTCGCACTATCATGGCTCCGCGACTTCTCAGATTAAACTGGTCTGTCCAGCTCATGAATGTTAAAATGCCTGTTGGATACGGCTGCAGGTACTGGCACTTTTAGCCTGACACCTTTTTGTTTCTCTCCTCTCAATCTCAGATTGAGGTTGAACAACTGATTCACGTGCAAGAAACGGGCTACTTGCATCATGGGGCATGCGGCGGTTCCGACGGGGCGCACTAATTTAAGTTTCCATGATCCAGTAGGCCTTGTATGCTAACGGGAATCTTAAAATTAACTCATAAACAGGACGGTGTGTGTTTGAGGTAGATGCTGCTTCAACAGACTAACCCACACTGATGCTTTTCTATTGGTTCCTTAAAATTAACGATGCAAATATCCACTGATTGTTTTTATTCATTCGTGGGTCATGAACGCCGCTGGCAGTCCAGCATATATTGCCCATTCCTCGTTGCCCTTGAGAAGGCTGTGGTGAGCTGCCTTTTTGAAACTCGGCAGTTCACGTGCTCTGGGATAACACACAATGCCTGCAGGTGGTCGTCTTTTGATGTATCTGCTGCCCTTGTCTTTCTAGATGAAAGTGGTGACCGGTTTGGAAGGTGTTGTTTCAGGATCTTTGGTGAATTTCGGCAATGCATCTTGTAGATCGTACACACTGCTGTTACTGAACGTCGGTGGTGGAGGGAATGGGTGTTTGTGTTTGTGATGCCAATTTGTGGCTGTAATTTCCTAGATGGTGTCAAGCTGCGTGAGTGTTGTTGGAGCTGCGCCAATCCAGACCCATGACGGTCTTCCATCCCACCCAAGACTTCTGTCTTTTAGAAGGTGGACAGGTTTTGGGGAGTCACGAGGTGAGTTACTCGCCACGGTTAATCTACCATCTGACCTGCTCTCGTCAATGGCCACCCCAAGAATGTTTACAGTGGAGGATTCAGTGATGGTAACGGTATTGAGTGCCAAGGGGCAGTGGTTAGATAGTGTCTTATTCGTGATTGTAATTGCCTGGCATTTGTGTGGCACAAACGTTACTTGCAGTTTCTCAGCTCAAGCCTGTGTATTGCCCAGACCTTTTTGCATTTGAAATTGACTACTTCAGTATGTGAAGATTCAGGGATATTTCTGAATATATGTGCACTCATCGGCGAACATCTTCATTTCTGACCTGATGACGAAGGGAAGGTTATTGATGAAACAGTTGAAGGTGGTTGGCCTTCGACACTCCCCTGAGGTAGACGTGCAGGGATGTCCTGGAGCTGAGATGGCCGTCCCCCTCAACCAAAATGATCCTCCTTTGTACCAAGTCATGGAAGCTGCCAGCAACAGCGCTATCAAGCAGCACCTGCTCAGCAACAACTTGCTCAGTGATGCAACCAAAGGAAAGTATGCCCCCTAAAACTCGTTGATTCCAGTTTCCCTAAGGCTTCTTGATGTCACACTTGGTCGAATGCCGTTTTGATTCCAAGGGTTGTCATTCTCACATCAACTCTAGAATTCAGCTTGTTCATTCATTTTTAAACCAAGTCTTTAATGAGGTCAGGAGCTAAGTGACACTGGCGAAACTCAAACTCCGCATCACTGAGCAGGTTGTTGCTGAGCAGATGCTGTTTGATGGTAATGTTGATGGATTGTTATATTACTTTATGTATTATCGAGAGTAGGTTGATTAGAGGGTAATTGGACAGCTTGGATTTGTTCTGTGTTTTGTGCAAAGGTGTTAATAAGCAAAGTAAGAAAGTGAGGATCAGTCGCGATGGGACATAGGTTCAAGATGAGGGTCAGGAGGGTGAGGGGGATATGAGGGAAGACTTTTTTTTTTAACCCAGGGGGTAGTAACAGTTTGGAATGCATTGCCTGGGGGAGTGGTAGATGTGGGCTGCCTCATATACGTTTTTTAAAAAAATACCCGAATGAGCTCTTGGCAAGTCATAACATTAACGGCTTTGAGCCAAATATTAACAGATGGGATAAGTGAAAGTTTACGTTTTTCTAACGTGTCGGTGTGGACTTGATAGACCAAAGAGCCTCTTCTGTGTTTTATGATTCTATGATTTGGAGCTAAATATTACATATCTCTGCACACAATTTAGGTACTTAAGAAAAAAGTCGCAATTTCTTTAGCCCCACATGGTAATCATATTGCACCTTTCTGTTAGATTTATAATCATCAAATTTTAAGCTTGCTTTTTCTTAAGTATCTAAGTTGTGTGCAGTGATATGTAATATTTAGCTTCGAATCATAGAAACATGAAACACAGAAGAGGCTCTTTGGTCTATCAAGTCCACACCGACACGTTAGAAAAGCTTAAACTTTCACTTATCCCATCTGTCAATATTTGGCTCAAAGCCGTTAATGTTATGACTTGCCAAGAGCTCATTCGGGTATTTTTAAAAAAAACGTATATGAGGCAGCCCACATCTACGACTCCCCCAGGCAATGCATTCCAGACTGTTACTACCCCCTGGGTAAAAAAAAGTCTTCCCTCACATCCCCCTCACCCTCCTGACCCTCATCTTGAACCTACGTCCCATCGTGACTGAACCTCACTTTCTTACTTTGTATTAACACCTTTGCACAAAACACAGAACAAATCCAAGCTGTCCAATTACCCTCTAATCAACCTACTCTCCATCAACTAACATTGTCTTGGGGGTGCAGGACACATCTCCTACTCAGCCTTCCGAGTCAGAAATCTGCAAATCACGAAGCCATTTCAAAGTTTATTACAGCCCGTCATCATCAAGATTAGTATACATGACATTTGTTAATTTTTTTCTAATTTTTGCCTGGGTTCTGGTCATTGGTCGAGAAAACAGTAATTTGTTGTCCACCACGTATTACCCTGAATGGCTTTCTGCGTCACTTCAGAGGGCACTGAAGAGCCAGTCACAGTGCTGTTCATCTGGAGGGAAGCTAGAAGGCAGACATTCCTCCCCTAAAGAACACTCGCTCCTCCAGGTGCAATAAGTCCCAGTCCACAGGGATACTGAACTGACAAAATCCCACATGGCAGGTTGGTTAAGAAGGTTAAGGCTCATGGGATACAAGGAGAAGTGGCTAGATGGGTGGAGAACTGGCTTGGCCATAGGAGACAGAGGGTAGTGGTCGAAGGGTCTTTTTCCGGCTGGAGGTCTGTGACCAATGGTGTTCCGCAGGGCTCTGTACTGGGACCCTCTGCTATTTGTGATATATATATAAATGATTTGGAAGAAGGTGTAACTGGTGTAATCAGCAAGTTTGCGGATGACACGAAGATGGCTGGACTTGCGGATAGCGAAGAGCATTGTCGCGCAATACAGCAGGATATAGATAGGCTGGAAAATTGGGCGGAGAGGTGGCAGATGGATTTTAATCCGGATAAATGCGAAGTGATGCATTTTGGAAGAAATAATGTCGGGAGGAGTTATACAATAAATGGCAGAGTCATCAGGAGTATAGAAACACAGAGGGACCTAGGTGTGTAAGTCCACAAATCTTTGAAAGTGGCAACACAGGTGGAGAAGGTGGTGAAGAAGGTATATGTTATGCTTGCCTTTATAGGACAAGAGTATAGAGTATAAAAGCTGGAGTCTGATGATGCAGCTGTATAGAATGCTGGTTAGGCCACATTTGGAGTACTGCGTCCAGTTCTGGTCGCCGCACTACCAGAAGGACGTGAAGGCGTTAGAGAGAGTGCAGAGAAGGTTTACCAGGATGTTGCCTGGTATGGAGGGTCTTAGCTATGAGGAGAGATTGGGTAGACTGGGGTTGTTCTCCCTGGAAAGACGGAGAATGAGGGGAGAACTAATAGAGGTGTACAAGATTATGAAGGGGATAGATAGGGTGAACGGTGGGAAGCTTTTTCCCGGATCAGAAGTGACGTTCACGAGGGGTCACGGGCTCAGGGTGAGAGGGGCGAAGTATAAATCAGATATTAGAGGGATGTTTTTTACACAGAGGGTGGTGGGGGCCTGGAATGCGCTGCCAAGTAGGATGGTGGAGGCAGGCACGCTGACATCGTTTAAGACTTACCTGGATAGTCACATGAGCAGCCTGGGAATGGAGGGATACAAACGATTGGTCTAGTTGGACCAAGGAGCGGCACAGGCTTGGAGGGCCGAAGGGCCTGTTTCCTGTGCTGTACTGTTCTTTGTTCTTTGTTCTTTGCTGTGTAGTGTGATTGTAAAATTATTTTTAAAACTACTAAAATGCTAAGAGTTGTGAAATTTCATGGTTTTCTTCGAAAAGGTAGTGTTGTTCTGTACTGAGGAGAAGCAGGTGCAAGCAGTACACAGGCTGAAACTATGTACCAGAGGCAAAAACGGCAGGGTTTCCTTTGTCACAGACTTCAAGCACTTAAATCCGAACATATTTTTGCATTTTAACCAATCAATTTGAAATAGGCATTTTAACCAATCAATTTGAAAAGCATTTGATATTTTGAGAACATGTAAGCAAATTCTATTGTGGGAACTTTGGTATGTCACTATGTTCGATGAGATGGTAAAGGAAAACATCTAAGCAGATAAAGGATGAGGCAGAGGTATCTAGTTCTGAACGATTAATGGAGTTACAATAGAAAGATGAGATGATGACAGATTTATATCATGAAGCCGATACAGAAAAGGAATGAGAGTGTATTCCAGGAAGCTATTACCTGAAGGATAAAATCTTAAGGCAAAACTGCAGACTTTGGCAGGTAACTGCAGGTGGGAAATGGGCAGAAATTCACCAAATTGTGTTGCTGGTAGAATACAAAAAGGAAGTATTGTGGGTGGCATACGAATTACCTGCAGATGGTCATCTAGAATGAAAGAGGACTCCGGTTAAGATACAGAAGCACTTTTATTGGCCTGGATTACATAGAGATGTGGTTGAACGTTGCCAAACCTATCATGCATGTCAGATGATAAGAAAACCAGAGGCAGCGATAAAATTAGCACCCTTGATGCCAATTCCTGCATTTGAAGAACGTTTTACATAGGTTATAGTTGATTGTGTAGATCCTCTCCCTAAAACCAAAAGTGGGAACCAGTATTTTCTCGCTGTAATGGATGTGTCCACCAGGATTCCAGAGGACTATCCAGGCAAGAAAGGTTGTGGAGGAATTGCTTGTTTTCTTTCCCTGTTATGGATTACCCAGGGAGATTCAGTCAGACCAAGGTTCAATTTTACTGCCAAATTATTTAAGGACGTCATGGCTGCTTTAGGTATCAGACACTTCATCTCAAGTGTGTACTATCCTGAATCCCAGGGAACATTGGAAAGTTGGCATCATACCCTGAGGACCATGTTGAGGATTTATTGCCAGGATTACCCAACTGATTGGGATTAAGGCATCCTTTAAATTTATATCATTTGCGATTAGAGATTGTCCAACTTGGTCGACTCAGTTTGCTCCATTTGATTTGATATTCGTACATGAAGTAAGAGGTCCTTTAAAATTCGTCAAGGAAAAGTTGGTAGGTCCAAAGTCAGAGATCTCACAGTTGGATTATATAGCTCAGGTGAAAGAAAGATTAAACAGAATGGATGAATTAGCTACCCAACATTTGTGAATGGCACAGCAACTAATGAAACAAGAAGCAGATAAGAAATCTAAAATTCTACGTCTGCCCATGGGGATAAAGTATTCATGCTATTACCAATGGCAGGAGATCCCTTGTTGGCCAGGTTTAGTGGCCAGTGGTTCTCAGATTGAGGCGAAATATAGTCAGGTGAATTATCTGGTAAAGATGACAGATAGGAAAAAAATGCATAGGGTATGTCATGTGAACATGCTAAAAGACTATTATAACAGGGACAGGGAACCGGAGAAACAAGTATTAGATACTGCCACTCAGAGTGAGGAATCAAATCCAGATGATGTAGATTTTGATGTGCCTCAGAATAAATTGAATAATGAAGAAGAACTTAAGGAATGGAATAGGGGTAGTGAGTTACCTGCCTCAGGACCAGAGAACTGAATTTAAAGCCGTGTTACAGGGCTATGAGGTCCTATGTAAAAAGACAATGGGGAGGACTAAAGATATAGTACATGAGGTTGATGTAGAGAATGCTGTTCCTATAAAATAATACCCTAAAGGCGAATGCCTCCCAAAGCAGTTCAGGTTCAGAAGGAAGTGAAAGCAATGCTACATGAAGATATCAGAGAGCCAAGTCAAAGCAAGTGAACTTAGCCGATAATGTTGGTCCTCAAACCTGATTGTACTCAACAATTCTGCATAGATTATCGCAAGGTTAGCACTATGACTAAATCTGATTCATAGCCAATTCCAAGGCTGGAGGATTGTGTGGAAAAGCTGGACAAACTACTTACATCACAAAGTTGGACTTAGTTCACGGTTATTGGCAAGTAACTTTGTCAGAGAGAGCTAAAGAAGTTTCTGCTTTTCTAACCCCAATTGGGATATGTCAATTTAAAGTAATGCCCTTTGGGATGAAAAATGCACCCGCTACCTTTATGAAGAGAGTTGTTGCCAGATTGACGAATTGCGATGTTTACATTGGTGACTTAGTGATTTTTAATCGTTCTTGGAAAGATCACATGGAGCATTTGGCAGAGTTCTTTGAGAGACTACGAAACACAAAATTGGTCATAAACTTGGCAAAAAAGAATTTGCGGAGGCAGAAGTGATATTTTTAGAACACAATATGGGATACGGATGGATGAGACTGAGAAATCTGAAGACGAAGGCCATCGAGGAATTTCAAAGACCATCATTGAAGAAGAAAGTGCAGTGAGTTTTGGGATTGAGCGGCTTCTACAAAGGTACGTATGAAATTTTAGCAGCCAGTGGCATTGTTGACGACCTTGTTAAAAAAGAACATGAAATTTTGGTGGACAGAACAATACCAAGAGGCATATCAGAATTTGAAAGCAGTGTTAACCACCGAACCTGTTTTAGCCACACCAAACTTCTTGAAAACATTTAAAGTCACTATTGACGTCAGCAATGTAAGTGTTAGAGCTGTGCTGTTACAGGAGAATAATTTTTGAATTGAAATGCTAATCGCCTAATTTTCGAAAAAACCCCACAATATCTGCCTGACAAAATATTTCAATTTTGAAAAGTATTTAATAATTTTAGTAATATCTTTACAACATTTTAATGATTATGTTACAAACAATTAATCAGAATTGATTGTGTATACTGATCAGAATCCTTTGACATTTCTGGAAAGATTAAAGGATAAGATGGCCAGACTATTTTGTTGGAGTCTTATGTTACAAGCTACATGTTACATGTACAATTTACAGATTGTACATGTTGTGGGTCATGAAAATGTTATTGCATTTGTTTTATCGTGAGCTTTTTAAAAATGAAGCCAACTTTTCATGATGATGGTTCATTCTTTTCTGAAGGGGTGAAGGTGTTGTGAAATTAGTGTTTGCCAAATGATGAAAAAGTTTTCTAAAATGCTAGAAATTTTTTAAATGTCATGGTTCTTTTAGGAAAGGTAGTTTTTGTTCTGTACTGAAGAGAAGTAAGTGCAAGCAGTACACAGACTGAAACAATGCATGAGAGGCAAAGACAGCAGGGTTGACTTGGTAACAGACTTCAGGCATCTGAATCAGAACATCTTTTTGAATTTTAACCAATCAATTTGAGATAGGCATTTGAATAGCAGCAACATATCAGATTTGAATTTGATGTTTTGATAACCTGCAAACCAATCCTATTGTAGGGATTTTGGTATATCATTAGGAGTATAAAAGACAGGATCAAGGGCACAAACGGTAGAAGAACGCCTGTCACCTGCTGAGTAACAGCTTAGCTCTGCTCTGAGAGAAATGCACATAGCCAGCAACTGTCATCTAACAGTGTAATAGCCACATTTATATCTTAAACAAAAACCTAATCTTAATTACAAAGATGCCAACAGAAGATAGTGAAAAGTGAAGATAAAGAATAAACAAGATTCCGGAAGATAACAACAAGTTGTATTTTGAGTGTGACGAAATATTTCATTTTTTTAATAAGTGGGAATTGTATTTATTTAAACAGAATTCTGTCAGCATAATGTTTTATTTGGTTTGTTAATAGTTTCGTTAACCTGTTTACTGTTAATTAGATAAATAAAGTGTCACTTGTTACAAGCATTTAACTTACAGATTGTACATGTTGTGGGTCATGAAAATGTTATTGCATATGTTTTAACATGAGTTTTTTAAAAATGAAGCCAACTTTTCATGATGAAGGTTCATTCTTTTCTAAAGTGGTGAAGGTATTGTGAAATTAGTATCTGCCAAATTATCAAAAAATCTTCTGAAATGCTAGAAATTGTAAAATTTCATCGCTCTTTTAGAAAAGATAGTGTTTGTTCTGTACTGAAGAGAAGTAGGTGCAAGCGGTACACAGACTGAAACAATGTATGAGAGGCAAAGACAGTCTCAGGTAGTTATTTCGAGTTGGTCACTCCAGGCTGCTGAAATGCTGACATTATCCCTTCTTATACAGACTTTAATAGATTGTGAAGGGAGGTACTTCTCTTTGTGTGGTTGAGTGTTCGTTCTCGGACAGGAGATCAACCGACCCTTCGTAACAGAGCTAACAAAGTAAATATTCGATATCTATATACTGAACAGCGATTTTAATTTAAGAATCCGAATCGTTGGTAGTTCCACTCGAACTTGACAAGTGCATATTAAGCCTCCCCAAGAAATTCATAATTGCACCAAGTTCTCACTTTCCACTCAGTCTGCTAACCCCCAAACCGAATATATGTTCATGATTAGTTTTGAACTGCAGCATGATTCCTTATCTGAATTTAAATTCCAAGGGTTGCCTTGGCTGGATTTGAACTCTTGCCCGAAACAAAACATTTTACTGTTGTTGTCCTCTTTACGTTACCAAAATGCTGCCATCTTTATTGTGTGGAAGCACCATTTCATCCATCAGACGGTCATGAACATGACTAAGGATAACCCGAATTGCACAAAAAATACGGACTGGGCCGTCGGAATGACTTCAAAGCTGCTCCGTAAGATTTCATTAACAAAAGTGAGAAAATATAACGTTTCGCTGGTCATTATGGTCACTATAGTCACTACCGTCACTGTGATTAATGGACCACTTGGGATGAGGGTGATAGGATCAGCATAGAGCAAGTTCCAAGACTTTATTGCTAAATCATGACATTCCAGTCATTTCGATGAATTGGTTCATGGTGGTAGTGTTGTATATAAGAACGCTTGGCAGACTTATTATAAGATGCCAGATATTAACTTTCCTAGATTCATTGAAAACCACCGCATTAAAGTTACAATGGCAACATGGACATGAAACTAATATACGGATAGCAGAAAACAGTGGTATTCGTTGTATTATTTGTTATTTCATGTTGATTTGTTTTAGTATTGTCACCTGTGTTTGTATAAAGAGAAAAGTTTTGGATTTTGCGCTGTACACAGACAAATCACCCCTTTAACAGAGAGGGTGCAGAATGTAGTGTAACTGTCACAACTAGGGAGTGGAGAAATATCAACTCAGTAGGAGGCAGGTCCATTTCAAAGTCTGATGGCAGCAGGGAAGAAACTGTTCTGAGTCGGTTAGTACCTGAACTCAGACTTTTCTATCTTGCTCCCAATCGAGTTGGTGGAAAAGTGCTTGTCTGGGATGCATGGGGTCTTTGGTTATGCGGGTGCTCGCGGCCTTTGATTTAGCTGGCTGCGTTTCCGAGGCAGCGGGAAGTGTTGATGGAGTCAATGGATGTGAGTATGGTCTGCGTGATGGACTGGGCTTCTTCATGGCCCTTTGGAGTTTCTTACGGTCTTGGATAGAGCAGAAGCCATACGAAGCTGTGATACAATCGGAAAGGATGTTTCCAATGGTGCATGTGTAAACGTTACTGAGATTCGCAGCGGACATGCCGAATTTCCTCGCCTCCTGAGAAAGTAAATGCGTTGGTAGGCTTTCGTAACCATAGCGTCGGCTTGGAGGAACCAGGCCAGGTTGTTGGTGATCTGAAAACCTTGAAACCTGAAGTTGTGGAAGACTTCCACTTCATCCCCATTAACGCACACTTCCTGAAATCGATGAATATCTCCTTCCTTTTATTGGCATTGTGGGAGAGATTATTGTTGTCGTACCAATTAATCGGATTCGCTATCTCTTTCCTTTACTCCGCCTCCTCAGATTGCGAAACGAATATCTAAAATAATGACCCGCAACAACCCGTTTAGGACGGCTGCTTTTAATGTTACATTTGCCATGCCCTGCGTTGGGAAAAACATTTCAAATCGTGCAAGTAATGTAAAATCCAGACACACTGCCATCATGATGACTGTAGTGTAATTTTCCAGATGAAGTACGAGATATGGAAATACATGAAATATCATTTTTGCTGTGCAGATAACCGTGGTGTGATGCTGCGGATGAAATTTATAAGGTTACAAACAGAAACAACGGAGAAGAGAGCAAATGATCCGCACATCATTTTCCAATTCTCTGTCGCCTTAGGCGTCTTTCAGAAGGAATATGGTACCTCTATCATAGTAGTATTGTTAAAACAAAACATTCGCGGCAGCAATGACAGACCCGTCAGTGTATAAATTTGTCATTTTGTGGCGCGTTACTCATTGTGTTTTCGAATGACACGGATTAATTAAGGGTACCCAGAGCGATGGTTGAGACAATTGTGCGTTTGACGACTTTGATTGAATTTTTCGAGGAAATAAAACAACACGTCGAAGAGATTGGTGAGTTTGATATAGTCGTCCTAATTTCAAGAAACATTTGACCGGCAAGACAAGTAAAAGACCATTGAATCCCAGGGGAATGGGATGCACTATTCCCTCACTGAAAATAAGCAAAGGTTGGCAAGATATTTTATTTTGACTGGATTGTTCTTTCGATAGGGGTTCCACAGAGCTCCGACGAGATCGTTTCCTTATCGGCTTATGCAGCAATTATTTGCACTTGAAAATAGCGGAAATATATATGAATGTTGCACGTGATGCCAACACGCCTGTGCAATGGATAGAGAGAGACCAATTCCAAACGGTGCCCGATTGCTATGTGGGCAGAAGGCACGTGCCCATTCCTCGCGCCTCCCTCAAAACTTGTCGGCGTGAAGCGGAGTGACAACACGCCGAAAAATCCCTCAGCATTAAAGCACTAGAAGGTTCATTAACGAAGACCAAATGCATCTTTGCGCCCGCCCTCTGGAGCTACCTACTAATCCAATGGACCGGCAGTTCTACCAGCCCTGGCAGCGCTGGTAATGGGGTGATGGCAGCTGCCGCCACCTTAACTGAGAAGAAGAGCCCGAAGCCGAGGACTCCCCTTTTCAGGTAAGTCTTCAGGTTAAGGGCAGTGCATGGCGTGCGGGGGTGGAGTGTGGGTGAGGGGGGGGGGCGTGGAGGGGGGGGGGGCGTGGAGGGGGGAGGGTAGATGGGTTTGGGTTGGTGGCATGGGATTAGAGGTGGGCGGAAGGGGCTAAGAAAAGGAGCGGTACGAAGGAAGTTGGTGATCAATCTAAAGGCGCCGACCCGCTGTCGGCAAAAGCCGGCCACCGGAGAGTGGCAACCCCTTTCTTCCCGCCCTTTATTCATTGAGGTTAACGGTTTATGGTGTGGTCATTATATTATTAGGTTTGGTCGGCTTCCTAAGACGTGTTATTGATTTTAAATTGTCATTTTTACATGGCGATTTTGTCGTCCGCCCATCCATAGAATTAGAGGGTCAGTTTGGGATGGAAGGGTAGGTACTTAGATGGGCATCCATGTCATTTTGCTTCCCCCTCCCCTAGCACCCCAGAGAAAAAAAGGACAACGGTCGGGAACATGTAAAATTCTGCTCTGTCAGGAGACATCGGGAATAATTGTGTTTAGTACTGAAAAGAATGGAGGTTATTGTAGATTGATCAAACACTGGGTATTCCAAATTTAGAGTTTTGGGTATCTTATTCGTCAGCCAATTACAAACAGCAGGTGATCGTACTGGAAAAGTGCAAAGCAAAATTACGAGGAAAAATGTAAATTATTGATAAATGGACGTGTCCGCTATATTTGCGACGACTAGATTTTAATTGACAGGAACAGGTTGAGAACTCAACTTAGATAAAAAAAATAAACAAGTTATAATCAATACGGAGATGTTACTGTAACGAATTACAAAATAAGGCAACTGCTGAATAGCATTTCAAGAACGATAGCGTGCCGGTGTTTGGGAAATGATACGTGGCCTTTGCAATTCATGGATCACTATAAGCTCGTGTGAGCTTATTCACTTCTTGTTACCCATTTACAAAAAAAAACTACATTGAATGAAGCTACGCGACAGCAGTAAGATCATGAATAGACAATCGCAAATTTACACTCCAGGTGTTGAAGGTATCACTATATTTATAAATTGTGAAATCTTAAAGATTTATCGAAATAATATTACATAATAATGAAGGGTCTTGTTTCACTCTGTGTCAAAAAGTAGAGCAAGTTAAGAACAAATGAGGCACAGATATTAGGCAGCCCACAGCAACAATGTCGATACTTAGAAACGTCTACTTAATTCACCATGTGAAATAGATTGTAATAAAGGTGCATAAAATTTTGATCTAACTACTTCGACGAACATAACGATTATTTCTATATTCTGACTCTCCATAATATCATAATTTTGTCAATTTGCACTTCAGCTTTAGACAGTAAATCTTGCTATATATGAATCTCTGCAGACATTCAAATTACCATTCTAGCTGTCAACTCCGTCGCTGCCCTTTCTGCAAATCGTAAAAATATCAAAAGTAGGTCAAGGATTTTGTTAAAATATCTGACTGCAATAACGTTAAAAACCGGAAATACCTTTTTAAACTGTTTTGAAGTAAAACATCTGGGAGGTATTGAATGATTGGGTCCAAGCTGCTGACCACAGAGGAAACGAAACTGGTTCAGCTCTTCTTGTGTGCGTTAATTGTCGTTATGTTGCAGAAAGTCACAATTGTATTTCTCGCAGTATTACGTAAGTGGTCTCCACTACAGTTTTCGTCCCACTAAGATAATTACATCTCTCTTCAGATAGCGCTATCTCTCATGCATATGTCCTTAACTTCGTGAATTATTTGCTGTTGGAAGGAGACAATGCCATTATTTTAGATTACTTGCCAGGAAGTACTTCCTCGCGCACTTTTGGCCAAGCGTGCAGACCATGCCATAGTTGGTGACATTCACCATAAATAAGACCTCGAATTTTGATACCGATCCACTTTGCAGGTAGAACAGAAGTTAACATCGTGAATACTTGGTCGCCCAAGGGATTCTATCACCAGTTATCTATACTAACTGTCCACTTTGACTGGACTGATTCCTGATGACACATACATATCCGCTTTTTGAAGTACTTTGGTGTGGGGGAAATTTAATTCCCATGATATACCGAATGCACCTCCTGCGTAAACCTTCCCGTTGCTTATTGTATCTGTAGTGGGTAGAACATATTCCCCAGGCAGGAAAAAGGAGGGTATATAAGGCCATAGAGGTATTTTGGAAAGATTTAAATATCCTGACAAACAGTTCAAATATATATGTATATATACATCAATGATTTAGAAGAGGCAATTAAATGTAATTTCTCCAATTTATCACACAAGACGAAGCGGAATTGAAGGGAGAGCTGCCAAGAAAATGCAGAGTTGCGGCTCTGTGATTTGGACAAGCTGAGTGAGAAGGCAAATGCATGGCAGATGTGTTATAATGTGGATGATGTGAGGCTATTCACTTTGGTAGCAAAATCAGCAAGGCAGATTATGATATGAATGGTTATATTTGAGACAGGGGATGCGCATAGAGCGACCGCGCACACCAGTTGCTGAAGGTAAGGATGTAGGTACAGTAGACGCTAAAGAACGTAAATGATTTATTAGCCTTCAGAGTGAGAGGATTCGAGTACAGGACCAGGAGTGTCTTGCGCTCATTATACAGGGCCTTGGTGAAGCCACGCCTTGTGCGCAGTTTTGGTCTGCTTATCTGAGAAAGAATGTTATTGCTTCTGAGGGAGTGCAGCGATGGTTTACCAGACTTGTTCCTCGGATGGCGGGACTGTCAAATGGGGACAGATTAAGTCGGTAAGGACTATATCCGCTTGAGTTCAGAAGAAGGAATGGGGATCTCATAGAAAGCTACAAAATTCTAGCAAAAGCAGGCACAGTAGATGCAGGAAGGATGTTCCCGATGATGAGGGAATATGTGACGAAGGATCATAGTCTAAGAATACAAGGTAAACCTTTTAGGACAGAGCTGAATGGACATGTATTCACCAAAAGAGTGCTAAATCTGAGGAATTCTCTATCATAGGAAGCCGTTGAAGCCAAATCCTTACATGCTATCAAGAAGGAGTTAGATACAAGTCTTGGGGCGACGGGAATCAAAATATGTGTTTGGGAGGTGGGGTGAGTGGGGCGGGTGTCTGGTGGAAAGTGAGATCAGGCTATTGAGTTGGGTAATTTGCCATGGTCATATTGAGAAGGGAGCATGCTTGAAGGGCCGAATGCCCTAATTCTGCTCCAATATTCTATGTTTCCGTGTTTCTCTTTTATGCAACAAGTAGCATGCTGCAAGGCCTGTCATAGCCCCTGTCTTCTTCAATATATTCATTTTTGCCCTGCTTTCTGTGCCATTCGATGCGAATTTTTATGAAATATACACCAAATTCTGAAAAGATGGTAATCTCTTTAAGCTGAGCCGATTGAAATTTTCACCTATTACCACAAATGATGATATGGGAATTGCTGTTTTGCGGATGCCTGTGCCCTCCTGTCACACTGTAAGAATGCATTAAAGCATCATAGCTTTTCAGAAGGGGCTGACAACTATAGGCTCACAGCAGACTTAGAATTGTAGGGATACTTCCCCAATCATCGGCAAAATCTTTGTTTACCCAGTTGCTAAAACACTAAATGACACAAATTTGAAAACTGCTGATACCTTTGCCAGTTTCTCAAAACTGTTGCGCTGAGAGCAATTTGGCAATAAAGTTGCTCATGCAAACTCAGTATTTTCTCTTCTGTGCAATAGTTTGTGGAAGAAATACTAAATTTGATATGCACAACATTGAAAATTCAGTATATCACGAGTAATGCTATGCTGTTAACGTAATGATATGTCTCAGGATGCCTTGCAGTTGAGTTACATGGTCAAATCCGTCATCAAGCTACAGAACGAAATATTAGGGCAGATGATCAAATGCTTCCCTGAGCAGTTAAGTTCGTAGTGCCCTTAAAAGATTAAAGAGAATTAGGAAGTTGGAGAAATTTAGGGTGGGAAATGCAGAGTGCAGGGCCTAGGAACCTGAACGGAAGGCAATCAGTGTTGGAGAACAGTCAACCATGAATGCTCAAGGGAACCTGCGCATATGAAGATGATAGGAGCAAGTACCAGGCCATTTCGCCCTCCAGCCTCCATTCAATATGGTCATTGCTGATGTGACTGGTCTTAATTCAACTTTCCTGACTTTTCTCCGGTACAAACAATTTCTAATTGAAAATCCCTCCAATTCAAGCCTCGAATCCATATCATAATTCAACCTTCTGTGTGCTACATTTCAGGGAACTCCCGCGATAAATGATAGCCTGAGAGAAGAAATTCCTCCCCATTACCACCTCAAATTCATGTCTTCTTATTTGGAAACTGTGCCCCTAATCCTAGATTGCTCAAGAAGGGAAACGTCCTGTTGGCATCCTCCTTTCAGAACCCCACATGATATTTTTTTATTTTCATAAGGTCGTCTTTCAGCTTTTCAAGTTTCAGTAACTATAGAAGTAACGAGTCGAATGTGTTTCATATGAACAAATGTTCAACTCATGAATTAGAATAAGGAACCTCCTCTGAACTGTCTCCAAAGCAAATATTATCCGTTTTCAAATAAGGAGGACAGAAGGTTACGCACCAACACAGGTGTAGTTTGATCAATACTTGCCCCACGTGTAACAAGACTTACCTAATTTTATGGTCCATCCTTGCAATAAAGACCAAAATTGAATTTGCGTTTATAGTTACTAGTTGCCCCTGCATGCTTACAGTTCGGACTACATGCACAAAGACAGATCGATCTGTGACACAACACTCTGAAGTTTTTCTCCTTTTTTGTTTTTATGGATTTTCCATTCAGGTGGTCATACTCACTTTTAACCCCATGTACAAATTTTGACCACTCAGTGATGGCGGTTATATCTACTTCAAGATTTGTTGTATCATTCTCATCAATTACTTTCATACCTATCTTGCGTTGTCAGAAAATGTGAGTATAATATATTAGGACCTTTCATCCAAGCCATTCATATAGATTGTAACCAGTTGAGGCCCTGGCACTGATCCTTGAAGTACTTAATCATAGAATCTACGGTACAGAAATAGGTCATTTTGCCCATCAAGCCTGCACCAACAACAATCCCAACCAGATCCCATCCCCGTAACCCCACATATTCACAGTCGCAATCCCCCTGACACTAGGGGGCAACTCAGCATGGCCAATCAACCTAATCCACTCACATTTGGACTTCTGGGCGGAAACCAGAGCACCGGAGGAAACCCACGCAGACACGGGGAGAAAGTGCAAACTCCACACAGACGGTTACCCAAAGCTGGAATTGAACCTGGGCCCCTGGTCCGTGAGGCAGCAGTGTGAACCACTCTGCCACCGTGCCGCCCCCATGGTAATAGTTACAAGCTACCAATTTACAAATGACGCAACGATCTCGATGCTGTTTTCTGTTTATTAGCTAATCATCCAACCATGCTAAAACAATAGACTCAGCAGCAAAATGTCCTCCCTCGTCTGCAACATTTTTTCCCGCAAATTATATTGAATGACATTTGGTAATCCAAACACACTACATTTACATGTTCCTCTTCATGCACTCTGTGTGATACTTCCTCAACGAACTGTATGTAATAAAGTCTTCTAAAACAGATTTTCCTCCTGGTTTTCTCCTGGTATAATTCCCTGGTTTCTGACTTAATCCTTTCTTCAAATGAATGTGCTTGCCAATAACATGGGTTTTTTTCAAACACTTTGCATTGTAGAAGATTAAAAACAATGTCTCCTCTATCTCCGCAGTCATTTTCTCCAGACCCTAGGATTCAGCCCATCAGGTTGCGGGCCAGGGGTTTATTAACATACCAAGCATTTACTTTTTGCAATCAATGTTATGAATTTTTCTGAAGAGCTTTCCACTCTTTATTTTCTTAATATTCTACAATTGCTTTCTCCCCTAATTCAGAGACAGTTACAACCACGTGTTAGAAGTCTTTGCCATTCCGCTGTTTCGTATTATTAATTCGTAACAGCTCAAGAGCAATATTTGCCTTAGCTACGTTCTTTTTTGTCTACGTTTGGAGAAATTCTTCCTGTCTATTTTTACATTTATTTTTCCTCTTGTATTCTAGTTGCATAAACATAGTTATATCGACAGTTTGTGATACTGGACAATATTACAGATAGTGGAACCGTTAAACCATGGAGAGATTGGGAAGGAAGGTTGCGAATTTCAAACTGCAAGCATCGCTTGTGGTGCAGCTATTGTACACCAGCAGACACAGTTGTGAAATATGAACAGAAGATGGTGCATGGAAGCACAACGGGAACAGGTGTGGATGTCTTTAAGTTTATCGAGGTATCATGGAAAAGATTGAGTGCAATGTTCCAGAATAGACAATTCAAGAGGTAATGAATGTGGGAATGACTGAATCAAAATCAGTACTCCGGGGCCGACGTGAAGTCCAGTGACATTGTACAGGAGGAATTGATTGGTCTTATCAAGCATGGAGATATGAAGACTAAAGCTCATGTCAGTGTCAAATATTACGCAAATGCTGCGAATGGTCTCGAGGCTAACTTTTTGCACTCATTGCTCAAGTACCGCCAAATCTCTCTGAACATTGAAACTTTGAAACTTTAAGCTTTTCTTGTAAAAAAAAATCTCTTTTCATATTATTACTATCAAAGAAGATAACCACATAATTGTTTACATTATGCTCCACCTCTCACCTTATTGGCCATTCACTTAACCATCTAGACCAATTTTGTGCTCTCTATTCATTTCTTGTAAGTTATATTGCCCTCTAACTTTACATCAATCAGGTTGGTACACTTTGCTCTGTCTTTTTGTCCAGATGAATGAAATAGATTGCAAATAGCTAAATCCCCTTAACTGATCCTGGCCCCACTTAATCCAAGACATAAAATGTTGTGTTTCCTTTTCCTATCTCATCATCACTTCACGCTAATACATTGTACTAATTCTGTGAGACCTCCTCTTGCGCTCTTGATTAGCATCTTATATATTGCTTTGCTAATCCAAACACGTTGCATTGACTGGCTCCCCTTTACCTGAACTATCAGTTACATATTGTATCGTCAGATAACTAGATAATTTTTCGAGCATCAATGTGTATTAAAATTCAATGAAAATGTATGATTTATGCAAAGCTGACCAACATTGTATGTTGACCTACCTTGTGTTAATAATTGGACTAAATGGCGACATGTTTTAATTATATTCAGCTGGCCAATCTTTACACGGGGACATTTGGATGGGTAAGCGATTGTATTGAAAAGATACAAGATGCTAGAAGTTGAAAGAAATATTTAAATACTGAACATCCACACCTAAGTGATGTCATAATTGCTTTACTTTCAATGTGTGCTGACGATAGCCAGTATGGCTACGTTTACAATTGTGTGCTCTGTTTTGAATGTCCCCTCTGATTAGCTTTGGATATGCATCAGTTTCAAGCAGGAATTGTGAACTTCTGTAAAGCAATGGCGCTGGAAAGCAGTAATAATGGAAATGCAAATGCTCAAATCTTTGTGATTTGCATTCCTGCGCTTTTTGCCCAGCACATTAGAGGATGAAATTGTCAGATAGGTTTTATTTCATATGGAGCTACTTCCTGGCTGTGCCATTCAGGCAACCTTTAGATGGAACTATTGGCTACAACAAAAAATATTGGATGGACGCAGATTCAACGGTAGATTGGTCAAAACAATAAAAAAATCATGGGAAACAGGGTAATGTGGCAAATTGCCTGAACAACAGGAAACAAATGATAATGGTCGATGGGTGGACTTGCAGATGGAAAGCGGTTTCAAGTGGTATTTCACAGAGCTTGGTCCTGGAGCCCCAGCTACTTTTAAAAATATATTAATGATTTGGGAGACAATTGGGAAATTTGCACGCGAAACAAAAAAATGCCGGATAGAGGATAACTGTCCAAAATGACAAAGGTGAGTTGGTGGAGTGGTCAGGAAAGTGGCAGATAGAGTTCAACTCTGATCAGTGCGAAGTGGTGCATTTCACGACGTCAAACAGCTGAAGGAAATACACAATACACCGGAAGATGCTGAGAGTGGTAGATGAAGTGAGAAATCTTGGCTTGCACATGCAGAGTCACTAGAATTTGCAGCACAGGTAGATAAAGTTGTAAAGGAGGCATATATGAAACTCTCCTTCATTGACAGAAGTAAAGATAACAAAACTCGGGATATAATGATGGGATTGTGTAAGACCCTGGTGAGGCCACATTTGGGTATTGTGCGCAGTTCTGGTCACTACTTTCAAGGAAGGACAGAATTGCGCTGGAAAGACTGCAAAGACGATTTGCTACCAGGGCTACGAGGAGAGATTGGAGAGATTGGGGTTGTTTTCCTTGGAACAGAGAAGGCTGAGTGGTGACAGGATTGAGGTGTTTTGTGAGGGGTAGAGGAAGAGACTAGATAGGAAGAACCTCTTTCCCTTAGCAGAGAGTTCAATAACTAAGGGTCATAGATTCAAGCTAAGTGGCAGCAGGATTACAGGGCATTTCAGCAAATGTTTTTTTTACGCAGAACATGGTGGGTGTCTGGATCTCGCTGCATGAGTTTGTGGTAGAAGCATAAACCCTTAACCCTCGAAAAGTACGCATTTCTGCTCTGTAAGTGCTGTACTCTGCAGCACCATGGGCCGTGTGCAGGAAGATGGGATTAGAAAGGACACCTAGATGTCAATGGGTCAGCATGGACAAGACGGGCCAAATGGTCATATCTATGGTTTTATTGTTATATGGAGAAGGGTTCGCAGAAATTACGAACAGGCACCCACGTGCATTAGCCTCAGCGCAGTTAGTTTGTTACCAGTTGGGCTTGTTCCTGCTGGAGTTCAGAACGGAGGTTCTGATCGACATATACAAAATGCTAAAGGGGAATGATCAGGTGGACGTTGAACAGATGTTCCCCTTGTGGGACAATCAAAAACTAGATGTCACAGATATAGAGTGAGGGCAGGTAGATTCAAAACTGAGAGGACGAGAAACTACTTCTCTCAGAGGATCGTGAATTTGTGGAATTGACTACCCCAGAGTGCAGTGAAGGCAGAATCAATCAACTGCTTCAGGAAAGAAATAGATTGAGTTCTGCTAAAAAGCAGGATAAAGGGTTATAGGGAGCAGACAGGGGAGTGCAGTTGAGACGAAGTTAAGACCATAGTAAACGGCGAAGCGGGCTCGATGGGCTGAACTGTCTACTCCCGCTCCTAATACATATGTTCTTAACCTTCCCGATGCGATTTGTTTAATGAATGCACGTCAATTTTCATTTGTCGCACACTTCACCATCTTTAGCCTTGAGCAATGATGGTGAACCCGTTAAACTAATTTAAAATATAATTCAGTGCTGAAATAATATTTTCAATTTTATCAGCCACTTATATTTAATTATGAATATCAGTTTAATTATCCATTCCTGTCACGTTTTCCACGTCGACCATTAGGTTGATCAGCCCAGAAACAAAGCTCTGCGGTTATTCACGAATAATTATTCAAATGTGCTGACTACGTATGATGCTCAGGACTAATCGTTCCCACATCGGTTGCCTTGCCTCATCCGCTACACGGACAGCACATGGACCTAACTTGGCGAGTTAATTTTGTATTCTATTTCGGAACAAACTAGGCTCAAGTTTCACCGAGTAGCGAACTGATAGTTTCTATTGTTGGAAATGCTTCTGGACGCTGTTTTGCATCTATGTGTAAATGTTCTCATCATTATTCACGCAGGTAAGTATTTGACGCCTTACCACCGCACTCCCCCTCCGAACACATCCTCCCTTCCACCCTAACCACCCGCCCCCCACCACCCCCCTCAGCCATGCCTCATCTCTCCGATCGGTTCGAAATCTTTCCTTTTTTCTCCTTTTTTGCCATAGATGATCTTATTGTTTGCATTTCTTCCTCACAGATGTTGCTGATGGTCAGAGAAAAGTGTCCCAAGCCCCCGAAAGTGCTCACCGGCTGGCAGGTGAAAACGTCACCTTTTATTGCGCGTTTCCTCTTTTTAATGATATTTCGAATGTGAATATATATTGGTGGAAACTGGGCGATACTGACTTTCTGCAGTCACGATCGGACAGCAGAAAAGTAATTCGTCTTTTGAAGAAAGGTGAAGCCACTCTTCAGCTCCTGAAAGTCCACGCCGCGGACTCAGGGGTCTATTATTGCGGAGTAAAACATCTGGATCGCCTCTTTGCAAATGGAACTGGGTCAAAGCTTGTTATCTACGGTAAGCGAAAATCGCCCACACATCATTCATTTTATAATTCATAACAGGTGAAATCGCATATGTATGAAATTACTATGTTCATTGCTTATCGTTTTCCAATAGCTCTGATGAGAAACATTTGCAATCAATCCATTCTTTGCGTTACAATTGAAAATTATACTCGAAGTCTTAATGCGGTGATGCAAAATAACATAAAAAGTCAAGGGCGGGGGGTGGGGGGGGGGAGCGGTGGGGAGGTGGTAGACACAAGAAAATATTAAGCCGATATAAAGCGATTTCCACTGTGATAACAATTCAATTAATCCAGGGTTGTGTGTGAGAACTGAAATTCAACACCATTGCTATTCGATTGATGAAGAAGTTTCTGTCGATCCTGACTTTCCGCCAAAGCGGAATGTAACGAATTGGGAGCACGTTTTACGCTCTTGTGGTTTATATTTAAATTTAAGTCAATAAAATGCATTGGGAAGTGTTGTGTAATGGAACTACCAATTGGCTTCCATCACTGCATCGGCCAACATGAAAATCTAGCCGTTCGGAAGGAAAACTATTGTTCTTGAAACTATCCTCTCGATTCTTTATAGACTGCATTGAACACCAGGCTTTCAGTCCTGAAAAATAAAATCCAACAGTGTCTCGAAAATCACTCAACTGCGACATATTTAAGATAGGATTATATCAAACATTAATTTCGAGAATTAGTTATAATTGTATTTTCGGTGCCCTGGATTAAAATATTAATTGTTGTCCCCTTTTCTATCGATTCGCCCCTTGTGAAACTTCACCACTTTAGAGTCGACTTCGTTTTACATTTGACGGCGGTGCATAATAGGACTTCCCTTTGTTAATGCTGGAGCAAATTTGATCCACCAGCTAAGAACAGTCAAACAACGATATCGGGATTTTTTTTTCTCGCAGAGTGCGGTTTCTCTAGCCGTTTCGGTGAAACCGTAGCTCTCCGAGATAGCATTGGAAAGGCGTTAGTGTATTATACTTAATTAAATCGTAACTACTGAATTCGTCCAAACAATTCAGAACTCAAGCAAAGAATGTTTTTAATCTGCTGTCTCTCTTGCAACGATTAATATAACGATAGTCGCATTTGTCCAGATTTTACTTATGGTTGGCAATTTAGGAAGATATTAGTACAATGCAAATGTTTGATTTTTTTCTGCCTCATTCATCACTTTTCCTTAATAATACATTTATTTGTTCGCAATTTGACTTTGTCTGTCTGTTTCCATTGAATTGGATATGCGAGCGAATATTCCATGGTTTAGAAAGACATTACACGTTTTCTTTGTATTGAACTTAATGCATAAAAGAGATGCCCAGCTGTTTGCACTCCTCACACTATTTCTCTATACCCTTTAAAGGGTGCAATAGAAAATTGCTCTCTAATCGTCGTGAACGTCAGTGCAAAGTATCACAGTAAATTTAAGGACAGTGCAAATCTAATGACTGGGCGAAATGTTGGTTACAAAGCAGAGATGAACATAGTCGTTGTAATGCGTCTGTTTCTGCTTTATTTTGCAGTTCCTCCAATTCCGTTGAGCATCAAGTCCGAGTTACTTGCAAATAAGACACCCGAGTCTCTAATTATTTCGTGTAAAACGGCGGCTTTTTACCCGGATGGTATCAATGTAACTTGGTACAAGGATGGCTTTCGTGTTGCAACTGGGATAAATACATTTAAATATCTAAATTCCGAAGGACTTTATGAACTTTTCAGCTATTTGGTTGTCACACGAACTGACCGTTACGTAACGTGCCAAGTAACTCATCGCACGCTTATTATTCCGGTTAATGCCAGCTTCAATGTTCTAAATTGGAAAGGTGAGCCAAATAGTGGAGCAAACAAGTTTTATTAAGATTATTTATTTACAGATTATTAACGAGACGAGAGACCACGATTCACCGATACTGAAAGTAATGTCCTTATATGGCGTCTCATGGGTATCGTCCACTTTCTTAAAATCAACTGTCATTCTCCTCACACTGACACATTTCAACTCTGCAAACGGACGTTGTGGTTGGAGTATGCAGTAAAGTCATTGCTAAATGGTAGAAGCCCATCTAGACCAAGACCGTGGAATTTTCTGTTTCCAATTCTGTCGTTCCATTTCCCGGAATAACTTTCGAAAACACTGGTCCTTTATGCCCAATGTTTTATCTGCATCAAATTACTTGTCATGGGAAAGAGCCCTGTTCCCTTGTCCATTGAAAATAACATTTGCTTGCAGAAATTGCATCTGTTTGCTCCACAGCTGCAGTCCTCAATCAATACTTCCTCTTTAAATATTCTCGAATGTCATGAACAGTAGCTGTAATGTCTTTCCATTCTATGAATCATGATTCCTTAGTCGACTTTTTCTTCTGTCCAAGAAAGATCGACCATAGCTATTCAATGTTGACATTTATTTTCTTATGCTTATTACCTCGTGCAAAATAAAAGCGTTTCGGATTGGGGACAGTATATTGAGATGAATAGAAAACTGTCTGGCGCACAGGAAACAAAGAGTTAGAATAAACTGGTCTTTTTCCGAAAGGCATGCATTGACTGGTGGAGTACAGCAGGGATCACTGCTAGGAATTCAGGTATTCACAATATATGGATGATTTAAATGATGGAACTGAATGCAATATCTCCAACTTTGGAGATGACACAAAACTGGGTGGGAGGGTGAGTTTTGATGGGGATACAAAGGTTTGGAAAAATTGATTGAGTGGGCAAATGCATAGCGGGTGCAGGATGATGTGGATAAATGTGACATTATCCACTTTGGCAGCAAAAGCTGGAAGCCAAAATATGATCTGAGTGGCTTTCGATTGAGAGAGGAATGTACAACGAAATCTGGCTGAAATTGTACATCAGTCATTCAAGATAAGCATGTATGTGCAGCAGGCGATAAATAAGACAAACTGCATTGTGGCCACCATAGAGAGAGGATGCGATTACAGAAGCAAGCATGTTTTGCTGTAAATATGCAGGGCTTTGGAGAGACAACGCCTGGAATACTGTATTCAGTTTCTGTCTCATTATCTGAGGAAGGACGTTCTTGCTACAGAGGGAGTGCAGCGAATGTTTACCAGACTTATCGCCGGAACGGAGGGATTCACTTATGAGGAGAGATTTATTCGGATAAGAATTTATTCGCTGGAGTTCAAAATAATGAGCAGGAGGAATCTCATAGAAACATTGAAAATTCTAAAAGGACTAGACAATATGGTAAAAGAAGTTTGGTGTAATGTTGGGGAGCGCATCACCATGGGGCATAGTCTAAAGATACGGGGTAAACCTTTTAACACTGAGATGAGGTGATGTTTCTTCACCTCGAGAGCGGTAAGCCTCTACAACTCGCTACCAGAGAAAGCAGTTGTAGCCAAAAATATTGCACGATTTGAGGAAGGAGTTATAGATATAACTCTTGGGGCGAATGAGATCAAAGGATATGGGAGAAGGCCGGATCAGTTTGCTGACTTGGATGATCTGCCATGCTCAGAATGAATGGAGATAGAGTCTTGAAGTTCCGAATGGCCTACTCCTATTCCTGTTATTTATGTATTCTACGCCTATGTTTATGTAAGATAATCTTGCCTATCGCATTCATAATGCTCAAAAACCAGAATGCAAGTCATGTTTTTCTGTTACGACGTCTCAAAGCTAATTTGTAAAACTTGATAAGTCTGTTCATCGAATAAAGCAGGACGTTTGTTATTATGCCCCGATGTTCCAAAATCGCCAGCATACCGCTATTCAGGACGTTAAATAAATTCAGTTAAAGCCTCAATTCACATCTCTGTAATCAGCTATGTAGTACAAATATCTTGCACTTCATGTACGGTAGGTGAATAGTTAACGCAAGGATCTTCACCTGGAAATCATTTTGGAATTTCATTTTGAGGTTTAAAGCATGTAAACGGGCCCTTCGGCACCAGTTGTCCATGCCGCCCTTGCCTTTCACACCTAAGCTCGTTCCAAGTTCCCATGTTTGCCCCATATCCCTCTATACCCATCTTACACTTGTAGCTGTCGAACTGTCTAACTGCACCTTAAAAGACAAAACTGTACCACCACGACTACTGCATCTGACAGGTCGTTCCAGACATGGACCACCATCTGAGTGAAAGAAATGCCCCTGTAAACCTCTTTGTATCTCTCCGCTCTCATCTTAAACTCATGACCTCCTGTTTTAGACTGGGGAATGATGTTGATTATCTGCCTTCTCTATTCCCCTCAATATTTTATAGACCTCTATAAGATCACCGCTAAGCCTCAGGTGCTCAAGGGAAAAGAGTCCCAATCCATCCAACCTCTCCTTATCGTACTTTTATATTGTACTTGCCTCTTCTACTACCTCTGGCAGCTTGTTTCAGACACACACCACCCTCTGGGCACTTTTGAATCTCTCCGCTCTCAACTTTAACTTATGCCCTCTAGTTTTAGGCTCCACTGTTTTTGGGAAAATATGTTGACTATCCAGCTGATCTATGCCCCTCATCATCTTATGGACCTCTGCAAGATCACCCCTAAGCCTCCTTCCTCCAGGAAAAAAATCCCAGTCTCTCAAGCCTCTCCTTATAACTAAATCCATCATGTCCCGGTAGCATCCTCGTAAATCTTTTATGCACTCTTTCTAGTTTATTAATATTCTTTCTATGATGATATGCCCAGAACTGTACACAGTATCCCAAGTTGGTCTTACTAATATCATGTACAACTTCAACAAGATATCTCAACTCGTGTATTCAATGGGCTGACCAATGAAACCAAACATGCCGAATGTCTTCTTCACCACTCTGTCCACCTGTGACTCCACTTTGAAGGAGCTATGAACCTGTACCCCTAGATCTCTTTGTTCTATAACTCTCCCCAACGCCCTACTATTAACTGAGTAGGTCCTGCCCACAGCTGATCGACCAAAATGCATCACCTCGCATTTATTTAAACTAAACTCCATCTACCATTCATCAGCCGATTGGCCCGATTGATCAAGATTCTGTTGCAAACCTAGATAACTTTTTTGATTTGATCTGATTTGATTTATTATTGTCACATGTATTAACATGTGACAATTCTTTCTTGCGCCCTATACAGACAAAGCATACCGCTCATATAGAAGGAAAAGAGAGAGTGCAGAATGCAGTGTTACAGTGATAGCTAGGGTGTAGAGAGAGATCAACTTAATGCAAGGTAAGTCCATTCAAAAGTCTGACAGCGGCAGGGAAGAAGCTGTTTTTGAGCCGGTTGGTACGTGACCTGAGACCTATGTATCTTTTTCCCAATGGAAGAAGGTGGAAAAGAAAATGTACGGGATGCGTGGGGTCCTTAATTATGCTGGCTGCTTTGCCGAGGCAGCGAGAAGTGTAGACAGAGTCAATGGATGGGAGGCTGGTTTGCGTACACTGTAAACTTACTAACCATGTCTCATTTTGCAGACACAATTTACCATTCTTATTAAAGGTCTGGAAGCCTATAATTTGATCCACATGCTGAAAATAAAACATATAACAACTAAAATCATTATATTTTCTAATATGCGCATAAATTGCGCATAGCAAGGAAAAACAACTAATTCCAGCAAGTCTACTGAGACCTTAATTCCAGGAATATTAACGTTACTCACCAAAAATAAAGTATTCCACAGCTGTATTTTTCAAGGTAAAGTGAGGAATATTACATGGCGTTGTGCGGTGTAGTGTGGTGGTCAAGCGAATATTTCAAGTTCAAAAAAGTGATCCTGTAATTTGGTAACTAGCAAATGATTACTCTGTTGGATATAAATAAGATATCACTTTGAGGCAAAATTGCATTTTGCTTGGATTTGCTGAACTTGGCAAATCGCGGAGCATCGGTGATTTTATGCAGACTGATTTCTTCATCCTTCGACTTACCTATGTTAACTCAACTCTCCCGCTTTTAATACAATGGGAACGTATGGCGGAACATAAATATTTTCCTCCCTTCTTGATTCAAAATTCACATACAGAGTGCCGATCCTATTGTAATTAGAGACACTGAAATTATGGGTCAACTTATTTCATTCCCGTTCTTAAATTCTGAATTTGTCTGTCTCATTTTATTATAGCCGAAACAGGCCACGTATAATGAACAGATTATTCCTGTAATTCCTGTATGTTAGTTCACAGGCTCCACGTTGCTCTGATTCCTCGTTTTGTATTAGGATTCCTCGTGATTCTCATTCTGACAATTATCATTGTGGACCATTTCAAAAGGCGCCTGTTTTAAAGGTAAGAAAAATATTACCACAGAGCATGGGGTAGAACATTTGCGCGTTTTACCCATGGTGCTACAATGGTTAGCACTGCTTCCTCACAGTGCCTGGGACCCCGGGTTCGATTCCCGGCTTGGGTCACTGTCTGTGTGGAGTCTGCACATTCTCCTCGTGTCTGCGTGGGATTCCTTCGGGTACTCTGGTTTCCTCCCGCAGTCTGAAAGTCGTGCTGGTTAGGTGCATTAGCCCTGCTAAATTCTCCTTCTGTGTGCCCAAATAGGCGCCGGGATGTGGCGACTCGGGTATTTTCACAGTAACTTCATTGCAGGGTTAATGTAACCCCACTTGACACAAATCAATAAACTCAACTAAAAAACTCACTGTACAACAGCTTGCACACCGCATATAATCATAGGGTGCCTACAATGCAGAAGGGGACCATTCGGCCTATTGAGCCTGCACTGACAACAATTCCAGCCAGCCCCTATCCCATTAAACACATGTATTTACCCTGTTGGTCCCCTTTAACATAACGGTCAATTTAGCATTGGCTAATCAACCGAGCACCCACATCTTTGAACAGTGAGAGATAACTGGACCACCTGGAGGAAACCCCTGCAGACAGGCGCAGAATGTGCATACTCCACAATGATAGTGACCCGATGCCGGAACTGAACCCAGGTCCATGGCATTGTGTGGCAGCAGTGCTAATTAGGTGAAGCGCTAACGGTAAATGCCGAAAATTATTCGCAAAGCTCGGAATAAAGTTGAACTTTAGTGAATCTGAACGCGTTCCATGTTGAACGTTTTCATTGACGTAAATCCTGAGTGATTGTTTCCTTCGTTTCGCGCAGCGCCATTTACTTTGAGGCACCCTCGCCATGTAATATGTATACTGTTTGACAATGAAAAACTTATTTTTGCCAAAGTTTTGTACAATGTTATTAAACAGATGCGTTCTTAAAGAATTATTGCATACGAACATCCTCGTGCATTGTTTATTGCTCGTCATTAAAGAGGAAGCTTCAAGTCTAAATTTGCCTGCGCTATGAAAGATTATCATGTTATCTTAGAGGAGAAATTCATATTGATTGTGAAGTATCCCTCATAGCGTGACAGCAAGGTACTTATATAAATAAGTAGTTGTGAGGAAGAATGTCGAAATATATGAGGAGCAGTGAAAATTGCTGTACTATTTCGGAAAACACTTTTAGTGGAATCGTCCACTTTACACATACTTTACTCAATTTCGTAGCTTCCAAAAAAGGAAAAGCATCGTAAAGGTGCTGTTTTAACCAATTAAAGTAAAAAGCTGAGAACACAATTTACTTAGCCGCTACAGCTTCTCTTCTAACAATTTAAATTCATCACCAAATCGTGTTCATTTATAGACATGGCCTAGAATTATTTAACGTTTATTCATTTCGTATAAGCCGAAAAACCTACAAATATTAATTTCATTTTATTAGTTGACGTAATCGTTTTTTATTACAAATACTAATATTGTGCACATAAAAAATTAGAACAGCTACTGCTGAAACATGCCTTAAAAATTAAAAGCTAGATTGTGATGTCATATGCTGATGTAAAGGTGACAATTTCGTGACTGGTAATGTGACAGTTATTCACGGGAATGCTGTTGGTTACAAAACAAGACAACGGATGTAGCAGTGGTTAAAATGAAACAACTTATTCAAACGATTTAACATATCCAAGGCTGTTTTTTTCTCTTTTCGTTGATTTAGATATTGATGAGATTGTGTGGGTCTTTCATTGACTTGTGACGCTGGAGGCACAATTTCTTGCCAAGGAGCAAATGTCAAGACTAAAACATCTGCCTTGCGACCGAGGGAATAAACAACTAACCTGAAAACAGATTACATGTAACAGAAAGTTATTTATCTCGTTGGATGAAGTGGGTACAGTCACTACATTGCTGTCTTACCCGATGATACATTTGATTTCTTCTGTGGGGTTAGTCCTATGTCGCACTTATCACGAGTCTGGCTACCACGAAACTGTCAATGAGCCAAACTGCCATTCCTGGCAGCTCTTGATTGTGCCAAGTTTAATGTTGCAAATGTCCTTTTACATATTCGTAGTTAATTACTGCGCTTGAAGATTACCTGATTTTAGCTTTAGATCATAATTCAGACGGGCAGAATTACTGCATTCGGCACATCGAGTCTTCTCTGCTATTCAATTACATCAGAACTGATCTGATATGATAGTACTCAACTCCACTTTCCCGCCTATTCTATTAATCCTTTTCCCCTTACTGATTAAAAAAGTCGTGTTTCCGTCTCGTGCACATTCAACTTTGATGCACATTTTTGTGTCGCCTGTAATATGAAAAAATTGTGACCGTCTTTGTGACATGTAATATCGCTGCTTGGAATAATTGTCAAAGTAAGCTGCTATTTTGTTCATCGTTGTGACTCTCTTCTTAGAAAATGTTTGTTGCATAATTAAACTATGAGCTAAATTAAAGAACTAATGATTCAAAACGTCAAGCATGTTCTCGCAATGTGGTTTATAGTAACCTACGGTTATCGCCTTGCAAACGGCTTATCTTCCAATCTGTCCAACCTCCAAAATTTAGCAACTGCGAATGCTCCTGGTTCAATTACTTTGATTGTGCAGCTAAAACTAACGTCTAATAGGTTGATTTAGTGTTCCGCGCTGTTCCCATACAAACACATCCAGCTAAATTATTATTGAAGATGCATGCGTTATAATATTGGTCTTGCGATTGAATAAAATTTTGAAGACAACGTTCCCTATGTCAAATTGTTTCCGTTCTGCTAATTCATCAGGAACGAAATACTTCACAATTATGCAACAAGTATCGGGTGGGGATTTTATAACATGAAACGAAAATCAGACTTGTTTATAATAATAATTATTAGACTTGCTTATCATAGCTCTCATAATTAATTGTAGCCAGAGCGGCACAAAATCCCCCGCCATGGTACGGGAGACGGCCTTTTATTTCCTGGATAATTGTGGAGGAACGGACAAGAAAACTGAAAGTCACTGTCCATGGCATTCACACGGCTTGGAAAAGGCATGTGCGCGCGCTGAAGTGTCATGTAAAGCCAGGCGTAACTTTTACCTCATGGAAGTAGGAAAGTGCACTAACCTGTCCAAAATCAGCATAACGTTGACACATTTTCCGTTGGTCACACATGCTGTGATTGTGCGTAAGGCTTATATTAAATATAAATAATTTACTAAACACAGCCACTCTGACTGAGGGAATGATTTTTGAAGTTCCTTTCAAAATATTGATATCAGCTTTCTTTTCGATGTCCTCCCTTCGGTTTTGGAGTAAGGTTACACACACTTCTGAGCTCGCAAAGATTTGTGCAGGAAACCTCCAGGACCACAAAAATCGGTAGCAATCTCAGTTGGTGACAGTCAATGGTTAATTGTATCAGGGCTGTCGTGACTTTTTGGAATTCGATGTTCTATTTCCCTGCCAAATACGACAAGAAGAATGTTCATGAGTAGAAAATGAAGAAATGACATTTACGAGAGGGTTTGGGTGAGCAACCAAGCAGCTAGTTGGAAACCTGGTTCAGATGGGCATAGGGGTAACATGGGGGCGGGGAGGTGGGTGGAGATGAGAGGAGGGGCCAGTGACATCCGGCAAGGTATAAATGGCAGAGGGATTAGGCAATATTAGGACTATCTCTGCCTGCACTATAAGACAGGTAACTAGTTACTCTGAGTATCTGGTTTTCAGTTGCTAATCGCAAGTCATTACATGTCAGAGAGTTTAACATCAGTGGCCGGAAATTGTTTAGAAAAATGTGAGGGACACAATTAATCTCTACTTAGGGAGGCAAGGGTTAGCCAAGAAGGGTCTTCGTGATCTACCGTTTGTCAACGGTAAATCATGTCCATCCAGATGATTGCATTTTTCGAGGTGGTGAGTCGGTGTGTAGATGGGGGCAGGGCAGTTAAGATAGTTTACATGGACTTCACTAAGGCTTTTCACAATGTCCCATATAGGAAAATAATCAAGCAGGTAAGTGTCCATGAAATCCAAGGCAATTTGGCAAGTTGGAAATCAAAATTGACTTAGTGGCAGAAATCAGACGGTGGGAGTCGAATATTGTTTTTGTGACTGGAAGTCTGTGTCCAGTGATATAATGATGCGGAGATGCCGGCGTTGAACTGGGGTAAACAGAGTAAGAGTTTTAACAACACCAGGTTAAAGTCCAACAGGCTTATTTGGTGGCAAATGCCATAAGCTTTCGGAGCGCTGCTCCTTCGTCCAGTGATATCCTTATTCCAGTGATATAACACAGTGATTGGTGCCGGATCCTATATTCCTTTTTGTACATCAATGATCGAGACAGAAATGTTCCGTGTTCAGTAAATTGGCAAAGGGGACATAAAATAATGGTGTGGTAAGTAGCGTGGAAGAAAACCTTAGATTACACGGCGATAGAGATGTGCTGGTCAGACGTGCAGAGCTTTGCAAATGCAACAAGAGACATTATCCGATGGAGATGCTTCGGGTGTGGAGACAACAAGACAGGGAGATATCGTGCTTAAAAGGTCAGAACGGTTAATTGCCTCTTTTAACCGTGGCATGGAACATAACAGCAGGAAGGTTGTGATGGAGCTCTATCAAACGGTCGTTCTGTCACAGCTAGAATGAATGCTCTGTGCCCTTCTGGCCGCCATGCCAAAGGGCAGATGTGATCTCAAAGAGAGGATGCAGTTGATATGCACTAGGATGTTGCATGGGCTGGAGGGTTTAAACTTAAAGGGAGACTGGTTAGGCTGATATTGTTCTCCATGGAGCAGAGGAGCTTCATTCGGGACTTGATTGAGGTATGCAAATTTGACAAGAACATAGAATCATAGAATCCTGCAGTGTAGAAGGGGGCCATTGAGGCCATCGGGTCTGCAATGACCACAATCCCGCCCAGACCCTATAAACCCATGCATTTACCCTAGCTAGCCCCCAGGCACTAAGGGTCAATTTAGCATGGCTAATCCACATAACACGCGCATCTTTGGACTGTGGCATGGAGCGAGAGCACCCGGAGGAAACACACACACGCGGAGAGAACATGGAAAATCCACACAGACAGTGACCCAAGCGGGGAATTGAACCTGGGTCCCTGCGGCTGTGAGGCAGCAGTGCTAACTAATGTGCCACTGTAGAATGGAAGAAACGTTTTTCCCTTAGTTGAGGGGTCAGTAACAAGAAGGCATAGATTTAAGGTAACCAACACAAACTTTAGTTCCACTTTTTTCCACTTCAAACTTTACCAATACCAACGATGGGATACGAATCAGGGAACCACAGAATTTCCTGGGCCTCTGCAATAACAGGCTAATAATAACTCCACTACCCAACTTCTCCTCGAAAAAACATCGAATAGTGACAAACCGGTTGATAATAAGGGGGAACGACAGTACGAAGAGATGGGAGCTAGTAACACAAGGCGGGGGGGGGGGGGGGGGGGGGCGGGGAGCAGTGAGACATTCGATGGATGTTGAAACAAGCAAATAGCTAACTATCTGGTTTTGATTCCCAGCTTGGGTCACTGTCTGCGTGGAGTTTCCTCCCTCAGTCTGAAGCACGTGCTGGTTAGGTGCATTGACCCAAGCAGGCGCCAGAATCTGGCCGCAAGGGGAATTTCACAGTGAAGGCATTGCAGTATTAATGTAAGCCTTACTTGTGACTAATAAATAAACTTTTTAACTTTTACATTCGGGAAAGGTTCCATTATATAGGAAGACAGAAAATGTAACTCCATTATTCAAGAAGGACAACAGACATAAAACAAAACTACAGGTCATTTGGTCAACAACTATCACAGGGAAATTGTTGGAAACACTTACTAAAGATCTTGGGGACTTGGGGGGAAAAATCAAGAAATCAGGCAGAGTCAACATGGATTTGTGCAAGAAAAACCATGTTTGTCCAATTTATTGGCTTTCCCTGCGAAATCACAGGGATCGATGATGGTCTTCAACTTCCACAATTTATATATGACTTGTCTGAGAGGACTGGAGGTTCGGTGGCTACTTTTGCTGACGAGACAAACATAAATAGGAATGTAAATTGTGAAGAGAGCGTAAGGATGCTACGAAAGGCCACAATTGGGTTAAATGCTTCAGCAAAACTCTGGCAAATGGAGTATAATGTTGGAACACTTGACATTGTCCATATTCGCTTGGAAAATTAAAACAATGACAGGATGGTGAGAGTTTCCTCGTGCATGAGTCACAAAAGGCTGGTATACTGGTCCAGCAGGTAAACAGGAAAATTAATAGAATGTTATCATCAATTGTAGTGACATTTATCATGCTATCATTTGTTATAGTATCATGTTATAATTTATTATAGTAACAGGGAGGTTGAGGAGCAGATAGGGAAACAGATCCTGGAGAGTTGCAATAATAGCAGAGTTGTTGTGATGGGAGACTTTAATTTCCCAAACATAGATTGGAATATCCCAAGGGTAAGGGGATTAGATGCGGAGGAGTTCGTTAGGTGTGTTCAGGAGGGTTTCCTGACACAGCATGTGGACAAGCCTACAAGAGGAGAGGCTGTACTTGATCTGATACTGACCAATGAGCCTGGACAGGTGTCAGATCTCTCAGTGGGAGAGCATCTTGGGGATAGCGATCATAACTATATCTCCTTTATGCGTGCATTGGAAAAAGAGAGGATCAGGCAAGCTAGGAAAGCGTTTATATGGAGTAAGGGGAAATACGAAGACATAGGGCAGCACATTAGAGGAGTAAATTGGAAGGACGTATTCTCGAGGAAATCTACTGAAGAGAGGTGGCAGTTTTTCAAGGAATGTCTGTCTAGGGTTCTGCAGGACAATGTTCCGAGCAGACAGGGAGGAGTTGGTAGGTTAAAGGAACCGTGGTGCACGAATGTTGTGCGGGACCTAGTCGAGAAGAAAAGGAGAGCGTACAAAAGGTTCAGAGAGCTTGGCGAATATCGGGATCTAGATGAGTATACGGCTTATAGGAAGGGACTAAAGAAGGAAATTAGGAGAGCCAGAAGGGGTCACGAGAAGGCCTTGGCGAGTAGAATTAGGGAAAACCCTAAGGCGTTCTATAAATATGCGAAGAGTAAAAGGGTGAGATGTGAAGGAAAAGGGCCTATAAAAGGTGAAGGCGGGAAAATCTGTACAGAACCAGTAGAAATGGCAGAGGTGCTTCATGAGTATTTTGCCTCTGTTTTCACAGAGGAGAAGGACATGGGTGGATGTACTGTGGGCTTGCGGTGGACTGAAAAGATTGACTTTGTGGGCTTTAACAAAGAGGTTGTGCTGGAATCTTTGAACGACATCAAGATAGATAAGTCGCCGCGTCTGGATCGGATGTGCCCCAGGTTACTGTGGGAGGCGAGGGAAGAAATCATAGAAACACTACAGTACAGAAAGAGGCCATTCGGCCCATCGAGTCTGCACCGACCACAATCCCACCCAGGCCCTATCCCTACATATTTTACCCGCTAATCCCTCTAATCTACGCATCCCAGGACACTAAGGGGCAATTTTAGCATGGCCAATCAACCTAACCCGCACATCTTTGGACTGTGGGAGGAAACCGGAGCACCCGGAGGAAACCCACGCAGACACGAGGAGAATGTGCAAACTCCACACAGACAGTGACCCAAGCCGGGAATCGAACCCAGGTCCCTGGAGCTGTGAAGCAGCAGTGCTAACCACTGTGCTACCGTGCCACAAGAGATTGCAGAGCCTCTGGCGATGATCTTTGCATCGTCGATGGAGACGAGAGTGGTGCCGGAGGATTGGAGGATTGTGGACGTGGTTCCTATTTTCAAGAAGGGGAATAGAGATAGCCCAGGAAATTACCGACCAGTGAGTCTAACCTCAGTGGTTTGTAAGCTGATGGAGAAGATCCTGAGGGACAAGATTTAAGGGCATTTAGAGAGGTTTAGTATGCTCAAGAATACTCAGCATGGCTTTGTCAAAGGCAGATCGTGCCTTACGAGCCTGGTGGAGCTCTTCGAAAATGTGACTAAACTGATTGACGAAGGGAATGCGGTAGATGTGGTTTATATGGATTTTAGTAAGGCGTTCGATGAGGTCCCCCATGCAAGGCTTCTCGAAAAAGTGAGAGGGCATGGGATCCGAGGGGCTGCTGCCCGGTGGATCCAGAACTGGCTTGCCCAATGGAGGCAGAGAATGTGTATAGATGGGTCGTTTTCTGATTGGAGGTCGGTCACCAGTGATGTGCCCCAGGGATCTGTTCTGGGACCCTTGCTGTTTGTCATTTTCATAAATGACCTGGATGAGGAAGTGGAGGGATGGGTTGGTAAGTTTGCTGACGACACAAAGGTTGGTGGGGTTGTGGATAGTCTGGAGGGATGTCAGAATTTACAGAGGGACATAGATAAGATGCAACACTGGGCGGAGAAGTGGCAGATGGACTTCAACCCAGATCAATGCGTCGTGGTCCATTTTGGCAGGTCGAATGGGATGAAGGAGTACAATATAAAGGGAAAGACTCTTAGTACGGTAGAGGATCAGAAGGACCTTGGGGTCCGGGTACATAGGACTCTAAAATCGGCCCCGCAGGTGGAGGAGGTGGTTAGGAAGGCGTATGGTGTGCTGGCCTTTATCAATCGAGGGATTGAGTTTAGGAGTCTGGGGATAATGATGCTGCTATATAAGACCCTCGTCAGACCCCACTTGGAGTACTGTGCTCAGTTCTGGTCGCCTCATTACAGGACGGATGTGGAAAAGATTGAAACGGTGCAGAGGAGATTTACAAGGATGTTGCCTGGATTGAGTGGCATGCCTTATGAGGATAGGCTGAGGGAGCTCGGTCTTTCCTCCTTGGAGAGAAGTAGGATGAGAGGAGACCTAATAGAGGTATATAAGATGTTGAGAGGCATAGATCGGGTGGACTCTCAGAGGCTATTTCTCAGGGTGGAAATGGCTGCTACGAGAGGACACAGGTTTAACGTTCTGGGGGGTAGGTACAGGGGAAATGTTAGGGGGAAGCTTTTCACACAGAGGGTGGTGGGCGACTGGAATCGGCTGCCGTCAGTGGTGGTGGAGGCAAACTCAATAGGATCTTTAAAGAGACTCGTGGATGAGTACTTGGGACTTAATAGGATGGAGGGTTGTAGGTAGGCCTAAATGGTAGGGATATGTTCGGCACATATCACTTGTGGGGCCGAAGAGCCTGTTTTGTGCTATAGTTTTCTATGTTTCTATGTTTCTAAATGGATTATGGGAGAAGAGACGTTTTGCAGCGCATTAGTGAGACCACATCTGGAATGTTATGTACAATATTGGTCACCTTATCTAAGAAAACATGTAAATTAGTCAGAAGCAGTTTCGAGAGCGTTTCCTGGATTAATACTCGGACTGGACTGGTTGTTTTATGAGGAAATGTTCGCATTGTGCTAGTGTTCAGAAGAGTAAAAGACGACTTGATTGAAATCGTGGGGGGATATCTGCAAGGTGGCTGTGGAAACGACATTTCCTCTTGTCGGAAATTCTAAAACTGAGAGGCACTGGTTTTTTTTAAAGCATCACACATTTAAGTCAGAGATACGATTTAGTTTCCCTGAGAAGGTTCTGAGTCTCTGACACTCTCATCCTCGAAAAACAGTAGGAACGGAGTCTTTGAATATTTTAAGGCTGACCGAGATGGCTTCTTGATTAATAAGCCGGTGAAAGGTTACCTAGGGTCGATAGGAATGTGGAGTTCCATAACAGTCAGGTCAGCCATGTTCTTATTGATTGACAGAGCAGGGTAGAGAGGTCGAGTGGTCTACTGCTTCTCCTAATTCGTATACTGATTGGTATAAGCTAGTTGGTATGAATGTTCTCTTTGGGTGCGCTATATCCACGTCATCTGAAGAAATATGTGGTGCCATTTGGCTTATATTTCCGCTCCATCTTTTTCCTCCTGCAGTGCATTGTGTGAGAAACTTAGGGCACAGAATTAATTTGAAAAACCATAAGTGCAATTCGGCAATGTTCAAAGCAAAATAGTTAAAACAATAATCAAAATGCAAAATTAATCCAGATATAATTTTCTTGCTTTTCTAGTCCAATTACCGCCCATATTATTCCAAGCATTATTATCCCTTTTGTCACTTAATCATACTTCCGTTCACTTTATCGCAGAACCAATCATTTTTTGCTTTCATTCATTCCCTCCCTCCGACGTATGCCCCTGCTTTTATTTATCTTGCACGTTGTAATGCAAGACTATTATATTCATAATTTATTTCAGTTTTGCAGGCAATTAACCTGAAATATTTTCACAGTTTCTCCCTCCACTCGCCTAATAATTCGTTGCTTATTTACGACACTTTCCCGCACTTTTTCAATTGCAGCTTGAAATGTTTTTAAAGTTTTAAAGTTGATTTATTAGTGTGACAAGTAGGCTTTCATAAATACTGCAATGAAGTTACTGTGAAACCCCCTCCAGACGTTGTCAGTTTAATTGCAAATGTTACGAAAAGGTGAGGATTGGCCATTTGGAAAGTGCCTCCGAATATTGAACGGCATTGAGCAATGGATGGCTTTAATGTCCAGTGGGAAAAGAGTGGAAATTGTGCCATTATTAATATAAACTAGATATTACAAACGTAGAGTGCAGAATAGCACAAGGTGCAATGATGATATCGGCATGTTTTAAATTCTTTATTGTTCTGGACGATTGTGCGATATGTAACTAAACAAAACTTCAACAAAAAGGAGATTGTCATCGACTTCAGGAAGTGTAAAGGAGAACATCCCTCATGTCCATCAACGGGGACGACGTAGAAATGGTCGAAAGCTTCAAGTTTGTCGGTGTCCAGATCACCAACAACATGTCCTGGTCCCCCCATGCCGACACCATAGTTAAGAAAGCCCACCAACGCCTCTACTTTCTCAGTGGACCAGGAAATTTGGCATGTTAGCTACAACTTTCACCAACTTGTACAGATGCACCATAGAAAGCATTCTTTCTGGTTGTATCACAGCTTAGTATGGCTACTGCTCTGCCTAAGACAGCATGGAACTACAAAAGGTCGTGAATGTAGCCCAATCCATCACGTAAACCAGCATCCCATCCATTGACTCTGTCTAAACTTCCCACTGCCTCGGCAAAGCTGCCAGCATAATTAAGGACACCACGAACCCTGGACATTCTATCTTCCACCTTCTTCCTTCGGGAAAAAAGATAGAAAAGTCTGAGGTCACGTACCAACCGACTCAAGAAGAGTTTCTTCCCTGCTGCTGTCAAACTTTTGAATGGACTTACCCTGCATTGACTTGATCTTTTTCCGCACCCTAGCCAGGACTGTAACACTACATTCCGCACTTTCTCGTTTCCTTCTCTATGAACGGTATGCTTTATCTGTGTAGCGTGCAAAAAACAATACTTTTCATTGTATGTTAATACATGTCACACTAATAAATCAAATCAAATCAAATAAAATCAATCAAATAAAATCAAATGAAAGACAAGATTCCTTTCATTACTGGACAAATCCATTGCCCATTATCTCAGTTTTAGCCTGTTTCAAAAGCAAATATCTTCACCCAAGTGAGGGCATAGAGGGAATTGGTCTATCTCACGTGGAAGGGGTGATATGCCAGGTGAAGATTCGCCTTCTTGTTCTCAAAATAGTGAATGCTGGAGAAAAAGGAAGGGACAAGAGTGGCATTTTTCTGTTCAAGCAGTGAGGGGCCTTGGGCAAGACGTCATGGAGAAGAACCTAGAACAATCATCATCACGAGGGAATAAGTATTGAGCAAGCTATGAGGATTGAAGGCAGACAGGTCTCCAGAGCCTGATGGTCCACATCGTAGGGTCTTATTGGAATTGGCAGCAATTTGCAACAGTGGATCTATTGGCTATAATATTCCAAATGTCATTGGAGGCGGAAAAGGTTTCAGTCGAATCGAAAAAGTGCTAATAGAATGCCTTTGTTCAAAAAGCGAGGCAGACAGAAAATAGCAAACTATAGACTAGTTAATTTAAAATGTGTCGTTGGCAAATTGTTAGGATCCATTATTAACGAAGTAGTAACCGGAAATTTGTAAAATCAAAACGCAATCCATCAGGGTCGGCAAGGTTTTATGAAAGGGAAAACATGTTTGAGTAATTGGATGGAGACCTTCGAAGATATACCAACAAAACCGATAATGGGGCTTCTGTGGCTGGAGCAAATCTGGACTTCCGGAAGACATTTACTAAGGTTCAGCACACAAAAGTTTAATACAAAAGGTAAGATTACATGGGATTTGGGGCAAAGTATTAGCTCTGGTAGAGGACTGGCGAAACAACAGAATAAGAAGTTTAACAACACCAGGTTAAAGTCCAACACGTTTATTTGGTAGCAAAAGCCACACAAGCTTTCGGAGCTGCAAGCCCCTTCTTCAGGTGAGTGGGAATTCTGTTCACAAACAGAGCATATAAAGACACAAACTCAATTTACATGAATAATCTTGGAATGCGAATACTTGCAACTAATCAAGTCTTTAAGAAACAAAACAACGTGAGTGGAGAGATCATCAAGACAGGCTAAAAAGATGTGTATTGTCTCCAGACAAGACAGCCAGTGAAACTCTGTGGGGGTTACAAATAGTGTGCCATGAACCCAATATCCCGGTTGAGGCCGTCCTCGTGTGTGCGGAACTTGGCTATCAGTTTCTGCTCAGTGACTCTGCGCCGTCGTGTGTCGCAAAGGCCGCCTTGGAGAACGCTTACCCGAATATCAGAGGACGAATGCCCGTGACCGCTGAAGTGCTCCCCAACACTTCAGCGGTCACGGGCATTCGGCCTCTGATATTCAGGTAAGCATTCTCCAAGGCGGCCTTCGCGACACACGACGGCGCAGAGTCGTTGAGCAGAAACTGATAGCCAAGTTCCGCACACACGAGGACGGCCTCAACCGGGATATTGGGTTCATGTCACACTATTTGTAACCCCCACAGAGTTTCACTGGCTGTCTTGTCTGGAGACAATACACATCTTTTTAGCCTGTCTTGATGCTCTCTCCACTCACATTGTTTTGTTTCTTAAAGACTTGATTAGTTGTAAGTATTCGCATTCCAACCATTATTCATGTAAATTGAGTTTGTGTCCTTATATGCTCTGTTTGTGAACAGAATTCCCACTCACCTGAAGAAGGGGCTTGCAGCTCCGAACGCTTGTGTGGCTTTTGCTACCAAATAAACCTGTTGGACTTTAACCTGGTGTTGTTAAACTTCTTACTGTATTTACCCCAGTCCAACGCCGGCATCTCCACATCGAAACAACAGAAACCATGATTCTGGATAAATGGGTCTTTTTCTGGACGGCACCATGTAACTTGTGCGTTTCCAGAGGGTTCAGTCCTCCACCCACAACTATGTACACGTCTTATTAATATTTTTGATGCCAGAATAGAAGTTTCTATAGCTACATTGTCAGATGCCACAAAATTAGATGGGATAGTAAGTTGCAATGGGCAGCACAGTGGCAGAGTGGTTAGCACTGCTGCCTCAAAGCGCCAAGGACCCGGGTTCAATTGACCTCGGGTCACAGTCTGTGAGGAGTTTGCACGTTCTTCCCGTGTCTGTGTGGGTTTCCTCCAGGTACTCCGGTTTCATCCCACACACCAAAGATGTGCAGGAGAGGTTGATTGGTCGTGCTAAATTGACTCTTCGAGTTAGGGGACGAGCATGGTAAATAGATAGTGTTAAGGGGATGGCGCCTGAGTGGGATTGTCGTCAGTGCAGACTTGATGGGCTAAATAGTCTCCTTCTGCACTGCAGCAATTCTATGATTACAATGAGGCAATGCGAAATTTACAAATGCATATAGATAGAATATCACAATGCGCCAAAATTTGGCAATTGGTTATTAACGTAGCTAAGTGTGAGGTTATCAATTTTTGCCAGAAAAATAGAAAGACAACTTATTATTTGCAAACAGAGAGAAAATTCGGAGTGCTTTGGTGCAGAGCTATCCAGATGTCCTCGGGCACGAATTGCAGGAAACAATTATGCAGGTACAGCAAGTTACAAGGAAAACAAATAGAATTTTGGCGTTTGTGGCTGAAGAAAAATAATGCAAATGCAGGGACCTGCTGCGGCAACTGTACAATGAAATAATGAAGCTGCGCTTGGAGTATTGTGTACTCTGTGAACCCCTTTGTTAGGGAGGGATGTCGTTGCATTGCAGAAATGTCAGAGCATGTTCACTAAATTGATTCCATTGATGACGGGGTTGTCTTATGAAGAGAGTTTGAGTAGTTTAGCTCTACTCGAGAAATAGAATATTGAGCACAGTTCTATTTATGGTATATAAGATGATAAACCGATTTGTCAGGGAAGACATAGACAGAAGCTTTCCAGATGATTGTAAATTTACATAGAAACAGAAAAATAGAAAATAGAAACAGGAGTCGGCTATTCGGCCCTTCAAGCCTGCTCCGCTATTCAGGTTGACCATGTCTGACTTTCAAAATCAATATCCTGATCCCGTGTTCCATTCATATCCCTCGATCCCTTTAACCCCAAGAATAATATCGAATTTCTTCCTGAAATCACACAATATTTTGGCCTGAATTACATTTCGTGGTCGTGAATTCCACAGATTCACCACTCTCTAAGTGAAGAAATGTCTGCTCACCTCAGTCTTAAAAGTTTACCCCTGATCGTCAAACTGTGGCCCCTGGTTCTGGACTCCCCCACCATCTGAAACACTCTTTCTGGGTCTACCCTCTCTAATCTTATTAGAATTTTACAAGTTTCTATAAGATCCCGACCCACTCTTCTGGACTCTACTGAATACAATACTAATTGGCTTAGTATCTTCTTATATGCCATCCCAGGAATCATCCTGGTAAACCTTCACTGCACTCCCTCTATTGCAGTCAGATCATTCCTCAGATAAGGACACCAAAACTGTATACAGTATTACCGGTGTGGCTTGACCGACGGTCTGTACAATTACAGTACAGTATCCCTATTCCTATTCTCAAATTCTCTTACTATGGAGGCCCAACATACAATTTGCCTTCCTCACTGCTTGCTGTACCTGTGCTTACTTTCAGCAACTGATGCACGAGGACACCAAGGCTTACCGAATGTCCACCTCTCTCAATTTATACCCATTCAAATAATAATTTGCCTTCCGATTTTTGCTACCGCAGTGGACAACCTGACATCCATTTAAAATGAGATGAGGAGAAATTACTTATCTCAAAGGGTCGTGAATCTAGGAAATTCACTGCTGAAGATTGCAGTGGATACCAGGATATTAAGTACGTTTAATTAGGAGATAGAAAGGTGTTTCACTCGTAATGCAATGACTGGTTGTGGAGAATGGGCAGGGAAATCGTGTTGCGGCCGAGATAAAATCAACCATTATCGTACTGAATGCCGGAGCATGGCTGTGTTGAATTGCTGTTCCGAGTTGTTATGTTCTTATATAAAACCCTATAACAGAGAACAAAAGCAGAGTGGGCGTCCGTGATATGAGACGCGAAACCATGATTAACTGCGGATGAGTCTGCTCGGAAGTAAGAGGAGGTTGTTGCTTTGCTGAAAATTGACCAGTGTCGATGGAACAATATGGTGAAGACAGGAAAGAAAACTTTTTTAAAAAGTGGATTCCGTGCAATGCTGGTAGGTTGTTCCTAGTGAGACTAGTGGGGAAAGTGCTGGAGTTAATGTTTCAGAAACTGTTTCTACGCCAGTTTACAGGAAATAAACTTTGTGTGTTAAAGAAATCGATCACCGAAAAGCAATTAGATAACCATTGCACATTCTGCCCTCGCTATTTGGTTCAACGAAAATATGACTGTCCCAGATAGAGCTTGATGAAGAGGTGGGACCGACTAACCACGGTGTTGGTGGAAAATGTCATTTATCAGTTGAAGTGGAGGTTGTGCAATAAGGTAGGTGAGAGTTCCATTGCGCATTGCGCAAAATGAGAGTGGCTTCGCCTTTGTGACTACTCACGGATTAACATGGTGGTAGCTGCTTTTACAAAGTTATGTTCCTACGAAGAAGAAGAAGACGTGTGCACACGCGATTTACATTTGCAGGTCACTAGATGCTTCACCAAGAACGATATTTCCTGCCGCATACTCGGAATGAGCATGTCACGAATTTGCCTAGAATTGTTTATAATTCCAGTAAATCTACTACAAAAAGGTACCATACCCAAAATATACCCTTTAGTTCAACGGGAAGTTTCTTCCGCGTTCCGTCACCCAACTCTTTCAAGTTGTATTTGAAGCAATTTTGCGGAAGTGCAGGCTATTACTGTGTGTGTGTCTCGATGTGCAGAATTCCAGGAAAGTTGCTTTAGTAGATCGTTTGGTACATACTGCTTGCAGTACTTTCTCTCAGTGTTCTTCAATTCTGGAACGGTCCAGCACAGACAGATCAAATTCAATCTAACTTGTCGTTAATGAATCGGTGAAACATCTCACCAGAAAGTCCAAAGATGTGCGGGTGAGGTTGATTGGCCATGCTAAAATTGCCCCTTAGTGTCCTGAGATGCGTAGGTTAGAGGGATTAGCGGATAAAATGTGTAGGGATATGGGGGAAGGGCCTGGGTGGGATTGTGGTCGGTGCAGACTCGATGGGCCAGGTGGCCTCTTCCTGCACTGTAGGGTTTCTATGATTCTATGAAAGCACGATTCACCTAATTTTGTCATGAAACACATTGCGCACATCCATACGTATGTGTCCGTAATGCCATGTGCTCCACTTTGCCAATGCATTCTCGTATGCGGTACTTATGTTTTTTTTAACTGAATTTTGAATGTTCATTTATCCAGTGAAGTATCTTCAAATAGTCCCTCTGGTACGACATCAAATAACTCATTGAGGTTACAGAGGAAACATGTAATTTTAACAACCCAGTTCTGGCCACCGCTTATTAACGTACGCTTTACCATGTCGAATGACTGTTATCGTTGACAATCGTCTCCAGTAATATTCCCATTACAGGCATTAGCTTCAGAGGGCATTAAGAGTTGCCAGCTTCTCCTCGTATCAATTGTGCCATCCTCCATTCCGGGGCACCACTTTTACATCCAGAGACGATTAAAAGACAATTATCGGCGCAACGACTATCTTCAAACAAGTTTCCCTTAATAGCCTGCGATGAGCTCCAGGTCTTTTCGAGGTTGCGTTGATTTCTCATGTTATTTAGCTTCTATTTCTGTATTTATGTATACTTTCCAAAGTACTATTTTATGAATATATATCTCTTCCTCATAATTTCTTCTGGGATTCAATCCTATTTATACAAAAGGTAACGGATGTCATTGGCTCATTGTGCAAAAATAATTAATGCCATATTTAATTGAAAGAGACGGTCTTGAATGCGTCGTCAGAGGACGGGTTCAGAACGAGAGAGACGGTGCAGAAAAAAATGGGCAACGATTTTAACCTGTACTGAAAAGGTAGGAAATAATCTTGCATGACTTTAACGTACATAGTATTATTGTAAATATTTAGTATTTATTTTCGAGATGCGTGAAACACATGATCTCTTCTATTCTCTATCATAAATAATATACAACTTCGTTTAAAATGTTTTAATTTGAACGGAAGATTAACGCATTATCTGTCATGATGTTGGCTCGTGCACTCATAATGTTTATGTTTTAACAATATAGGCGCTAAGCTTTTCATTTGCATAGAACATAGAACATAGAACAGTACAGCACAGAACAGGCCCTTCGGCCCACGATGTTGTGCCGAGCTTTATCTGAAACCAAGAGCAAGCTATCCCACTCCCTATCATCCTGGTGTGCTCCATGTGCCGATCCAATAACCGCTTAAATGTTCCGAAAGTGTCTGACTCCACTATCACTGCAGGCAGCCCATTCCACACCCCAACCACTCTCTGCGTAAAGAACCTACCTCTGACATCCTTCCTATATCTCCCACCACGAACCCTATAGTTATGCCCCCTTGTAATAGCTCCATCCACCCGAGGAAATAGTCTTTGAACGTTCACTCTATCTATCCCCTTCATCATTTTATAAACCTCCATTAAGTGTCCCCTCAGCCTCCTCCGCTCCAGAGAGAACAGCCCTAGCTCCCTCAACCTTTCCTCATAAGACCTACCCTCCAAACCAGGCAGCATCCTGGTAAATCTCCTCTGCACCCTTTCCAGTGCTTCCGCATCCTTCTTATAGTGAGGTGACCAGAACTGCACACAATATTCCAAATGTGGTCTCACCAAGGTCCTGCACAGTTGCAGCATAACCCTACGGCTCTTAAACTCCAAACCCCTGTTAATGAAAGCGAACACACTATAGGCCTTCTTCACAGCTCTATCCACTTGAGTGGCAACCTTTAGAGATCTGTGGATATGGACCCCAAGATCTCTCTGTTCCTCCACAGTCTTCAGAACCCTACCTTTGACCCTGCAATCCACATTTAAATTAGTCCTACCAAAATGAATCACCTCACATTTATCAGGGTTAAACTCCATTTGCCATTTTTCAGCCCAGCTTTGCATCCTATCTATGTCTCTTTGCAGCCTACAACAGCCCTCCACCTCATCCACTACTCCACCAATCTCGGTATCATCAGCAAATTTACTGATCCACCCTTCAGCCCCCTCCTCTAAGTCATTGATAATAATCACAAAGAGCAGAGGACCAAGCACCGATCCCTGTGGCACACCGCTAGCAACCTGCCTCCAATCCGAAAATTTTCCATCCACCACCACCCTCTGTCTTCGATCAGACAGCCAGTTACCTATCCAATCTGCCAACTTTCCCTCTATCCCACATCTCCTCACTTTCATCATAAGCCGACCATGGGGGACCTTATCAAACGCCTTACTAAAATCCATGTATATGACATCAACTGCCCTACCTTCATCAACACACTTAGTTACCTCCTCAAAAAATTCTATCAAATTTGTGAGGCACGACTTGCCCTTCACGAATCCATGCTGACTATACCGGATTAATCTGCATCTTTCTAAATGGTCGTAAATCCCATCCCTCAGTACCATTTCCATCAATTTACCAACCACCGAAGTAAGACTAACCGGTCTATAATTACCAGGGTCATTTCTAGTCCCTTTCTTAAACAGGGGAACAACATTCGCCATTCTCCAGTCCTCTGGCACCATCCCTGTGGACAGCGAGGACCCAAAGATCAAAGCCAAAGGCTCTGCAATCTCGTCCCTTGCCTCCCAAAGAATCCTAGGATATATTTAATCAGGCCCAGGGGACTTATCGACCTTCAGTTTATTCAGAACTGCCAGGACATCCTCCCTCCAACCATCTATTTCCTCCAGCCTATTAGCCTGTAACACCTTCTCTTCCTCAAAAACATGGCACCTCTCCTTGCAAAACGGGTAAGATTTGCAAATGCCCACACGAGCACTAAAAAGTTATTCGGGACGAGCCACCCATTTTATTTACAGATTTAGGATTTTTTTCCACAACGTAACAGTAATTTTATGCATCTACAGTAATTAATTGTAAATTAGAGGCCCATTATATTAGGCACCATTTTGGACAACATTCGTTTCGCGAGGTTTGCACGAGTAAACTTCCAACTAGAGGTGAGGCTATATTGGATCTGGTGCTGGGAAATGAGCCAGACCAGGTGCTAGACTTGGAAGTTGGTGTGCATTTTGGTGATAGTGACCACAATTCGGTTACGTTCACCTTAGTGATGGAAAGGGATAGGCATGAACCTCGGGCCAGTGGTTTTAGCTGGGGGAAGGGTAATTATGAGGCTATTAGGAGAGAATTAGGAAACATAGGTTGGACTAGGAGATTACAGGGACTGGGAACGTCCGACATGTGGAGTTTTTTCAAGGAGCAGCTACTGCGAGTCTGTGATAGGTATGTCCCTGTCAGGCAAGGAGGAATTGGTAGGGCTAGGGAACCGTGGTGCACCAAAAAAGTTTCTTTGTTGGTTAAAAAGAAAAAGGAGGCTTATGTTCGGATGAGACGTGAGCACTCGGGTAGTGCACTAGAAAGCTTTAGATTGGCTAAGAGGGAGTTGAAGAGCGAGCTTAGAAGGGCTAAAAGGGGACATGAGAAGACTTTGGCGGATAGGGTTAAAGAGAATCCTAAGGCGTTCTATAGGTATGTCAAGAACAGAAGGTTGGTTAGGGCAAGTTTAGGGCCAGTTATTGATGGCAGAGGGAAGTTATGTGTGGAACCGGAGGAGATTGGTGAAGCATTGAACCAATATTTCTCTTCGGTGTTCACGCAAGGGGACATGAATATAGCTGAGGAGGACACTGGGTTGCAAGGGAGTAGAATAGACAGTATTACAGTTGATAAGGAGGATGTGCAGGATATTCTGGAGGGTCTGAAAATAGATAAATCCCCTGGTCCGGATGGGATTTATCCAAGGATTCTCTGGGAGGCAAGAGAAGTGATTGCAGAGCCTCTGGCTCTGATCTTCAGGTCGTCGTTGGCCTCTGGTATAGTACCAGAAGATTGGAGGTTAGCGAATGTTGTCCCATTGTTTAAGAAGGGGAACAGAGACTTCCCCGGGAATTATAGACCGGTGAGTCTCACTTCTGTTGTCGGCAAGATGTTGGAAAAAATTATAAGGGATAGGATTTATAGTTATTTGGAGAGTAATGAATTGATAGGTGATAGTCAGCATGGTTTTGTGGCAGGTAGGTCGTGCCTTACTAACCTTATTGAGTTTTTTGAGAAAGTGACCAAGGAGGTGGATGGGGGCAAGGCAGTGGACGTGGTATATATGGATTTTAGTAAGGCGTTTGATAAGGTTCACCATGGTAGGCTTCTGCAGAAAATGCAGATGTATGGGATTGGGGGTGATCTAGGAAATTGGATCAGGAATTGGCTAGCGGATAGGAAACAGAGGGTGGTGGTTGATAGTAAATATTCATCATGGAGTGCGGTTACAAGTGGTGTACCTCAGGGATCTGTTTTGGGGCCACTGCTGTTTGTAATATTTATTAATGATCTGGATGAGGGTATAGTTGGGTGGATTAGCAAATTTGCTGATGACACCAAAGTCGGTGGTGTGGTAGACAGTGAGGAAGGGTGTCGTAGTTTGCAGGAAGACTTAGACAGGTTGCAAAGTTGGGCCGAGAGGTGGCGGATGGAGTTTAATGCGGAGAAGTGTGAGGTAATTCACTTTGGTAGGAATAACAGATGTGTTGAGTATAGGGCTAACGGGAGGACTTTGAATAGTGTGGAGGAGCAGAGGGATCTAGGTGTATGTGTGCATAGATCCCTGAAAGTTGGGAATCAAGTAGATAAGGTTGTTAAGAAGGCATATGGTGTCTTGGCGTTTATTGGTAGGGGGATTGAATTTAGGAGTCGTAGCGTTATGTTGCAACTGTACACAACTCTGGTGCGGCCGCACTTGGAGTACTGTGTGCAGTTCTGGTCCCCACATTACAGGAAGGATGTGGAGGCTTTGGAGAGGGTGCAGAGGAGGTTTACCAGGATGTTGCCTGGTATGGAGGGGAGATCCTATGAGGAGAGGCTGAGGGATTTGGGATTGTTTTCGCTGGAAAGGCGGCGGCTAAGAGGGGATCTTATTGAAACATATAAGATGATTAGAGGTTTAGATAGGGTGGATAGTGATAGCCTTTTTCCTCTGATGGAGAAATCCAGCACGAGGGGGCATGGCTTTAAATTGAGGGGGGGTAGTTATAGAACCGATGTCAGGGGTAGGTTCTTTACCCAGAGGGTGGTGAGGGATTGGAATGCCCTGCCAGCATCAGTAGTAAATGCGCCTAGTTTGGGGGCGTTTAAGAGATCCGTAGATAGGTTCATGGACGAAAAGAAATTGGTTTAGGGTGGAGGGTCACAGTTTTTTTTTTAACTGGTCGGTGCAACATCGTGGGCCGAAGGGCCTGTTCTGCGCTGTAATGTTCTATGTTCTATGTTCTATATCTCAGCTATCTTGAAAAAATAGAGATTGCGAAATAGGGCCCATTATTTGGACTTTTTTAGTGTGTTCATGAGCTCAGCTGTTCGGGAAGAGTGAAACTAAACTTTCAGCAGAAATTAGCGCAAAATTAATTTGATAATCATAATAAGACACCAAATATGAATAAATGAGGCAAATTCCGAAAGCAGCATGAGAGGGACATTGGGATGAAACAATAGAGATGGCTACGCACGTGATTCCCGGGTAAGTAATGAAGCACATCGCAAATAAAAAACGTCAACTAAGGGGCATGCGCGTCCGGTGCGAGGAAACAAACACACAGAAAGCAGGCAATATTTTGCGAGTTCGTGAAATCTGTCTAAAATTGCACGATTTATGCGTGGATATCAAAATGAAAATTCTGTGCACACAGCTGGCATCGGGATGTCATTTTGAATTTCTCAGAATATTGCGACTTTCTCCCAAAATGGAAGCCACGATAAACTTAATACAGGTGATAGAAATGTACTCTGGAAACATGAACCATGGAGTTAGTTTTCATAGAATCATAGAAACACTACAGTGCAGAAGGAGGCCATTCGGCCCATCGAGTCTGCACCGACCATAATCCCACCCAGGCCCTACCCCCACATATTTACCCGCTAATCCCTTTAACCTACGCATCTCAGGACTCTAAGGGGCAATTTTTAACCTGGCCAATCAACCTAACCCGCACATCTTTGGACTGTGGGAGGAAACCGGAGCACCCGGAGGAAACCCACGCAGACACGAGGAGAATGTGCAAACTCCCCACAGACAGTGACCCAAGCACGGGAATCGAACCCAGGTCCCTGGAGCTGTGAAGCAGCAGTGCTAACCACTGTGCTACCGTGCCGCCCTGTTCATGATGGTAGCAGTTCAATGCAAATAAATAGCTTGTTACATTAAAGGTCATTCATTGGAATTCTGCAAAAGACCCAGATCTTATGCTTCAAACCCTCAGAAGCACAAACTTCAGCATCTGAAGAGATAACTTCAGCTGTTTCCTTCAGCATCTGAAGGGAAATTTGATGAGTTTGCATGATGGACATGGCATTCCGTGGGAAATATCAAATAAAAAAAACCACAATATTTAAAAGTGTTCAAACAAAATTAAACCGTAGGAAATATAATCAGTCCAGAGAAACAACAGATAAAGTTCAAAGATAAAGATGTTCTGTTTTAAAATTTTAGGAGCGGGTGTGACCTTAATTTTGAGCTCAATGGGAAGGGCAATAGTCATCAGTTTTTACTGTTGAGAAAAGCAGGGATGTTAGGGAACTTCGCGAAATTAATAGCGATCTCTTGAGGAGTATACATATTACAGAGAAGGAGGTGCTGGAAGTCTTGAAGCGCATCAAGGTCGATAAATCCCCAGGACCTGATGAAGTGTATCTCAGGACATTGTGGGAGGCGAGGGAGGAAATTGCGGGTCCCCTAGTCGAGATATTTGAATCATTGACAGTCAGGGCTGAGGTGCCTGAAGATTGGAGAGTGGCAAATGTTGTGCCTTTGTTTAAAAACGGCTGCAGCGAAAAGCCTGAGAACTACAGGACAGTGAGCCTCACATCTGTGGTGGGTCAATTGTTGGAAGGCATTTTGAGAGACAGGATCTACAGACATTTCGAGATGCAAGGACTGATTAAGGATATTCAGCATGGCTTTGTGAGTGGAAAATCACGTCTCACAAATTTGATTGAGTATTTTGAAGGGGTAACCAAGAAGGTCGATGCGGCAGTGCAGTTGATGTTGTCTACGTGGACTTTAGCAAGGCCTTTGACAAGGTACTGCATGGTAGTTGTTGCATAAGGTTAAATCTCACGGGATCCAGGGTGAGGTATCTAAATGGATACAAAATTGGCTTCTTGACAGAAGCCAGAGGTTGATTGTAGAGGGTTATTTTTCAAACTGGAGGCCTGTGACCAGCGGTGTGCCTCAGGGATCAGTGCTGGGTCCACTGTTATTTGTCATTTATATTAATGATTTGGCTGAGAATATAGGAGGTGCAGACGGAAATGAGTTAATGAACTTTGTAATACTTAGAGATTTGTAAAAAGCATTGTAGAACTCGTTTTCGTGTTTGTAGAACTTGTTTTCGTGTATCCTAAAACAGATAAGAGAAGCAGCTTTCCCTGCTGCTGTACACAAGTTTATGATTTTCCCAGCTAATTGTGTTCAGGAATGTGGCTAACCCAGCTCGTATCTATTTTGTGTTCTTTTATATTATGTACTTCTGTTTAACACAGTGGAGCTTACATGCATGCCTTCTGTGATCGTATAATAATAGATTCATATATATTCATTATATACTATTTATCCTTATCGATATAAATTGTTATAAAGGCCACCATACTTCAGTTCACTTGTTTGTGCAAACTTATGATCTTGTATGCTGGATAAACAAACCACAGATGTCCACCACATAGAGGCAGCAGAACAGATAGTCGCAGCCTTGAGATGGCCGCGATTACACAGACTATGCAAAGGACGGAACTGCCGAGGCAGCAATAATTGTGAGAAAATGCGGACGTGACCAGTGGTGAAAATATATGTGTAAATATTTGTTCTTAACTTGTATTCGGGGAGAAGTCTGGAGAACTGCTTTAGGAAACGGACTTCTCCCACAAGCTTGTGAAAATAAACCACTGTACTTTCACTCATGACTAGTCTCACAGGTATTATTTACCTATAACAAATTGGTGTTGAAACCTGGGATCTGTTTACGGGTCCGGACGAATAGCCATGACCGGGTCACTGGAATAGAATACCGAACTTAACAGGGTGGGTCAAACTACAGTACGTGATCATCTGTCCTGAGAGAGTGTGAGCGTGAAAGACGTCTGAACTGAGCACATACGGACAAGGAGGCAATTCACTCTAACACGCAGCCTTAGACCAGTTGTTAAGAGGGGAAGTCCCCCACGCGATGGTCAGGACCATGAAGTGGGTGTAGAGTGCGGAAAAAGGTTGCCTGAGGTGCGATGTTCAGACGTGAGTGAGAAAGAGACTGTCTGATTGATCGCGGGAGTAGAAGGAAAAGCCTTCATGTAAAAGCCGGCTTAATAGTATAAGCTGTGGTGCGGAGGGATCTGATCACCCCTGGCAGGTATCACCGGATTCTGACAAGAGCGACCTAGGAGGGGGAGAGCGAGAAGGGAGAATAGAAGACTCCAGGCGGTGAGGATAAACTTATCGGTGTTATGGCGGGACAAGGACATTGGGGACCACGGGATCCCTGATAAACGAATATACGACTAAGAGGGACAAATTCATGAAACAGATGAGCAAAGAGGGGAGGGATTCATCCCATCCGCTAGACCAAGAACGGAAACGGTTGAAAAAGGAAAAGAAAGACAGAACGAAGAAAATTGGAGTTTTGGTAGTTCACCAATTGGATGGATTAACTGAACAGGCCTCAGTCTTGGGCAAGAAATGAGCTGATGACAAAGCAAAAATTAAAATGTTGGAAGCTTCCATGTGTGTCTGTGTGTGTTTAACAAAGTGGTTGCGTCGATGTTTGTTGTTGTTGGCTTTAATGTTTTAATTATACAGCTTTAAATAAAATAACACCTAAAACTACACCCCATCGTGGCCAGCCCCTCCACCATTTTAAATGGGCTGTCAACAGCTCACCAAAAAATCAGTGCCCGGGATTATGATGAATTCACCGAGAAATCAAAGCTGGGGGGAGATAATACACGTAGGAGAGGGATCAGTGAATGTGATAATGAGGGAAAGCCTTAAACTTGGGGAATGTTGAAGGGAGAAGTATGAGAAGGACAAAAGAGATAGAGCAGAACAAGAGAGACTGCAAAGAAAAAGATGAGACTGAGAAAAAGGATTAGAACGGCAAGCCGAACAAAGGAAAGATAAAAAACCGGAGGTAACTCCTGACATATCTGGCTTGCCAGAGTTGTTCCAAAATACTGATACGGATGAACAGGAGGAGGAGGATTGGTGGAATAGACCCAGTGCCCCACTAGAACGACCACCCCAACCGTTATATCCACCTCTGCCACCACCAACTCAACCCCTACCCCAGCTTCCACCCCAGCCTTCCTCCAATTATATCGTGACGGACTGAGTCCTGCGCACCAGGCGATACTAAAGACAGGGCTGGTACCTTTTAACAATTATGATGATTTGGAAAGTTCCGCAACGTCTGTAGATAACCACCAGAAATCTAAGGTAGCCGTCATTGCCCCGATGAATGTAACAGACACCAGCGCCAGTGCCGCTGCAAAGACAGAAGGGACTCAAATCAGGTTAAATTGGTTGGTCTGAAGCGTGATAGACCAAAGAGGGGAGTAAAGGGTTAAAAGAAACAAGCAGGCACTGACTCTGTATGGCACGTAGAGAGAGAGAATATATAATTGTGCGATCGAGAGCCTCATGTGGTGGAATAGGGTATAGCAGGTCAAAGTGAATTGCTTCTCTGTGTGTGAGTTTAATAAATTACTTTCCCCCAGTTGAAAGTTTACGATACTGCAATTGAGAGCAGGGGCTGTTGAAGCCTGTTTATTCTTGTGGAGTGTTTGTTACAGACATTGGATGCAGTGCTTTGCACCTTGGTTTAGCCTCGGTGGGCCGGGGAAGTGTTAAAAATGTTAATGATTAAAGTGATAAGATTTCTTGAATTTACTTCTGTTTTGAGTTGAATTACAGTTTGGAAGAAAGAAGAATAAAAGTGACCATGTTAATCAACGTTCTGTATTCTCTTTGAATGTTTCATTTTCTTTAATGTTTTAATGTTAAGAAAGGATTTAAACCTCAGAAGGAACCATGTGCTCTTTCCTTTGTCTTGAAGTAGAAATTATAAGAGAGTAGTTGAGAAGTTAGGTGAAGAAAATAAGTAATTTTGTGGAGAAGTAGAAAAGCAGGAACAAAGGAATGAGGTGAATATATTGTCTATGAGTCAGTTTAAAGTATACCGAGTCAGTGCAATATAGTATTAAGGTCCGCAGAATATCGCGAATTATGAACGTCTGATAGTTCAGTATCCTGTAACTGGTTAAAATTCCCGTTGGAATATCATTTGCCATCTATTGTTCAAGGTTGACGAAGGAAGGGCCGTGGATGTCGTCTATCTGATTTCAGTAAGGCATTTGACAAAGTCCCTCATGGCAGGTTGGTTAAGAAGGTTAAGGCTCATGGGATAAAAGGGGAGGTGGCTAGATGGGTTGAAAACTGGCTTGGCCACAGGAGACAGAGGGTAACAGTCGAAGGGTCTTTTTCCAGCTGGAGGTCTGTGACCAGTGGTGTTCCGCAGGGCTCTGTACTGGGACCTCTGCTATTTGTGATATATATAAATGATTTGGAAGAAGGTGTAACTGGTGTTATCAGCACGTTTGCGGATGACGCAAAGTTGGCTGGACTTGCGGATAGCGATGAACATTGTCGGACAATGCAGCAGGATATAGATAGGCAGGAAAATTGGGCGGCGAAATGGCAGATGGAATTTAATCCAGAGAAATGCGAAGTGATGCATTTTGGAAGAACTGATGTAGGGGGGAGTTATACAATAAATGGCAGAGCCATCAAGAGTAGAGAAACACAGAGGGGCCTAGGTGTGCAACTCCACAAATCCTTGAAGGTGCAAGCACAGGTGGAGAAGGTGGTGAGGAAGGCATATGGTATGCTTGCCTTTATGGGATGGGGTATAGAGTATAAAAGCTGGAGTCTGATGTTGCAGCTGTATAGAACGCTGGTTAGGCCACATTTCAAGGACAGCATCCAGTTCTGGTCGCTGCACTACCAGAAGGACGTGGAGGCTTTAGAGAGAGTGCAGAGAAGGTTTACCAGGATGTTGCCGGGCATGGAGGGTCTTAGCTATGAGGAGAGATTGGGTAAACTGGGCTTGTTCTCTCTGCAAAGACGGAGAATGAGGGTAGACCTAATAGAGGTGCACAGAATTATGAAGGGAATAGATAGGGTGAACAGTGGGAAGATTTTTCCCAGGTCTGAGGTGACGATCACGAGCTCAAGGTACGAGGGGCGGGGTATAACTCAGATATCAGAGGTACATTTTTTTACACAGAGAGTGGTGGGTGCCTGGAATGCGCTGCCTAGTAGGGTGGTGGAGGCAGACACACTGGCATCGTTTAAGACTTACCTGGATAGTCACATGAGCATTCTGGGATTGGAGGGATACAAACGAATGGTTTAGTTGTACCAATGAGCGGTACAGGCTTGGAGGGCCGAAGGGCCTGTTTCTTGTGCTGTACTGTTCTTTGTTCTTTGTCCGCCAAATATAAAAACACTGCAAAGCTTAAAACCTAGCCAGTTAAGATTCAAACCAAAACGTTTCTCATCAACTAACGAGTATGTATTATACCTACTTTGATTTTGATTTGGCACCTGTTATTTTCCGAGAGTGCGGGGGTTTTTGATCTGGAGCTCAGTTTAAAAATGGAAACGGCTTAAATTAAAAGGGTTTGGATATCACAGTTATGACGTGTAAAGCGGCATGATACAACTGCCGCTCGATGATTATACAGTATAAGCACTGCCATATAGACCCGAGAATAAAACCAAATCCTGAAAAGCCTTAACCAATTTTATATAATATATATTGTGCATTGATAAAAACATAATTCTGTAGGAGAAAAGGCTTTTTATTCCAAGCTAAATGTTGGTGCGAGGATTTGAATGGACTTCTTTGCAGGGAAGGTCGTGGCATTTTGTGAAGTACTGTAATGCGGCACTTGCACACAAAAAATGATCAAATTAGATATAATGTAACAGTATATCATATAAAGATCGGAGCTGTATGGCATGTGATTTTAATGGGGAAAGCGATGTTTTTTGAGATGATTATATACAAATGAATGGATGTCAAGTTGCAGCCAAAGAGCCAGTGCAAAGTGTTATTTGATTCACACTAAGCTTTCTATGGAAGGGGGATATGTAATTAAATGTATAATGCACCAGCTAAAGCCATAGAAACATCGGGAAAAATGTGGACAGAGGTATTGTCCACGATACTAATGAGATTAAGGGCTACCACAAACCAGACAACCGGATTAACCCCTTATGAACTAATGACAGGACGGGAGATGCAATTACCAGGAGGCATCATAACAGGTGGGACCGATAGAAGATAAAATCAGGAGATATGTTTTGGAACTAAGCACCCCACTAAAAGGGATGCGCAAATTGGTAAAAGACAATCAGGAAATAAGAGACACGGAGAGAGAGCTTGAAAGGATCCCTCCCGTCCCAACAACGGGAAGTCACGTCCTAGAGAAAACACTACCCAGAAAACCTGGGTTCGGACCCAAATTGAATAACCTATGAGGTTATCATCAATGGAGACACCTGTGCCTGCATAGATATGCAAGGCAGGGGCGTCTGGAAACATTGGACTCAGTTGAAAGAATACACTGGCACCAATTGGAACACATTTAATGTGCTCAATTCACAGATACATGAGACGGCTGACCTCCAAGCAAGCTGAACGGGTTTGCGGGAAGTTGCGCGCGGGTGATATAGCCTTTGAACCATTGTATAACAGTCACGCGGATTATTAGTGAGTGAGAAGATGCTTCACATGCTGTTTCTCACGACCCTGGCCCTGTTAGCCATTGAGGGAAAGTATAGATGGAATTATGAGGATTTAGGGATGAAGCACAGTGAACATCTCTGTAACGATGACTCTGTCTATTGTATGAACATCTTTGTGTATATGTCTTACCTGTATGCATCACAATCAAATCTGAGCAAGTGCTGGGTCTGTTCACACATTCCCATGCACGGAGGAAAGGGAGGAAATCCTTTATTCCCGATCCCATTATCAGCTCCGGAAATGATAGAATGAATTTTAAATCAGAATGGAACCCAGGAAGGGACAAGGAAACTGACATTCAAAACCCCATTGGGGACCACCATGCAGGGTACGTTTAATATCAGCAACAGTGATGTTGTTTTAGGGCTAGGGGGCGGAGGGTGCACTTTATAGACCTTGAAGAAACATTACCAACCCAGCTATGACAGATCAGATTCCCCACCCTACTCTGTGGTGAAAAATCAACAAAGGAGACCTATCTGCCTGACAGGAAATGGAACGATACCTGTTGGCCGTAGCTACTGTATACAGCAGATTAATGTCACTAATGACGCTTGGGCCATGGTACAACACGTCACAATACTGTGCCCCATAGCCTCTTCTCCGCTTATGTATACAGGATGACTGCAGAAAATGGTACCTATTTTGTCTGTGGAAACAATGCCTACCCGTGGCTTCCCTGCAATTGGGCAGGATCATTTGATTTGGCACATGTGGTGCCCTATATTCACCATTACACTGACTTACGGGACCACCCCGAGATACACCTGCTTAGGGCTAAGCAAGATGTGGAGATGCCGGCCTTGGACTGGGGTGAACACAATAAGAGTTTTAACAACACCAAGCTAAAGTCCAACAAGTTTATTTGGTAACAAATACCATCAGCCTTCGGAGCACTGCTCCTTCGTCAGATGGAGTGGATCCACTCCATCTGATGAAGGAGCAGCGCTCCGAAGACTGATGGTATTTGCTACCAAATAAACCTGTTGGTCTTTAACCTGGTGTTGTTAAAACTCTTACTCGGGCTAAGCAAGCCATTAGTGAGAACGGTTCTTCATGATAGCCTACCTATTTTGTGGGATGGCAAAGGCAGCACAGGAACTTATACGGATGGTCTCGACCCTAGAGAAAATTGCAAATGAGACTGAAGATGATTTTGAGGACGTGCACGGCCATCTCTGAAGTATCTGCAGAGGTCGGAGCTGCTCGGACTGTTGCGTTACAGAACTGATTGGCACTCGCTTATGTGCTAGCCTCCGAAGGAGGAACATACACTATAGTTGGCTCCGAATGCTGTATGTATATTCCAGATGGTTCGGAGAATATAACTCGCTTGGCAGATCATATTAAACACGTGGCGAAAGCAATACAGGATGAGGGGAACCAATATCACAATTATAGCCCCCCAGACTGGCTGGGGCAATGGTTCGGGTCGTGGGGTTGATACCTGATGCATGGATTGATTGTATTAATTGTAATTGTAATTGCTTGCTCTGTTTGTATGGCATTATTGAACGCCTGTTTTAATCCGGTAACAGCGCGGATTATGACGGGCGAAAGTGTACAGGCAGAGGGGGCACACCTCCTGACAAAGGAGCTGGGCCCATATGCTGATAACATTTGGTCATGAATTGGTCATGGGGCCATGCTTGGACCTGGCCCCGTCCAAAAGGGGGGAATGAAGACGGTAACAGGTTAATGAACTTTGCAATACTTAGAGATTTTTAAAAAGCATTGTAGAACTTGTTTTCGTGTCTGTGGAACTTGTTTTTGTGTATCCAAAAACAGATAAAAGAAGCAGCTGTCCCTGCTGCTGTACACAGGCTTATGATTTTCCCTGCTCATTGTGTTCAGGAATGTGGCTAACCCAGCTAGTATCTATTTTGTGTTTTTTGATATTATGTACTTCTGTTTAACACGGTGGAGCTTACTTGCATGCCTTCTGTGATCGTATAATAATAGATTCATATATATTCATTATGTACTATTTATCCTCACTGGTATAAATTGTCATATAGGCCCCCGTACTTCAGCTAACTTGTTTGTGCAAACCTATAATCTTGTATGCTGGATAAACAAACCACAGATGTCTGCCACATAGAGGCGACAGAACAGTTAGTCGCAGCCTTGAGATGGCTACGCGAAGGGCAGAACCACCAAGGTAGCAATAATCATGAGAAAATGCGGACGTGACTAGGGGCGAAAATATATATATAAATATTTGCTTTTAAGTTGTATTCGGGGAGAAGTCTGGAGAACCGCTTTAGGAATCGGACTTCTCCCACAAGCTTGTGAAAATAAACCACTGTACTTTGACTCATGACTAGTCTCAGAGGTATTATTTACCTACAACAGGAGGCATGGTTCGTAAGTTTGCAGATGACACTTAGATTGGTGGCATAGTGGACAGTGAAGAAAATTATCTCCAATTGCAATGGGCTCTTGATCAATTGGGCTGTGCGCTGACGAATGGCAGATGGGGTTTAATTTAGACAAATGTGAGGTGATGCATTTTGGTAGATTGAACCAGGGCAGGACTTACTCAGTTAATGGTAGGGCGTTGGAGAGAGTTACAGAATAAAGAGATCTCGGAGTACATGTTCATAGCTCCTTGAAAGTGGAGTCACAGGTGGACAGAATGGTGAAGAAGGCATTCAGCATGCTTGGTTTCAGTGGGCAGAACATTGAGTCCAGGAGTTGGAATGTCTTGTTGAAGTTGTACAAGACATTGGTAAGGCCACACCTGGAATACTGTGTGCAATTCTGGTCACTCTATTCTAAAAATGATGTTATTAAACTAGAAAGATTGCAGAAAGGATTTACTGGGATGCTACCGGGACTTGATGGATTGAGTTATAAGGAAAGGCTGGATAGAATGGGACTTTTTTCTCTGGAGCGCAGGAGGCTGAGGGGTGATCTTATCGAGGACGATAAAATAATGAGGGGTACAGATTAGCTAGTTAGTCAATATCTGTTCCCAAAGGTCGGGGAGTCTTAAACTAGAGGGCATAGGTTTCAGGTGAGAGGGGAGAGATACAAAAGTGTCCAGAGGGGCATTTTTTTCACATAGAGGGTGGTGAGTATCTGGAACAAGCTGCCAGAGCGAGTCGTGGAGGCGGGTACAATTTTGTCTTTTAAAAGCATTTAGATAGTTACATGGGTACGATGGGTATAGAGGGATATGGGCCAAATGCGGGCAATTGCGATTAGCTTAGGGGTTTTAAAAAAGAAAGGGCAGCATGGAAAAGTTGGGCCGAAGGGCCTGTTTCTATGCTGGAAACTTTTATGATTCTATGACTCTAAATCTGGTGAGGCATGAATCCGCTATTACGTATGTCTCACCCCCTGACCCTTCCTAACATTAATTGATATCCAGAAAGATGTAGCAAATGTAATTCATCCCATATCTTTTGTCCAATTGTAGTGCTCACTGTCAGTACTCCATCTCAAGACATGATAGAACCCTAAGATCGTAGAAAAATGAAAGGCAGATGAAGGTCCTTTGGCCACCTGACTGCCAATTGTTTTAGGGAGACAAGCATTTTGTTGTATTCACATGTTCCATTGATATTTGGGCAGCATGGTGGCACAGTGGTTAGCACTGCTGCCTCACAGCGCCAGGGGACCTGGTTTCGATTCCGGGCTTGGGTCACTGTCTTTGTGGAGTTTGTAGTTCTCCGCGTGTCTGCGTGGGTTTCCTCTCACAATCCAAAGATGTGCGGGTTAGGTGAATTGGCCACGTTAAATTGCCCCTTCGTGCCAGGGGGTCTGGCTAGGGAAATACATGGAATTATGGGGATAGGGCCTGGGTGGGATTGTGGTCAGCACAAACTCGAATGGCCTGCTTCTGCACTGTAGGATTATACATATGATTCTGCACTTAAATGTCTTCGACAATTTATCAAATTTATTTTTGAACTCTGTTTCCGCCATCCCTTCACATAGTGCATTTCAGCTCACAATAACCAACGAAGTCATATTTGTTTTTAAAAAACTGGAGTAATGCACAACTCGCATCTTAGTTCTTTTCATTTTTACATTGATTCTGTTTCCTTTAACTACATATCTTGCCATCGTCATGAGTTCCTTCCTATTCACATGTTGAATACCTCATATACTTTTTGACATTTCAATTAATTCTAACCTCATCCCTCTTTGACCAAAGGACCGTCAGATTCTCCACAAAACCCAAATATCCCTGAACCCTGGTTTTCTGGTAAGTTTTGCTTTGTAATGCCAGCTGGACCCTGATCCATTTCCAGCTCAATGACACTGTTATTTTTCCAGTTGAATACATTGGCTCAGTGTTTTTACCTATTTATATTAGGATAATTTAATTCTGCGATAAACACACTGTTACTACTTTTATCTCGTTCCAGAATTTGATTGAAGTTTTCTTCCTCCATACTTTTCGCACCTCCAGTCAAGAATTACGTCAATGTAAAGTAAGGTAAAATTTATTTGTTAGTCACGAGTAGGCACTGCAATGAAGTTATTGCGAAAATCCCCTAGTCGTCATACTCTGGCGCCAGTTCGGGTACACTGAGAGAGAATTTATCATGGCCAATTCACCTAACCACATCTTTGGAATGTGGGAGGAAACCGGAGAAGGCATTCAGCATGCTTGGTTTCATTGGTCAGAACATTGAATACAGGAGTTGGGACGTCTTGTTGAAGTTGTACAAGACATTGGTAAGACCACACTTGGAATACTGTGTACAGTTCTGCTCACCATATTAAAGAAAGAATGTTATTAAACTGGAAAGGGTGCAGAAAAGATTTACGAGGATGTTACCGGGATTTGATGGTTTGACTTATAGGGAGAGGCTGAATGGACTGGGATGTTTTTCTCTGGAGCGCAGAAGGCTGAGGGGTGATCTTATCGAAGTCTATAAAATAATGAGGGGCAGAGATCAGCTAGTCAATATATTTTCCCAACGGTAGGAGAGTCTAAAACTAAAGGGCACAGGTTCAAGGTGAGGGGGGAGAGAGACAAAAGTATCCAGAGGGGCAATTTTGTTCACACAGAGGATGGTGAGTATCTGGAACAGGCTGCCAGAGGTAGCAGTAGAGGAGGGTGTCGTTTTGCCTTTTAAAAAGCATTCAGACAGTTACGTGGGTAAGATGCGTATAGAGGGATATGGACTAAATGCGGGCAATTGGGATTAGCTTAGGGGTTTTAAAAAAGGGCGGCATGGAAAAGTTGGGCCGAAGAGCCTGTTTCTATGCTGTAAACCTCGATGACTCTATGACGGGGAGGAAAGCCACGCATACGCCGGGAGAATGTGCTAACTCCACACAGACAGTGACCCAAACCGGGAATTGAACCCGGGTCCCCGGCGCTGTGAGGCATCGTTGCGTGCCACTGTGCCACCGCGCCGGAAATCCATCGCCCCATGTTTACCTTTAAATTAAAACCATATAAATTGGAATCTCTGGGCGATTCATGCAGGGCTTGTGATGACACTGACACGACATAGATTCCCATTATCACACATCTTACAATTGTATGGGCGGGGAAGCATTGTCCAACTAGCTCATACATTCCAAAATTTACTTCCTCGACCGAACAGGCTGCTCGCCATCGGCTTCCTTAATTGTGAATATAATCTTCTCTATGATGGCGCTTTTGGTTGCTAGATTTTATAATTTGCTCCGTCCCATTTTCGTTGTCTCACTTTGAAGCACAGTGGGACTTGTTTTCATTTTGCTGAAGAATTTGCGTGGACAAAAAAAGTCAAAAGACACCGGGAAAGCGTCATTTTAATGCGATAGGTTTGGAGTGTTCGATTATCAACAGTTACTAGCAAATAACTACCGCTTCATAATTAAGGAAACGTGACTCATTTTTAGACTTCATGTGCAACTTCAAATTATGAACAACAATGATACTTCAAAGTTTTTCATGCCCGATATTAATAATATTGTTTCAGAATAAGCATTTCTAGAAATCAGATTCACGGTACAATCCGACGGAAAAATGTTATAATACATAACAATGTTATAATACAATGTTTTAATACATATTATAGTTTGGGAATAAGCACCCTGTGTTTATTGACGTAAGATAACTTTGCGTATAACTGTACAAGGGAACTATTTATTTGCGAATGTGTACATGGCAAATAATGTATTCATTAAATACATGTAGTAATAAATTTACCATCATTTTCTGACTATAAATATGTGATGGAGATGGCCCTCAGTTATGCTGAAATCCAAAAATTAATGTCGATTGATTTAATTTCATATAGATTCTATCCGAAGTCCAAAGATGTGCGGGTTAGGTAGATTGGCAATGCTAAATTGACCCTAGTGTCAGGGGAATCAGCAGGGTAAATATGTGGAGTTACGGGAATAGGGCCTGGGTGGGATCGTTGTCGGTGCAGACTCGATGGGCCGAATTGTCGATGGGTCGAATAGCCTCCTACTGCACTGTAGCGATTCTATGATTCTATGAATATACATTTTGAAATAGGAATTTGCATTATGACCTGAATGTTAAATGTTATAAGTTATCCCATCAACAGCCTAATCTCAGACGACTTTACTACACCCTAGCTTCATCTTCCCTCGTTTCCTTTCCTGCTGTACAGGTTTAAACACACGACACCTAGCTCGCATCAAACGCAGTGTTTGTTTGTTAAACCTGTAATTCTCATCTCAGAATATGTCACAATTTGATCAAATACAGGACCGCCATACAGATCACAAAAGTTTAGGTTCAAGTCCCACTCCAGAGGCATCACAGAATGTGACGTTAATATACCTTCAGGAGATTTCTTCAAAAAAACATGCTCACTTAAGCTCACAGCCTTAGCTGATGTCATTGTTGCCGGCTTGACTGGAGATGTCCTTTTATTGCTGCAAATGGGGATTTGTTTATTTTTACTGGGATGTTGATGATTCTGCGCTGCTAGGAGAAAAACTGGTTGGCAGGTCGGGTGATAGCACATTTTTCACGTTCATATTGGAGTTGCATGTATTAGTTTTAGAAGGGACAGCAAACTGAAAATAAGTCTCTCTCTCTCTTTCCCTGGTTTTGTTCATCTGGTCATCCGAAAGCAAGGTCTTGCCTTTCTGGAGCGGGGAGTCTGCTGTTGTTGGTTTGCCTATAGTCCCTGGTGTTTTTGCAAGCTGTTCTGACTTCAAACTCTTCTGAGTCTATCCAGAGAACAGCAGCCTTCACCCAAAGGACTCAATTCCAGTATCACGTGAGCATTAGTCTATGTTGAAACTGTTGGGAGGGTTTTGCCTATGGTCAAGGCTTTGTTTGTTTGGGACATCTCCTATATTCGTTGAAGCCACATTATCGAGGTTGTTTTGTGTTGTTTGTAATTGATCGAAGTTATTGCTAATTTTCTTTGCATGCATGATAATTATACTCTTAAATAAATTTTGTTTGATAAAAGCTCTCGAGTGAGTCATTTGAATTATACCTAAAATTAAGCATATGCTTATCTTGGCCAAATTCAAGGTGCAAAATTTATAATCAAGGCTAGCTCCATAAAACACTTGAGATTCTGACTTGAACCATAACACAAGTGATCCAAAGCATTAACAAAGGAGCGCCTCACTGTTAAACGTGTATGTTTCAATATTCAAGCCAAAGTTGAGGTTCTGACCTTCCTTCAAATAAAACAATTTATCTCATGATACGATAAGTAAGGTACAAATAAGATAAGATTCACTGGCATCAGGAAGATCATTTTTGAATATCTAGTACATGGTCCGTTTTAATATGTTTGAGACTTTTTTTTAAGCTCAGGGAAGACCAAAGCTGTAACGGGAAAAGTAAAAGAAATGCTCAGCTTTGAAGATTTCCGGAACATCTGATTGAAATAGCAGTTCAGTGGTTCATATAGCCTTGTTTTGTACACTCAGAATAGAAAGGATGGATCCACAAAACATCTGATGTGGTCAATCAACAGAAAGAAGGATAGTTGCAAGGAAGAACAGAGCAGGTAAAGTCCCCATGGAGGCGACTGGAACATTCCTAAAGCTTCCATAGTTGCAATTGATCTATTAGAATAGAATAGAAACCCTACAGTACAGAAAGAGGCCATTCGGCCCTTCGAGCCTGCACTGACCACAATCCCACCCAGGCCCTAGCCCCATATCCCTACATATTTACCCACTAATCCCTCCAACCTACGCATCTCAGGACACTAAGGGCAATTTTTAGCATGGCCAATCAACCTAACCCGCACATCTTTGGACTGTGGGAGGAAACCGGAGCACCCGGAGGAAACCCACGCATACACGAGGAGAATGTGCAAACTTCACACAGACAATAAACCAAGCCGGGAATCGAACCCAGGTGCTTGGAGCTGTGAAGTAGCAGTGCTAACCACTGTGCTACCGTGCCGCCCTATTACTTGCAGCTGGAGAAGAAGGAATACCAAATGTGTGCTGCTCGTGGCAGGCACGCATCTATCTGTTCCGAAACGCAATTGTTCATCTTAACTGTCTGATTTTTATCCCGTAGTGATAGTAAAAGCTTGCTTTTCCCTTCGTAAACTTCAAATACTTCCAACATTACGAGATGTTCGACGTCGACTTTATAACCTGCGATATCTCGCTGTTCTCGCGAGCACACATCTATCATCATTAAGGAATTGTCAGACCAACTTCCAACATTTATATGCAGAAAACTAAAACAGCTTCTTCTTTTATTTCATCCCTTCCCATTTCATTAATAACACCTCACCTCATCTTTCCTGATATCAATAGTCGAAATATCTTAGATTACAGCAACAACGATGCAAAGCTAGGCACTAAGAAAATAACGACAGGATGGGCGAGATTCTGCATGGATTTATTGCTTGGGAAGTCATACTTACCGAAGTTATTTGAAGTTCTGATGACGTTACTAACAGAATAGAGAATGGAAAACCGGTGCATGTCGTACTATTGGATTCTCAAATGAACTTTGATAAAGTTTCAGAAATGAAATTAGTGAACAATATCAGAACAGTGGGGGAAATTTAAATTTGAAGTGATGTGAGGGTCGGGGGGGGGGGGTGGTGGCTACAGTCGGCTAAAAACACATAATCATGGGTTTAAGAACACTACAACAATACTGATTTAAGAGTGAACGATCTTAGACTATAGAGAGCGCTGACAAGGGTTGCCACTGTAAAAAACAACTCTAACTGAATAACAAGTACTTCTCATTTAAAAACATGTGTTTTGAATTTATAGAATGGATGCAGTTTCAGCTAACAGCAAGATACAGCAGGGCTTGATGGGATGAGGTTGGAGGCGGGGCCTGCATTCCATAGGGCAATTGTCCTACTGAATGCAGTTTATCAACAGTTATCGGGAACAAAATAGCTACCAATGCCAGTTTGATGAGTAAATCTATACAGATTAACATTGATGACACAGGTGCAAGGCAAACATAAGGATTTTCTCAGGATCGGATGAGTATCAAGTGCATTTGAGTCGGTGGGAATCATTCACCCATTTCACTGCCCAGTGTGTTGTGTCACTGGGCAAAGGAGTGAGGGTACATTAGAAATTAAGGACAAATAAGATCCCATCAGATCAGGCTACAAATTGTCGTTGGCTGCAGTTGCTGACAGTGATGATTATTGACTGATTTGTATTAATGTTTACTGGATTATGCCCACCAGAAAGGTGGGAAATAGGATTTTGGAAATGTATAATTGCCCTTGTGGAGGCATTGTTATCCAGAATGATATGGACTGCCCATATTCTCTACCTGGTGTGCTGGGCTACTTGACATCATTCTCCCAGTCGATGGTTTGGCCAATAAAGTCAAATCTTAAAATCAGTGCACTGAGTTTCCTGAGTCTCTGTATTTGGCTTATGTGTAGTAATACACAGCCTCAAAATAAAGCCCCACCCCCCTCCCCCGTCAAACATTTGGCACTGCGAGCAGGGTGATATCACTGGCTTCAGGTGGGAGGACACAATGCCTAAATGGGGCTGAGTATGATTAACTGCCACAACTAATTTGAGGAGTCTTGGTCAGGCCGTCAGGGCCCTAAGTTGAATTACCCAGGTGAACTTGAGGGCTGTGGAACACAGTGATACTGAACTGTGGAACGGCAATCAAAGGGTGGTGGGTTGGGGGGTTGGGGGGGTGGGTGGTGGTGGTGCGTGGATGGACACATGTGACCACTCAGCACATTGGACCCCGAGGGGTACACGGTTGGGGAAGATGTGGGGAGTGGGTTGCGCTCAATACAGACGTCCGAAGGCGACACAGGCCCCAGATCACTCTGCGCAGCGGAGCCCAGTCGAGTCAGAGAAACCCACACAACCAGGAAGCACGTGGGAGAAGAGGGAGGCGCACCACAATGTGGCGGACGTTATCAGCGCAGTGGAAAGGTTGCCCTTAACGGATGCTGCTTAAAATAAGAGAGGGCGCCAGAGAGAGAGAGCGATCGAAGTCCCTGTGGAGGGGCGCAGGAGTATAGTTAGATTCCTGGGTGGGCTTGAATGGGTTGCAAGGGTTACAAAGAGAGGGAGAGAAAGACCGAGAGAAAACTGTAGAATGGCTGCGTGTTCAGACACTCAGGGCCCAATTATACACAAAGTTGTACCCGTTTTCGGACGTGAAAACTTTGTAAAGTCAGGCGTGAGGCGCGTTGCACAACTCATACTCGCCTCCACGCTGGCTGCCCCTTTACTAAGGCCTGAAAATGGACGCGATTGGGACCACAACACAAACGGGCGTGATGGCAATTTAAATGCATTTGAATGCATTTAAATTGAATTAATGAGCTACATGCTCAACTTTACCAGCACTTCACCCTTTACCACCGCGTTCGCCAATCCGCAATCGGCCCGAAACAGACATGCTCTCTAAACGTCCCATTCGGTCGCTCCATCAGTGAGGGTTAGTGAGGAGGTTACTTTGTCGTGTCTGACGACTCTCCGCTGCTCACGGGTGTCCTTTCATTGCGGCCATTTTCTTTCTGTGGTCGGTGGCGGCTCTGCGAGTGTGCGGGAGGTGGAGCGTTGTTGCTCAGCAGCGTCTCCGATGTCCGACTTACAGCAATGACCCGGGTCTCAGCACTGATCTCGGGTCTTACGGTTCTGTTGGATCGTAGTGCTCTCATCACTCTTCCAGCTGAAGGATGCGCGCAAAGCCCTTGCAAATTCCACTGCTGCAGCCTCTCAACTTTTCAAGGAGTTGTGATTGTGGGGAGTATGTGGCTGGGGGAATTCTGGAGGGCTGTGATAGTGGGGAGCATGTGCCTGGGGGAATTGGGGGTCTCTGGTCGTGGGGAGCATGCAGCTGGAGAAATTGTGGGGCTGTGATTGTAGTTAGCATGTGGCTGGGGGAATTGCGGGGGCTGTGATTTTTGCGAAGCATGTGGGGGATTTGGGAGCATGGACAGTGACTGGGGCAAGCAGCATTCCTTAAACTCTACATGTGCTCCCCTCCATTCCCCCGCCCCCTCGCCCCCCCCCCCCCCCCATCCCCCACTTTCAGAATGACGAGATGGCTTTTGCAATGCAACTGATAGATCTTGCTGTTCTTTTGGTTGCTGCTGGGGCTGAGAACAAACAAAGCACAAAGAACAATATAGCACAGGAACAGGCCCTTCGGCCCTCCAAGCCCGCACCGCTCCCTGGTCCAAACTAGACTATTCTTTCGTATCCCTCCATACCCACTCCGTTCATGTGGCGATCGAGATAAGTCTTAAACGTTCCCAGTGTGCCTGCCTCCACCACCTTGCCCGACAGCGCATTCCAGGCCCCCACCACCCTCTGTGTAAAATATGTCCTTCTGATATCCATGTTAAACCTCACCCCCACCCCCCCCCCCCCCCTCCACCTCACCTTGAACCTATGACCCCTCGTGAACATCACCACCGACCTGGGAAAAAGCTTCCCACCGTTCACCCTATCTATGCCTTTCATAGTTTTATATACCTCTATTAGGTCTCCCCTCATCCTCCGTCTTTCCAGTGAGAACAACCCCAGTTTACTCAATCTCTCCTCATAACTAAGCCCCTCCATACCAGGCAACATCCTGGTAAACCTCCTCTGCTCTCTCTAAAGCCTCCACGTCCTTCTGGTAGCGTGGTGACCAGAACTGGATGCAGTATTCCAAATGCAGCCGAACCAATGTTCTATACATCTGCACCATCAGACCCCAACTTTTATACTCTATGCCCCGTCCTATAAAGGCAAGCATGTCATAGGCCTTCTTCACCACCTTCTCCACCTGTGACGTCACCTTCAAGGACCTGTGGACTTGCACAACCAGGTCCCTCTGCGTATCTACACCCTTTATGGTTCTGCCATTTATCATATATCTCCCCCCTACATTAGCTCTACCAAAATGCATCACTTCACATTTATCTGGATTGAACTCCATCTGCCATTTCATTGCCCAAATTTCCAGCCTATCTATATCCTTCTGTAGCCTCTGACAATGTTCCTCACCATCTGCAAGTCCAGCCAATTTCGTCTCATCCACAATCTTACTGATCACCCCAGTTTCACCTTCTTCCAGATCGTTTATATAAATCACAAACAGCAGAGGTCCCAATATGGAGCCCTGCGGAACACCACTAGTCACAGGCATCCAGCCGGAAAAAGACCCTACCATTACCACCCTCTGTCTTCTGTGACCAAGCCAGTTCTCCACCCATCCAGCCACCTCCCCCTTTATCCCATGAGATCCAACCTTTTGCACCAACCTACCATGAGGTACTTTGTCAAACACTTTACTAAAGTCCATATAGACGACATCCACGGCCCTTCCCTCGTCAACCATTCCAGTCACGTCTTCCAAAAACTCCACCAGGTTAGTGAGCAGGAGGAACTGGAGGAAGATTGCAGGTACAGGAGGCACAAGCCTCACCACTGGCAGGAGGTGACGGCCATTGAACGGAGCGGGGGTGCAGGAGAAGGAGGGAGAAGGGACCCCAGCCGTTCCTTGCACGAGTGTCATTTGAACAGATGGTGTCAACATCTCGGCCTCTGAAAGGAGACAGTGCAACACCTGTGCAACCTATTGCAGGACCTGGCACCGAGAGGCGGGGGAAGGCACCCATTCTCGGTGGCTGTCAAATTGATGGCTACTCTGATCTTTCATGCGACTGGCTCCTTCCAGACCCTGAACAAGTATGCCTGTGGCATTTCTCAATCAGCTCTGCACACCTGTGTCAAGCTGGTCACAGATGCCCTGTCTGCTCAGGCTGGGCAGTACATCAAATTCAACCTGGACCAGGCGCAACAGGAAGTCCGGGCTGCAGGGTTCGCAGCCATTGCAAAGATGCCTAATGTACAGCTGGCCATCGACTGCAGCCCCACTCCCTCAAGGCCCCCCAACAGAATCCGCAAAGATTCTTCAACAAAAAGAGGTTCCACTCCCTGAATGTTCAACGAGCATGTGACCATACTATAAACGTTATGTTCCTCTGCGCAAGACACCGAGTTATTGTGTATGACAGCTTCATTGTCAGGAGCTCAGATGTGCCGGAGACATTTGAGGAGGAGCCCAGGCTGTGCGTGTGGCTCGTGCGTGATATGGGTTACCTGATTCGGACATGGCTGATGAACCCTATGCAGAGGCCTGTGACTGAGGTGGAGACCTGCTATAATAAGGCCCATGTCGCCACCTGTGCGATAGTGAAGAGCTGCATTGGGCTCTGCAAAATGCGATCCCGGTGCCTCGACCGCTCTGCGGGGGGCCCTCCAATACAGTCTAGTCATCTCTTCCCGCATAATGGTCGTGTCTGTGCCTTGCACAGTCTGGCTCTACAGAGAGGTGACATATTGGAGGAGGAGGAGGAGAACGTGAATGTTGACCTGCCGGGCATTGCTAGTGAGGATGAACAGCAGAAAGAAGAGGAAGAAGAGGAGGAGGAAGAAGAGGAAGAGCACGCCGCGGAACACCACCCAGGCACTGGAGAGCTGCCAGCTCAAATGAGGCATGTGAGGGTGGCAAAGGAGACCCTAATCACCAGGCAGTTCACTCGCTCGCGGTTTGTGTCTGTGGGTTTCATCCCCCCCAAAATAATTCTTTCCATCTCCTGCAAAATTGTCACACCAGAGTGGTGGGGCTGGGTACTCTGTGTTAGTGAGTTTTTTGGGCAGGCAGGAGCATGTTGATGACTCTCTAAGCACCATTGTGATGATGCCATGATGAAAATTAGCCTGACTCCTATCTGAGCTCTGCATTCACGCTGGCATCTGGGCTCATGTCTGTGTAATGGGTAAGGGATCTGAAATCCCCATACAAGGCCCTGGGGTGGAGGGGGGGGGGTGGTTGGGGGCCGGGAGGGAATCACTCATGGGGCCTGGGGAAACAATGGCTTCCTTTTCTCAGTGACACAGCATTGAGGGGCTTCCCCAACTGACATCAACATGAAGCATCTCTCCCACGATCATCAATGGAAGAGGATTTCTACTGGGGAATGAAGGGTTATCATGAGTGGATGGGTAAGTGGAATTCAGTCCACGAAAAGATCAGCCATGACCTTATTGAATGGTGGAGCAGGCTCGAGGGGCCAGACGGCCTATTCCTGCTCCTAGTTCTTATGTACTTATGTAACTACAACTTCCTAACCTTACATGGCCTATCACTACTCAGTGACACCCCAGAATGTACATCAGAGGTGGAGGGGGGGCCAGCTGCCTACCATGCCCCATTCTTTGTAATGCATATGGTGGGCATCCTTTGGAGGCCCTGGACCTTGAGGACCCTGGCCGGCTTCCAGGTGTCTGGGCTGTTTCCATTGCACCCTCTTCAGTGTTGCAGTATTGACCTGGGAAGCATGCAAGACAGGCAATATCTGGTCCACCTGAAAGCTTCGGAACTTCTCCCAACAGTCTCGCAGTTGGTCCAGTGTGGCTGTCAGCCCCTCCTGCATTCCCCAGCTCTGTTGGTGTAACATTAGCAGCTGAGGGAGAAGTGGATCTCAGAGGCCCAGCATGTAGCCTGGGGCCAGATTACTCCTTGCCTCCAGCAGGCCCGTACATGCCAGAGGCCTCTGACACTCCCTCCTCCATCTGATGTACATTATCAGATGTGTCATTCTCACCAGACAGTGACCCTGAAGTCTCACCACTAACTGGACCTACTGACGCGTCAATATCTGGGATCATGAATTGTGAATTGGAACCTCACACCAAAATGCTGCCAACCTCGGAGGTTCCTTCATGCATACTCGTACGAGCTGTCCTCAACGGGATGGGGGCTGCTGCAGCTGTGGTCTGTCGTCCAGAAGGCCTCACGGCATCCAGTTCTCTCCCTGCAGCACAGACACAAGGTCAAGTTCAAGGGAGGGTGAGGAATTCGGGATGCAAAACATGATTCACATTTCTCCATTGAGTATAGAACAAATTACATCACAGGAACAGGCCTTTCAGCCCTTCAAGCCTGTAGCGACCAGGCTGCCCATCTGATTTGTAACCCCCTACCCTTCCTGGGCCCATTTGGTTGTATTCCCTTTCCATTCACATAGCTGTAAAGCCACATCTTAAAGATTGCTATTGTATCTGCCTCCACAACCTCCCCCGGCAGTGAGTTCCAGGCACCTACTACCCTCTCTCTGCAAATAAACATGCCTCATACATCTCCTTTAAACCTTACTCCTTGCAGCCAAAACTCATGCCCCCGAGAGGTTGCCTCAAAGTGAGTGGAGGAATGACAGGTGCTCACATGTTGACGGCAGCCCAGCCATGCTGTCACTAACAGCCCACATCTCCCGTTCCTTTGTGAACTCCAGTGTGCACTCATCAAAGGGGGCGAGGACCTAGAGGTCTGCCTCACCATCCCCTGTCTTCGCCCTTTCACCGGTGTTATGGTTGGTCTTCAGCTGTGGAAACTGAAGGAGCCATGGAAGAAATGAAGGCATGACTACTGCAGAGTATCAGATGGTGGTCCATAGAGGGCAAGCACAGTGGGACTCTTGGTGCAATAAGAAGGAGCTGCTTGGGGGTCAGGAGCTGGAAACATGCAGGGTGCTGGGGATGGGAGAATCTGGGGGAGATTTGGGTGAAGATGCAAGATGGGGATCAGCACTCACCCTTGCTGCCCGGATGAGGTCATTGACCTTTTTGCAGCATTACTTTGCATTTCGGATGGCCATTGGCCTGGCACTTACCGAGGCAGTGACTGCCTCCCAGGCCGCATTGCCATTTGAACCCCTGGGTCTGCGTCCTCCTGGGGGGGAAGAGAATATCCCAACTCGTCTCTGCTGCATTCAGTAACCTGCCCAGATGGCCCTCAGAAAAACGGGGAGCTAGCAATGCTCACATTCTCCTGTACTTTCTGCCTGTCCATTCTTGAGTTTTTAATGGATCTACCCCTCGTTAGAGCAGATCAGCTGCAGGCAATTCGGCGGAGCATTCCAGCAAGTTACATGCAGTTTGTTTGTTAGCATTGAGTGGAAGACAAGTGAACACTTGCAGATGTGCTGATTGAGTGGGGGGTGGGGGGGGCGGGGGGAGTGGTGCTGTATCAGTGCCTCACTGAATGGTGACAGGGGAGAGATAGGAAGGTGTCACATAGCCATCAGAGTCTGGACGAGATAGGGGCATTGTGCGGTTGGGTCCGGGGTGGGGGTGAGGGGGATTATTCTGCCTAATGTCTGTCTGGTGGAGATGGGAGGGTGGATCTCTCTGCCTGAGTTCAGTGGGAGGAAGGAGGTCAGCTGCCACTCTGCCTGAGATCAGTAGGGGCAAGTGGGATTCGCTGCCATGCTGCTCCAGGTCGGTGGGGGTGAAGGGGGGCCCACTGCCACTCTGCCTGAGATCATTGGGGGGGAAGGGCAGTCCGCTGCCACTCTGCCTGAGATCAGTGGGTGGGGGGGGGGAGGGAATGGGGGTTCGTTGCCATTCTGCCTGAGATCAATGAGGGAGAATGGGGATCTGCTGCCACTCTGCCTGAGATCTGTGGAGGGAAGGGGAAGGGCCTGCGATCGGTCAGTGTGGCATGGGTGTGGGAGGATGAGAGGGTCAGTAATGTTGTGGGGGTGGGGCAATGTCCGGGGAGGCATTAGCCGGCCCGGGAGCGATGTGGTTGGGGAGCATTATTCTATCATTTTTTTCTGCGCATGCGTGGCTGGAGGCACCAGTTGAAGCTACAGGAATTTGGGCGGGTTACGTCCTGCCCACAGGCTTGTGCAGCGCAATTCGGAATTGCTGATATTTTTGACGCAGAGTGCGTACAGAGGCGCCTGAGAGCAGGTCTAAAAATCGGATTTGAAACACTCCAATTTCAAGTCTGCCCAGCACTTAGAATCAAAATGGTAAAATAGGGTTCTCAGAGTGCAGATTGGAAGAGCCAGAGCGCCACCCTGTGGTTTCTTGTGGTAAAACACGCTGGACAATGGTGACATGCAATTCTGATTTACAATGGGGTGGCATGGGATAGGTTAATTCAGGTAGTGGCAACAGACCACGGGAAATTAATAAAGAAAATGATGAAGAGTGGGTATGAGTCGCGCACATCGACGTGGAACAAAAGGGATGGTGGAAGTTACAGACGAATAACAAGTCAGAGATGGTGACCGTTATATTAGTGGCCCGAATGAGAATTCACCTTCAGGAAAAGGATAGTGATAGGCAGATAGCAGCAGAAAATGCAGCACAGGTAGAAACCAAAATACACCTTCAGGAGGAATAATAAAACAACAATTGTGTTCCCCAGTCCCAGGAGAGTCAGATGAAAATGATGTAGATATTGAGAGTTTCTTCGAGGGAGAGCACCAGATAATGACACTGATTCTCTTTCCTCCATTACCGTGATTCCAACTGTACTTGCTGCCCCACTTCAAACTGTAATGAGAACTGTCGTTCTGGGAGAGGGGGGTGCAACATGTTGTAGTTACCAAGAAGTGCTGCTGACAACAGCTGAAAAACAAATGTTTCTAGAGAAGCTGGGCCCGTTGCACTGCAACCATCAAAATTCAGGATTTTGGAAAAACATGGGTAAGTTGAGAAAGGTTCATAATTTTACCTTAGATGACGTCAGAGTATTGGTTAAAGGAAAGTTAGCCATGCCAGTGTGGCAAATGTTACCTGATTCTTTGATCGGGAAAGACTGGATAATTGCACGGGGTTGCAATGACCGACTAAAGTATGAGAGATTTAAACGGGAGATAGGGCAAACTATAGATGGAGGTCATGCCAACAGGAACAGAATAGCCCTAATCAGGCAAGGCCCAAGAGAAATAATTGACGAATATGGAGAGAGGAAATTCAGCGCTTATGTAGATGATGGAGGAGTAGAGGATACAATGAGAGATGACGAAATGATTTAAACCTTTTAAAGGATGGATTTAACCCAACTCGAACTCGATTTGTCGAGATAGGTTTCACTGCAGGGAATGCTTGTCAGGAAATTATGAATTGGGCTCTGAAAGCGGAAATTAATTATCAGAGGAATCCTGAAATGACCCCAGTACATATTGACAAGCCACAACCGCAGCAGGAACAGCTTGAAAAGTCCTTGACTAGATTTACATGTGCAGGAGGAAAGCGCATTTTGCAAGGGAATGCTGAAAGAAACTCGCGGTACACGGTCAGAGTCATAGCTTCCAGTGTCAGAACTGGAACAACATAGGTCACGGCAAAGAAAATTGCTGGGCGAGAGGAGACAGAGAAGGACAAGGGCCCTGTCAGATGGGATCACCTTCCAGAAGGCAGACTCAACAATTTACAAGAGTGCAGCAGGCGCCACTACCAGTAATTTAGATGAAAGCAGAGGAGTTGCAGAAAAGAATTGCGTCAGAAATGACCATTAGCGTCACGTAATGCTGCAAAACAGGACCCCTGAATGTATGGGGAAGCGATATTAGGAGGAGTACCTGGTACGATGTTGATACGATGGCATCTATATCTATAAGAGACTTGAAATTGCAGAAGATTTCCCAGACTATACAACTGCACAGGGTGGGTGGGGGGTGGGGGGAAGGAGGGTATAAGACAGCAGTACTGAGTGGACCATTTTAGTAGAAATTGCAGGACGACAAGAGCAGATTGAGATTTGTATCTGTGCCACAGAGCAGGGAAGCATACTCAGAATAGTCCTATTAAAACAATAAGTCAGGAAAATGATGGAATGCAAGCCGCAGTATTGGCACAAAGACATGGAGACAGGTTAACACCAGTGGGATATCACTCAGTCTAACTTGACTCAGTTGCCAGGGGTATGCGCAGGTGGGGCAAAATGAGTTTCTGATGCAAGACGTTCAAAGTGGGAAGCATTCCATTTGCCAGCAGACACATATGTAGAGATTAGCAGAGGTGTAAGAGAACATTCTGCAGGAGGGTTAACAGCGCAAAGAAAAAAGCATGAATGTATAATGGAAGTGACAGAAGGAGCAAGTGAAGAATTAGCAGAGGAACCATTCACAGAGGAAGCAGTGATTACTCTGTGCGTAGATTGAGCCAGAATTTACATTAATGGTAGACCCCACACGGCATGGGCCGTGGGGAATGACAAAGAAACAGGGATTTCAGGAGAACAAGTCCCAGGGAGTAATTCAGCATAAGTTAGCTTTAACTAACTCTTCAGAATGGGGGTGAAGGAAAGTGTGGAAGCATGCTTACAGACAATTGATACGCATTTGGCATAGTGCATGACTACATGACAGGTTGGGCAAGAAAGAGATTTCTAACATCTAACGGGCACATATCCAACATGAACATCGAATCAGGAATTTACTTCAGGCACCCTACAGCCCCTTTGAAGCAGCAGGAGTAATGGTACAGGCAGACAAGAAAATTAAAAAGCACGTTCAGAGGGGAAATGATAAGACAGATAGAGTGGCTAAAGAGCTGTTGGAGCAGAGCCCAGAAGGAATTTAAACAGCACGTGTGGCAGCAGCACAAGCCAGGGAACTAACAGACATTGATTTGAAACAAAAATAGGAACAGGCGTCAGAGGAAGAATAACAGGAATGGGAAAAACGTGGAGGACAGAGGGGTCAAGATGGTGTATGGAGAAGGGAAGACAGAATAATAGCCCCAGAAGTAATAAAACACACTTTATTGGAGGCACATCATGGATTTGCACAGACGGGCAGGGACCATATGTGCAACTTAAGAACGTAAGAACTAGGAGCAGGAGTAGGCCATCTGGCCCCTCGAACCTGCTCTGCCTTCCAATGAGATCATGGCTGATCTTTTTGTCGATTCAGATCCACGTACCCGCCCGCTCACCATAATCCTTAATTTCTTTACTGTTCCAAAATGTATCTATCCTTGCCTTAAAAACATTCAATGAGGTAGCCTCAACTGCTTCACTGTGCAGGGAATTCCACAGATTCACAACCCTTTGTTTGAAGAAGTTCCTCCTCAACTCAGTCCTAAATTTGCTTCCCCTTATTTTGAGGCCATGCCCCCTAGCTCTAGTTACACCTGCCAGTGGAAACAACTTCCCTGCTTCTATCTTATCTATGCCCTTCATAATCTTATATCTTTGTAGAAGATCTCCCTTCATTCTTCTGAATTCCAATTAGTATAGCCCCAGTCCACTCAGTCTCTCCTCATAAGCCAACCATCTCAACTCCGGAATCAACCCAGCGGTATTTTGTATGGTATATACCTAACCGCACCCAGCGTTCAGGAATCTCCTTTGCACCCTCTTCAGTGCCAGTATATCCTTTTTCAAGTAAGGAGACCAGAACTGTACACAGTACCCCTGGTGTGGCGTCACCAGCACCTTATACAGCTGCAACATAACCTCACTGTGTTTAAACAATTTGATAAGGGGATGTTGGTGGTGGAAGAATATGGGAAGAGATATGGTGAGAAAGCTGCCTGCAGTGCGCCCTAGTGGAATCAGGTCACCCCTGCAGGGTCAGGATGGGGAATCAACCATGGCTTAAAGGACCATGGGAAAGTTTACAGATGGATTTTACAGAGCCCTTCCGCAGAGTGCAAGAAAGATCCATTACATGGTAATCATTGGTCAGTTTGCTCGGTGGGAAGAAGCATGCAAAGATGTAGAGGCAAAACAATGGCTTTGATATTGACAAATGAGATAATACCCAGGCAGGGAATGCCCCGTCAGTTAGATTCAGATCAGGGAACCCACTTCACATGGAACGTTTTAAGAGAGGTCTGTAGAATTTCGGAATAAAGCGAAGATTTCATATACCATATCGCCCCCAGCGTTCAGGAATGATAGAGCAGGGCCTTAAAACAGTCGAGCCAAGGCTCTGTCACAGGAAGGAAACGATTGGGTGCGGGGTTTGCCTGCAAAAAATGTTGCAACAGAGAGCTACTCCTTCACCAGGAACAGAGTTAAGCCCCGTTGAACTGATGATAGGAAGAGCAATGCGCCTCCCAGAGGAAGAAAAACAGGAGGAAGAGAACTTGAAATCAGCCTATAGCAGCATTTCAGTGCATGAGAGATTTACTTCATGGTTGACATTCTCTTGGAGACTGGACTAAATTAGGAGAGGGGAACACTCTTAAGTTACCTACACCAGTGGTTAAGGGAATGGTGAAACTCATGACAGACATGAAAAGGGCTGGTTGTCAAGTCGGAAGGTCCTCATGATGTAATCATTTCAGGACAACCATGTACTCTCATTGAAGAGATGCCCAGCCCGCAGTGGTGACACTGACTCAGTTAAATCCTTACCTCAATGAGTAATCCTGCAGTGGTAAGTATCCATAGATCACCCCAGTGGATTCATTGCTTGTTTAATATTGACCAATGGTCGAAACTTATGCAAGGGGAGAATTATGGCAATGGTTATCGTGAATGTATGTTCTTCCTTTTTCCTAGTACTGAATATGCAGATATTGGATTAAACACGACCAGCATCTGAGGTCATTCAACATCTTCCTCAGATAACACAGGTTAATACTTATCCATACATGTTGTGCACATTTACAAAAGCTGCCAATGCATCTAAATTTTGGATTTGCTCACACATACCAGTACTCACAGAGGAATGCATACCCTTACATTCATCATAGAAATCATAGAAACCCTACAGTACAGAAAGAGGCCATTCGGCCCATCGAGTCTGCACCGACCACAATTCCACCCAGGCCCTACCCCCATATCCTTACATATTTTACCCACTAATCCCTCTAATCTACACATCCCAGGACATTAAGGGGCAATTTTACCATGGTCAATCAACCTAACCCGCACATCTTTGGACTGTGGGAGGAAACCGGAGCACCCGGAGGAAACCCACGCAGACACGAGGAGAAGGTGCCAACTCCACACAGACAGTGACCCAAGCCGGGAAACGAACCCAGGTCCCTGGAGCTGTGAAGCAGCAGTGCTAACCACTGTGCTACCGTGCTGCCATTCGATGTCTTTATCAAAGGTAGACTTAATTGTGTGGCATCAGCTTACCCAGTGTTTCAGAGGTCATACGGCAAGAATACCAGGCGTTCCCAGAGACTGATAGAGCAGATGTTCATTGAAGCAGATCTTGTACAGTTGGGCCAGGCACCACGAACAGGTATTCACATTTTTTTCAAGTCCAGCACTCAGCTTTATTTTTACAGGAAGCAGAATCAAAACCGAAAGGGATACTGTGTGTTGAGAAGAAAAAGGGCCCTGAAAGGTGCTTGGTCAGAAGCAGGTGTCAGTATACAGTGGACACAATCAGCCAACTACGTATGAGTCCACCCCGCAATGATAGGTCTTGCAATATTCCATATTGTTTCGAAAGAGAGCACACACACCCAAGCTTTAATGGCACATATTGGATTTGAGGAAATAAGGCATATCTATGGTTACCTAAGGAATGGAAATGGTCATGTTTCTTTAGACATGTCGTCCCATATATCTATCATACCTCCAGTCTCCTTACTCAGAGACGTCGACGAGCTCTAGTGGGATTTCACCACATCTTTGTTAAAATGGTACCCCCATATGCGTATACAAGAATACAATCCAGATTGAAACTGTTGTCTCCGTATTGGAACAGATTGCCAATAATACAGCTATAGTATGTGCTGCAATCAGTGATCAGCACTGTTCTGCTACAGAATCGAATGGCATTAGATTTCATCTCGGCAGCGAAGTTTGGGACATGTGCTCTTATTGGATCAAAGTGCACCTATCTACCTGACACTTCGGAAAACATAACCAATTTGGTCTCACACATTCAACAGGAATCAAGCATTCACAACCATTTACTCTGAGTGGTTGGTTTTCAGGCTGGTTAGGTTCCTTGGGGCTAGCTATCCTACACGGAGCCATGCTCGTCTTCATTGTGATGTTAGTAACAGTATGAGTAGTGAGCATGCTGAAATGTTGCTGTGCTCAACTGGTTAAGACCACAGGAGGTACAGCATCAGTGACGGCAGTTAGACTGAGGAAGAGGAAAATCCGAAAATCCAAATACTTCATAAGGACGAAGATTAATTACTTAGATACATTTATTTCGTGGCCTTCATTGGACTTTAGCCAAAGGCCAAGAGGAGGGACTGATGGAGGGTGGCAAAAATAGGCTAACAAAACACATAGTCATGGGTTGAAGAACACTAACACAATGCTGACTTAAGAATGATCTTAGATTATAAGGAGCACTGACAACGACTGTCGCTATAAAAGACAGCTGTAACTGAATGACAAGTACTTCTCATTTAAAAACATGCATTTTGAATTTATGAAATGGATGCAGTTTTCTTTTAAAATGCATTTTGTAAAACTTCAACCAGCAGCAAGATACAGTAGGGCTTGATGGGATGAGGCTGTAGACAAGGCCTGCCTTCCGTGGGACAATGGTTCGACTTTGGAGGAAATAATAACAAATGGGATTACTATCTCAATGGAAACAAATTAAAACATGCTACCGTGCAAAGGGACCTGGGGGTCCTTGTGCATGAGACGCAAAAGCCCAGTCTGCAGGTATAACAGGTGATCAAGAAGGCAAATGGGATGTTGGCCTATATTGCGAGGGGGATAGAATATAAAAGCAGGGATGTCTTGATGCACCTGTACAGGGCATTGGTGAGGCCGCAGCTGGAATACTGTGTGCAGTATTGGTCCCCTTATATGAGGAAGGATATATTGGCATTGGAGGGAGTGCAGAGAAGGTTCACCAGGTTGATACCGGAGATGAGGGGTTTGGATTATGAGGAGAGGCTGAGGAGATTGGGTTTGTACTCGTTGGAGTTTAGAAGGATGAGGGGGGATCTTATGGAGACTTATAAGATAATGCGGGGGCTGGATAGGGTGGAGGCGGAGAGATTCTTTCCACTTAGTAAGGAAGTTAAAACTAGAGGACACAGCCTCAAAATAAAGGGGGGTCGGTTTAAAACAGAGTTGAGGAGGAACTTCTTCTCCCAGAGGGTGGTGAATCTCTGGAATTCTCTGCCCACTGAGGTGGTGGAGGCTACCTCGCTGAATATGTTTAAAGCGCGGATGGACGGATTCCTGAGCGGTAAGGGAATTAAGGGTTATGGGGATCAGGCGGGTAAGTGGTACTGATCCACGTCAGATCAGCCATGATCTTATTGAATGGCGGGGCAGGCTCGAGGGGCTAGATGGCCTACTCCTGCTCCTATTTCTTATGTTCTTATGTTCTTATGACTGAACGCGGTTCACTTTATCAGCAGTTTTGGGAACAAAATGGCTACAATGCCAGCTTGATGAATATAACTATCCAGCTTAAAATTGATAACATAGGTGCAAGGCAGACATAAGGATTTACTCAGGGTCGGACAAGTGTCACGTGGCTTTGAGTCGGTGAGAATCATTCTCCAATTTCACTGTCCAGCGTCATGTGTCGCTGGGCAATCGAGGGAGGGGACATCTGATCCAAGGATAAAAAAGATCCCATGAGATCAGGACGTAAATCGTTGTTCATAGAAATCCTACCGCACAGAAAGAGGCCATTCGGCCCATCGAGTCTGCACCGACCACAATCCCACCCAGGGCCTATCCCCATATATTTTACCCACTAATCCCTTTAACCTACGCATTTCAAGACACTAAGGGCAATTTTAGCATGGCCAATCAACCTAACCCGCACATCTTTGGACTGTGGGAGGAAACCGGAGCACCCGGAGGAAACCCACGCAGACACGAGGCCGAAGGGCCTGTTTCCTGTGCTGTACGAGGAGAATGTGCAAACTCCACACAGACAGTGACCCAAGCCGGGAATCGAACCCAGGTCTCGGGAGCTGTGAAGCAGCAATGCTAACCACTGTGCTACCGTGCCGCCCTGTTGTTGGTTGGAATTGGTGGCAGTGATGGTTATTGGCTGATTTGTATTAATGTTTACGAGATTAGGCCACTGGACTGGTGGGATATATAATATTGGAAATGTATAATTGCTCTCGGGGAGGTATTGTTTTCCAGAATGATATTGGGCTGCCTGCATTCTCTACCTTGAGTGCTGGACTATATATCATTCTCCCATTTGGCCAATAAAGTCGTGTCTTAAAATCGGTATAGAGCTTAATGAGTTTTTTAATGAATCTCTGTAATTGGCTTTAGTTTAGCAACAGCCTCAAAAGAAAACCACCGTCAACATGGAGATTGTGACCAGGTTTACAGATGTTACGAAACTAGGTGGAAGTGTGGAGTTCCCGGTGATAGAAAATGTACTCCAAGTATACCAGGCGGGGTTAACAAAAATGGACAAAAAATTGTCAGATGGAATACAATATGGAGAATGTGAGGTTGCCCACGTTAGTATCAAAACCATTCATATGGAGCATTTCTTAAATGGTGAGAGGCGGCCAAATGTTGAACTTCAAAAGCACTGTGTTGTGGACAAGCATAACTGTATTTCCCAAAAGGTTGGCAAAGGTGTTCGAATCAAACTCATGTTAATCTCTGACTGGTACATACTCCCTGGAGCTCTTCCGCCACAAATTAATGCTTCCCAATTATGTAGAGATATGTCCGCACGAAACAATGCCCTAGCTCTATGGAACTTCACACGCTTTGGGGACCCGCCGCATCCCTGAAATGGACTGCAGGACCCTGTAGAAAAACAATGCGAGGAGTATGCATGGATTTCCCAGGAATTTACATCCTCCGATCGGCAAATCCCCTGCTTCTCGGGAACCGAAAAGGAAGTCTTCAATTCTTTACTGCAGTCGCAATCTTCGAAATGTTCCTGTTCCATTTGCAGACTCAATTCCTTTTGCCTGTTTTCACAAAATGATGGCATCAGTGATTGTATGACTCAAATGTGACGTAAAAATGGAAAGCCCCGGTGCAGAAAATGAAAATGGCACAGAATACAAGGTCTCCCTCCGATCTTTCCCCTATTCGCAAAAAAAGAAAAACAAATCATGCATCATGATTTAAGACGGAAAATTACAGACATATATATGATAAAGAATGGCATCAGATATGCAGGAAAATGTTGCTCCAACATGTATCTAAATTGTCGTTCTCTTTATAACCTTCAGTTCTGCTAATGGTATATCTGTTAATTGTTATTGGTTGTCAGTCATTTGTCTGCCTATTCCTGAGGTGACATTGCCGTTGTGCTTGTTGCTGCTAATCTGTGTGATTGTTGGAGAGCAGATCTATCTCTGGCATTTATATGATGCCATCCTTAGTTCATTTGGCAAAGTCAACTCTTCCTCATCTGTTGTCTTTTGTGACGCATCAGCTTTTCACGTTACACCTATAGGCCTGTGATGTTGACAATATCGTTCATTTTCACCATGATTGTTTGACATGGCAATTTTTTCCTATTGGTTTCAAATTTCCATCTACGCTGTCCCTTGTAGATTGCCTTTCATTATTTCTACGTTGACTCTCTCTAACTCTGGCAATGATTTAACTGCCTTTGATTCAAACTGCGTTTGATAAGGTCCCCCATGGTCGGCTTATGATGAAAGTGAGGAGGTGTGGGATAGAGTGAAAGTTGGCCGATTGGATAGGTAACTGGCTGCCTGATCGAAGACATAGGGTGGTGGTGGATGGAAATTTTTCGGATTGGAGGGAGGTTGCTAGCAGAGTGCCACAGGGGTCAGTGCTTGGTCCTCTGCTCTTTGTGATTTTTATTAATGACTTAGAGGAGGGGCTGAAGGGTGGATCAATAAATTTGCTGATGACACCAAGATTGGTGGAGTAGTGGATGAGGTGGAGGGCTGTTGTAGGCTGCAAAGAGACATAGATAGGATGCAAAGCTGGGCTGAAAATTGGCAAATGGAGTTTAACCCTGATAAATGTGAGGTGATTCATTTTGGTAGGACTAATTTAAATGTCCTTTGATTACAGGGTCAAAGGTAGGGTTCTGAAGACTGTGGAGGAACAGCGAGATCTTGGGGTTCATATCCACAGATCTCTAAAGGTTGCCACTCAAGTGGATAGAGCTGTGAAGAAGGCCTATAGTGTGTTAGCTTTTATCAACAGGGGGTTGGAGTTTAAGAGCCCTGGGGTTATGCTGCAACTGTACAGGACCTTGGTGAGACCACATTTGGAATATTGTGTGCAGTTCTGGTCACCTCACTATAAGAAGGATGTGGAAGCGCTGGAAGGAGTGCAGAGGAGATTTACCAGGATGCTGCCTGGTTTGGAGGGGAGGTCATATGAGGAAAGGTTGAGGGAGCTAGGGCTGTTCTCTCTGGAGCGGAGGAGGCTGAGGGGAGACTAAATGGAGGTTTATAAAATGATGAAGGGGATAGATAGAGTGAACGTTCAAAGACTATTTCCTCGGGTGGATGGAGCTATTACAAGGGGGCATAACTACAGGGTTCGTGGTGGGAGATATAGGAAATATATCAGAGGTCGGTTCTTCACGCAGAGAGTGGTTGGCGTGTGGAATGGACTCCCTGCAGTGATCGTGGAGTCAGACACTTCAGGAACATTTAAGCGGTTATTGGATAGGCACATGGAGCACACCAGGATGATAGGGAGTGGGATAGCTTGATCTTGGTTTCAGATAAAGCTCGGCACAACATCGTGGGCCGAAGGGCCTGTTCTGTGCTGTACTGTTCTATGTTCTATCTATGTTCTATATGCCTTATTGGAGTGAATTTCAGGCTTCCGCTTTGACTTTGTCGCTCAATTACATTACTCATTCTTCCTTCGCATTTTTGTAACCATTTAAAGAGTGGTCTGAGTGCAAAGTGACCTTAGTCCCCGAACTAGCCTCCTTTCTCTGTCTTCAGTCGTTTAAATTATTGATTTTAGGGTCAGCTTGTGCAAATCGTTGTTAGATCTACTTAATCAATTGGTGACCCATTTGCCTATTTTCCCCGCTGCTTCGGGCTTTCCATTTGATCGGGGATTGTGAGGAGGTGCTCGGTAGTACTGAATTTCTCAAGCATTCATGGAATGTCCGAATATATGACGTCAGGCATGCTATGACAACAGCAATGTGATTCCAGGAATTTTAAAAATTCATTGTCACTTGTTCATGTCAGCTTACCGAACTCTGAGTAGCCTAAATTGTAGTCAACTTTGATATGATTGGTAATTCCAAACAGAGTTAAGACTCCCAGCATTAGCATTGTCTGAATGGGATGTCAAGTGCAACTGCTTGGCTTGTTTCGCTTGATATTGATTTCAAGTAGTTCTTAATTCGATTTCTCGTGGTTAACCTGTCGTACGATTCTCCTGGCTTTCTGTTGCTGGACTCGATTCCTTAATGGTTGCAATTGAAGGGGTTCAGCAACTCCATCCCAACATTTTTAAAGATGATGATCCCAGTTCCTTTGTACAAGATGCCATCTTGCGCAATCATGTTATCCCTTTATACTCAGTGCTTTCTAATAGCAACAATTCGGTTCTGGATGGCTTCACGCAATACTAACATCACGACTTCATGTAATATCTCAGTGTTGGAACTCGTTCAGTAATTTGTTTTGTCTGAGTATAGATGTCCGTTAATTGGGCTTGATGGCTTGACAACATCCATTGAGTGCCACGTGCTGCTTCTTGTTGAAAATTGAATATTTCACACTCCGCACATGCGCCATTCACAAAGAGGACGGGTATTGGTCAGAATGTTGGCGAGCATATTCGCCAACATTCTTGTTTATACTTGACTTCAAAATCGTATCTCTGTAAATAAAATAAAACCTTGTGTAAATCCTTTGAAGCTGGGAGAAGTGACTTGTGGTCAGCCTCTATCCGCACTTGGTTTCTCCCAGAAAATGCTGATTAAAAGGCTCAGAAACAAGTTTTTAAAAAAATAAAAACGAGTCCAGCGTCGGCATTCCCGAATGCTGTGGATGCAGCAATCAAAAGAAATAAATAACTTCTTGCTCCATGAAGTTTGATCAAGTGCTTTTTGGCTGGCCTTACTCTGGTCCGGTGACTTCACTCTTTACAGTATTAGAGCTCTGTGTTGGTATTGATGTTTTTAATTGTTTGACACGAGTGAATGCTTCTTCTTATTCTATGCTCCAATGCCACTAAATATTCGTTGGAGCGAGCTTGTGTAGAGGTTCACACTCTGATGATAAATTTGGTAGAATTCGGCAGGCACCTCGATGTGTACTTAAAAGTGATGGTAACTGTAACGTTACGCACAGGCGGCGGAAGTTGGGATTCGAATGGATGGATAGTTTTTCTTTTAAACCGCCAAAGACACAATTGGATTAATGTTTTTTTTTAATGTTCTAACTGGCCTGCGTTGTTCACAAATACAATGACTCGTGATATTACCTTAACTTCTGTGAATTGCTGCGTTTCTGCTGCAGCTCATGCCTTCCCAGAATCAGAGTGATGTCCTTTCGCCGTCATTTCATGACGTATTTATTTGAGTTCGGTCCTCTTCAGTGGCAGTTATTTTCTTGTTCAAATTTAGGTTTACCTGGCGATGTCCAACTCGCAATCTCGCTACGTTTTGATCATTGTATGGGGTGGTTACTTGCATTGTATCTATACGTTCATAGACCATCAGATCATGCAAGATCACTTGCTCTCAGGGGCGATCATTGATTATCTTATGCTGTTCTGCTTAATACACTTCCAGAACCATTGAAATGCCAAGTGACGTGCATAACCATCTGTACATCCCAAATGTAAATCATGAATTAGTGAGAAAACTGTTTTTATAATCGAGCTGCACCTCCCGTCATCCATCGTCTGCATCGAGGGTGGTAAAGATGTTTGCCTTTGCAAGTTGCGGCAAAATTTATTCAATGGTTAACAGGGGCTGATGGGATCTCTTTGAAGTTTATTCAAGCATTCACATTCTTTGTTGACCACGATGTTTTACTGGTACCATAGAAGCATAGAAACATAGAAAATTACAGCTCAGAAACAGGCCTTTTGGCCCTTCTTGTCTGTGCCGAACCATTTTTTGCCTAGTCCCACTGACCTGCACTTGGACCATATCGCTCCACACCCCTCTCATCCATGAACCCGTCCAAGTTATTTGTCATCTATATCAATGATCTGGATAATAATGTGGTAAATTGGATCAGAAAGTTTGCTGATGATACAAAGATTGGAGATGTAGTGGACAGTGAGGAGGTTTTTCAAAACTTGCAGAGGGATTTGGACCAACTAGAAAAATGGGCTGAAAAATGGCAAATGGAATTTAACGCAGACAAGTGTGAAATATTGCACATTGGAAGGACAAACCAAAGTAGAACGTACAGGGTAAATGGTAGGACTCTGAAGAGTGCAGTTGAACAGAGGGATCTGGGAATACAGGTACAGCATTCCCGAAAAGTGACGTCACAGGTGGATAGGGTCGTAAGGAGTGCCTTTGGTACATTGGCCTTTATAAATCGGAGTATCGAGTATAAAAGTTGGAGTGTTATGCTAAGGTTATATACATATGTATATACAGATACATATACATATGTATATACATATACATATGTATATACATATACATATGTATATACATATATATATATATATATATGTACAAGGGCGGCACGGTAGCACAGTGGTGAGCACTGCTGCTTCACAGCTCCAGGGACCTGGGTTCGATTCCCGGCTTGGGTCACTGTCTGTGTGGAGTTTGCACATTCTCCTCGTGTCTGCGTGGGTTTCCGCTGGGTGTTCCGGTTTCCTCCCACAGTCCAAAGATGTGCAGGTTAGGTTGATTGGCCATGCTAAAATTGCCTTTAGTGTCCTGAGATGCATAGGTTAGAGGGATTAGTGGGTAAATATGTAGGGTTATGGGGGTAGGACCTGTGTGGGATTGTGGTTGGTGCAGACTTGATGGGCCGAATGGCCTCTTTCTATGCTGTAGGGTTTCTATGATCAAGTTTTTCTTAAATGTTAAAAGTGAAAAATTGAAAAATATTAAAAGCATTTACCACTTTATCTGGCAGCTCATTCAACTCTCCCACCACTCTCTGCGTGAAGAAGCCCCCCATAATATTCCCTTTAAACTTTTCTCCTTTCATCCTTAACCCATGCCCTCTGGTTTTTTTCTCCCCTTGCCTCAGCGGAAAAAGCCTGCTTGCATTCACTCTATCTATACCCATCAAAATCTTATGCACCTCAATCAAATCTCCCCTCAATCTTCTACGCTCCAGGGAATAAAGTTCCAACCTATTCAATCTCTCTCTGTAACTCAGCTTCTCAAGTCTCGGCAACATCCTTGTGAACCTTCTCTGCACTCTTTCAACCTTATTTACATCCTTCCTGTAACGAGGTGACCAAAACTGTACACAATACTCCAAATTCGGCCTCACCAATGCCTTATATAACCTTACCATAAAACTCCAACTTTTATACTCGATACTCCGGTTTATAAAGGCTAATGTACCAAAGGCACTCTATACGACCCTATCCACCTGTGACGTCACTTTTAGGGAATTCTGTACCTGTATTCCCAGATCCCTCTGTTCAACTGCACTCTTCAGAGTCCTACCATTTACCCTGTACGTTCTACTTTGGTTTGTCCTTCCAATGTGCAATATCTCACACTTGTCTGCGTTAAATTCCATTTGCCATTTTTCAGCCCATTTTTCTAGTTGGTCCAAATCCCTCTGCAAGCTTTGAAAAACTTCCTCACTGTCCACTACACCTCCAATCTTTGTATCATCAGCAAACTTGCTGATCCAATTTACCACTTTATCATCCAGATCATTGATATAGATGACAAATAACAATGGACCCAACACCGATCCCTGCGGCACACCACTAGTCACAGGCCTCCACTCAGAGAAGCAATCCTCTACAACCACTCTCTGGCTTCTTCCATTGAGCCAGTGTCTAATCCAATTTACTACCTTCCCATGTGTACCTGGCGACTGAACCTTCCTAACTAACCTTTCATGAGGGACCTTGTCAAAGGCCTTGCTGAAATCCAGGTAGACAACATCCACCGCCTTCCCTTCATCCACTTTCCTGGTAACCTCCTCGAAAAACTCTAATAGATTGGTCAAACATGACCTACCACGCACAAAGCCATGTTGACTCTCCCTAATAAGTCCCTGTCTATCCAAATATTTGTAGATCCTATCCCTTATCACACCTTCCAATAACTTGCCCACCACCGACGTCAAAGTTACTGGCCTATAATTTCCCGGATTTCTCTTGGAACCTTTTTTAAACAACGGAACAACATGAGCCACCCTCCAATCATCCGGCACCTCCCCCGTGAATACTGACATTTTAAATATGTCTGCCAGGGGCCCCTGCAAGTTCAACACTAGCTTCCATCAAGGTCTCTGGGAATACCCTGTCCGGTCCTGGGGATTTATCCACTCTGATTTGCCTCAAGACAGCGAGCACCTCCTCCCCTTTAATCTGTAAAGGTTCCATGACCTCCCTACCTGTTTGCCCTATTTCCGTAGGCTCCATGCCCGTTTCCTCAGTAAACACGGATGCAAAAAAACCATTTAGTATCTCCCCCATCTCTTTTGGTTCCATACACAGTCTACCACTCTGGTCTTCAAGAGGACCAATTTTATCCTTCACTATCCTTTTTCTCCTAACATAGCTATAGAAGCTCTTTGGATTTTCCTTCACTCTGTCTGCCAAAGCAACCTCATGTCTTCTTTTAGCCCTCCTGATTTCCCTCTTAAGTAGCTTCTTGCACTTTTTATACTCCTCGAGCATCTGATCTGTTCCTTGCTCCCCGTACATTTCATACAACTCTCTCTTCCTCTTAATCGGTGTTACAATCTCCCTCGAGAACCAAGGTTCCTTATTCCTATTTACTTTGCCTTTAATCCTGAAAGGAACATACAAACTCTGCACTCTCAAAATTTCTCCTTTGAAGGCCTCCCACTTTCCATTTACATCCTTACCAGAGAACAGCCTGTGCCAATCCACACTTCCCAGATCCCTTCTCATTTCATCAAATTTGGCCTTTTTCCAGTTCAGAACTTCAACCCGAGGACCAGATCTATCCTTATCCATGATCAGGTTGAAACTAATGGCATTATGATCACTGGATCCAAAGTGTTCCCTCACACTCACATCCATCACCTGCCCTAACTCATTTCCCAATAGGAGATCCAACATCGTATCCTCTCTAGTTGGCACCTCTATATACTGATGTAGAAAATTCTCCTGAACTCATTTTACAAACTCTACCCCGTCTAAATCTTTAACAGTATGCGAGTCCCAATCTATATGTGGAAAATTAAAATTCCCTACTATCACAACTTTGTGTTTCTTGCAGTTGTAGGCTATCTCTCCGCTGATATGCTCCTCCAATTCTCGCTGACTATTGGGTGGTCTATAATACAACCCATTAATGTGGTCATACCTTTCCTGTTTCTCAGCTCCACCCATAGGGCCTCTGTAGACAAGCTCCCCAATCTATCCTGCCTGTGTACCGCTGTAACATTTTCCCTGACCAACAATGCCACCCCCCCCACCCCCACCTTTTATCCCTCTGCCTCTATCCCGCCTGAAACATTGGAACCCTGGAACATTGAGCTGCCAGTCCTGCCCCTCCTGTAGCCAAGTTTCACTAATGGCTATAATGTCATATTTAAGAACATAAGAAATAGGAGCAGGAGTAGGCCATCTAGCCCCTCGAGCCTGCCCCGCCATTCAATAAGATCATGGCTGATCTGACGTGGATCAGTACCACTTACCCGCCTGATCCCCATAACCCTTAATTCCCTTACCGATCAGGAATCCATCCATCCGCGCTTTAAACATATTCAGCGAGGTAGCCTCCACCACCTCAGTGGGCAGAGAATTCCAGAGATTCACCACCCTCTGGGAGAAGAAGTTCCTCCTCAACTCTGTCTTAAACCGACCCCCCTTTATTTTGAGGCTGTGTCCTCTAGTTTTAACTTCCTTACTAAGTGGAAAGAATCTCTCCGCCTCCACCCTATCCAGCCCCCGCATTATCTTATAAGTCTCCATAAGATCCCCCCTCATCCTTCTAAACTCCAACGAGTACAAACCCAATCTCCTCAGCCTCTCCTCATAATCCAAACCCCTCATCTCCGGTATCAACCTGGTGAACCTTCTCTGCACTCCCTCCAATGCCAATATATCCTTCCTCATATAAGGGGACCAATACTGCACACAGTATTCCAGCTGCGGCCTCACCAATGCCCTGTACAGGTACATCAAGACATCCCTGCTTTTATATTCTATCCCCTTCGCAATATAGGCCAACATCCCATTTGCCTTCTTGATCACCTGTTGTACCTGCAGACTGGGCTTTTGCGTCTCATGCACAAGGACCCCCAGGTCCCTTTGCACGGTAGCATGTTTTAATTTGTTTCCATTGAGATAGTAATCCCATTTGTTATTATTTCCTCCAAAGTGTATAACCTCGCATTTATCAACGTTATACTCCATTTGCCATATCCTCGCCCACTCACTCAGCCTGTCCAAATCTCTCTGCAGATCTTCTCCGTCCTCCACACGATTCACTTTTCCACTTATCTTTGTGTCGTCTGCAAACTTCGTTACCCTACACTCCGTCCCCTCCTCCAGATCATCTATATAAATGGTAAATAGTTGCGGCCCGAGTACCGATCCCTGCGGCACGCCACTAGTTACCTTCCTCCAACCGGAAAAACACCCATTTATTCCGACTCTTTGCTTCCTGTCGGATAGCCAGTCCCCAATCCACTTTAACACACTACCCCCAACTCCGTGTGCCCTAATCTTCTTCAGTAGCCTTTTATGGGGCACCTTATCAAACGCCTTTTGGAAATCCAAAAACACCGCATCCACCGGTTCTCCTCCATCAACCGCCCTAGTCACATCTTCATAAAAATCCAACATGTTCGTCAAGCACGACTTTCCCCTCATGAATCCATGCTGCGTCTGATTGATCGAACCATTTCTATCCAGATGCCCTGCTATCTCCTCTTTAATAATGGATTCCAGCATTTTCCCTACTACAGACGTTAAGCTGACCGGCCTATAGTTACCCGCCTTTTGTCTCCTTCCTTTTTTAAACAGCGGCGTAACATTAGCCGTTTTCCAATCAACCGGCACTACCCCAGAATGCAACGAGTTTTGATAAATAATCACTAACGCATCCACTATTACCTCTGACATTTCTTTCAATACCCTGGGATGCATTCCATCCGGACCCGGGGACTTGTCCACCTTCAGTCCCATTAGTCTACCCAGCACTGCCTCTCTGGTTACACATATTTCCATGTGTCTATCCACGCCTTCAGCTCACCTGCCTTCCCCACAATACTCCTGGCATTGAAATAGACGTACCTCAAAAGAGTATTTCCACCACACTCAACCCATGCTGCTAAAGCCATCTTTAGGCGTTGACACTTCCTTGCGAATTATCATATTTTCAAGATACTCTACCTTGTTTTTCGGCTGCTTTTGGGAGCATCTGGAACTCTCGTCGAAAGGGGCAGAATTGGACTCACATTTATTTGCTGCAAGATGGTACTGATCAGGAATACATTGATGAGCTGTGGAAGCATAATTTGGCAAGGTGCATTCAGCAGTGAATTGCTTGATGCCATGCGAAACACTGCAAATAACTTCTGGTTCATGAAGGTTTACGAGTCCAAAAGTCTATTATTTCAACTTAACTGAGTGACGTTTGCTTCTTGTCTACTATCTGGAACCATAGATCTTTTGTTTTCAGATTTCATTTGCCTTCATCTTAGTTTGTCCTCTTTGGGGTGAACGTCGTTCCATCATTTGGCTTCAACTTTACCTTCGATGGCTTATTTTCAGGTCACCATTTTGATCGACACTGTAAAGGCCTCTGATGTTCATACAGTTGTATGCAGCAGCACGGGCACACACTGCTGCCTCACATAACTTTAAATAACTTTAAAAAACTTTTTCGAATCGAGATAAGTATAGGGAAAATGATGGACCGACTATAATGATCCAATAATGCAGCATTTCTAAAACCGATCCACTAAATTGGAAAATAGCAATATTAGAGCGCTATTCAAGAAAGGAGAAAGAGTAAATAGACACCTACAAACCAGATTGCCTGGCATCAGAAGCAGCTTTTATCTATTATTCGGGAAGTTTTAACAATAAAGGTAGGAAATCAAAAACAGCTGGTTCAACAGAAGCATCTGATGGGAATAGCCATCACGAAGACACTGCAAAAATACTTATTAATTGTGTGGCATTCATGCTGGGACATGGATTATAATGTGCTAGTTTGTGGAACATTGTTTGTTTAAAAAAAGTTACATTCAATTTAGAAGTGTTTCTTTTCCTCTCATTCAGATTAAGTATTCGTGTAAAACTGGCAGAACCAGGCAGAAGTGGCAGACAATTTTGACACAGCTGCCTCACAGAACTAGGCAGAACTGGCAGAAAGTGGTTGGCACAGCTGCCTCACAGTGCCAGGGACATTGGTTCGGTTCCGGCCTTGGGTTGCTCCCTAAATGGAGTTAATACCGGTCTAATCATGGGGTTCCACCGGGTGCTCCGGCTTCCTCCCACTGTCCAAATATGTGCAGGTTAGGTGGATTGGTCATGCTAACATTGGGCAATAAAACTCCGAAAACCATACCATGTTAGGACGTAATGACAATGACTATATTGGTAGTAACAACGTAAAGCAAAATCACGGGCATGTAATGATGAATTGCCAGTCTTGAATTTTATGTGCATCATCTCATCTCCCATCTTACCAATAATACATGTTCCGAAAATAAAACACTCGGAACCTAGTTTATGTTCGACAGTCCCCTTCGAGTAACCATTCCATAAAAAATAACCTCTAACTATGCATTTCAATGGAACTCGTATTGCTTACTTGTCTCTATTCTTTCATGTGCTACCTGTTTGGGAAAATGAATAGATTTAACAAAAGTTAGCGTGGGAGAATGTGCTAGTCAATTGCTTATAATGCAGTGACCCTTCAACTCCTTCAGGGACCTGAGATCAGCAAGAAACTTCCCGCAAGGCCTTGATTGCTAGCTGTTGGAAGGACAGACATTGAATCAGAGGAGTCAAGAAAAGCCAGATAATCTCTTGCCAGGAAGAAATAACAGTCTTGCACGGGGTGAAATTTTAAAGAATAAACCTATACGTTCTTAAGATTGAACATTAAACAATATTCAATGTTTCAGATTATAAAAATAGACAATGTATTAGGAATCTGTTCATTGGTCTGAGTGCTGCAACTGGGGTCACTGAGGCATTGCTCACCATGCATGAAGCTTGAAGAAGCGACCGTAACCTGCACCTGAGTGTCCTGAGGTTAGTTCGTAGACGTTCAGCACAACACGAATAGTTGATTGATTTACTTTTAAATTCCAAACTCGTGTATTTATTAAACGTTAAAGCGGGCTTTTAATGTGAATGCACTTCATCTTGGGAGTAGCTGGCGAACTCACAAATGATCGATCAGGAAAAAGAAGTTCTGATACTATCTACTGAATTTACTCCATATGCAGCATTCATGTTGGCTATGTTACTCAAAGCATATTTACCGCAGTAAGTTCCGAAAGTAAGTGATTTATTGGAAGTCAACAGTGTTTGATCTCCTTCCGTTGCGCCCCTAATCATGCTGCTCCCCACCCCCAACCCCGCTTTGGGCCAGTGACAATACTTTACACTTCGAGTGATAAGATTAATGATACAATGACCACAGAAGGTTTCAGATAATAATAAGGCTATCAAGTCAATGTAGAACGGTGGAAAGTTTCGTAGCCGGGTTTTCTGGCATTATAAGGAGTCATTAGATCAGATTTACCTCACACTGAAACAGCGGAATTCATTCGCTGTACTGAAAATGCATGTTTTTGATCCTAAATTACTGAAAGAGTCATATTTTATGATGGTTTGTAGCATTTCTCTGAACTGTCGTTCTCTGCCTCATTTCGCGGTATTCGCATAATAGGGTCTCACTTCGCTATAAGTATCAATAACAGAGGCTTCTGCAGTGAATGGGAATATTACTCGTCCTTTCGTTGCGTGTAACCAGCGTCTGCTCTCTGCTTTTCCATGCGAATCTGAACGTACACTGTACTCTTCTCCTTATAATCAGGCTTATCTGCTTTCTTTGGGGCTGCCATCGCTAGAGCAGCGTAGGTCACCTTACTTTCCCGTGGAATTGTTTTAGTCTGTATAAAGATTATTAGAAAAAATCATTAGTTCGATATGTTTGAAGTCTAATGTTCCTCAAAACATTGTAATAGACAGCGCTTCACAAGACTGCTGTGAATGCAGCAATTTCAAGGCAGCAGTAGAGGCATTTCATTTCATTTCAAATGAACTTGGAAATAATCTCTTCACCAACTTGTTGGCTGACACGGGGTGCAGATGCACAAATCTTAAGGATCTCAGCCATTGCCATCGTCCATTAGGCTGCAGAGTCCTGTGCACCAGTATAGAAAATTAATTCTCTATTAATCTTGAAGATACCCAGCAGAATATAACAATGCATATCAACTTGGTTACCCTCCGATCGACTCAACTCCACTGGTTCCCAGTCGTGATCAATATCGCGCCACCTCTGATAAGCAGGGATATTGCAACACGACGGCTCATTGAGAAGGTTTACATCAGTCCAAGCAGCTGCTACACAAGGACATTACCAATACATTTATTGCTCTCAAAACGCACCAGCCACCATGACCAATACCATAATGCCAATAAATATCACGAGAGAGCCTGTAGCAGCATGAATGGAACCAATACAACAGCACTAAAACAAAATTCCCATCACAGATCCCACAACCTAACCGCCCTTTGCAACATTGGACACTCCTCAACATTTTCCGCAATGACCAAGTCTGTTGTGCAGCAAATCGGCTCAAGTCGTGAATTTCAGGGAACAAAGACTGCAGCTGTGGAGCACACCAATCAAAGATTCACGTCACTGAAAACTGTTCGCTGACAAAATCTGCTGAGGAATTAGAGGGCTTCATTCCATCTTGGCATTGCGGAAGCTATTGCTAAACCGCCAGATGACTGCACACGCAAAAGAAAATCACTGAACCCCCAGCCTGACCATTACAGTTCGATTGCGTCTAAGCATTGCTATTTGCACATCTACCTGGGCATAAACTGTCCTTTCTTGATGCTTTGGTCTTGGTGCCTTCCGGAAATTATTCATATCTAGTGCAGCACCAGGCGTCATCACATCTGTTGCTTCCTGCATGGATTGAAAGATAAAGCACCTATGTCTATACATGTTTACTTATGTCTATGATTTTCTTTCATACTTTCGCTTCGAGTTGAATCTGACGCTGTAAACATTCAGAATTATGGGTAAGAATGAAAAAAATATTACCATCCAAAGACTCTAGAAAACAGATTTACTGAAAGACAACAAGAAACCTTGAAATAAGCATTGGAGTAAGCCATTTTACTCTTGCAGCCTCTTCCGGGATTGAATAAGATATAGCTAACTTTTCACGATCTGAATGATGTCTCTGTCATTTAGCCGCATAGTACTACCGCAGTATTCGGCGCATTTGTTGAATGTAGTCAACAATTGTGCATCCACGTTTCTGATATAGAGAACGCACACAATTATACTTAATTTGAGGAAGAATTCTGTCAATACTTATCCTGACAAAATGAACACGCATTTTGGATGTTTAACCACTGAATCATGTCTTCGCTTCAAATCTGTCAAGTCCCTAAAGAACGATATAATTTACCTAGAGCATCGCTATCTTCTAAAATATAGAGATTGTGGAACTTTTCTGCTCAATATTGCCTGATACAAATATACTTCCATGAGCCGAACCAGTCTTGTGAATGACCCTTGCCCTCTATCTCTGACAAGCGTGTTCTTTCAGAGGCAAGAGGAGGTGGGTACAAGAGGGGGGGGGGGGGGGATGTACCGAGATATATGGCTTTGACGAGCACCTTCTGCGCTACATTGAAAAGTATACACTGGCATGACGAAATATATTTTCATGCAGAGGAATATGCCATGAATCCAACTCCTAATTGGATTCTATGGAAATAGAAGGGGGCAAATGAAGGGAACAAAGATTTCGTGTCAGTTATCTCCTGGTTTTTTGCCGATTTAGCGAATGCATCTATTTTGCCACCGTTGTAGTTTGGCAGAATTTGGATCACCAGACTGCAATGCTGGCATCGGCAGCCTGTGACTTTAGGATGAAGGTTATGTTAATTATGAAACTATGCGAATGGCCAGAAAGGACGGTATTATTTTTAATTACTGCTTGAACAAACAGGTTGTGCTGCTTTGTAAAGAAACTTCAAGCGGATTTAAGACCACAGCCGACGGTGTTGACTGGGGTTATAGATGTTTCATATACCTTGAGGACGGTGGATTCATTTTTCTGCGAAGCTCAGCAACCTTTTGGAATAAATCCCGTCACGTTTGCACTGAATTTCAATCTCAAACTATAATGGTGGGTCTTCAAATTTGATACTTCTGCACTCCTCCCTGCTTTTGATAATGAGAATATATGGTACACCAGCAAAGACATACTGCCTGCATTGTAATGACTTTTAATCAGCATGTTAACGACAGGAACAGTGCTGTTATAATTAAGCTGTCTCGGGCACTTGACATTCCATTTTACCACGTGTTCTTTCCATGAGAGCTGAATTAAATCTGTATTATGTTGTATAAGTCTTCGGAGCAATATGGTAAAGCATGATTATCATTCCATTAACTAGATTAGAGTTCAGCTGCATTAAGGTCGAAGTTGTGCAAACGTACCTGCTGATCAAGATATTTGAGTCTTTTGTCATACTTTTGCACTCCTGGAAACAAATGACATTTAAAATGAAACATTTAATCATCCGAAAAAGACACATCTGGTTAGGTCAATGTAAATAATAACATTACACAGACATCAATATTTGTTGAAAGGAATTATTTGATTTCTGACATGTTTTGCCTTCGGGAAGGGGATTCCTTAGGCGCCTGGTGGACAATCAGCCATTGACTGGAAAATTCAGGAGATGATGACTCAGGTTGAGTAACACCAAAGACAGTTAACTGATTGGCTTGCTAGAAACTACTTCGGACCACACGTCCCTTCGGATTAATGGACATGTCTCAAACATTCCGACACACTTTACAAAGTCGAAGCTCGCGTCACACTGGTAGGAAACCATGTACAATAAACGGACAGTTACCATCTTCGTAAATGAAGCGGGCAAAGCTGATTGCGAAGTGTCAATAGTTCTTCAAACTAGGCTATACTGTTATGTTGAGCAATGTCTCCGTCATTGGGAGGCAACAAACTATTGTTCTTGCTATTCAGTTAAAGTCAGCTCCGGTTCCCTCCGAAAGATATATGTGTTAGGTTGATTGGCTATGCTAAATGCCCCTTAGTATCAGGGGGATCAGCAGAGTAAATACATGGGATTACGGGATAAGGACTGAGTTGGATTGTTGTCAGTTTGGGCTTGATGGGCCGAATAGCCTCCTTCTGCGTATAAGGATTTGATGATTCTATGATCTGTACGCATAGCAGGAAGCTCTTAGACGCATTTTCTTTGAACCGAAAAGAGTATATTACTTCTTACCGTCATTTTTCTTTGACAGACGCCACTTCAGAGTTATAAGGCACAGCACCAATGAAACAAATCCGCCACAAGAAGCTGCAGAGATCAGTAGGTAATGGGTGATCGTACCATCTGCAGAGTTCAAATGAAACATATGAACCTGAGGCGCTCCTCTCTCCAGTTCAACAGAGAAGGTATGCCCTAAATGATCGTGCATTTCGCTCACTTCGTGGTTGGTGAGGATCAGCTAAAGAACACGGCATGATGATCTTCCCTGGCTATCGAGTTTCTCAGATTTCGTGCTGAAGCGATAGTATAGGCATCACTTTCGCTGAAGTTCAGCTTATCTGAAATAAGCTTTCAGAGGAAATAAATCTCTGCTGTGTATTTTTTGGATATTCTGGGGTAGTTTAGGCTGGAAAACCAGTGTCCAATCGTTGGTATGTACAAATGACCACGACTTTGTGGGAGAAGTGCCACCGATAAATATTATGAAGAAAGACAGTGCGAGGATTAATCATTTCGGAGATGCCGCAGTTTGTCATGTCTGCGCGATCAAAATGCCTTTGCATCATTCTTGGACTACTGGCAGCACCTCGGAAACCTAATGGAAATATTAAGGCGAATGCGAATCTCAAAACCAAGTGTGCCGGGTGCTCCGTGTTGCAGATTAAACCCGCTCTGCACGACGTCACTCCTCCTATTTTACCTGGCAGCAGCGCACTGCTACGCAACCAGACTCAGGAGATTTCAAATGTCGTAGATATAATACTCACGAAAGTCGAGAGGATTATTTCCGGAACATTGAGAGAAAATAGCCTGAAAACAGTCTGTTGCAACACGTTTGTGACAACGCGCCGGAGCACAAATAATCGTCAACTAACAAAACCCATTGGCAGAGGACCGAAGCCCATCGGCAGAGGACCGAAACAAACGCGCACATGTGTTAAATCCGATGCTTCCGCCACAGCGACACACACACCAACACACAGGCACATACCGGAACACATTCCATGCGCTCAAAGTGATTAATGTTGAAACTCTTACTTCCGACTTAATTGCAAACACAATTGATCACACTCTGATACCTGTCGAAATTCCATGATTCTGTCACGGAAAATCTGAACAACACTTCAGCGATAGCACCAGGACGGCACGGTTGCACAGCGGTTAGCACTGCTGCTTCACAGCGCCAGTGACCTGGGTTCGATTCCTGGCTTGGGTCACTGTCTGTGTGGAGTTTGCACATTCTCCTCGTGTCTGCGTGGGCTTCTTCGGGGTGCTCCGGTTTCCTCCCACAGTCCAAAGATTTGCGGGTTAGGTTGATTGGCCATGCTAAAATTGCCCCTTAGTGTCCTGAGGTGCGTAGGTTAGAGGGATTAACGGGTAAATATGTCGGGATTTGGAGGTAGGGCCTGGGTGGGATTGTGGTCGGTGCAGACTCGATGGGCCAAATGGCCTGTTTCTGCACTGTAGGGTTTCTATGATTCTATGATGATAGATATCTGTCCAGTGAAGGTGTGGTCAAAGCCCCTACTATATACGTTGATGGAAGTGTTTGACTTGTGACCGTGGCCATCTAATTCAGCGCATCACCCACATATTGCATTACCGCCCTAATAGATCCTTTCCTGCTGGAATCACAGCCATTCAAACTGCATCAACCGGATCAATTGAATGGATGCATAACCTCGACACCGACTGCCCCCCCCGGCCAGCTGACGATTATTTGACGATTTCGTAAAATTAGTGTAAGAACACATTTATCGCTAAGGTGCCTTGGCCTTATTGGCATTTTGGTTGTCCCTGTGCTTCTGGGTGAAACAAGGCTGAAGTATATGACTTCAAACATTTACTTTGTGTGAAATATCAAATTGACAATAATCAATCGGAGGAACGGTTTCCTTCCACTAACGCAGAGTGAAGAAGTTTTCGTTTTTTAAAAAATAAATGGCTAACAACAGTTCCCAAATTTAGGCCTCTTTGTATATTCTAGCATGGTATAAGCAATGCAGTAGACCATGGTCCATCTACGGTGAGTTTGGACTGGAACAATTAATTTTCAGTTACGGTCGAAAGCACTCAGACACTTCAAAACCTTCACAAAAACTGGGATGGGAGATGCCATACCATACGACAGTTGCAAAGACGTTCGAACAAAATAACTGCTGGAATATCAAGGATAGTAAGTAACAATAAATTAATGAGGGCGGTGGATCGCAACGCCAGCGTGCTTGCATGGTAATAGTCGGATAACTTATGAGTCAGTGAAACGAAATATGTAAAAGATAACAGGGTCATTTGTCAGCTAAATGCCACCAGAATGGCATTGGTTCAGAAGGGACGCAATGTTCAGATAAAACTGAAAGAATGTGGATGCTGGAATCTGAAACAAAAACAGGAAATGCTAGAAAATTTCAGCAGGTCCGACAACATCTTTGGAGAGCCAAGGTTTCGAGTTAGGAGGAGCCTTCATCAGAGCTGAAGTATTCAGATATGTTACAGCAGAAATTGTGCCTGATGAATCTGGTTGAATTATTTGGTCGACAACAGGAATGGTCAGTGAAAACCACCTGAAGTTGACTGAATTTTCAAAAGGCATTTTATTATTAATTCATGTTACGTGGGTAAAACTAACTGGAATGATATTTATTGCCCATCCGTAATGACCATTGGCCTGAGGACATTTCACAGTCACCTACAATGTTGCGCCTCCGTAATCATGTTAAGGCCACACCAACAATGCATGGCAGATTTCCTTCCTGAAAGGGCTTGACCAGGTAGGATTGCATTACAATGGGGAATGGTTTTATGGTAATCATTAGATTTTTAATTTCTTATGTTTTATTTAATTTAAATTTGAACGACTGCTGTGGCAAGTTTCGAACCCAGGCCACAAAATCATAGATTTGTACACTGCAGAAAATGCACTTCGGTCCATTGAGTCCGCACCGACAATAAGTATCACCAAATTCGTGCTAATCCAATTTGCAAGCACTTGTCCGATATCCTTGAGTGTTATGATGATTCAAGTGCTCATCTAAAAAATTGTTAACGGTTGTAAGCTTTCCGTCTTCTATCACATTCCCAGGCAGTTCATCCCAGTTTCCGGTCACCAGAATTTTACCGGCACGCCCGCCCCGATTCCGGGGGCGGGCGAGGATTGGAGAACGGCCTTCTCGGTTGGCCTCAGCCGGGATTGCACGAACATCCAGCGGACGCTCGGGGAAAATTCTGCAAATCCCACTGAATCTCCTGCCCCTTAACCTAACACTATGCAACTTCTTGATTGAACCCTCAACCAAGGGGAGGAGGTACTTCCTATCCACCCTTTCCAAACCCCCCATAATCTTGCACACCTCAATGATGTCCCGCTCAGCATTTTCTGCTTTAAGGAAAACAAACGAAACCTATCCAGTCTCTCCTTGCTAGTCAAATGCTGCATCCTAACTAACATATTCATGAATCTCATATGTAACCTCTCCGAGTGCAATCACATCCTTCCTACAGTGAGATGAATAGAACAGCAGATAGTACTCCAGATGTGAGCTAACCGACGTTCTGGACAGCTCCAGCATTACCTCATTGCTCTTATGCTCTATGCCACGACTAATAAAAGCAAGGAGGAGGCGGATTACCTGAAATACATTCAGGGGAGTTTGTTTGCACGACTGTGCCGAAGGCCCAACAAGGGATGCAACTGCTTCTGCCAACTTCAGGGATCTGTGAATAAGTGCCCTAACATATATGTTGCTCTGGGTTTCCTACTGTCCTACCATTCATCAAATGCTCCCTGTCTTGTTATTTTTTTCCAAAGTGAATCACCTTTCACTTATCAGAGTTAAATACTTTCACAGAAGACTAAGGCTACGACTCTCATCAACTTTTACAGCTGCACCATAGAAAGCATTCTTTCTGGTTGCATCACAACTTGGCAAGGTTCCTGCTCTGCCCAACACCGCAAGAAACTACAAAAGGTCGTGAATGTAGCCCAATTCATCACGCAAACCAGCCTCCCATCCATTGACTCTGTCTACACTTCCCGCTGCCTCAGCAAAGCAGCCAGCATAATTAAGGACCCCACGCACCCCGGACATTCTCTCTTCTACCTTCTCCCTTCGGGAAAAAGATACAAACGTCTGAGGTCACGTACCAACCGACTCAAGAACAGCTTCTTCCCTGCTGCTGTCAGACTTTTGAATGGACTTACCTCGAATTAAGTTGATCTTTCTCTACACCCTAGCTATGACTGTAACATTACATTCTGCACTCTCTCGTTTCCTTCTCTATGAACGGTATGTTTTTTCTGTATAGCGCGCAAGAAACAATACTTTTCACTATATGTTAATACATGTGACAATAATAAACAAATCAAATCAAAATACAATTTGCCACTGCTTGCCCATGTGACCAGCTATCTATTTATTTCTGTAACTTATAACCGTCATATTCACTATTTACGCCATTACTAATCTTGGTATTCATTGCAAACGTGCCCCACCCCAGCCACAATCATCTACAAAATGTATTTATTTAACGATAAGGAAGCCAGCATTGAACCTTGTGATATTCCACTGGACACCTGTCTCCAGTCACTTAAGCGGCCTTCCAACATCACCCGTTGTGTCCAATATTACGCAACAAGTTTTGGATTCAACTCGCCAAGTCCCCTGAACTCCATATGCTTCAAGCTTATCATTCAGTCTCTCATTTTTCGACAGTATCAAAGGCTTTGCTGAAATTTATATATACTACGTCAACTCCACTTCCCTCATCCACACACTCGATCACATTTTCGAAAAAAATCTGTCAAATTTGTTCCGCATGACTTCCCTCTGACAAAGCCATGCTGACTATCCTTAATTTACCAGGGAACATTATTCCAGTTCTCTGCTTTGCTGGTCATTAATAATACCACAATCCCCATTCAGCAAATACCAACACATCAGGCTCAATGAACGTAACAACTTCAAAAATAGAATAACGGAGGCCGGTGAACTTTGCACTCCCTCGGCCGACTGGCTTCATGTGTACCAGTCCCGGCAGAGTGAAGCTCCTGAGCTACAATGGACGAAATGTAATACTGAGTCAAGCAGCAAGGCGCAAACCCTCTTCTCACATGATGAAATTCTGACGAAGAATTTCCCTTTTCACATCAGCAGCTAATTCATGGATGATAGAAATTGGTGAAGCACCATTGTTTTTATATCCGACACGAGAGTGCTCTGCACTAGTACCCGCAAGCCATCAGCATGATGATGAATGTTTTACTTGATATCGGAATTTTACTGATTACATTTTGGGGATGCTAACTTGTTCTCAAAGGTAGGGAGAGTAGCGGACTGCAGGATAACACAAATCAAACGCAGGAATGGTAACACACACCATAAACGGAGGGAGAATTTTCAAGAGCTTTTGCCGGCAAGATTTTAAGGTGCTTTTGGATGTCTACGAGATTTCTAGACTGTTGATGATGATGATAAATAGAAAAACAAGAAACCATGTTAAGCGCTGACAAATCACGCGTTGTACTTCTGCTACACTGATATGTACCATTATCGGCATCAACTTTTAGCAGGGATGAGGGGAGACGGAGTTGCAGAGCAGAGATTTAGGGAAATGTGTGGCTGCAGTGATCTGGTGAGTTTGGAGAAGCACCGCTTTTGCAATTTGAGCAAATAAGATGAGGAGGCTATTAAATTTAATAACAGACACAGGCAGACGTCCATTGGCGGGAGTGTGGTGCAACAACCTGCAAGGACAGCGGCTAGGTAAACCAATGTCATATAGCAAAAAGAAATGGTCAACAAATACAAAGTAAAGGAGAAAAACAATGCTATCGTGGACGGTGGGCAAAACCCACCTGAAAGAATGATAATAGCAGTTGATGTATACATTTCCAGTAAAGACATGTCTTAAGAGTTTACATTTGCAGAATGAATCGGAACAAGCTGTCCTGAGAAAATAAATTAGAATCCTCTTTCATAAAAGCACAATGGTTATACGGATTAAGCATGCTTAATATTTCTACAATTCATTCAAAGTGCATTACGGATGTAAGGTTAAGTGACATGAAAATGGAAAATGCTGGATAAACTCAGCATCCTACAAAACTATTCTGCAGAAGGGCTATTTAGAGCCAAGACGCTAACTCTGCATCTTTCCACTGATCCTGCCAGACCCAATGAATTTATACTGCATTTACTGCTTTTCATTTCATATTTCCAGCACCCGCAAGATTTTGTTTTCATCCATATACGTGACAATGTGAGCACCGTGGCTGAAACATGGAGGATAATATAATTTTCCAGATAGCCATAAGCAAGCACAAAATTGATGTGCTGGGAACATTGCAAAACCAAATTCCCTATGGCCCATTGGTTATTAGTTGAGCAATGTTATTTATATCTACTGTAATTTTGGAGACATTCTTATTCAAATGGTATCTGACATTCTTCAGGGATTGGCGGGGGTGGGGAGAGTTGGGGTGGGGAATGGCGTGTGTATGTGCGGCGGGGAGGGGGGGAGTGGCTGGTGGGGGGGGGGGGAGGGAGATTCCTCGAAAATAACAGCAATATAGAGAGATAAATCAGTGACAGTTTGCAGAGACCTAATTTTCAGTGGAGATGGAGGAAGTATGAGACTACGGAAAAACGGTGCTTGGAGAGGAGATATTGTTGGCAAATTTACATTGCAATTTACCAAGATCAAGACCTGATTTAATGTTTCCTCTGGGCGGGGTGGGGGCAGTGACGGGGAGAGGTTGCGTGTGTGAGAATTTATTTTGTGGGCTATTGGTAACTGCAAACTGAGCAACCATTGATAAAGACCATCTTTTGTGTCAAGACCCCAATCTTTAGCCGCCATAATTGTGAGACCCAATGCTTGATATGAAAAACTCAATGACATAGACTGGGAAATATCGAGTACAATTTCGAAGTTAATGGATCAGAGAAATTATATGAATGGTGGCATGCAGCGTGCACAACAATAGCAAACTTCACAATAGTACAACAAGACTGCCAACATGGACAGACGAAATTTAGGTGCAATGTAATACGAATAATAATGAAAATTGGATTTTTGGGGAGAAAATAATGTAGCCAAAAAGGGATTATTTTCAGCCAAAATCAATACAATGTAAGGCTCCACATGCAGAAGTCTTTGGGCGTGACAGGACAAGACCGTAAGTTTCTTCGGGATGATTCAGGGATTAATTGAATTTTATAAATAGTGACTTTATTAAATCAGAAAACGCAAAGTATTATGCCAAACGTCGGAGATTGCATAGTTCTTGGCTGAACAATTCAACACAATAATCGCCAGTTCACCTCAGGCAGCATAGGACAAAAATGACCAGGACTTTGGAAGGGCTCAAACTCTCTAGTTACTTTGAGAGATATGAGACACTATGATTTTCCCATTACAGAAGGGAAGCGTAAATGCAACTTGAAAGAATGAATCGGAGTTACGACTGATTTCGATGGAGAGCAAATACACGTATACTTTTTAAATTGCATATATAAGCCGCAGTCAAGTAGATTTTCTTGTCTAAAATAAATTGAATTTGAGAAGAACGCTTTTCCATCGATTTTTAGGGAGGTGCAGGAAGTTTTAGGAACAATGAACTTATAACTTTTCAAAAAAGGCATTTGAAGATACGTTTGAAGCAAACTAATTTAAAGCAAATCTGTGGCGTGGGACCAAATGAAACATTTTCTTTCTCCAAAGAACCGACATTGATATGCCAGATTGCATGTGTTCTGAAATTATATTCCTCTATCAGAATGCTTACCTCTATTGGGATTGGTGACAATGTGAGTGACGGACGCTGAAATTTGAAGGGTGCTGTGGGTCACCAGACAGGTGTACATAGTTCCTAACTGGATAGGCTGCGTCTCTTGCAAACGACTAGAAGCTTCATATAGTCCATCAGTCTTGGATTCAATTATGGTCTTTACCATTCCTGTAGCTTTGGTGCCATCCTTGTACCAAGTGAAATTGATATTCCTCGGGTAAAATGGAGACGTTGAGCATAGAATAGCAGGAGGCGCGGATGAGTCATTTTCAGGATACTGAGAGTTAATTTTCAGCGGAGTTGGTGGAACTATGAAATAAAAGGTAAGGGAAAATGCTTTACTTGGTCATCGAAAAAGTTTAACAGTCCCTCTGCTGTTTCGGTCTTTTTTCGAAAACACTGTGCTGCTTTGCAGACTAGATCGCGTTGGTTTGTGCTGAGCATAGATCTCGACTGTGCAGTGCATTTATCATAAGAAATAGATCTATGAAAGCAATGGCAATAGCGAAGCTAAATTCAAATTAACAGCGCATGAATGGCAGTAGTAAATGAACTGCATACGGAGTCCATGTGTTTTTTTTTTTGCTGCTGGATAGAAAACTGTAATTTCAATTAGAGGAAACAATTGTCATAATTATTGCAATGTGAATATATACATATGAAACAATCGGAAACTGCGTAGGTGGCTGAACCGGTGGTTCTGCTTTCATCGTTGCTTGTTCTGGCCTATATGAGAACGAAGGCCCAGTGCAATGTGTTTTAATCTTACCTATCTTTATAAAAAGCCGAGCACAAGGGGATTGGGAATGAACGAATATATTTTGCCCCAGCCAGTGACATCCAAATCCCAATAAACCGTAACAAAGCCTTCTGCTAGGATCCAATATAAAATATTCGAAGCACAATCGAGACATGTTTTGACGTGCGAATGATTCATTATGGATCTCAATCTCATTTCATCCAAACCTACCTCGTACAGTTAAATTGGAGCCCGTCCCATTACCAGCAATAATGCCTCGATGAGTGGCAGTGCAATAGTATACCCCTGCGTCTTGCACGATCACATTGTTGATCTGAAGGAAACCACTGAATATTGTCTTTAATCCAGTTACTTTTCGGCCATTTTCTTTTGTACGTATATATTGGTTGTCACCGTGTTTCCACCATTGCATACTCACAGCCGGACCGTCTTGAAAGAAAGGAAGCGAGCAATGAAAGGAGACATTTGTCCCCTTGTTTTTGCTCACGTTCGCAGGTAGCTGAGTTACTTTCACCACAGATTGACCAGAGCCTACTGAAAATCAAAACCGAATTAGTCCGGAGCAATAGTACGATAAAAAGCGCGGGGTTTAGTGAGTTACTTAATTTGTCCCAAGTACAAGCAAACATGATGAATTAAATTACAGCTTGATAATTGCGCGGTTTAACAAGCAACCCGCATAGAAAATGAACTGGAACCTGTGAAAATGAGCGCCAGAGCAGAGAAGCACACCACACTTGACAACATTCTTAACCAGTCGACGAGCCACAGCAACAGAGTCTGAACTGCCTTTTGGTTTACAACAACGCGAAGTTGCCAACGTATTCAATAATGACAATGAAGTGTAACATCCGGTCGATGTGTCAAGAGCATGTTGCCATTATTTTGTTTAAATCTGCTAAAACAGTTGGATATTTTTTAGAAGAAACCACAATTTCAAGATTCAGCAGGTACAACGCGGTCCATTTCGCTCCTGGACCTCGATCCATGTACAATTAAGTGGTCAAAACTTCCTGGGCTATTGTGGATTTCTGAATTTTTGTATTTTATGGGTAGAAATTCTCCAAATTTCGCTGAGGATTACTCAAGAAAATCAGCTGATAAAAGAGGAGAATGTCGACTTCAGGCCCGTTGTTTTTTTCCTCCATGGTTTCCTTTCCACCTCTTTTGGAGATGTACCCTGAAATTGTGAAAATTGAGACAAAACCACGAATGACCGCACGTCACTCCAGATAGCACAAAAACATGCTTAGGAGCCCTAATGTAGGAAATAGCGAATGATTTGCAACGTTATGAGCCAGGACTCCATACGTAGCCCCGGAGACTGCTGCATAACCAACGCAAAACACGTGTAACGCATAATATTTGTTTTCAAGTTGTAGCTTCGTATTATTAGGCTGTTTGATATAACAAATGTATGCTATGATCGAGAGTATGTGTTTCTGCTTCCTAAAAGACAGCAAAGTCGAACTTTCCCATGGTTCATTCACTGAAAAAGTCACGAGTTGGGAGGCGGGAGAGTTTGGCCTGTTGCATAATTTACTGGCCTGAGAATGATTGAAACGGCAGTAACACAGGCACAAACTTCTGTTATAAAGACAAAAGGAAGGTTTGTAACAACGTAATACATGACAAGTGTACAGGAGGATAAGGAGGCCGCATGACCATTGATCATAGAATATTCACTACACAATAGCCAATCGCCTCAAGTAGGCAGGTGCGGTTCCCTACAGGAAATATTGAGAAGAACAGGAAATGAGGAGAGTATATTCTGCGTAGAAATGTGCAAGGGTCCAGATAAGAGAGACAAGGACAAGGGCAATGGACAAACATGTCATTCAAAATTTATTTGTGACAATGAATTAAGGATAGACAACGGCTGTGGCCATGCATTGTAAGTATTGTTGCCCACTCAGTTTCCTCCGGCCTTTCACCTGGAATTTTAGGTTACAGGAGATCATTTGAAATGGACTGCCCTCTAAAGAGGTGTGAGTTGCGTGCGCACAACAGCCATCAATGTGTCTCTTCAACAAATCAGCTTGAAAAATCCATAATGAGACATGTTGTGTGAGAATGAGGACTCTGCAGCGCTCGATTTTGGGAGTTTAAACGGTATTTCGGTCGACACATTGGTCTGCGAAAGTGCAGACTTTTGACTGCTGGCAGCTCCATCTGGACGCCGTAATCAATGTTCATAGATTAATTCCTGAGTTACCTTTGTCTAGATGTTGTTGAAACTCCGCGGATGTCCACATGCTTCCCATATTTCAGTTTCTCCAGCACGTTTTATGATTTATTAATGAAAATTACAGGACTGCTGTAAAATTTCATTGCGCCCAGACGTGCCTCAAAGTGTAGTCCGAAGACCTGCAACAGGGCATGATCAAAGGCAGCTATAGCAGGACAAACTCTGAAAGAAGGTTTTCACGTTTCGGCAAATGACGACATAACTCTTGATAGTCTCAAGGAATCAATTCGCACAATGGGACCTGATCGAGGAAATGTGTAAGCGTTGCTCACACCGCAATAAAGATTCCATCACTGAAATCCGCAAACTGCGACAGTCAAAGCTGCAATCTCGCCGCAAGGCAATAATTGCCCCTTTAAATATCCTGATATGCATTCGGCATCTTTGCGGCTTGAGTATAAGGCCTTATTAACATTTCAGCATTGGCAAGATGATATTTCAAATGCGAGCACACTAAGTTTCGGCTTAAAAACAATATTTTGAATGCAATATACCTTGCCAGAGAAAAGCGATGGGAGTTGGAAAGAGTGCTTGTTAGATTACTGCCTTCGCCATGAAGTGCGCCATTTATTGCATGGCAATTGCATTGCAGAGAACCTTTGTAAACTGTTGCATGTGCAGAAAGCAGAACGGTTGATTCAACGCCAAATAGTGTGTTAGCATAGGGATTTTATTAACAGGTCAGTTAATGGCATTCTGGCGCACATCGCGACGATTTCATGATGAACATTTCCACTGACTCATCGATGTTTCAAACACAACTCCATGAATATTGGGCGACAAGGTTAATCTAATGGCAACATTATTGATGACCATAGTTTGCAACATACGCAGTACTTAGAAAAGGCGGGCCATTTTGCTGCAACAATTGGCGTATGTGAGCTCACTGTTGTACTGGAGCAACAATGTCCCTTCCTTCAATTATCATTATAAATAAATAATCTGTTGATGCTTGTTCACCATCCATGGTGCTAAGCTACCATAAAATATAAAATTTAAAATACCTGAAGGGACAGACCTTGTAATCTACTATCACATGATATACTTATGAGAAACAAAATGAATGAGACGGCCAAGTGAAACGATTGAGACTTTGTGGGAAGAAATCATGGCTGGGCAAAAATTGAGCAGCCTCTTTCTTCCAGCGATTACAATTTAACCTTATTCTCCTGTAATGCCGAAATTATAACAGACCTTCCCCGTTCACCAGTCGTCAATACTTCTTCCGTTTCTTCCGCCACGGACCGAGAAATAATGCTCAGGGCGACAAAGCAAAAATAAAAGGCACCACAACGTAAGCTTTCCAGATGTAATTGAGTTATCAGGTCACCAAAGTTTCAATAATTACGTTTGTACATTATTTTATGTCACTTTTCATAGAAATATAATGTGTCCTACACAGCGGAACTTCACTGACTGAAGCAATAATTGCAGTGAACGTTCATACTAATTCGACAAGAATGCACAGTGGCTCTGGGAGGGCACTGGCCACCGAGTTTGAAGGGATGCAGCGAATCTCTGAACATACAAATTGTCAGTCAGAATCGCAACCAACAGATGTCGGCTTGTGGGAGGTAATTCTGAGCTTTAACTGAAGCACTCCAAAGTAAACGTGGAAATGACCATTAGATATGTCGTCACAGTTGTGTTCGCAACATTACTAGTGAATTTGGGCAGCTGTACTGTAAAGGAAAATAAGTGTTCCAAGTTCTGCATAAAGTGATACTCCACATTGGTGCTGGAGTCCTTCATGACCTTGAGTGCACGCCGTTTTCATTCTGGCTTCCAAATGAGCCGCGCATTTATTTGTGCATAATTGACATTCCTTGCTTTCAGTCTGCCCACTGATGTTTCATGTTTCTCCTCTTCAGTAAAGTTAGTGCATGGCCTTGTCTTCTGTCAAACTGATGTCTTTGGTACTGCCGCCCATAACCCCACCCCGGTGACCCCATATCTTTCCCTCTCTCCAGTTCACCACATGAAAATCAAGTCCATATTTAATGTTTCATTCTATGCTTAGTGAGAATATCTAATCCGGTGATTGCACACTTCAATGACCCGAGTTTAGATATAATTGAAAAGGCTGCACTGTGTGCAAGCAACCTGATATTGGTCAGAGTAACAGTGCAGTCTGTGTGGTTGTGTGTTGAAGCATGTTTATATTAAATGTGAGTAGCAATTGAAATATATTTGTGAGAGGCAAATGATGGAATTGCTACAGAAGGACTTTTTGCTTAGATTACTGCCGCAGAAAACAAGATATAGTCCTTGAAGCTCAACCTATACCATAACAAATCAGTTCAAATAATTGCAACGTATTGAATATTAATCACTAGAGAAAGAATCTACAGACCCTAGCTAAGGCTTTGAATTCCAATATATGAATCTCGCCACAGTCGAGTTGGTTTATCAAAAATCTATAAATAAACGTCCAATGATTGCCATGAAACTCTCGTGTATTGCTGCAAAACCAACATTTCGTCCATGAATGATTTTATGGAAGGAAATCTCCCAATCATACCTGGTCTTGCTTACGTGTGATTGAAAGTCCACATCATTGTGGATGAAGCTTAACTGACCTCGGAAAAGCCGTGACACGTCGCTCAGTTTAATGCTAGTTGGTGATGGGCAGCACATGCCGGCCTTGCCAGCGACGTCCACATCGCATGAAGTGATAAATACACTGCAGCGATTCGGTATAGCAAGTGTACAACATAAAAATGTTCATTCAACAGTTTACATCGAAATAATTTGCAACCCAGCAGAACATGTCTGCTCCTAACAGTTCCCCAATTGACTCTGCCGACTTTCAGTCCTGGGAATGCGCGCTCTTGTTGCTGATTGGCCAACGTTTGGACGATTGCACTCCATTTGTTGCGGCGCGGTCGCATGGTCTGAAAAATCATCTCGTAAAGGTGTCACGCTAAGAAACACCTTCCCTCCGAACTCTGTGAGCCACAACTGTGATGAAACAAACGATAATAATAGCTACAGGCAGCAAGATTAATGGGGGTGGGTGCGGGGTTTTGGTGGGTAGGGGGTGGGAGTGGGTGGCGGCGATTGGGTGTCGGTCATAATGTCGTTCAGTTCTGAGACTCCGGACACTGGAAGAGCGATGCAACCCTGCCAGCGGTGCTTCAGCAGTCGAAGGTATATGATCCACACAAGAAGCGAATAGAGTCGCTGCCTCTGATGCTAGGCCGTTGCTGACCCCTTCTGGTGTCTCGTTCACAGAATACAAAGATTCGCTGGTCCAAAACTGGGCATCGACAGTCTCAAGTTCGCAAGCTGGTTTGGATGAAACCGATACTGGACCCACTTGATGTGATTTGATTTATTATTGTCTCATGTATTAACATACAGTGAAAAGTGTTGTTTTTTGCACGCTATACAGACAAAACGTACCTTTCATAGAGAAGGCATTGAAAGAATGCTCCACCCTCTTACACAGGTGGCCGACATGCTTCTTCACTCGAAGGCCCTGTGTCTCTAGGACATTCAAAACCGACTTGTCTTCTCTACGACTCTTCTTGACACGCAGGAGGTTCCGCAACCAAAACTCCTTTTCAAAACGAGGTCATCAACACTAAAGGACTGTCTTTTTCCTGAGAGTCATGGTACTCTTTCTGAGAGGCTTGCTTAACCTCTTCCCTTCTCGACAATTGGCGAACATTACGTCTAAGCAAGTACGCAGCCACTGACCCATTAGCAGTCCTGCAAACGTCACCCCAGTGGTGAAATGAAGTGGAGTGCTGCAGGGCAGCAAATGCTTGAAAATCCAAATAGCAACAGTCTATAAGCCTGCTTCTTAATATCTTCACGGCCCTCTCCTCCAACCTATGTCAGGCAGCATTGTCGAGGACCGCCCTGACACAACCGATGTCATTATGCTTCACAAAAGTCGGAAGTTTGTCAGCCATAAATCCCGTTCGATGTTCTGTTACCAACACTTGAGGATGACCATGGATAGTGAAGATTCAACTCAGTTTATCAGCAGTAGATTTAATGATGGCGGATCACATGAGCTGACACTACAACCACTTGGAGTGGGCATCTACAAGGATTAAGAACATGTGCCACAATTTAGTATTACCAAACTCGTTTTGGAAAGGATATTTGCTGCCAGAATATCCTGTTTGCCAAGGAGACTTATGGAGAAGTCAGGGCTGCTTTCGTATATCCAAGAGGCACAGGGCCTTCGAGTGAAGAAGCATGTCGGTCATTTGCGTAAGAGGGTGGATGCAGCTCCGGAAGGCAAGTGGGTCCAGTTTCGGCTTCATTCAAACCAGCTTGTGAACTTGACACATTCGATGCCCACATTTGGACCAAGGTAACCTCCGAATTCTGTGGACGAGCCTCAAGGAGGGGCCTGCAATGGCCGAGTATGAGGGGCAGCTAATTCATTCGCTTCTTCTGCGGATCAAGTACCTTCGATTGCTGAAGGGCCGCTGGCAGAGTTGCATCGTTTTGCCAGTGTCGGGAGTCCCTGAATGGGCAAACATTGTGTACGTTACCTGACAGCCGCCGCCCCATCTCCCTCCCATATTAAGGGCCCAGCAAAATCTATATGAAGCTCAACCACGGACGACATGTCCGTTCCCACGGGTTCAGTTTCAATATTGGAGCCTTTGCTTTGTCTGAAACGTTTCCAAAAACGCAATTATGTTCAATTTCTCTTTCATGTCAGGCTTCCAGATGTATTTTCCGGCCAACATTCCCACTCATGTGTGGCCAAGATATGCATCAGCTTGGAGCACTGGCCATCGCTCCTGGGGTGATGCAACGGAATGCCGCCAACTCCTCCACCCTCCTGCACCCCCTCCCCCCCCCACCCCTCCCCACAATGGCACTCCCAGCTTTGCGCGTTATGTTATTCCTGCATTATAAACGTCTTCATTTACTCTGCCTTGTCGAAGTGCCAGCCTAACTGCACCATTTTCTGACCTGCAATAGCAATGGCTCGCTTTGTGTCCATTACATAATGTGGACATCTGAGACAGTAAGAAGTTTAACAACAACAGGTTAAAGTCCAACAGGTTTATTTGGTAGCAAAAGCCACACAAGCTTTCGAAGCTCTAAGCCCCTTCTTCAGGTGAGTGGGAATTCTGTTCACAAACAGAGTTTATAAAGACACAGACTCAATTTACATGAATAATGGTTGGAATGCGAATACTTACAACTAATCAAGTCTTTAAGAAACAAAACAATGGGAGTGGAGAGAGCATCAAGACAGGCTAAAAAGATGTGTATTGTCTCCAGACAAGACAGCCAGTGAAACCAGCAGGGTCTCCACATTGTGAAAACCAACACTATCTTCTTTAGCACAAGTGGTCACCATGCGGCATATGGCAGTGGGAGGTGACAAAGCACAACTGTATGAGGGATTTATGTTCCCGCCCGATGCAGGAATGTACAGTTGTCTGCTGTCAGAAGCAAGACACCTCTTTGCACTTTAGCCGAGGCAACAGGAGGCAGTGGCATATCTCAAGGAAAAGCCCCAGCAATGGCTTTTGTTCTGACAGGAGTGGGGCCTACAGATGCACTGGTAAAATTCCTTCAAATCATACATGCTTGCTAGGCTTTTTCTGTTGAATTGTAACTATCTTTTCTCAGCATGTGACGACGTTCTCCAAGCAAACACATGTGATCTCGCCACCCCATCTGTAATTCTGTGGAATAGCACTTCTCCAATTCCGTACAGTGACGCACACAAGTGACTACTAATTGTTTGCTCGGGTGCAAGTGAATGAGCATGCCGTTGATTGCGAAGCCTACTTTACTTGGGTTGAAGCCCTTTGTCTGCATGCCTCCCCACTTCCAGCGTTGATGTTATTTTAAAAGCTGGTGTGCGTGGCCATGGTGATTGGTCCATTCGGCAGGGGCCTTCAATGTGAATTGAATATTTCCTGGAAGGAGATCAATTCTATCGCGATCTTCGACGCACGTGCTGCCTTAATAGTTTTCGCCTTGTATTCGAGGGGATGCAAACCCTATTCATCCACTTTGAAACCGAGGTAGGTAATCTAATCAACTAAAAGGGTAGATGTGCCTTATGTTAAATATATGCCATCTTATTTAATACTGTTCAGGACCTTTATGTGGAGAAAGTTCGATAACAGTATGGGCTGTGCAGGGAAGATTGGCTATTTGAGATGGTGCACATCTGTCCATAAGCTAAAGAAGTCAGTTCCTAATCTGATTTTGAAATAGTCAAACCCGAAACCAAAGGGGACTTACTGTGTGGAGCGTTTGAAAGGCCCCGGGAAGAATTTAGGTGTAAGTTAATGCAACTACACTGTGGGTCAAAACAGTCGGATCTACCAGAGTCCACCCAAAAGGGACCAGTCATATATCTAATTCTATTAGATTAAAGGAGGCAATACTTACCCAAACATCCAATGGTATTTATTCGTTCTGTGGAAATAAAGCATATCCTTGGTTCCCTATTCGATGGAAGGGGTCGTGTTAACTTGGATGTGTGGTCCCATACATATAGCACACTCAGAAAAGTCTTCCCTTGCCAAGACATCGACGGGCAATTTCATAAAGAGAACGATTCTTTGGCGTACTGTTTCCTAGCTGTGGAGTGGCTAAAGACATTTCTTTATTTTGCGCTCCATTTTGGAACAAGTAGCCAATGACACAGCTGCTGTCCTAACTGCAATAAACAATGAGATGGTTGTCATGCGTAATATGGTGTTTCAGCATCGATTGGAATTGGATTATGTTTTGTCAGAGAGAGGTGGGACATGTGCAGTGATTGTTTCAGAGTGTTGTATCTACATACCAGATAGTACAGAAAACATAACTATTCTGGCTGCTCACAGCAGATGCCGGCGTTGGACTTGGGTAAACAGTAAGAAGTTTAACAACACTAAGTTAAAGTCCAACAGGTTTATTTGGTAGCAAAAGCCACACAAGCTTTCGGAGCTCCAAGCCCCTTCTCACCTGAAGAAGGGGCTTGGAGCTCCGAAAGCTTGTGTGGCTTTTGCTACCAAATAAGCCTGTTGGACTTTAACCTGGTGTTCTTAAAGTACTTACTGTGCTCACAGCAGGACAGAGGCGCAGAAACTTAAACAACCGTCATTGTTTACCATGGGTGCATGGCTATTAGAATGGCTGGGTGCTGTGGAAACATCAATCCCACAAGGGATTGCAATAATTTTCATGTTGATCTTGGCATTGATCTTACACGTTAATGTGTCTGTGCAAGGCTGTCCAAGTCCACAGAAGGGATGTTACATAATTTGGGCAGAGACTTTTGGAAATAAACAGTTTCCCATGGAACAGTGGATAAATAAAATAACGAGTTCAATGAAGAATGCTTTGCTGCATGTTTATTTCGGTAAGAATGCTACGAGCACTTTGCATTGTGCTAACGGTTTTTTTTTCCCGTTCTGTGTATCGTATACACACAGTTATTTACTTCAGCGGATTGACATTAAAAGTGCTGACACAGCTACCAGAGTAAAAAAAAACACAAACGTTACTGTAAACCCAAATGTCCGAGGCAATTTAATTAAGAAAAAGGCAAATATGGCGAGAGATATGTGTCAAATATCGAAGAGGCTTTAATTTAGGCACAAATAATGTATTTCTTTATTCTAGCTGGATATAAAGCTTGATTTTAGAATAGAAGATTATCGTTGTTTTTTATTTTCTAAATCTATTAGGCTTAAATATACCTACAACGTTTTAATTTTTAAACCTGAATAGACTAGTAGGCAAATGATGTGGTTACATCCTGTCAGTAGTTGCAAATAATAGAATTGCGATGATGATCTTCTGAAGCTTGGTGAGCAAACATGCGATTATTTACATATTCAATCAATGTTGGAATTGCGACATATTATAAGAGCATATTAGTATTGCATATTAATATACTGCCGTGCCACAGTACATTACTTGAGAGAATGGAATGCTATTCAATAACTGCTCTTTCAATTGCATTCAAGAGGTCGACTACATAGATAATCCATTTAATAAAATCTGATTTTGGATATAAAGACTGATCGGAATGGTAACCAATTTTCCGAGATATATATACACATTGAATGTGACAATACTTACATAAGAACGTAAGAACATAAGATCTAGGAGCAGGAGTAGGCCATCTGGCCCCTCAAGCCTGCTCCGCCATGCAATAAGATCATGGCTGATCTTTTTGTGGACTCAGCTCCACTTACCCGCCCGCTCACCATAACCCTTAATTCCTTTACTGTTCAAACATTTATCTATCCTTGCCATAAAAACATTCAATGAGGTAGCCTCAACTGCTTCACTGAGCAGGGAATTCTACAGATTCACAACCCTTTGTGTGAAGAAGATCCTCCTCAACTCAGTCCTAAATTTGCTTTCCCTTATTTTGAGGCTATGGCCCCAAGCTCTAGTTTTACCCGCCAGTAGAAACAATTTCCCTGCTTCTATCTTATCTATTCCCTTCATAATCTTATGTTTCTATGAGATCTCCCCTCATTCTTCTGAATTTAAATGAGGATAGCCCCAGTATACTCAGTCTCTTCTCATAAGCCAACCCTCTCAACTCCGGAATCAACCTAGTGAATCTCCTCTGCACTCGTTCCAGTGCCAGTATATCCTTTTTCAAGTAAGGAGACCAGAACTGTACACAGTACTCCAGGTGTGGCCTCACCAGGACCTTTTCCAGCTGCAACATAACCTCGCTGTTTTTAAACTCCATCCGTCTATCAATGAAGGACAAAATTCAATTTGCCTTCTTAATTACCTGCTGCACCTGCAAACCAATTTCTCGAGATCCCTGTACAAGGACACCCAGGTCCTTCTGCACAGCAGCATGCTGCATTTTTTTACCATTTAAATAATAGTCCATTTTGCTGTTATTCCTACAAAATAGATGACCTCACATTCACCAACATTGTACTCCATCTGCCAGACCCTCGCCCACTCACTTAGACTAAATATATTCCTTCGCAGACTTTCAGCGCCCTCTGCACACTTTGCCCTTCACCCATCTTAGTGTCATCTGCGAATTTTGACACACTATACTTGGTCCCCAACTCCAAATCATCTCTGTAAATCATAAACAATTGTGGTCCCAACACTGATCCCTGCGGCACACCACTAGTCATTGATCGCCAACCAGAAAAACACCCATTTGCCCCCAGTCTTTGCCTTCTGTCAGTTAACCAATCCTCTATCCATGCTAATACATTACCTGTAACACCATGCACCTTTATCTTACGTAGCAGTCTTTGGTGCGGCACCTTGTCAAATGCCTTCTGGAAATCCAGATTCCACACATCCACAGGTACTCCATTGTCCACTGAACATGTAATGTTATCAAAGAATTCCACCAAATTAGTCAAACATGACCTTTCCTTCATGAACCCATGCTGCGTCTTACCAATGGGACAATTTATATTCAGATGTCTGGCTATTTCCTCCTTGATGATAGTTCAAGCATTTTCCCTACTACAGAAGTTAAGTTAACCGGCCTATAGTTACCTGCTTTTGTCTACCTCCTTTTTTTAAACAGTGGTGTCACATTTGCTGTTTTCCAATCTGTGGGAACCACCTCAGAGTCCAGCGAATTTTGGTAAATTACCACTGGTGCAATTGCTATTTCTCCCGCCATCTCTTTTAGCACCCTGGGATGCATTCCATCAGGACCAGGAGACTTGTCCAGCTTTAGCACCATTTACTTGCCCAACACTACGTCTTTCGTGATAATGATAGTTTCTAGATTCTCACCTGTCATAGGTTCTCACCTGCCATACTTGATGAAATTGTAAAATGTGCGTTCCTGTTGACAATCTGCGTCCAGGAACAATTAACATAATCTGTTTTTCTTACTGCGCATCACACTATTCTATCTCTTCTCTAATATTATCAATAGTTTCTTTGGTCTGGTTTAGAATAAGTTTCAGTTAACATTCACGACAATGAATTATCGCCGAAAATATAGAATTATTGACGGACAGAATTGCGTGATGATCGGTTCATTTGTTTTTTTCACTTCTGCTTCTGATAAAGGCTTCCTTACATTTACCTTGTCTCAAAAGCAAATTGCACAATTTTCGAAAGTGCTCTGTGCGTGAATGTAACAGCTTCATGTTGATAACTCAGCACCTTCCGAAATATATTGCATCATCAAAACCATGAGCAGATCAGTAAAACGCAATAGCAATCGTAAATAACTCAGTTTGAAATGAGGGAATAAGGGCTCTTCCCGTAGAATAAACAAGGACGCAGAGCAGCGAAAAAAAGAAACGAAGATCGTTCCAAGGGAAGCATTATTTGTAAATGTTGATAAGCGGCCAGAACTGAAATTAAAAAAGCGTCTTCAGCGACTTTTCAAGTCATCATTTTTACAGCTACAGATTGTGTTCTCCAGAATTGAATAGAGGTAATTTTTCTTTATGAACAAATACTTCTAGAAACCAAAATGCACTGTTCATTGCAATTGCAATCGGTATCATATGACTGTGATGCTTCCAGAAGTGGCAAATAATTCAACTGCATTAAAACTTTTAGAAAACCTGTGTAAACACATCATGCTTAAGAGAGAAATGACATGAAGAGGAACATTAAATTGGTTGCCACACGACGAATCAATGTTATGCGATTCTGGTATCTGTGTAGATAACCTCTGTTGCTCTGCTTGGCATCGTTGTACTAAGCTGAGCATGTTCTGTATTTGCCTCATTGGATTTCGGTTTCCGAGTTTTCTTGAAGCCACTCAGATCAAGAGAAGCATAGGTCAGCTTGTTATCAGTGGTGAGTTGCTCCATCTGTGAAGTCAACAATGGAGAATGTTGTTAGCTCATCATTTTATTTATCTGCCAACAAAATTGCATCAATGTTCATTCAAAAAGAGTGAAAATAACATACATGGGAACATTGGAACAGGGCGAATTATTTAGCGCCTCGTGACTCTGTCGCCCTTGAATTTACACGCGCGGCACGTATCTATTAATACATTGTTTCGGGGAACAATTCGAACAAAACCAATTCGCGTGTTTGTAAGCAATCCCACAAAGGTTAGAACTTTTCCCTCCCTCTAGAATTTGTTCCTAATTCCACTCCTGAAATTTGTAGCTATATGTTTTTTAGACAATGTCGCTGTGTCCCCAGAATATCTCTCCAAACGGATGAAATAGCACAGCTCTTCAAGCCTTTCCTTCTTTCCTTGAACAGGTTTAGAATAACTCCTATGTTTTGGATGTGGAGATGCTGGCGTTGGACTGAGCTGGGTACAGTAAGAAGTCTCACAACACAGGTTTATTTGGTATCACGGGCTTTCGGAGCGCTTCCACTTCATCAGGTGAGTGGGGAGGTGGGTTCACAAAGACGGCATATATTGACAGAGACTCAATTGCAAGAGAATGCTTGGAATACAAGTCTTTACAGACAACCTAGTATTTGCAGGAAGAAACAATGCGAGTGGAGAGAGGGATAATCACAGGTTAAAGAGATGTGAATTGTCTCAAGCCAGGACAGTTGGTAGGATTATTCATAGAATCCCTACAGTACAGAAAGAGGCCATTCGGCCCATCGAGTCTGCACGGACCACAATCCTACCCAGGCCCTACGTCCATATCCCTACATATTTTAGCCACTAATCCCTCTAACCTACGCATCTCAGGACACTAAGGGGCAATTTAGCATAGCCAATCAACCTAACCCGCGCATTTTTGGACTGTGGGGGGAAACCGGAGCACCCGGAGGAAACCCATGCAGACACGAAGAGAATGTGCAAACTCCACACAAACACACACAACTCCATACACAAATTGCGCAAGCCCAGGCCAAATGGTGGGGTTACATGGAGTGTGACATATAGACGGTTGAAGCCGTCTTCATGTGTGTGAACTGGGGTATCAGTTTCTGCTCGGCGATTCTGCGTTATCATGTGTCTTGAAGTCTGCCTTGGAGAACGCTTACCTGAAGATCGAAGACTGAATGTCTTTGGCTACTGAAGTGTTCCACGACAGGAAGGGAACATTCCTGTCTGGTGATTCTCGCATGGTGTCCGTTCATCCCTTGTGGCACACGAGACACACGACAATGCAGAATCCCCGAGCCAGAAACTGATAGCCAAGTGCCACACGCATGAGGACAGCCTCAAACGGGATCTTGGGTTCGTGTCACACTACATGTAACCCCCACCATTTGGCCTGAGCTTGCAAAATCCTATTAACTGTCCTGGCTTGAGACAACTCACACCTCTTTAATCTGTAATCACTCTCCCCATTCGCATTATCTGTACCTGTAAAGACTTGATTACCTCCAAAGTCTCGCATTCCAACCATTATCTTGCAATTGAGTCACTGTCTATATATGCCGCCTTTGTGAACACTCCTCCCCACTGGTGAAAGAGAGCAGCGTTCCAAAAGCTTGTGATACTAAATAAACCTGTTGGACTTTAACCTGGTGTTGTGAGACTTCGTACTGTCCTATATTTGTGTCATCAAGAAATTTCAATGTGTGGTGTTCTATTTCATGAAGTCTTGAATAAATCCCATGAATTTTCAAAGTCTCAACATAGCCCTACCAGAATAAACCAGTTATATCCGGGCAATCGGAGTGTTTACCTATTATTGTTCATATCTGTCGACTACCATTGTGCAAATGTGCATGCCATGTAAATAATTTCATTTAATGCTACTTCACAGTGCCTAGGAGCCGTGTTCGATTCCAGCCTCGGCAGATCATTTGTGTGGCTGCTTGCTCTAGGTCTGAGGCATTCAAGTCAGGCGAGCCTGACCTAACCAAGAAAGCCATAAACGACCTAAGGAGATCCATCAATGATGCCAAAAGACAGTTCCAGATCAAGCTAGAGTCCCAGGCCAGCCACACAGACCCCCGCCGACTATGGCAACGTTTGCAAGACATAACAGGCTGTAAGATGAAGGCATATAAAATCAGGGCTCCTACGCACCGCTCCCTGAGGAGCTCAATGCATTCTATGCCTGTTTTGAGCAAGAAATCAGTGAGAGCGTGCCCTCCACCCTTGAAGTCTTGGATGAACCTGTACATGAGGTCACCATTGCCGCTGTCAGAGCAGCTTTCTCGAAGGTCAACCCACAGAAAGCGACTGGTCCGATGGGGTACCCAGATGAGCACTCAGATCCTGCATGATCAGCTGGCAGGGATATTCGCAGACATCTTCAAACTCTCCTTTCAATAATCTTAGGTCCCTATCTGCTTCACGAAAACGAGCATGATCCCGGAACCAATGAAAAGCCATGCAGTGTTCCTCAATGACTATCATTCAATGGCTCTGACATCCATCATTATGAAGTGTTTCAAACGCGAGTCATGGCACGAATCAATTCCAGCCTCCCAGACTGCCTGGATCCACTACAGTTTGCCTACTGCCGCAACAGGTCCACAGCAGAGCCATCCCCCTGGCCCTGCACTCAACCCTGGAACACCTAGATAACAAAGACCGATGTTAGACTCCTATTTATTGACTACAGCTCAGCCGTCAACACCATTATTCCTATGAAATTCATCTCCAAACTCCGTGGCCTGGGCCTCCGCTCCTCCCTCTGTGGCTGGATCCTGAACTTCCTAACCCGTAGACACAATCATTAAGGATAGACAACAACATCTCCTCCACGATCACCCTCAACACCAGTGCCCCCCAAGGCTGTGTTCTCAGCCCCCTACTATACGTCTTATTTACCTATGACAGTGTGGTCAAATTCCCCTCCAACTCAATTTTCAAGTTTGCTGACGACACCACCAGAGTGGCTCAGATCTCAAACAATGACGAGACAGAGTACAGGAATGAGCTGGAGAATCTGGTGAACTGGTGCGGGGACAACAATCTCTCCCTCAATGTCAACAGAGCGAAACCGATTGTCATCAACTTCAGAAAGCATAGAGGAGAATATGTCGTTGTCGATATCAATGTGGACGAAGTAGAAAGGGTCAAGAGCTTCAGATTTTCAGGTGTCCAGATCACTACCAACCTGTCCTCTTCCTCCCGTGCCGACGCAATAGTAAAGGAAGCCCAGCAACGCCTCCACTTTCTCAGAAGATTAAGGAAGACTAAGGAAATTTGGCATGTCAGCTACAACTGTCACCACCTTCCACAGCTTGCTATGGCTCCTGCTCTGGCCAAGGCCACAAGAAAATACAAAAGGTTGTGAATGTAACCCAATCCATCAAGCAAACCAGCCTCCCATCCATTGACTCTGTCTACACTTCCTGCTGTCTCGACAAAGCAGCCAGCATAATTAAGGGCACCATGCACCCCGGACATTCTCTCTTCCACCTTCTTCCATCGGGAAAAAGATAGAAAAGTCTGAGGTCACATGCTAACGGACTCAAGAACAGTTTCTTCCCTGCTGCCATCAGACTTTTGAATGGTCCTACCTTGCATTAAGTTGATCTTTCTTTACACCCTAACAATGACTGTAACTCGACATTCTGCACTTTCTCGTTGTCTTCTCTATGAATGCTATGCTCTGTCTGTTTAGTGCACAAGAAACAATACTTTTCACTGTATGCTAATACATGTGACAATAACAAATCAAATCAAATCAAATTCATTCTCCCCATGTCTGCATGAGTTTCCACTGGGTGTTACAGTTTCCTGCTATCGGTTCTATCCTGTGTGTTAAGTAGAGTGACCATCTCAAATTGTCCCTGAGTGTCTCAAGATGTGTAGGTTAGATGGTTTAGTCTTAGTGAATGTGAACGCCTGTATAATGCCTTCTATTCGGATTTTCGTGTCGACCTGATGGGCGGAATGCCTCTTTCTGCATTGTCGGAATTATGTAATTAAATTTAACTTTAGTTCAATTGTCGCTAATGCCTTTTATTATCAGAAGCGTTTTGATAATCCATATAGTTACCAGCCACCGCATTTCTCTTTCCACTCATTCAGCAACTTCTGGAAAAGTGTCAATCACTTTGGTCAGCTATTACCTGCTATAATCCAGCGGTTTGATTCTGTTAATTTCAAAGTTTTCGGTCACTTTATGCATAATTATAAAATTGAATAATTTCCCGAAAAGAAAGGATAAGATAGCTGATATAAAATTTGGTAGAAGGATCGCACTTAATGGAACAGCGTGAAGGATAGGCTTTTGACGCACGTTTATGCTATGTTTATCACCGTGCTTTGTCAAACGCTGTCCATTTCTCTAGCGGGTTAACTCTCCTGTTTATAACCAGCCGCGAGTGACTGTCTATGTGGAGTTCGCACATTTTTCCGTTGCCTGTGTCAGTTCCTTCCGATTGTTCCAGTTTCCTTGTACATTCCAAAGATGTGCAGGTTACCTGGAATGGCCATGGTAAATTGTCCCTCAGTATTAGGGAGATTAGGGGGATAATTAAGTGGGATTACTGGGATAACGTCTGGATGGGATTATGGTCGTACTAGGCTTGATGAGGCGAATGGCCTCTTTCTGCACTGTAGGGATTCTTTCATTCGAAGACAGCGGAACTCTTCGAACCTAATGCAATTTAAACATTAGTTCATCCTCTGCTCTATCTATAAACAGACGAACAGATAAAATCCGTTTTTAAACTGGTTTCCAAATTATATAAAAAACTAGATGGAAAGTTGAAACGTTGATGTCGAATGTTGACAATTTGTGACAATACGCACCGGAATATTTATATATTCTGTTTGATTTACAGGGCATTTCACTTCCACTGTTTTGGAAACTGACTGAAGTGTGGCTTCGATCACTTCTGATACCTCCCTGTGAAGACTTTCTTTACATTGAGCTGAGACAATGCAGTTTCTGGCCTGCAATCTGATGTGGCACATTCCGAGCATCCACTCATGCATTGATATTCGCAAAATCATCAACAGAAGAAACTGCACAACTTTCAATAACTGGTCTCCGCTGTTCATGATCTACGCATACACTTCCGAAAAATACAGTACACACACTATCGTCGGAACTGGAGTTGTATTTCTTCAGAACACTACCGTTTCCTCGGTTTCTTCATTTTATTTAGTGTCACAGTGGACTTGCATTAACACGGCAATGAAGTTACTGTGAAAATTCCCTATTCGCCACAAGAACGGCGCCTGTTCGGATATACTGAAGGAGAATTTAGCATTGCCAATGCACCGAACCAGCACGTCCTTTGGGCTGTGGGAGGAAATTAGAATACGCGGAGGAAACCCACGCAGACGCGAGGAGAACTGGCAGACTCGGCGCAGACGGTGACCCAAACCAAGAATGAAACCCGAGGCCCTGGCGCTGAAGCAGCAGTGCTAACCACTGTGCCACTGGGCAGCCTTTTCACAAGGGTTACATATATTTGTGAACGTTTGTGAGTAGAAAAAGAAATGTAAAATTAATTTGATCAACGTGGAGTTTAAGTGCAATGATTCAATGGCGTATCATTTATTATTTTATTTAACATACATGAGCAAACATGATATGAAATTACCTGCTGTTCACGAAGTTCTGAAGTATCCACATATCGGCACAGTCCTGATAAGGAATTAAAATATTATTCCGCCATGAATTTCAATTGATCAGCAACATTCTAAAGAAGGACAATCTGGCTGATTCCATTAAAAACTTGGGCATTTGTATGAAAATATTATTTGGAAACGCAATCCTCCAACAATAAACGACTAAAACAGTGGGACGAGCGATGATTTTCTTTTCCAAATATATGTCAAATATTAATTAAATGATAATGTAAACTGCATTGATTAGTCACAAGTAACGCTGACATTAACACTGCAACGAAGTTACTGCAAAATTCCCCGAGGCACCACAGTCCGGCGCCTGTTCGGGTCAATGCGGCCTAACCAACTCATCTTCCAGAATGATGGGAGGAAACCAGAGCACCCGGGGGAAACTCCATGCAGACACTGGGAAAACGCGCAAACTTCACAGAGTTAGCGACCCAAGCCAGGAATCGAACCCAGCTCCCTGGCGCTGTGAAGCAGCAGTGCTAGCCACTGTGCTACCGTACCGCCCGTTTGGTGCGTCTATAATGGTAACAAAACTGCAAAGACAGTTTAGGACTCAGACGACAAGAACAATAACTGCTTCATAGTGCCTGACTTCTACTGTTCCAGGTAACAATTTTGTTTAAACTGCATCTCAAAGTGAGGCAAATATAATTCAATTAAGTTACCACGAAGCAAAATATAGAGGATACTTTATAAATTCCCCGAGGCACTGGACTTAACAAATGAACGTGACTGCATTTTACAAATCGAATGTCATATATTTTTTAGCTTTCACTCAAATTATTCAATGTCATACATTTGACGATCTTGAGGTTACTCTGGAATAAAGACCTATTTACCTTTTTTATTTCGGTGACAGTAGCTTCCAGTGATGGCGATCATCAGTAGAAATATGAATGCACCTGCAGTACTCATATAAATAACTTGATAGTTGAACAGGAATTTAGCACCTGATTGACAACGAAAAATAATGACAGGAACCATATTAAGTAAGTAATGTTCTATCTATCTAACTATATTATGACTGAAGTAGAATAGATAAAGCCGTGTGACACAGTGGCACAGTGGTACAGTCGTTAGCCTAACTGTTAGAGGGACCAGGGTTCAATTTCGATCTTGGGTGATCTCTGTGTGGCGTTTACACATTCTCTGCAAAACTCCATGGGTTTCCGCCGGGCGTTGCTGTTTCCTCCCACAGTCCAAAGATATGCAGGTTAGGTTATTTTTTTAGGTTATTTTTTTAGGTATTGGATAGCTGACCCCAGATAAATGTATGGATTACATGGATAGTGCAGTGGCGAGAGCCTGGGTGGGATACTTGGTCAAAGCACCGGTGTTGACTCCGTGGGCCGAATGGCCTTTTTTGCACTGTAGTGTTTCTATGATAATGGCAGGAGGATTCTGAATGGCACTCGATTAATGGCGACAATTTCCATGTCAGGAAACGCCGATAAATCAGCAAATGTTCCTAAGAGATATATAACGTAATGGACAGTTGGTGTGGTGCGGTGGCACAGTGGTTAGGACTGCTGCCTCACAGCACCAGGGACCCGGATTTAATCCCCAGCTTTGAACACTTATTGCATGTTGTCCCCGTGTCTGTGTGGGTTTCTTTTGGGTGCTCCAGTTTCCTCCCACATTCCGAAAGACGCGTCCGTTAGGTGCATTGACCATGCTAAATTCTCCCTCAGTGTTCCCCAGCAGGAGCCGGAGTGTGGCGACTCGGGGATTTTCACAGTAACTTCATTGCAGTGTTAATGTGAACCGACTAGCGACACTAAAAAATAAAATAATAATTGTTTCATCTAGCAGCGCTAACTAAAAGCGGGGCACTTGGAGACTAAACATTTCTGGGTAATAGTTTTTTTTAAAGAAGAAGTAATTCCGGGTAATGAAGGTTTATTTAGAATAGCGATATGAATGGTTACAAACTCAGGAGATAAACATTTATGTTCAGGGTTGGTGCATAGATGAAAAAGCAAGCGTCAGAACACCATGTTAGAAGTATCTTCAAACCCGGCTCCCTTCAAATTTAATGGTTCGGGCGATAAATATCGCACATTTAAAAGCCCTTATAACAAGGATAATGTTCTTGGGCGACTTTTATTTCTGAATTGGTTCAGCAAACCCAAGTGGGAAATATAGATTTCAGACCGAGTTCATGGAATGCATTCAGTAAAAACTTCCAGAATAATATGTTGGGATGCGATTTTCGAAGCAGACTTTGCTGTATTGCTCATCGGGTAATAAATGAAATTCAGGTCAGAGCCTTACTTAAGTGAGTTAATGGAGAAGAGTGGTGATCAGATGACAACATTTGTTTTTTACTTGTGCGTGGATATGTTCAAAACAAGGCCATTACATTTGAGGAAAATTTATCCCTGAGAAGTGGCTCTCGTGCATTGAAAAGTGGCACACATAACAGTGCTCTGTAATAAACAAAGAATGATGAAAATGTGGAACAAATTTTCAATTAGCTTCACAGCAACGAAGTATCGTTATTGACGTGAAAGAAACGATTCCTCGATTAAGGAGGCTGAATAGTGTGTTACACAAGGAAAGCCTCATGGAACAAATTATTGAGAGTGATTTTTTTCTAAGGTCGAATGTCGAAAAACGCAAAGTGGTAGCTATAATACATTTGCAAACAATTTCTTTCAATAAGACCGCTCTACTCTTTAGATTGCCACAGATGTCGATTTTTATGCCGGTGGTGTTCACAAAATAAATCAATAGCTCATATTCGGTGAGTAAGTGTAAGATTTTCAAGCTTTTTTAGCACCAGGCGGATTTTTGTTATTTCTTGCGGGGGGTGGGGGGGGGGGCGGTTGGTGGCGGGGGGATGGGAAGTCGATGCAGTTTATTCGCAATGGAATCAGTCAATTTAGTGTCTGGGTACTTAAGTGGGCAAGTGCACCATAATATGGGAACATGTTTAACCATCGGCATTGCTCATGGAGAAGCAGCAAAACCATTCCACGCTAGTAAATGTTGACAATCAAATTAATTTGTGTCCATTTGCGGGAAAGCCACGAATTAGGAAGGAAGCTGATGCGTTTATTTTGACGGCCGGATGATTATTTTATGCATCCTATGTATGTATGGAGGGTCTTAGCTAAGAGGAGAGATTGGGTAAACTGGGGTTGTTCTCCTTGAAAAGACGGAGAATGAGGGGAGATCTAATGGAGGTGAACAAGATTATGAAGGGGATAGATAGGGCGAACAGTGGGAAGCTTTTTCCCAGGTCGGAGGTGACGATCACGAGGGGTCACGGGCTCAAGGTGAGAGGGGCGAGGTACAACTCAGATATCAGAGGGACATTTTTTACACAGAGAGTGGTGGGGGCCTGGAATGCGCTGCAAAGTAGGGTGGTGGAGGCAGAAACGCTGATTTACCTGGATAGTCACATGAGCAGTCTGGGAATGGAGGGATACAAACGAATGGTCTCGTTGGACCAATGAGCGGCACAGGCTTGGAGCGCCGAAGGGCCTGTTTCCTGTGCTGTACTGTTCTTTGTTCATCCATGGAAGTTTTAACACAACATTGAGATGCGGTAAAGTCTGAAGTTTGGTCAAATGTTTGGGTTCGTTACTTAATTATATGTCCATTGCATTCGAGGGAATGCAGTGAAGCAGGGTTGATTATGAAGTTCGGAACTGAAATTAATAGAGTGGGTTAATTACCATTTCATTAATTAATGGACCGTTATACCAATGGCTATTCAAATTTATTAATTTCCCATGTTTTGGGAATCATACATTATAAAGTATTGCCCGCAGCTAATAATTGACTCAAGTGTGGGCGTTTAAATTTGGTTTTAGAGAAAGGACCAAAGGAAAATTCGGTAGTTGAAATGTTAGCAGAGGCCTGCGGTTAGTCGGTGTGAGCAAATCTTCAAGATAATGGAGTTGTCTGCAGATAACTCAAATAAATTCGAAAGTAAAATGGTATAAAGAACAAAGAACAAGAACAAAGAACAATACAGCACAGGCACAGGCCCTTCGGCCCTGCAACCCTGTGCGGATCATATCCCCAACCAGACCATTCATTTGTATCCCTCTATTCCCAGTCTGTTCATGTGGCTATCTAGATAAGTCTTAAACGATCCCAGCGTGTCCACCTCAATCACCTTGCTTGGCAGTGCATTCCAGACCCCCACCACCCTCTGTGTAAAATACGCCCTCCTGACATCTGTGTTGAACCTTGCCGCCCTCACCTTGAAAATCCACGGCCCTTCCCTCGTCAATCCATTTTGTCACCTCCCCAAAAAGCTCAACCAAATTTGTGAGGCATGACCTCCCTCGTACAAAACCATGCTGTCTATCACTAATGAGATTATTCAGTTCCAAATGCACATATATCCTATCTCTAGGAATCTTCTCCAAAAATTTCCCTACCACGGATGTCAAGCTCACTGGCCTATAATTACATGGTTTATCCTTGCTACCCTTCTTAAATAATGGGACCACATTTGATATCCTCCAATCCTCTGGTACCTCACCTGTGTCCAGTGAAGAGACAAAGAATTCTGTTAGACTCCCATCAATTTCATCTTTTGCCTCCCTGAGGAGTCTAGGATAGATGCCATTCTGGCCCTGGGGATTTGTCTGTCTTAATGTTTCCTAAAAAACCTTACACTTCCTCCCTTGTAATTGAGATTTTTTCTAACGGGTCAACACATCGCTCTGAGACACTACCAGTCAACATGTCCCTCTCCTTTGTGAATACTGATACAAAGTATTAGTTTAGGATCTCTCCGACTTCCTTTGGTTCTAAGCATAATTCCCCTCTTTTGTCCCTGAGAGGTCCGATTCTTTCTAAAGTACAAACAAAACACACTACATAAGAAACTAAGGAGGTAACATCATCCAACTGCAATAATCAGGTTGGGTTTCGCGTTTTTGCCATGAAACGATTGAGGATCCCAGATAATTCAGCAGATTCTCTTTTTTTGGAAACAAACTATTTTGCTAAGTTACGTACAATTTCGGCTTTGAGAGTGCAGCTGCAATTTCTGAAACACTTAATTACAAAGCATAATTTTCTAAACTTGTGTAGAGTAACGTATTTAAGCTCCCTGACGAATCAACGAGTTACAACGAAAAGCTGCCGACTTGCTGGAGTTTGCATTCGCTTACGTTGGAGTTATGAACTGATTCCGAATCTACGCTACATGTCTGAAACGTATTTGAAGCTCGGTCGCGCCCCATCAATGTTAAATTACAATGTAAATGCACAGTAGTGTATCGCCAGTTTATTGAGTTGTTAACGATGTCGGTCCTTACCTTGCTTGGGGTTCAGAAGAGTAAATTCCACTTTAGCTGGGACAGGGAGTGTGACGTGAGAAACCTGACAGGTGTAAACAGTTGTGCTCCTGACAGGTTGCATCCTGTTTAATATACTTGAAACTTTATAAAGTCCATTTATGTTCAATGACTTGGTTGTCACTGTGCAGTTCCTGATCTCAATCCCATCTTTATACCAACTGAGATTCAGCACGTTTGGGTAAAACTCACTGGTTTCGCACAGGAGATCAAGGAAAGAAGAGTTTACTTCATGTACTTTGGAAAAAATCTTCAACGGAGTTGGTGGAACTGCGAAGGGTACAAAATAAAAAAAACGAATAATTTTATGGGTTAGTTTTCTCTTGATTGCACAAATTACATTTACTTTATCCGATGTGATCTCCTTGAGCGTTAAGTAACTGCAACAAATTTGTATTCCTTGCATGGAAATCATTTACCAATATATTTGTCAGTGTTTGAACATAGATTCGAGGGTTATTGGGAAATTGCAGGGAATCAGGACTAATAAATACACTTTACAAAGATGCAGCGCAAGCATAATTGACCCAATATCTCCCTTGTCTGTTGCATGTTTCTCTCACTCTGCAGCCTTTTAGTCCACGAACGGCCAATTCATATGACTTCAACAATCAAATTTGTAATTAATAAGAGGAACATAGCCCTTACCATATTCTTGCCAACAGGTAACTGGCAAAAGGAAATTCAGTCTCAACAAAATAATGTTTTGTAAGTTCCAATTGTTGGGAGATCTGTATAGATTCTTTTTCGTTAAGACTTCAAAAAGGGTCTTGTTGAGCAAATTGAAATAGGCGATGATCAAAGCTTGTTGATTCGTAATATATAGTACTATGGGGACATAACTATGGTGAAAACAATATCTATTCCGGGCCATAGGCTATAGTTGAATGAACTTTGGCTCTCCTCAAATGTTGGTTATAGTTAATTGAGTCCCTTGTATAATTGTGTTTTGGCAAGGTATCGTTTCTTAACATAGAAGGACTGTGAAAATCCACTCTAAGCATTCCTAACTTAAAGACTTCCATAGAGTTGTAAAATTTAATTTTGTGCAGACTTCATCAAATGTTTCGCTCGCGTTTGGTTCACACGTTTGTTAGACGGTTCAAATATTTATTGAGGGAACAATGCATTGATAAGAAATTGTGATATGGCTTTTATCCGGATAGTACTACTCGTTCATTTTAACGCGAAAGTAGGGGCATTGTTCGATCAGTTTCCGGGGCACTAAATGAAATTGAGGTTTGCTTATGTAAGAACCAATAAATCATGTCAAGTAGGTATGGCACTTTTCAACTCTACACCTGGAACAACGACTCTACATATCTTGGCACAACGACGTTCGCTGAACTAAACTATGTTACTCCTGCCTGAAAACATAAACAATACATAGGTGTGGCTATGTCTGTTCCAAATGGAGGCTTCGGTCAGGTTGCCCATAACCGGCAAGAGAATTTGATTGAATTTTCAAATTATATAAACAATTGTAATGTGAAAAATAATGGCAACACCACACTATCTATGAGCTTTCCTTTTCTTCGTGCCAGAACGTCACCTACCTGATACTTTGATCGTTGAGCCGGTTCCATTTGCAGTCCTGTTTTCCAAGGTTTTGACACCGCAGTAATACACACCGGCATCCGGGGCACTGATATTCAGGAGCTGAAATGAGGCACCCCCTTGCTTAAAGCGGAGAAATATCTTCCTGCTGTCTGAACTTCTGTGCAGAAATCCGTTTTCACCCAGTTTCCACCAGTAAACTTCCACATTTAAGGCATTTTGAAAAATAGGGAATGTGCAATAGAAGGTGACGTTTGTGCCCAAGAGAGCGTTCGTGTTTTCAGGAGCTTGAGAGACTTGGAAATTAGCGCGAATGCCAACTATCATAAAACAGAATAATGATTGTATGAAAGACACATAGTAGCAGTACAGTTTACAAGATAACAAACAGTCATGGGCAACAAACAACACAGGGAGAAATAAAACAACCTGTGCAAAAGATGGCCATGATCCGCATTAAAATACCAACATTGAGCACAGACATATTTGAGAACAGGCAGCCACGTCTTCTCTGCCAAACAGCACGGTGATTCGCATAGAGATATAATCATATACTCTGACGTGCACCAGAGGAAATGACACGAAATATCGCAGAACAGAATTGGAAATATCAATAGGCACGCTTAGCGTCACAGTGTCTGGCTGCGTTTTCCCAAGTCCCAGTCGAAAGGAAGAACGTTTCATTTAGCTCACAGCTCTCCAACTCATTCAACTGTGTTTCGGACTCAAACATTATTTAATAAAACACAATATTACGCTGACAGCATTTTTGTTCAATTGAACATAATAGTTCAAAGTGCGGTGTATGTTCTAAGGAATAATGGCAACTTAACTGGATGTATCAAATAAATATTGACGAAATAAGTATATACCCGCAGAACATCCAAAGCAACGTTTTGGCCAACGCCAAGCCCTGGAGGAAATGTGTTTGTCCGCCGAGTTCGTTCTGTTGGTGATACTGTGTATTTGTGTGTATGTGTGCGTGTGTGTGTGTGTGTATGGGGAGGGGGGTGGTGGGGAGGCAGTGGCTTAACTCGTTTAAACTTCAATTGGAAGCATAAAAATCGTCAAAGGTATGATGCCGTTTCATTGCCAATTACAGCTTCATGCTATTTCTTCCCTAATAGTCACCTAAGCTTCAATTTTGCTACGGCGTCTATTATTGCGAGAAAGAACATTCTGAGCGACTATGCACACAAGAGGATAAACATACAATCGACAACAAACTTTTTCTGAAATAAGGGGCATGAAACCATCCTGCAAAGTAAGGCCTGTCTTCATTAGATCGCCTCAGTTCGATCACAAACAAACGCGTGAATAGACTTCAAGCCCCGTCTTTCGGTCTGAGAAAAAGTGGCGAGTTTACCGAGAAGAGTGAGGCTCGCAAAAAAAAAAAACACTTAAAGCTACTTGTTTCATGTTTCTACTTTGCAGCAGCAATGCAATTTATGTTCACAAGTAACAAAGCGTCAGGCGAAAAATACATTTGGCCTATCAAAACAATGAATAACGTTATTACTGAACATCAATGTCCCAGTAATTGAGACATGTCGGCCGGACGCCTCAAAGACTTGTGGGTCATATTGAACAACATAAAATGTCGCTCTTCGCATTAGGCAAGCTACTCACACTGTACAAAAAGTCCGTCCCTGCAAAACTCAAATCACAGTGACTAACATCAGATTTGATTCGGCGATCGGAAAACATTTGCCTAACAATCCTGATTGCACTCAGCTTGGCGTGCACATTCAATTTATTGTCATCAATAGAGCTTGCTTTGTGGTAAAATAAGCGTCCAAGAAGGTGCATACATTCATAAGCACGACCCTCTTTGCAGAGAGAATGAACATTAACATACATTGCTACGTTGCCACTGTTTTAGCTGAACAGGATGGTGATTAACTTGGGCAAAGCATTGACCAATCAGAATCAACTTGCCATATTTCACTGCAGCGAGACTTGGCGGTTATCTGTCAGTCATTAGTTCACAGTTGCATTCTACATGACAAAGCAACTACCTGTCAGTTTCCGTTTGCAACCAATCAGCCCTCTCGTCCCGTGAAGCGCGAATTTTTATTTGCTTTGCATTCGGTATGCTGGCGAATGCCTGATGAGTGTAAGCCAAAAGCATGACCTTCAGCGAAACTGAAGCAAACCTTCAGCCGTGATTTGCTGTTCACAGATCCATGTCAAGCATCATACTCATGGCTAGATGTTCTCCTAATGGATCGCACATTTTTCCCCACCTTCGTCAATCTCTGTCTCCTGTCATGCGGTTGCATAGTTCATCATTTCGTTCACAATTGAGGAGTGCAGAATTAAGAAACCTGCAGTCCGCAACAACCATCCAGAAATCCAAAGAGGTCTGGGGGACCCTGATCAGGGCCTCTTGGAACATAAAGTTTTATTTCCCTCAGCAGACTAGTATGCAGCACATATATAACTGAGTTAATAATTTCCTGTTGGCTTTTGAGTTTACCCTGCCCGATCCTCAAAGGAACACACTTTGGCTGTGACACTTGTAACGCCCTGTGTTTCAATTAGTTCACTGTTAAATATGTTGCTAATACTCAACCCATACATGAAACTATTTAAGCAGTAAGAACAAAATAAACTATTCATTATTATCAATACGAAGTGCTAGCCAGAAAGGGAAATACCAGATGAATTCGTAGCTGGGGAATTGGTACAGGAGGGAAGGTTTCAGATCCCTCGGCCGTTGTGCCAAGTTCTGCGGAGGTTTCCACCAGTCCATTTCGACGGGCTGCAAATGTCCACTGATGACAAGTGGATGGGGGGTTCTCCGAGTGCTGATGGAGCGTGTTCAAACTAGAATGGCGGCGAGATGGGAACCTAAGCTGGGAAGCAGAGGAAGGATCAACAAGATAGTTTCAAAACGCAAAAATATAAGAAAAAGTGTAAGGCGGAAAAAAAGAACAAAGGTGTAGAAAATGGGATCATAGTGCAAGATAAAGTCAAGATAACTATCAAGGTTTAAAAGTCAAGGCTCAAGGCTTTGTATCTCAGTACACAGCACATTTGCACCAATGGAAAGAAATTGACAGCGCATCTAGATCTAAATTGTCATGGTAAGCTTCAATAGCAGAGATATGGCGACAGGTTCACAAATATGGAAACTGGACATTCAGGGTTGTTCACTATTTAGGAAGGACAGACAAAAAGGGAGAGAATGTGGGTTAGCATTGGTAGTAAAGGAGGGCATGAGAATGGGGATGAGAAAAATGTCAGCCATGATTGAATGGCGGAGCAGACTCGATGGGCCGAGCGGCCTCATTCTGCTCCGACGTCTTATGGTCTTATGGAATCAATGTAATAGTGAGGAAGGAGTGTGGATCGGAAAATCAAAGTGTGGAATGTGTATATTTGGAGAACAGAATCTGCAAAACACAGAACACCTTTCCACTCGGTGTCAGTCGGTCCCAAAACATGAGTAGAGCTGTAAGGTAATGTTTTAAAACCCAGTGATGTGTGAAACAAAGATGCAACTAAAATCCGAGGCGACATTAATTTGCACATATATTGGACAACCCAAACTCGCAATGGTATGCTGGAGGAGAAGTTCCTGGAATTTGGGTATGATGGTTTTTACTCAAATATGTTGAGTGAACAACCAGACAGCAGGATATTCTGGTATGGGCACTGTGCAATGAGAAAGTATTAGTTAAGTATCTTGAGGAAGAGAAACCATAAAACGATAGAATTTATCATTAAGCTGGAGTGTGAAATCGTCGAATCCGAAACTGGTGTCCTGAATCTAAATGAAGGGAAATACGAGGCTACCAAGTGCGAATTGGCTAGGGAAGACTGTGGAACCTCTCTGGTTCAAAAATGAAGAAGAAAGGTGGCTCAAACTTGGCTTAAAAATATAGTAACCATAATATTAACTCCAAAGAGGAGATATGTAAAACTGCTGGAAGAAAAGAAACTCTCATTATTGGGAGTAATTTAGAATTCAGCAAAATAAGACAAACTACTTGGTCTAGAAAATCAATGTTTAGTATTAGAGTAAAATTGCAGGGAACATGCCGACTGTTCTTAAAAGTTTCCATAAATATATGAAGATAAAGTATTTCAAAACACAAATGGAATTTCCTTACAACCGGAAGACGAGACAATTACAATGGGAAACCCAAAAATGGCTGGAAAATTGAACACATAATGTTGATCTGTCTTCATAAAGGAGGGCACTATTAAACTCTGAGAATTTGGAAGCAACCAACAGTCTAGTGAGAGGTGGAGTTGAAGGAAATCTGTTTTCGTAAGAACATGGTGCTGCAGAAATTAACAGTGCAAATGACTAACAAATCAGGAGGGCATGGTATTCTCCCCTATAACTATTACAGGACGTGGATCTCGACATATTGGAAGCATAGATGGTCATCTTGAAAAATCCTTAGAGTGGGGCAGTTCCTACAGATTGGAGGTTGCAAACGTAACCCCGCTATTTTGAAAAAGAAGGGAAAGTAAAACAAATAAGTTGAAAAGATCAGATGGCCAAGTAGTGGGGAAGATGCTAGAGTACGTAACAAATGATTCCATAAGACAACGACTGGGAAGCATCAGGGATATTGGAAAAAATATATATACTGCATGGGTTTATGAAAAGTTTATCATGCTTCAACAATCTATCACAGATTTTTGAAGATATAACAAGTAGAATAGATAACGGAGAATCATTGGCGCGGTGAAATTGACGCCTTGAAAGTTTTTGGTAAGGTCAATCTTAAGAAGCTAATATGCACAATTAGCACATGGGATAAGGGTGTAATGTCTTGCCATGGATTGTGAATCGGTCGACAGACAGAAAAATAACTTTGAAAAATAAATTGCATTTTTTTTCCTATGCCAGGCCTTGATTAGTGGTGCAAACACAAGGATTAATGCACAGGTACCAACTGATTCCAAGTTTCAATTCACAATTCCACCACGACACATAACTGGTTGGAATTGTGAATTGTGTAGAGAGCACAAGGGGTCTTCGAGGTTAATTACACAAGTAGAGTAATGCGTAAACTCATGGCAGATGGTGTACAACGTGGCTGATTGTGAGTTGACATACCTCCGCGAGAAAAAAAAACAATATTGCTAAATTGTTGATATATTGGAAGGACTGGAGTACAAGGAGACCTAAGTGCGCCAGACCGTGAAAGTGGAGAACCATGTGCAGCAAGCAATTAGGAAGACAAGCGGTATTTTGGCCTTCCCTTGTCAAAGGATTTGAGTTCAGAAGTAGAAATGTTTTCCAATAGTTATGAAGGGCCTTGGTGAGACAACGTCTGGCGTATTGCATTCAGTTTTAATCTCCCTATCTAAGAAAGCACACACTTCCCATATAATGCGTGCAGCGAGTTTTATTAGGCTGGTAACGGGACATGAATTGCCCATAATCATAGACTCTCTTGTGAGGAGAGATTGATGTACCCAGGCCTGAATTCATGAGAGTTTAGAAAGATGAGAAGAGCTCTCATTGAAACCTATGCAATTCTAACAGGTATTGACAGACGAGATGAAGGAGGGTTGTTTTCCTTGTTTGGGGTCTCCCAAACCAGGAGAAACACTCTCAGAATTCGGAGCCAACCATTTAGGACAGAGATGAGAAAAGATTTATTTTTCCTAAAGTTTGGTCATTCATGAAATTATGTATCAAAGACGGCTTTAAAGGTCAATTCACGGAATGTATTCAAGAAAAAAATCATTTCGATTTTAAAGCCATCAAGGCATTGATATTGTAGATCTGCGATGATCACATTTACTGATGGAACAGGCTTAATGGGCCCTATGGCCTACACTTGCTCTTAGTTTCTATGTAATGTGACAGCTACGTATCCTCTCCAATAGTTTGTGGCCTGTTACTATGAAGTAGCAATCGGCAGTTGTTGGATACTTTTACTTTTATGAGATATCATGAAATACCGATATATAACATTGTGAATATCTTCAAATGTATGTGCGAATTCAAATTGCCTGGTGCAGCTTCTAATACTAATTTTGATGTATAATACCTGACGCCTGAGACTTTCCCCATGATAAAATGTTTATAATGTGACAAAAGACGTAAACACAACTCAAGAATCTTAACATTTAAAATGGTTCCACAATGTTGTGAGAATGCATGCCTCGCTATTAATGTTTTATCTGTACTGGTTCACTAGCAAGTTCAATATGATTTGTTCATGCCTAATTGTTCGGGCTAAGATAAAGGTTTGTTCAACCTTTCTGTATACCTCGTGTATTTAGGTCAACACTGCTGTTAGGAAATAAATTGCAGGATTTTAATACAGCGACTACGACGGGACTGGAAGATCGAAATCAGGATACTATATCGCCCGCCGTGTTTATTTGTGTGGTGTGGGCGATTACTTGCGTTGTCCACAGCGGCTGCCGAAGGACGCTTGGTGATTTGCCTCAGTGCACCTAGAAAATGGAGTACACTTCTGGAACTGTTGATGCTGGTCGATCTTTGCAAGTGTTAGGAAACTCTGGTCCAGGAAAGTGGGGAACATTCCATCACACATCGGAGTTGGGCCATATAGATTAGCTAGATCTTTTGTGGAGCCAAAATTTACTCGCCTCAAACTGTTATTCCTTTGCTTGTACTGGTACTCGCGGAATTTATTTTGCTACTCCATCTCATGTTCTGCCCCACGGCCACACGCCTGGCTAATGATAATTATGAGGGACTCAACGATTATAATTCTATTGAAACTTATGTTGACGCGATTAAATTAACTCTTATAGAACGAACGTTTCGGGGCGGGTGGACGGGGGCGGTGATGTTATCCCATATTTTATTTTAAATTCTTACTCACATGTGGCTGGGCTAGCATTTATTGCCCTGGTATTGATTGGATGTGATGTGCTTGGCCATTTCAGAAGAGACCTAAGAGTCAAGTCCATGACTGTTTGTCTGATTTCATTTGGTTCCATTCATTCGTGTATCAGATTGACGTTTACAAAAATATTTCCATGGCCATCCTAGAGTGCAATCGCACAATGAGTAACACCCGCCCGTTTCTCTCATCCATCCTCACGACTGGGTGGGATTGTGGTCGGTGTAGACTCGATGGGCCGAATGGCCTCTTTCTACACTGTAATGTTTTAATGATGATTCTATGATGATTCAAGGCCCAAACACTCCTTTCCGCTTAATCAGAGTTTCATTTGCATCTCCTTCACTTTGGTTTAATATATTATCTGTTCCCAATGTCATGTCCCAGTCTGCATTGGGCAGGATACACACAGACTTTTTACCGATTTGTGGATCACCTTCGCCCAGACCTCATGATTGACACTACCGTCCTGTTGCTTATCATTTCAACTCAGCACCTTCGTCTAATGACACGTACCCTCCTTGGCCTGCTGCAATGCTCGATTGAAGCTCAACACAAGCTGGAGCAGCAGCACCTCATCTTCTGATCTGGCAAGTTACAGCAAACAACTGATTTAGACATGAACCTTTCTCCTCCATCTCCACATGTTTTTGTTAAATCCCGAACAGGTTCTGTCTTAATTTCACCCTCTCCGTCATACACAAACACACACACGCACAGACACATATACTGAGCCTTCTATCTCGTGCTGTTAAATTTGCTATATGTTTGCAGAAGTTCCCCAAGCTACAATATATTAACCGGAATATTTCCATATCCCACATTTCCCATGCAGAGTTAAACAGTCTCGGATGATAGCACTTTATTGTCATCTGAAGGAACAGTCCGAACTGTTGATTTGCCCCGCTTCCCTGTGTCATATTCAAATATTGGCAGCATTAAACAGAATAAATGTTTATAGCAGGGTTTCCAAACCCTTTCAAATCACAGAAAAAGTATTGACCTCCCAAAACCATCGAGAACGCCAAGCATTCTTATAATGTGAATGTGCATTTGTTGCTGTGATTAGATTTCATTTGATTTGATTTATTATTGTCACTTGTATTAACATACAGTAAAAAGTATTGTTTCTTGCACGCTATACAGACAAAACATACCATTCATAGAGAAGGAAATTAGAGAGTGCAGAATATAGTATTAAAGTCATAGCTGGGGTATAGAGAAAGATCAACTTAATGCAAGGTAAATCCATTCAAAGTTCTGACAGCAGCAGGGAAGAAGCTGTTCTTGAGTCGGTTGGTATGTGACCTCAGACTTTTGTATCTTTTTCCCGAAGGAAGAAGGTGGAAGAGAGAATGTCCGGGGTGAGTGGGGTCCTTAATTATGCTGGCTGCTTTGCTGAGGCAGCTGGAAGTGTAGACAGAGTCAATGGATGGGGGTCGGTTTGCGTGATGGATTGGGCTACATTCATGACATTTTGTGGTTTCTTGCAGTCTTGGGCAGATTAGGAGTCATACCAAGCTATGATACAACCAGAAAGAATGTTTTCTATGTTGCATGTGTAAAAGTTGGTGAGAGTCGTAGCTGAAATGCCAAATTTTCTTTGTCTTCTGAGAAAGTAGAGGCGTTGCTGGGCTTTCTTAACTACAGTGTCAGCATGGGGGTACCACGACAGGTTGTTGATGATCTGGATTCCTAAAAACCTGAAGCTCTCGACCCTTTCTACTCCATTCCCATGGATGTAGACAGGCACATGTTCTCCAAAGCGCTTCCTGAGGTCGATGACAATCTCCTTCATTTTGTTGACATTGAGGAAAGGTTATTGTCGCCGCACCAGTTAACCAGATTCTCTATCTCATTCTTCTACTCTGTCTCGTCATTGTTTCAGATCCGACCAAAAATGGTGGTGTCGTAAGCAAACTTGACAATCGAAACAGGTACAAACACAGAAATCAAGTGCAAACCTGATTTTTCTGACTGTGAGCGATATTTTAGCACTTTTTGTCTCAGCGCCGGGTGGGTGGAACTGGGAGACTTGTTTTTTGGGTTCGTTTTGAGGCCCCAACATACGTACTCTGGCTGCAAATTTTTCAGCGAGTCAGTTGCTCGCTGCAGAAACCTGTGCGCGGGGCTTAAGGTGCCGAAAGCCTGCAGCTTCGACCGGAGCCTCTAAGTGCCCATACGCAGAAAAAAATATAAAATAACGTAGCTCCCCTGCCAGATCCCTCCCGGGCCGCAAACCTTTCCCCTGGCCCCCGCAGACATTGGATGGAGCCCCCCCCCCCAACCCGCCCAACATTACTGGCCCACTTATCCCCCAACCCCTGCCACCCAGAAAGATCACGCCCTCCCCACCACCAATCGCAGTTAGAGTGGCAGCACCACCGCCCCCCCCCCCACCCCAGCCAATAACGGACAGGGTGGCAGCGCCCCCATCCTCCACCCAGTAATATACACCCGGAACCCATGCAGTAGTGACTACAGACAGTGCTGCTGGAGAACTCCTGAGGCTTCAGCACTGCCACTTCAAAGCGTTTCCAGGACATTCCCTCAGCTGCAACAGTGCAGCATGCACTGGGACCCAGCAGAATCGCCAAGACCTGAGGTCAGTACTGAGACCCCAGTGTATGCTGAAAACCGGACATCGAACACCATGATCAGCAACAGATCCCCGCCCTCCCAACTCTTGTCAACTCCTCCCGACTCGAAACGCAACATGGCCGCCACGAAATGACCCTCTGTGAGCACCACTGAGCTATCTGATAGGAGGCTCTCCTTATTAACCCCCACTGATGGAGCGCCAGAAGCCGACTTTTAAAGGGGAGATATTTTCCAGACAAATCCTGCTGGGGCAAACAAAGTGGTAAGAATAGGTGGGCTGGTACATTGGGGTACGGAGCTCGCTAGTGGAGCTCGCATTGAGATGAATGCAAAAATATTTAAGTTGACATCACGCACGTTTTGGGCGGGCTCCTGATCTTGATGATTTCTTGCCCCTGGTAAAGTGGGAACTGACATGAAAATGGGCACAGCTCATGCCAATTGGCTCACTCCCCACTTTTTGGCGCCCGAAAACGGACGCAACGTGATGCTAAAATTGCAGCCAAATCTCAATAAATATGTGAGAAAGAGGCAAGGCGCTATTTACCGTTTTTTGTCTAAGGGCCTGGCGGACTTGAGACAAGGAGAATTTCAGATCCGTCCATTGGGCCCGTGTGTCGCACATCCCCCCCGCCCCCCACCAACCGCCCCTCCCCCCCCCCTCCCCCAATAAGCACTCTGCCTGCAAAATTATCAGCGAGTACGATTCTAGCTGCAGAGACCTGTGGGCCGGGTTTGACACACCCAACGCCCTGTAGCTCTGATCGGAGCCTTCAAATGGGCATGCGCAAAAATAAAATAATGCTCTCCACTGCTCCATCCTGCCGGGGCCAGATAATGCCTCCCCCTAACCCCATGGACATTGATTCCCCCCCACCCCCACAATCTTCCACCCAACCTTATTCCACCCCCCCCCCCCCCCACCACTACTCAGGGCAATGGCGTCCTGCTCCCCCACACTGGATTGCAGGCAGAATTGCTGTGTTCCCCTTCTCCACTATCGATCGCATGCAGAGTGGCAGCGATCCCCTTCCCCACACTGATTGCCGGCATAGTGTCACCACCTCTCTACTGATCTCAGTGAGAGTGGCAGCGCCTCCCCCCTCCCCACACCCCAGACCCACCTGCACAAGGCCCCAGTCTCTGTCTAATTGCCTCCCCCTCATTTCTAACAAGCAAACTGTATTTAACTTGCTGGAATACTCTCTCAAACTGCCTGCAGCAGATCCGCCATAACAACGGCAACTCCATAAAAAGTCCAAACAGGCAGGCAGTGCAGGAAAAGATGTCCAAGAAGCCAGCGTCAAGATTCACAGAGGGCAAACTCAGCAGGTTGCTGGATGCTGCAGAGGCGAGGCGGGACACCCTCATCCCCCCAGCAGAATGCAGACGCAGGGTGGGTTACGGGCAAACGGCCTGGGAGGCATTTGCCACCTCGGTTTGTGCTATGGCACTGGCCCCCAGAACAGAACAGGAGTGCAGTGCAGAAAGAACGTCAATGACCTCATCCAGGCAGCTTTATCCCATCAAGCATCTTCCCCCAATTCATCCCCGGATCCCCTCACCTCCAGCACCTTGCATGCTTGCAGCCCCTGACCCCCAAGCACCTCCTCCCGCCCCCTCCCCCACAAAAAAGTATCACTGTGCATGCCCTCTGCTGGCCACCTCCGATATTCTGCAGGAGTCACACCATCATTTCTCTCATGCCTCCTTCTCTCCCCACAGAAGGCTGACAATCACATGCTCTTCCACCTTCTTCCTTCGGGGAAAAGATACAAAAGTCTGAGGTCATATACCAACCAACTCAAAAACAGCTTCTTCCCTACTGCTGTCAGACTTTTGAATGGACTTACCTTGCATTAAGTTGATCTTTAACTACATCCTAGCCATAACTGTAACATTGCATTCTGCACTCCCTTGTTTCCTTCTCTATGAACGGTATGTTTTGTCTGTATAGTGCGCAAGAAACAATACTTTTCACTGTATGTTAATACATGTGACAATAATAAATCAAATCAAAAAGAGGGCGAAGATAGGGGGTGGTGAGCGTGACCTCCGGGTCGTCAGCCCCTTTGAGGAGTGGCCGCTGGAGCTATGCACAGAAGGGGACACCCAGGCTGTCAGTGACAGCATGGTTGGGGTGGATTCAGGAAGTGAGCACCTGTCCATCCTCCACTCAATTTGAGGCAATTACTCGGGGGCATTGATTTAAGATGTGAGGTGCAAGGTTTAAAGGAGAGGTATGAGGCATGTTTATTTACATTGAAGGTGATGGGTACCTGGAACTCGCTGCCAGGGGAGTTCGCTGCAGGCTTGGAGGGCCAAAAGGCCTGTTCCTGTGATGTAATCTTCTTTCTTCTTTGTTCTATGTTCAGTAGAGAAAGGTCTTTTGCATCCCAGATTCCTCTCCCTCCCTTGCACTTAACCTTGCATCATGTGCTGCAGGAACAGATACGGACACCCCGGGGCAATCTGACATTGGGGGCTCCACTGCGGTTCATGCACATCCAGTCCCGAGAACTGTGATGAATCCTCGGATGATGCAGGTGAAGTGACTTCCAAAGGTGGCACCTTTTTGGCATCAGCTTCTACCTCACCATCCCAGATAATCTTAATAGGTCCAGTTAGTGGTGAAGCTTCTGAGTCACTCCGTGGTGAGCAAGGCATATCTGATAATGTACATCGGATGGAGGAGGGAACGTTTGAGGCCTCTGGCACGCGGGTTCCTGCCGGAGGTGAGGACTCAGGTGGCCCCAGACTACATGCTGGGCCATCGGAGATCACTTCTCCCTCAGGTGCTAGAGATGCAGCAACAGAGCCAAGAAATGCAGGCAGGGCTGACGGCCAAACTGAACCGAATGTGAGGCTGTTGGTGGAGTCCCAAAAATTTCAGTTGCCTGTCCTGTGTGATTCCCAGGCCAACACTGCAAGGGTGGCATCCACGTTGGAAAGCCCGGGGCGGGGAATCCTCACCATGAGTGGCAGGCTCCAAGTGATGGCCGAGTCACAGCAGGCCACAGCTGAGGGACTTAACATGATTCTCAACATTCTGCGGCCCATGGCGGAGAGACTCCAGAGCTTGCATGAGACCCAGTGGGACAGTGCTGAGACACAGCAGGCTAAGACAGAAACCTTTGAGAACATGGCCCAGTCACTGAGGGCCATAGCTGACGGGCTGCAGAGCGTGGCCCAGTCTCAGGGAACATTTGCTGCAGCCATTGACAGATGGCCCCCAACTCATTGCAGAGGGTTGAAGCACCATGGGTAGGATGCAGGTGGTCTCCAGGACTGGCAGTAGCCAGGTGATGCCAGAGCTTCTGGAGCTCACTACAGAAGCACTGCCATCCCATGGAGCGACCCAGAGGCCCACAGAAACCCCAAGGGAAGAGAAACTGTTTGAGCTCATTCCAAGGCCTTCCAGCCAGGAGACTGTGCCTGTGGCTACACCTTCTGACTTCCCCTTCCTGGCGCCAGGGCATCTCAGGTGCAGGGGAATGAAGAGTGTGTCATGGACACTTCCCAGACCCCATGAAGTTGGCCACGGCCCTCAAAGTCCAGGCTATCCAGAGGGTACCCGCCAAGGGCATCACAAGCCATAGGGCAGGGTAGGTTGCTGGCCCCCTTCACCTCTGATATACATTCTGGCGAGACACAAAGACATAATAGTAGGCCAGATAAGATTAGGAAGTTGCAATTGCACTAAGCTGGCACTGGTGGAGGGCTGCATTAGTTTGATTCATTTTTAAGCACGTTTAAGTTTTCCGTTCATGCATTTATATCTTAGAACTTATTATTTAGAGGCATTGTGTAATGAATAAATATTTGTTTACACACACCTGTGACTAATTTGTCTCAGATTTACCTTGAGGGGAGGCCCCGCAATGATATGTCAGTGGGAAAATGAAGCCATTGGTTCCCCAGAACCATTGACTGATTCCCTCCCCTTCCCCATCCCACCTGCCCTGGTGCCCTGAATGGAGGTTTACTGATCCCTCAACTACTAGACAGCTGTGGGCCCAGGTGCCAGCGTGCATGCAAAGCTCAGGTAGCAGTCAGACTAATTTGCACCAGGGCATCGTCATAATGGTGCTTAGCAAGTCACCATCACCCTCCTGCCTGCCAGAGAAACTCGCTAATACAGCGTACCCAGGCCCACCACTACTCTGGTGTTACCGTATTGCAGGAGATAATAGGACCTTGAGGAGTGGGAGGAATGAAACCCACTGGCACAATCACGGGTCCCTGGTACAAAACGTGCCTGGTGATTAGGGGTGCCACACCACCCGTGTATGCCACGTTTTGCTGCCAACCATTCAGCACCTGGGTGGTATTGTTCGGCGTGATCCTCCTCCTCTTCTTGGTCCTCTTCGTCATGCTCCTGCTAGGCAGTGTCCTCCTCAGCGACACCCGGCCTGTCGGCCTCTACATCCTCCTCCTCTCAGCAGCGCAGTTTTGTGAAGGGCACAGCACACCACCGCAATCAGGGAAGAAATCAGGGGACTGTATGGTAGGGCCCTGCCAGAGCGGACCAGGCCCCTGAACTGCATTTTCAAGAGCCCTATGCATCTCTCCACTATAGAATGAGTGGCAACATCGGACTGATTGTACTGGGTCTCCGCCTCAGCCATAGGCCTCTATGCAGGCATAATCAGCCAAGTCCAAAGTGGGTCGCCCTTGTCATCCATGAGACATCCCTCCACTCTGGGCTCGTCCACAGAGGCCTCCAGTATGCCTGAGCTCAGACTAAAACAGAGGAGCTCCAGGGGTGTCTGGTTCAGACGTGCATAATGTTCATGATAGGGTCACAAACCAATTACCCATTTCGGGAGTGGAACCTCTTTCCATTGGCGAATCTTCATTGATTTTGAAGTGGGGCCTTGAGGCGACGTGGGTGCAGTCTATAGTCCCCTGCACGCTAGGCATCCCCCCATTGGCCACGGCTTCCTGCTGGGCCTGGTCCAGATGAAGTCTGATATACTGGCCAGCCTGGGCATGCAGGGGATCCATGACATCCTTGACACTTGTGTGGACAGCTGACTGCGAAATGCCTCATATATTTCTGCTGGGGGTCTGTAAGGAGCGAGTGGCATAAAAGTTCAGAGTACCCATCAATTTGATAGCCACTGAGAGTGGGTGCACCCACCACCATGCCCTGAAGTGCCAGGATTTGTAACAAGTTGCACAGGCATTCTACTGCCTCCTTTTGGAACCAGAACTGCCAGCGGCACACGGTGTCTGACATTTGTTCAAATGACACTCATGTGCAGAACTGCCAGGGTCATCATTCCCTCCTTCACTTGCAACCCCCCCCCCCCCCCCCACACCTAGGCGAATAGCGGACACTTCCTGCTGCCGTTGACCGTATCCCTCTACGCCTGCAAGTGGTAAGGTCTAGACATCCTTTGTCCGCAATTCATACTCCAGTTCCACATCCTCAGCTCAAGCAGCAACAAAAAGAACAACAAGATCAATCGTTTGCATTGCAAATGCCATCTCATCAATCTGAACGTTGGGGGAAGGTGGATTTCAGGAAGGGGAGGCGATGGACCGCTGCTTGATCCTCGTCCAGCAACACACACTGCTCATACTGCCCATCGCCCCAACTCAAAGGCCCTCCACCCACACAGCCTCCCATTGCCCACCCACAGCCCCCCCCCCCCCACCAATACAGACCTGCCATTCCCCACCCACAGGCCCCCCAAAAGCAGAGCTCCCCATCCCCCTCCCCCCCCCCCCCCCAGTAATGCCCAGAACGTATGCAGTAATCAGAGCAGACACTTCTTCTTAAACAGTTCTAGAGCTGGAGCAGTGCAAGTTCAAAAGGCTTTTGGCACATCCCGCAGCTGGAATAGTGCTGCTTGCACTAGGACCCAGCAGCATCCCCAAGACCCAGCCAGGTCAGTGCTGACACCCGGGTCCGTGCTGCAAATTGCACATCAAACAATCACTCTGTGGAGTTGAAGCTCCGCCCCCCCCCCCCCCCCCCACACACACACACACTACACACACGCACACTCGCAGAGCCCTCCCGAACCGAAACGGAACATGGCTACCACGAAAGGACACCGGTGAGCAGCACAGAGCTGTCTGGCAGTAGACACTTGCCTCCTTACTAACCCCACTCATCGAGCGCCCGAATGAGACTTTTATCGAACATGCCTGTTCCACATCGATTCCAGATTTGCGAAAGTGTTGGTAAAGTTGATTCTGCAGCTCGTTAAGTGGATTGAAATACATGCAGAAATATTTCATTTGAAGTCGTGAGCGTTTTGGGCGGGTTTCCGATGGGGCCATTTTCAGGCCTTCGTAAAGTGCAAAGCGGCGCGAAAGTGAGCACAGATCGTGCTACTCCTCTCATGCCCGATTTTACCAAATTTTCGCGCCCGAAAATGGGCACACCGCAATGGTAGAATCCCGGCCAGTCACCACATTCGTCTCCAACAAATCCCGCTGACTTTAATCCCAGCCCAACCCATTTTCCAATGGCTGCTGAGCACTAACCCCTGTAAGTAATAGCGTCGACTACAGGGGTGGTTATGCTGAAAATAATTACACTGTTGTGGTATTAGAACATAACGGAATCTTACTCGTTGTAATTTAAATATCAGGTATTATGCTGGAAAACCGATTCTCGTTTCGGACGCAAGATTTTCTCTTTCCGTGACACTTCCGTCTCCCTCACACATTCATACATAGTCCCCTCTTTCCCTCACATTCACGCACAGACACCTCTCCTGCTCACCCCTCGCTCTCTCACACACACGCTTCTATTTGACAATCGAACTGATCCCCCACCTCTCGCTCACACATACTAATCTTGTTCTCTCCACACACGCGCACGCGCGCACACATAACCCACGCAAACTGTCCTCAAAGGCAAATTCTGATTATCGCGCGCACATTTATTGTCGCAAACACGATCACAATTAGCTTCGAACATAATCAAACTCACATACACACACATTCTAACAGACACAAATCCATCTTGATGCACACACTCATAACACAATCAGTCATTCTAGTACACGCACGTATTATCCACACTGATGCACAAACATTCATCCTAAAACACATGGGCTCACTTCCGCGCACACATCTACACACCCGTACACACACACATGCTTACATAAACACGCGCACGCACGCAGATATGCACACACACACGCTCATCCTCTCACACGAAAACACACTCAATCGCTCACACACACACGAACACACACGAACTCGTCATAATAGGCACACACTCATCACACACACAGACGCACACGCACATACACAGACATTTATGGTCACACAATCAACCTCACACATATACCAGCACACATATCCTCACAAACCCATCCCCACACATTCACTCAACCTACTATCAACGTGAATGGGCAGAGTGTGGGAAATGCAGTTCAACAACAGCGAATGCGATGTCGTCCATTTTTTTTCGATCCAAAGTGAAAAATCAGAAGCAATCTTAATATGGTGCATCCAACGAACATTTAAAGGCGAAATAAATTTTGCGGGAATCGTACAGAAATTCGGCACAATGTCATATATGTGCATCCCGGTGCACAATACTAGAGGCAACATACTCGGTAAAATATATACTGACCTTGGAAGGATTGAAGTACAAATCACACAAATTGATGCAGTGTGCAAAGTGGTGTGTTATAACTTGATGGTGTGCAAATTTGTACGACAACTTTGTAACGCAGAAACAGAGACTCTCATGGGATTGTCTGTGTTTTCACAAGTTTTGATGATTTGGAGAGAAATAAGCTTTTTTTGTTATCGTGGTGCATATCGGTACGAAGGGAAATTATGTCCAATCCAAGCCGAGTTGCACATCAGGTGGTAGATTTGTGCCAGTTTATGATGCAAAATGGAATAGCTTCGGTCTCAATACATGATCATCAATTAAAGATCGGAAACATGCCACTGGATCCACATCCAGTGGGGACACTGGATGTGAACGGAATAATGATACCGATGTGTCAGAACTGAACGAAGTGGAGCAACATTTTCAAGATATTGGTTGGAGAAATATTTAAATAGTGGGTCATAGTTTTATCTATAATGATTTTTTTATCTTTGCTATAAATCACCGTACATATGCTAAACCGGGTGGCCATGTCCACGACTTGCAATAGAAAGATGCCTTTGTCCTGATACCATATATTTAGATCCATCGCGCGACATCATTGAAATATCGTGCTTGTGGTAGACTCGCGACTGAACACATATTTTATCCTATATTTTAACCAAATTTCGCACTGCGCTGGTATTTGTTCTGTGAGATCATTATATTTTTTGTTCAGCAACTTGCTTCCTGCAACAGTGCTCTCGATCTCTGTAATGATAGGTGAGCAAACAGCTTATGGAGTTTCAGAATAATGGTTTTGACCACCATGCTGCTCTCCGGAAGTGATACCAATGCATCATGAATCCTTTGGTCCGATACATTTGGTCTGCGTAAGGGAAGACAATAATGGCCAGATCTTGTAAAATACAGGGCCACGGTTTTCCCAAATACCACGGCTTTATCATGTTTCAATTGGTCATCTGCACGTTCTTCATCGCAGACCTTCTTCATAACAAAGGTATATCACTGGAAACGACATCTGTACTTATGAATAAGTTGATTCCCGCAACCCTACAGGAAGTACCACGCTTTTTGACGACATTAAAATATTGTCATCTCCAAATCGAAAGCAGGTAGAACTATAATGTTCTTTCACTATCTTTCGGTCTTTCTGATCAAGAGACCCCAAGTAAGAATTTAGCCAATTTTGGCCGCAGAGAGTGAACGTGCATCCACTATCTAAAATAACACCGTTGAAATATAGCTATATAAAACCCTCATCAGAGCTATATAAGTCCCTCGTCAGACCCCACTTGGAATACTGTGCTCAGTCCTGGTCGCCTCATTACAGGAAGGATGTGGAAAAGTTTGAAAGGGTGCACAGGCGATTTAAAAGGATGTTGCCTGGATTGAGTGGCATGCCTTATGAGGATAGGCTGAGTGAGCTCGGTCTTTTCTCCTTGGAGAGACGTAGGATGAGAGGAGACCTAATAGAGGTATATAACATGTTGAGAGGCATAGATCGGGTGGACTCTCAGAGGCTTTCTCCCAGGGTGGAAATGGCTGCTACGAGAGGACACAGGTTTAAGGTGCTGGGAGGTAGGTACAGGGGAAATGTGAGGGGGAAGTTTTTCACACAGAGGGTGGTGGGCGAGTGGAATCGGCTGCCGTCAGTGGTGGTGGAGGCAAACTCAATAGGGTCTTTTAAGAGACTCCTGGATGAGTACATGGGACTTAATAGGATGGAGGGTTATAGGTAGGCATAAAAGGTAGGGATATGTTCGGCACAACTTGTGGAGCCAAAGGGCCTGTTTGTGCTGTAGTTTTCTGTGTTTCTATGTTTCTAAATAATCTGTCATCAGGGCGCTCATTATTGGATTCAACTTTTCTGCCACCAAAACAATGACTTGCTGGTCATTATCCTCATCACTGTCGGTTTCCACGTGTTCTGTATCACATGTAATTTCAAAGAACAATTTCTACTTTTTGGGCAGTTTACTACACAGTGGTATGGGGAATCACATTGGAAACAGCGATTCGCAATCCTTTTAGCATTTCTTCGAGTTAAATGTCTTTTATCAGTTTCTTATGTGCGTCCTCTTTCCAAGTCATGAAATGGTTATATCCGTTACATCCGATTTAAACTCTACTTCTGTTATCAGCGTAACCGTCTCTATTTAAGAGCCTTCGTGTACCATTGGCATGTGGCTGAGTTACCATTGACTTCTCCATTCTGGGTGTTTTAGCAATCCAATCCAAATTGAAAAAGGTTGAGGGGAACGAATGTTTCTCGAAAAACTTTTTGAATGATGATGTTATTTGATCAAAGAAATGTTCGGTTCCCCTTAATTGCATTCCAGTCATTACTGAAAGAATATCCATTCGCGAAAGACATGCGCAATCCAACAACTCAAAGGTCAATCTGGAATCTCCAAATTAAATTTACTTAGCCTGTTATGGCCCTATCAAAATCCATGACCTACTCCTCCATGGACTGGACATCTTATTTCCTAATCATGTCAAACATCACACGTCCGACATCATTCTCCAAGAAATCGTCTTTTTGGTGAAACTTATCTAAGTTTGGTAGCAGGAGATGTCGGCCTTCTTTTTTTAGGGCATTTGCCGTCCACTCAGAAAATACCTTGCTCCTTATCTTGCTCTTAAGCGGAAGCACAACGCTAATGGCATGCTTTGCTTTGTTTTCGGTACTGCAGTGACAAGGGTCCACATTTGCACCTATGCCTTCCATTGCTGATATAGTTCGGCATCTGAGAAGGGGTGGGGGGGGGGGGGGTGGTGCGGCGTTGGGTGGTAGCAGGGCAACCAAATCCCGTCAGGTTACTTCGACCTTCTGTCATGGTTGTAGCACTTCTTCAAAACAAACAGCATGTTACAATGGGTTTCGCTCTGCGACTAATGTTGATCCACGAGAAGGAACTCTTCAGCTGTAGGCAAAAAAATAAAACAAGACTTGCTCCAATTCATAAATCAAAGAAAATGGTTTAATGCAGCACTTCAGGCCTCACGGCGATTCCAACCTCTCCCCAATTCCCAACAGATTTTTAGTTATACTGAGGTCAGCTGGTCATCTGACCACCACATCATTTTGACATTGGTTACATAGTTTACTCGGTCATCTGACCCTTATAGCTTGTTAGCATTGGTCACACTACAACTGATCCAATGTTGCCATTGGTTACAGTCGAACAACACACCCTCTCCCCCTTTAAAAATTAAAACTAAACCTGCGTTCAGTAAGACAGCTGTACTCTCACTCTTTAGTTATTTGCTTCACCTACAGGCAGATTGTCTTCAAAAATGTCGCATCATCATTTTAAGTTTCAATGTAATGCAATGATTTAGCGAATGTGCCCACTATCAATTGGAACAGGATGTGCTTTATTCATTGAATTAACACATTAATGCAACAACGAAAATGGGTTTAATGCAAAATGTTTTGAATTCGAAGAAACAATACTGCTTGCGATATTACCTGGTTGCGGCACTGCATACATAGAAACATAGAACATAGAGAAACGACAGCACAATACAGGCCCTTCAGCCCACAAAGCTGTGCCGAACATGTCCCTCCCTTAGCGATTACTAGGCTTACCTATAACCCTCTATCTTACTAAGTTCCATGTACTTATCTAAAAGTCTCTTAAAAGACCCTATCGAATCCGCCTCCACCACCGTTGCTGGCAGCCCATTCCACGCACCCACCACCCTCTGAGTGAAACACTTACCCCTGACACCTCCTCTGTACCTACTCCCCAGCACCTTAAACCTGTGTCCTCTAGTTGCAACCATTTCAGCCCTGGGAAAAAGTCTCTGACTATCCACTCGATCAATACCACTCAACATCTTATGCACCTCTATCAGGTCACCCCTCATCCTTCGTCTCTCCAAGGAGAAAAGGCCGAGCTCACTCAACCTATCCTCATAAGGCATGCTCCCCAAACCAAGCAACTTCCTTGTAAATCTCCTCTGCACCCTTTCTATGGCTTCCACATCCTTCCTGTAATGAGGCGACCAGAACTGAGCACAGTACTCCAAGTGTGGTCTGACCAGGGTCTTATATAGCTGCAACCTTACCTCACGACTCCTCAACTCAATTCCTCGATTGATGAAGGCCAGCAGACCATACTCCTTCTGAACCACAGCCTCAACCTGCACAGCTGCTTTGAGCGTCCTATGAACTCGGGCCCCAAGATCCTTCTGATCTTCCACTCTGCCAAGAGTCCTACCATACAGCCGGTTATTTCCATTTAAAAGTAACACAACTTCATCTGTTCCTTTACATTTCAGATTAGGATAATCTTACGGTCCCTGAGAGAATCAAGGGATATGAGGAGCAGCAGCAACTTGGAGTTGAAGCCCAATATTGACCATTTGGTATCGTGAAGAATGTTCGATGGACTGTTTGGTCTACTTCGGAGAACCATAGAATCTCGGCAGTGCAGCAGGAGCCATTCGGTCCATCGATTCTGCGCAGACTTTCCAAAAGACTATCTTACCCGATCTCAATCACTGCCGCCATTCCAACCCGCACTCCTCCCACGCCGAGTGTCATTTCCCACAGGCCCATCTATTCTCGTAATCCACTGATCCTACAACTCTTTGGGCAAAAATGAATAATTTCAGCATGGCTCATCTGCCGAACCTGCAAATCTTGGGATTGTGGGAGGAAAGCAATGCACCCGGAGGAAACCGACGCAGACAAGGAAGAACACGCAAACACCGCAGAGACAGGCAACACAGGCCGAAACTAAACCCTGATTCCGGGCACTGAATTATATTATTTGCCCTCATGTCTCTTTTTACTGAAATGTTTCAGAAGATTTGGATGCTTACATGTAAATTGGCAAAATGATTAACAAATTTTAAATAACATGCAGCTGCTAGAAAATATGCATCGTTTTGCATTTTCAGAATATCACTGCCATTGTTTTGGACATTTGCCCTGCATTTTGTGGTCTCGGTTGTAAATGGCATAGATGCAGAACAGACATTGCAGCTCAGAACTGAATATCCAAGTCGTGCTGTGGATCATTAGAACAAGAGAACTGCATTCGATAAAATAATGTCTAACAAATAACTCATATTCACATTACCATCAAACCATGGAATGAACTCTGGTTCAGGTAAGAATGGAAAAGAATATACTCGCAGTAACTTGGCAGAAATGTGGAAGATATTAATTGAATATCCAGGTAGGCAGAAAAAGGGCAAATTGAATTCGAATTTCTGACGTTTGAGCAGATGCATTTGGCAATGTCAAGCTAGACAAAGTATGCACAGTTGTGAGTTTTATGGGAAGTGTAAAAGGAGTGAGGGACGTTCGAGTGCCTACCCACAGATCCCAAAAGGGAACAGGATGGGTTAGTAACGTGTTTAGGAATACAAATGGAAACAGTCCATTTATAATATTAGAGCAGGGAGATAATGCTGGAAGAGATGATGAGTCGACTTTATTCACTAGAGTAGAGAGTTCAGTTATAACTTGAAGAACATATTTCTTCTGTCCACCAGATTACAGAAATAATTCCACAGTAATTGAGGGTGTTGCCAGCAGATGATATTTGCAACTATGAGGGAAAAAAATGGTGGACTGGGCTTCTCCTCCTTTGAACCAATGAATCTGAGGAGACATTTGGTTTTGATTTGATTTAATGTTATCGCATGTATTGGGACACAGTGAAAAGTATTGGTTCTTGCATGCTATATAGATGAGTATCGTTCACGAATTACAGGAGAAGGAAAGAATATTTGTTGTCGTTACATTTAGGGTGATTGAACAGATCAGCTAAATATATACATCCATTCAAAAATCAGACGGCAGCAGGGAAGAAGCTGTTCTTGGTTCGGTTTGTAAGTGTTTTCAGACTTTTGTGCCTTTTTCCTGACGGCAGAAGGTGGAAAAGAATATGTTTGGTGTGAGTGGCATCTGTGATTATGCTGGCTGCTTTTCCGAGGCAGCGGAAATTGTAGACTGAGTCAATGGATGTGAGGCTGCTTTGCATATTAGATTTGGTTATGCTCACAATCCTTTGTAGTTTCTTGCGGACTTGGACAGAGCAGGAGCCATTCCAAGCAACGATGCATCTGGAATGGTTGCTTTCTATGGTGCATCTGTGTAAACTGGTGAGAGTCCTACGGGAAATGCGGAATTTCCTTATCCTTCTGAGAAGGGAGAGGCATTGGTGGTTTCCTTAACTATAGCATCTGCGTGAAAGGACAAGGAGAGATTGCTGGTAATCTGAGCACTATAAACCTTCAAGCTGCCGACCATTTCCATTTCGTCACCATCGATGTAGCAAGGGGCATGTCTTCCACCACCTTTCCTAAAGTTCATGACTATCTCATTTGTATTATTGACATTGAGGGAGAGATTTTTTCATCACACCATTTCATCGTTTTCTCAATCTCTTTCCTGTACTCCGTGACATAATTGTTTAAAACTACGTTGATGCCATCGACACATTTGAAAATGGAGCTGGAGCAGGGTTTGTTCACGCTGTATTAAGTGTATAATGAATATAGCAAGGAGCAGAGGAGAGAACTTTGTGAGGGGCACTCATGTTGATGATAATCGTGGAGGAGGCGTTGCTACCCATCCTCACTGAGTGTGGTCTGTTGGGTAAGGAAGTCTAGAATCCAGTCTCAGAAGGAGGAGCCAATATCTAGGCCACGGCGTTTGGAAATGAGGTTTGTTGGGATAATCGTGTTGAAGGTTGAGCGACAGTAAATATGTACGAGCCTTCTTATCCAGGTGTTCCAGGATTGAGCGTAAATTGCATTTGCAATAACCCTATTGTGGCAGTAGCTCCAGGCAATCTGGGAGACCGGAGTTCATACATACCACGACGAACCTTCCCAAGGACCTCAAAAGTACGGATGTCAAAGCTACTCCGTGCTAGTCATTAATGCACGCCACCTAGCTTTTCTTCGGTACAGGGATGATTGTCGACTTCTTGAAGCGAATCGGGACCTTAGCTCGGAGGAAGGAGAAGGTAAAGGTTGAGATGTATCACATGTTGTGGTGTCCTATTCAAGTAGATGTGAATGGCCTATTTACTTTAGTCGACAGTCCAAAGATGTGCGGGTTAGCTTGATTGGCCAGGTAAAAAATTGCTCCTTAGAGTCCTGGGATGTGTAGGTTAGAGGGATTATTTACTTTAGTCGACAGTCCAAAGATGGGCGGGTTAGGTTGATTGGCCAGGTTAAAAATTGCCCCTTAGAGTCCTGGGATGTGTAGGTTAGAGGGATTAGCGGGTAAATATGTGGGGGTAGGGCCTGGGTGGGATTGTGGTCGGTGCAGACTCGATGGGCCGAATGGCCTCCTTCTGCAGTGTAGGGTTTCTATGATTTCTATGATTTCTATGACAATACTATGGCTTGGAACTAGAACAGTGAAGTGATCGGTAGAAAGACTAGTGGGGAGATGAGGCAATCGCCATAAGAGGCAATCGCCAAAAGAACCTGCGGCCTGAAAGGGGAGTAACGCTCAAAACCCTCAACTGTTTTAAACGATGCAGAGCTTTTTACGTCCAGTTGTGCAATATTCGAGGCAACTGACCAAAAGCTGAAGTCATAGAAGCCATATAAATAGGCCCAGGAGTAAGCCATTAAGACCGTCGAGCCTTTTTTGCTATTCCACATAATCATGGCTGATCCTTTATCTCAACGTCATACTCCTGCCCTCACCGCATATCCATTGACCCTTTCGTGGGTATAAATGCATCCATTTACTTATGTAATGTATTCAGTAATTCGGTATTCACAGTTTTCTGTGTTATACAATAATACGGGTTCAGCACGATCTGAGTGAACAAATTTCTCCTCATCTCAATCCTAAATGTCCTACCCCATATCCTAAATTTGTTCCACGCCTCACAGGGAGGAGAAAGATTATTTTTGAACCATTTCTGTGCAGTCCTGCCAATACTTAAAAATAATGAATGAGATAATCACTCATTCCCCTCCAGTCCAGTGAACACAGTTGACCCCTCCTCACACGAAAACTTGTCATTCCAGGAATCTGTGTGGTGAACCTTCATTGTGCAAGTATGGCAAGTATATACTTTATTAGGTCAGGAATCTAAAACTACACACAGTGCTCCAGTTGTGACCTCATCAAGATTTGCGCAGCCTCAGTGAGAAATCCTTGCCCCCATACTCAAATACTCCTCAACGTAGGTCAACACGCCATTTGCCTTGCTAACAACTTGCTGTATCTACATACCTGCTTACAATGAATGGTACACAAGGATAGCCTTTCTACATCACAACTTCACGGTCTAACATTTTTCAGATAATATCCTGTTACTCCGTCCAAGCAATGGTAACAAATAAATCCAAAGTATGGTAAAAGAAATGCTAAAATGTTATGCATTTGCAAAAATGTGGATCAACTCATGGAAGAATAGAAGAAAATGTGTATGATCTTATTGCCATTGCGCAGATGCGGATGCAGCCTGCAAAATGCTGAGAACTGCATATCAGAGGTAATTCAACATTTAGGATGGACAGGAAAAAGAAAACGGAATGAAATAGCAATGTTTAAAAAGATTGCGTTCAGTAATTTAGCGAGAAATGGTCTTCTCTGTAAAGGTGAAATAGTCAAATGAATTTGCCTGAAGAAAGGCTAAAAACAGTTTGGGAGCAAAGGTTGGTGTGACTTATGTATACGCCATACAACTGTAAAAATGAGGGTCATGGTAAAAATCAGGGAATAAGACAGGCATGTAACTAGGGTAATTCAGAAAGCATCGGGGAATTCAACCCACATGCGGATTGGATCAATACAATTAGCACTATTGTTTTAGTGGGCATATTCCTGGAATGTGTACAACACTGTTTCCTAGAAAAGTATGCTGAGGCACCAAACATAAGACCAGTGTTGATAATAAATTTGTTGTCAATGAAGCGTTAGGAAGTGTAAGAGTATTACAAAGAAAAGTGACGCAGTCCTGGCTACGAAGAACAATTAAATGTTGTATAACGTCAAAAGAAGAGGCTTATAAAATGTTCAAAGGAGCAGCAGATCTGAGGATTCAACGCATTTTGTTTTAGAATTCAGCAATGGATGGCCAAGACCAAGAAACGCAAAAAAGAAATTCAAGATGGAATCTGTGGCCAACCTGGTAAGAAAATAGTAACTGACTATAAAAGCATATATTATTTCCGAAGAAGGGAGGTATTGGCAAATGTGAGTCAATTACAGGCAGGAACAGGAAGGTTTAAACCGGAAAGAAGAAAGTGCACAGAAAATGATCAAAATAAATCTTGCATTTGTCATCAAGGAGGAAAATCGATTCAAAGATACTGGAAGAAATGGGATTAATAAACAATAAGAGCTGGAATTAATCAGTAAAATTAAAAGACAGCTGGGGAAAGCAGATTTTTTTGAAAGTTGATATATCCGCTGGAACCGATAACCGAACTCGAAGAGCTTTAGAAGAGTTGTAAATAAAACCCGAGCACGGGAAAGGTTTTAATATACTCACATGTATTGAGAGCTGATAAACAAACAGAATGATGTGGAAACGCCGGCGTTGGACTGGGGTAAACACAGTAAGAAGTCTCACAACATCAGGTTAAAGTCCAACAGGTTTATTTGGTCGCAAAAACCACTAGCTTTCGGAGCGCTTGCTGCTCCTTCGTCAGGTGAGTGGGAGTTCTATTCACAAACAGGGCATATAAAGACACAAACTCAATTTACAAAATAATGGTTGGAATGTGAGTTTTTACAAGTAATCAAGTCTCAAAGGTGCAGACAATGTGAGTGGAGAGAGCGTTAAGCACAGGTTAAAGAGATGTGTATTGTCTCCAGACAGGACAGTTAGTGAGATTTTGCAAGCCCAGGCAAGTCATGGGATTACAAATAGTGTGACAAGAACCCAAGATCCCGGTTGAGGCCGTCTTCATGTGTGCGGAACTTGGCTGTCACTCTCTGCTCAGCGACTCTGCGCTGTCGTGTGTCGTGAACAAACAGAAAGCAGGGACGGGAAATTAACAGGCCGTTCAGATTTGGGTAGTTGTGAACAGTGGCGAACAGGAACGATTAGTGTTTGGACAACAGATATTCGCAATGATATAAACGGGTTTGATGAGGGGATCAATTGTAAAAAGAATTCCATGATTGCAGATGGCACAATGCTAGATGGAAATGTAAGTTGCGAGCAGCAAGCAGAGAAGCTTCAAGAGGACTGAGAGAGTTCGATTGCGTAGGCAGGAACACGGAAGTTGGAAAATATTATGGGAACATTTGAATTTATATACTTATGTAGCAGAAACGGTAATGTAAAACCTTTCATGAATGAAGACTGAATGAAAAGTGTTGATTTATAAATGGACTTTGGTTGCGTTGTTCATGAGACCGTGAAAGCTAAGACGCAAGTGCTGCAAGTATGTGGGACGGCAAATAACATGTTTACATTTACTGCGAGAGCCGGTCACTATTGGAGAAAATACTTGCTGCAATTATAGAGCTATGGTGAGATGCACCTTCAATATTGTGTCCAGTTTTAATCCTTTTGCCGAGTGATGGGAATGCATGTTATACAGCCAGTGCAGAAAAGCGTACTGAGGATTTTGCTGTAGGAAGAGATTGAGGTCAAAACATTATATTTCCAGTGCTGAGAAGAATGAGATTCTGTTGCACTCAAATATACAAAACACTTACAGGACTCAAAAGTATAGACGTCTAATGCTGTTCTCCTGACTCGGGAATCTAGAACAAAAAGGGACAGAGTCACAGAATAATGCGTGTACCATTTCTGAATGAAGTTGCAAGGTATTTCTCCATTTAAAGTGCGTTGAATCTTTACACGAGAAGACTCTGATGACTCAGTCATTGAGGACGTTGAAGGCTGAGTGAGACATTTCTTTAGACTCCAAGGGCATCTCCGGAAATTGGGATTGTACTGGGAAATCAGATTGAGGTAGAAGGTCAGCCAAGATATAGCTGTTGAGTGGCACATGCTCGAGGAGTAGAATGGCTCACTCTTGCTCCAATTTCCTTCTCACATGTTGTTGTATGAAATAAGACGTGCATAAAAATGAAGGGTTACACTGGTGAAGATTCAATACATAACAACATTCATGCCAAAAAGCTGAAACCGCATGTGGCATGGAGATCCAAATAATAACCGAGGAATTAATTCAATAATCTGCAACGTTGAAATACTAGACGACGGAGGTAAGGTGAGAGTTACGGCCCTCAACATTAAGGCACCATTAGACCAGGTATGACATCAAGATTCCTAGGAAAACTGGAGTAAATGGGAATCAGGGGGAAAAGCCTCCGTTTATTGGAGTCATAACCGGCGCAGCGGAGGATGGTTGTGCTGGTTGGAAGTCAATCACCTTAGCTCCAGGATATCACTGCAAGACTATGCTCTTGGCCCAACCATCTTCAACTGTTTCATCAATGACGTTCCTTCCAATAAAAGGCCAGAAGTGTGGATGTCGCTAATGACTGCACAGTGTTCAGTACTATTCCTGACTAATAAGCTACTGAAGCAGCCCATGTGCAAAGACAGCAACATCTGCACAGTATCCAGGCTTGGACTGACAAGTGACAATTTGCATTCGCACCACACAATTTCCTGTCAATGACCATGAGCAACAACAGTATATCTAAAACATACTGGCATTAAGAGAACAGAATTTCACTCTATAAGCATCATGAGGCTCACCATTGACCAGAGACTAAATTGGAGCAGCCATCATAGAAATCATAGAAATCATAGGAACCCAACAGTGCAGAAGGAGGCCATTCGGCCCATCGAGTCTGCACCGACCACAATTCCACCCAGGCCCTACCCCCACATATTTTACCCGCTAATCCCTCTAACCTACGCATCCCAGGACTCTAAGGGGCAATTTTTTTTTTTAACCTGGCCAATCAACCTAACCTGCACATCATTGGACTGTGGGAGGAAACCGGAGCACCCGGAGGAAACCCACGCAGACACGAGGAGAATGTGCAAACTCCACAAACGTACAAACGTACAAACTCCACTCCACTCCATCTCAATACCGTCGTTACCTAAGCAAATCAAAGGCTCAGCAGACTCTGGTAACTAACTCAGACTCCCCAAACGCTTCCCAACAGCAAGAAGCCGCAAGTCAGGAGTGTAATGCAACTCTCTGGGCTTGTCTGGATGATTGCATATCCCACAACACTCAAGAAGCTTTACGTCACCCATGATAAAACAGCCCGTTTGATTGCTATCCCTTCATAAAACATTTAAACCCTCTAAAAGCAATGAATAGTGGCAGCAGTGTGTGACATCTATAAGGTGCACTTCAGTACCTCACCAAGTCTCCCGAGGCTGCGCCGTTCAAGCCCAAGACCACTATCTTCTATCAGGACAAGAGCGCCAGGTACATGGGAGCACCACTGCTGGAGATTCATTTCCCGGAAAGTGCTGTGGGTGCACATGGTAAGTCAGATGCCCAGGCTATTTCATTGCGGACACGAGTCAAATATTGCATCAGCAGCTCGTGGAATTTAAATGCAGTCAATAAAACCGGAATTTAAAAAAGTTAGACTCAGGAACGCTTGTCGTAAAAAAAGTACCTGCTTCTCTATTGCCCCGAATGATATTTCGGAAATGAAACTAGTTCTTGCTTCGGCAATATGTGACTCCAGATCCACAGTAACATGGGCGGTCCTTAAATGTCATTTGAAATGGCCTAACAAGTCACTTTGCTGTATAAAAGCTACAAAGAAATAAATGAATCCCGTCTCCTCAACGGGCACCAGAAAAGACAGTCGCAAACATAGAACCGTCGACCTTGCAAAACATCTTATGCCAAAGTGAGGAGAATCATCCCACCAATTAGCCAACAGCAAACTGACAGAAACATACATTACAAATAATTCTGCCGACACCATTTCGACCAATGTCCATTACATGCTGCCCAATAATAGAACTGATCCATAGACACACGAGAGCTGGCAGAAAAGTCATAGTCTGTCGGGAAGAGGTTTCCATGGAAATTTTCAGCATCGACTCGGAACTCTTTTGGCATCAGTCAAGCATTGGCAAAGAAACATAAAACTGGTTACAACTTATCACCCCCTCCCTTAGTTGAATACTCTGCCGCCCATGTTGACTAACACTTCGAGGAAGCACCGAGTGTGGCAAGGACACAGAATATATTCAGGAAACTGTCAAGTCCATCCCGAAGAGTCGCGCAGTAGTAACAGTTCGCCAGCCAGCAACTGGCTCACTTCGGGGGGGGGGGGGGGGGGGGGGGGGGGGTGATGAAATAATATTCACTTTCCTAAATGATATCAGCTCCAACATGACTCAAGAAGCTCAATGCCATGCAGGACAAAAGTAGTCGCTGATCAAGTCGGCATCTATCACTTCGAACGTGCCCTGAAGTGATGCCCGGACGCAGCAGAATCTAAATAATGCATGTCAATAACTCGCCAAACCTCTAACGATGACACCGTCTATATCAGGGCCCATGGGGACCTAGAAGGACAAAGAGAGCAAACAAGTGGAAAGGAGCAAACTTGGATCTAAACACCAACACCAGATTTGGTGTCCATAGGCAACAGGGGCAGTATCTGTTCAAGGAGAGTACACACCACAACGTTCCCAAGGTCAATGAAGATGGACAACTGGCGTTGATTTTGACAGAGGAGCACACACATTATGTAATATGAATACAAAATGAAACAGAGGGTGTATTTCTAGATATATTTGACAACATTTCCAACAGCATGATGTGGACACCTCTATTTGAATTACCACGCAAGCGATGTGAACATACCTTGCAGTTCGCTCTTCGTGGTTTTCTGTCCCCAACACTTGATTCCTTTGAGCAATGAAAGGACTGTGCATCTTTGTCTGTGTAATTTGAAAGCAAGCGGCAGTTGACATAAAATCTTTGTTCCTTTACATCCTGAGGACATTAAGTGGTGTTTCATAGAATCAAAGAATCATACAATATATACAGTGCAGAAGGAGGTCATTCGGCCTATCGACCCTGCACTGACAACCGTCCCATTCAGGCCACACACCCGTGACCATGCACATTTACCCTGCTAGTCTCCCTGATACAAGGGGTAATTTTGCATGGTCAATCAACCCAACTCGCATGTCTTTGGAGTGTCTATGTACGGTTAGAATATCGATTGGGTCAAATGCAATGGCATTTATAAATAAAGCATCAGGAACAGACAGAGAGTAAGTGAACAGACATGTCTCCTCACATGACATTTGAGTGAATTCGGACGTTAGGATTGGGCCACCATTCGTTATACATATAAGACCATAAGACATAGGAGCGGAAGTAAGGCCATTCGGCCCATCGAGTCCACTCCACCATTCAATCATGGTTGATTTCAACTCCATTTACCCGCTCTCTCCCCATAGCCCTTAATTCCTCGAGAAATCAAGAATTTATCAATTTCTGTCTTGAAGACGCTCAACGTCTCGGCCTCCACAGCCCTCTGTGGCAATGAATTCCACAGACCTACCACTCTCTGGCTGAAGAAATTTCTCCTCATCTCTGTTCTAAAATGACTCCCTTTTATTCTAAGGCTGTGCCCCCGCGTCCTAGTCTCCCCTGCTAATGGAAACAACTTCCCTACGTCCATCCTATCTAAGCCGTTCATTATCTTGTAAGTTTCTATTAGATCTCCCCTCAACCTCCTAAACTCCAATGAATATAATCCCACGATCCTCAGACGTTCATCGTATGTCAGGCCTACCATTCCTGGGATCATCCATGTGAATCTCCGCTGGACCCGCTCCAGTGCCAGTATGTCCTTCCTGAGGTGTGGGGTCCAAAATTGCTCACAGTACTCCAAATGGGGCCTAACCAGTGCTTTATAAAGCCTCAGAAGTACATCCCTACTTTTGTATTCCAAGCCTCTTGAGATAAATGACAACATTACATTTGCTTTCTTAATTACGGACTCAACCTGCAAGTTTACCTTTAGAGAATCCTGGACTAGGACTCCCAAGTCCCTTTGCACTTTAGCATTATGAATTTTGTCACCGTTTAGAAAATAGTCCATGCCTCTATTCTTTTTTCCAAAGTGCAAGACCTCGCACTTGCCCACGTTGAATTTCATCAGCCACTTCTTGGACCACTCTCCTAAACTGTCTAAATCTTTCTGCAGCCTCCCCACATCCTCAATACTACCTGCCCCTCCACCTATCTTTGTATCATCGGCAAACTTGGCCAGAATGCCCCCAGTCCCGTCATCTAGATCGTTAATATATAAAGAGAACAGCTGTGGCCCCAACACTGAACCCTGCGGGACACCACTTGTCACCGGTTGCCATTCTGAGAAAGAATTGTCACAATTGTCACAGAGGAAATTATGACATGTTGTTGCTTTACTAAAATTGAGGTGTCTGCTCGGTAATTTGAAAAGGCAGTTTAATATCTAAAGCAAGCTGTGTGTCTGCAAAAACGCACAGATGTACAGTGGGTAAGGATGGCAGATTCCCATATTTAACGGAATTCGTGAACAATGCATTTTTATGACAGTCAGGTGATCAGGCTTCTGACACGAGCTTCATCAATTTAGATAAATGTTATTAATTAAATTTGAATCCCTGAGTTACATTCATAGGATTAATCACAGGTATCAGAATCATTAGTACGGACCTCTGAATTTCTCGTCCTGTAACATAACTGGTGTAACTGAAGCTGCTGTAGCTCTTTGCCTACTTTTTAGGTCAAACCAAATAAACAAACTCAGATTAAGTCAGGACAAAATAAAAGGGGCAGCTCCCCAAAAAGGAGGGGGAACAGCCCGAATAGAAATCAAAGTACAAAGGAAACTTAAAAACATCAAATTAAAATGTGATTATTAGGGTCAATAACGCACCCCAACCCCTGCGGTGCCCAGCGGGCGCGGAAGGCGTCAACCGCGCCCATGGACACCGCATGCTCCCTCTCCAGGGACACCCGGCCGCGAACGTAGCCGCGGTAGAGGGGAAGACAGTCAGGATGGACGGCCCCCTGGATCGCCCGCTGCCTGGACCGGTAAATGGCGCGTTTCGCCAGGCCCAGGAGCAGGTTCACGAGGAGGTCGCCATCCCGGCCCTCCCCTCTCCGCACCGGGTGTCGCTCTTTGCCTATATGATGAACTGTGTTTCCTTTGCCAGCAGTATTAGTTACTTTTCTATTCTGATTTATCGTTTCTCTGCACTGTTATAACGTGATAATTTGAATGATTGTTTTCTCTTTTGTCTATCCGCCATTAACAAAATTCAGCCAATACGTGGTCAGAGCTGGAAGCGCTCGAGTTCATGAATTTTTAAACATCGGTTGCAGCAGTAGTTACGTTGAATGTGCGTTGTGTAAATTATCTTATTGAGTGATTGTGTGGATATTTTAGCTATTTTTTAAAACACAATTTCAGTTAAGTAGTTCAAACCAGGTAGTTTGGGACCGTTTATTGAGTGTAAATTTAAAATTCAGCTTCAAGACTTTGAGCTCATTAATTGTATATATTTTTTCCAAATCTCTTTCTCTCTCTTTCTCTTTCTGGTATATCAAGAATAACACACGAAGATTATTAACTGGTTGCAACAAGTTCTTCAAATTCATATTCGTCAATACAAACGTTCCTGTGTGGGCAGTTGGCTGAAGCCATGAACTTTCCAGTATGTTGACTATTTCGTAAGCACTAATTAAGTATTGCGAAATAACACCCACAATCTGATAACCAAAGAAAGCGGTTTATTTCGTCGCTCGGTCGTCTGATAGCAATAAACAAAAATAGATTTTTTTTGCTGCACAATGGAAAAAATCTGGCATAGTTATCATACTTCTTGCGAGGAGTCAGGCACTTGGCTACGTTAACATTGACCTACTTCTTTTTTTGTTCCGTGACTTACAGCAGTAAAATACGTGCTATGAATTTATTTCCATTTCGACCATTGTTGTCGCCAGCATTCATCAAGTCGCGCAGATCTAATTAATGGCACAATTTCATTGCATAAAATCGTCGTTTTTACGTTCATCCCGTTCTCATTACTTCTTTTGTTCGTCTGATTTTGGAACAATTACCCCCCTGTTTGAACTATTTACGTTAAATTGTGTTTTGAAAAATAACTAAATTATCCATATAATCACCCAATAACATAAATTACACAACGCACATTCAACCTAATCACTGCGATGTTTAAAAATTCATGAACTGTTATATGTATTATCGAGATGTAATCGAAATAATTTTCCAAAACATCCGAACACCGCAAAAATAATAAGCGTGAGATTATTTTCATTATGCAATCCGGAGTTTGAGTGTTGCAAATGCTTTCTGATTGTAAAAACTTTACTCACTGAGCAGAAGTATTGTGTTTCCGAGCCTTTCTTCACCCCATTGTCACTCGAAGCCATGTGTTTTCGATTGTCATTTTCCGACTAACTCATCCTTGAAAGATCACAAAGCAATATAACCAATGTTAACATGACTTCCAAAACAGCAATTATTTGACTTAAATTGTAGATTTCTGGACCCATTTAGTTTTGTGAAAATGCAATTCCAACTTAGAATTGTCATTTTTCAGGGCAGAAAAAGAATAAAGCGAGGTTAAAAAGCAGAATTTTTTTAAAAAGGGGGCTTTTGATGACGTTCATATGTAGAGTATGTTCCACCCGCAGGATCATCGTCAATCAAAGGGTACAGTTATAACATACTTTACTGGTTAATGAAGAATCATTGAGTCCAATGATTAAATTCCATGTGACTTGTCCGTTGCTTCCCTTTGAAACAGGAATTTATGTATTGTCACTCTCCTGCAAATTTCCAGAGCACAAAGTTGGTTACCTCTAACTGTTCAGTGTGGATATATGTAATATCGTTCTGGTTCACCCATACCAATAAGGATCGCGGTGCCAAATCAAATAATTTTCCTAACATATGAAGAGAGGAGATAGGAGCAGAAGCAGGCAAATTCAACCCTGCGATCCTGCTCCGTCATTCAATCAGTTAATGGCTGATCTCTCCATGGTCTCAAACCCACATTCCCACCTATTCCCCATATCTTCTGATCCATTTTCGAATGGTAATATATCCATCTCCTTGTTGAAACCATTCAATGATTCAGACTCCATCGCGCTATGGGGCCGCGAAGTTCCAGAAATTCACCATCATCTGTGAGAAGTAGTTCCCCTTCATGTCAGTGTTAAATCTACGGCCTCTAAATCTTTAGTGGTGACCTCCTGTTCTAGATTGCCCCGTAAGAGGAAAACATTTGGTTTACATTTACTTGATCAATTCCTTAAAAAGATTTATGCAGCTCGATCAATTCCCCTCACATCCTTCTAAACTGCAGCGAGTTTAATCTCCCAAGCTGTTTAACCTCTCGTCAAACGTCGAACCTTTCATCCGCGGAATCAATCTGGTGAAACTCCTCTGAACTGCCTCCAATGCCATCATATCCTTCGTGAAATTGGGAGACCAAGACTGGACACAATACTACAAATGCCAACACCTTATACAAAGAACAAAGAACAGTACAGCACAGGAAACAGGCCCTCCAAGTCTGTGCCGCTCCTTGGTCCAACTAGACCAATCGTTTGTATCCCTCCATTCCCAGGCTGCTCATGTGACTATCCAGGTAAGTCTTAAACGATATCAGCGTGCCTGCCTCCACCACCCTACTTGGCAGCGCATTCCAGGCCCCCACCACCCTCTGTGTAAAAAACATCCCTCCAATATCTGAGTTATACTTCGCCCCTCTCACCTTGAGCCCGTGACCCCTTGTGAACGTCACTTCTGATCTGGGAAAAAGCTTCCCACCGTTCACCCTATCTATCCCCTTCACAATCTTGTACACCTCTATTAGATCCCCCCTCATTCTCCATCTTTCCAGGGAGAACAACCCCAGTCTACCCAATCTCTCCTCATATCTAAGACCCTCCATACCAGGCAACATCCTGGTAAACCTTCTCTGCACTCTCTCTAACGCCTCCACGTTCTTCTGGTAGTGCGGCGACCAGAACTGGACGCAGTACTCCAAATGTGGCCTAACCAGCGTTCTATACAGGTGCATCATCAGACTCTATACCCCGTCCTATAAAGGCAAGCATACCATATGCCTTCTTCACCACCTTCTCCACCTATGTTGCCACCTTCAAGGATTTGTGGACTTACACACCTAGGTCCTTCTGTGTTTCTATACTCCTGATGACTCTGCCATTTATTGTATAACTCCTCCCTACATTATTTCTTCCAAAATGCATCACTTCGCATTGATCCGGATTAAACTCCATCTGCCACCTCTCCGCCCAATTTTCCAGCCTATCTATATCCTGCTGTATTGCCCGACAATGCTCTTCGCTATCCGCAAGTCCAGCCATCTTTGTGTCATCCGCAAACTTGCTGATTACACCAGTTACACCTTCTTCCAAATCATTTATATATATATCACAAATAGCAGAGGTCCTAGTACAGAGCCCTGCGGAACACCACTGGTCACAGACCTCCAGCCGGAAAAAGACCCTTCGACCACTACCCTCTGTCTCCTATGGCCAAGCCAGTTCTCCACCCATCTAGCCACTTCTCCTTGTATCCCATGAGCCTTAACCTTTTTAACCAACCTGCCATGTGGGACTTTGTCAAATGCCTTACTGAAATCCATACAGACGACATCCACGGCCCTTCCTTCATCAACCGTTTTTGTCACTTCCTCAAAAAACTCCACCAAATTTGTAAGGCACGACCTCCCTCTTACAAAACCATGCTGTCTGTCACTAATGAGATTGTTCCGTTCTAAATGCACATACATCCTGTCTCTAAGAATCCTCTCCAACAACTTCCCGACCACGGACGTCAAGCTCACCGGCCGATAATTTCCTGGGTTATCCCTGCTACCCTTCTTAATACAATTGCAACTCTTATGCTCCAGTTCCTTTGCAACAAATGCCAACATCCCATTTGTATTTTTTGTTACATGCTGCACCTGCATACCAACTTTTTGTGAATCATGAACATCAACGTGTTCGAAAATTTGAAACTTGGCAGTGTGGAATGTTAATGAAAATAAAGTTCTTAAACTGGATGGCTATTCAGACAAAGGCGAATTGTCAATTGACGCGTTCACTTTAGCTGAATAAATCATGTTAAGTTGAGTTTTAGCACATGGTTATTCCAGTGGTGATGGTTAATGTATCTATTGGAAGATTTCGAAAACTACCTAAATATGTTCATTCACAGGGTCGATGCACTCGCGATGAGTCGACTGGTCTCCATCTGCACTGTAGTTATTCTAAAACGGAAGTTAATTCACGTAAATGGCGGTTCGCTTGAACGACAAAAAAATGTTCAGTTATTATTGGATTAGGAAATGCCACTGTTGGATCGAAACTGGCCAGAATATCATTGTTGATATTTATAACGGTTATAGAGTTGGAGGATTCTGGCTCAACGACACATGTTTGTGTATCTCTAATAAAGGAGGGCAGAAACTCGAAGGTCTCTTTTTATAAAGGAGCATAAGGTGTTTCACTCCAGGTTTAATTCAACGGACCCACGAGGAAGCTTTTAATCAAACAAAGTTTATTTAAGAACATAGTTGAAATATGATAAAAAGTAGCATAACTTTTAGAAATTGCAAGTATCAAACATGATACAGTATAAACTTTAACAGCAAGCTAACTATGACGTCCAACTCAACCAACACCCAACAAAGATAGACCTCCTTCTGGACTTGGCAAAAACACAAGTATGCTCATTTCATGTTCGATTTTGCAGCTTTTAAACCTGCTAGGGGCGGCACGGTAGCACAGTGGTTAGCTCTGCCGATTCACAGCTCCAGGTTCCTGGGTTCGATTCCCAAATTGGGTCACTGTCTGTGTGGAGTTTGCACATTCTCCTCGTGTCTGTGTGGGTTTTCTCCGTGTGCTCCGGTTTCCTCCCACAGTCCAAAGATGTGCGGGTTAGGTTGATTGGCTGTGCTAAAATTGCCCCTTAGTGTCCTGAGAAGGTTAGAGGGATTAGCGGTTAAATATGGATGGGATAAGGGCGTAGGGCCTGGGTGGGATTGTGATTGGTGCAGACTCGAAGGGCCAAATTGCCTCTTTCTGCACCGTAGGTTTTCTATGATTCTACGGTTCTAGTAATTGGTCATTTGGATGTTAGATTAAAATTTTGACGCTTCCCAGTGCTGGAAATTTCAGTATGCCCCTGGAGAGAGGCAGGGAGGGAGAGACTGCCTGCCTCCACTAACTCCTATCTAGCAACTAAATTGAAACTAAAGCCTTTGAATTTTTTGTGGAAGAAAACGCTTCGACGCAGGACCTAATATACTAATCATTTTGCAGCGATTCCAAAAGACTCATAAAACCCCAGGACACTGCATTACGCCAGAGTAAAAGTGATCGTGATGTCCATTATGCTATTTCAATATCACTTAGAGGGCATCGGCTACAGACATTATGGCATTAATACAATAGCAGAGCCAATCTGAAAAACGTGAGACAGACATGATGAAAATATATTTCTTGAAGGCACAGTATTGTTGCATGTCGCCGCTGAGGAAAGAAATAAACCACCAATATTCAAAGGTGGCATCATATTTAAACACCTGTTAGTTTCAAACCAGTAGCACTCTACAATAGATTATGCATACATTTTATAAAATCAAAACATGCAAGCATAACAGTAACATAGGCCATTTTAGGTCTTGTCTTCCAACATGGAACACTCCTTCTTCTTCCTTTTCTCAATATGTTGCTGCTTCAAGTGCTTCTTTGTTCCTCTCCAAACATTTTCTTCAGTCCTTAATCATGCTTTGATTCCAAATTCGATCTTAATTTTGTCATTACGATGACAAATTATCTCTAGTAATTTCCTGAGAGAATAAGCATGATCAGAAGTATAACACATTATATGTGTGCAATCAGGGCTATGCGGAAATGTCAACTTATCTCTGCCCCTTTTCTTGTTAATTGGCCTTAGACCCTCCTCTGATAAGTAGTCCAAAGTCTTCGTTTGCTCTCGATTTTCACCATCACTTTCTGCACATTCTTGCAAAGGCACACATCAGATTGTCTTCCTTTGTCTCAGAACCTGTTGCAACCATGGTTTCATAGATCTCTGCGGCAGTTCCGCTGATGTGAGAACAATTATAAGTTGCTTGAACACTAGCCCGTACAGTACTGTTTCACTGGGTTTCCACAACTATTACTCCAGCAGTTCATTTCGAATGATGGTACAGTTTTAGAAAACAGCCTCATTTTACCTTTTTGCCCTTTTTGTTTTGATCGACAGTCGTGAAATACTTCTGCTCCTCGATTGCCATTTTGAGCGCACACATTACTGTTGATTCATCTGCATTTTTCTTCACATAGGTGATGAGCTCTTGTTGACAATCCTGCATTCATGTTCCGGTAATTTCATCAAATCACGAATTTGTTCCAAAACTGTTAAGTTGCCTTTTATCTGTCTCGACACCTGCTCCCTTTCCTTGTTCACAATATTGTCCTGTAACTGGTTCCCTTTCTCCGCTTTCACCAGTTTTATGTGACTTATCGTGACTTACGCCTGTTATTGAGTAAAGATCAGCTTCTCCTTCTCAACCTGTGCCAACTTGAGAAGATAATATCTGCAGGGATATTGCTCAACTGGAACAATATTTCCTAAAATTACCTCATTGATAGCAGCTTTACTACTTCCTCGTTTATTAGCTCACATCTTTCAATGTGATTTTACTACCTCGTTCAGGTCTGTTTGATTTTCCTCTGCGAGGTAACTCAATACTTCGCTCTATTTGCTGATCACTTCCTCATTATCTAATGTCAAATTAAGAACCATTTGGATTTGGTTCTTCACTCCGAGTTGCAACCAGCAACACATCTGCTTTTGCTTTCCTCCCCTATCAAAATAGAATTTGAGCATATACACATGACATACTCTGTGAATTTTCCTTCTATCTGGCGTTATTATCCAGCAATTCCCCTCACTTAATTTCCTTCCAATTTGATAAGGCCTACTAAACCTTGGTTTTAAAGGTTCACATACCACTGATAGTGGTACTAAGAATTTATCCACACGAGCGAAACCACGACTTTTTGGGTTCTTATCCATTTCGTGCTTCGTCACATGCTGTGTCACTTCTAAATGCTGTCTTGTTAATTCCCAAGCTCTATTCAATCTTTCCCTAATATTTGATGCATATTCCAATAATGTAGTCTCAAAACGCTGACTCACCAAATTCCCTTTGGATAATTTAATTGGTCCTCTTAACTCATGACCAAATACCAATTCAAATGCAATGAACTTAGATATTCGTTTGGTTCATCAATAATTGAAAAATGTACACGTGGAACTGCTGTATCTCAATCCTCCGGATAATCTTGACAATAAACCCTCAACATAGTCTTTACAGTGTGATGCCATCACTTCAACGCTCCCTGTGATTCTGGATGGTACAGAGTTGATTTACATAGTTTTGCTCCGAAGCTATCCATAACCTCCTTGAACAACTTTGATGTACTTTTTTATGCTTGATCTGATTGTATTTTTATGGATAGACAATGTCGAGTAAAAAATATTAAACAACTCCTCTACAACCCTTTTATCTCGAAGCTTGTTTAATGGAATGGCCTCTGGCAATCTAGTGAATGCATCGATTACAGTCAATATATATTGATTCCCACTTTTCTTTCATGGAGTGGTCCTACACAATCATTTTAGACACTTGTGAAACGTTCCACAAATACTGAAATGCGTATTAAGGGTGCTTATTTTATCAACACTTGAGGTTTTCGTATTACCTGACATGTGTGACATGACTGGCAAAATTCAGCCGCATCTTCATGCGTTCCAGGCCAATAAAATGTTTTTGTATTTTAACTTACTCCTAAATGACCTCCTACTGGTACCTCATGGGCTACTTGCAACAGCTCATTTATATATCCTACTGGTAATACCAGTTGATAACGTTTCTGAGGCTGTATAAGGCTCTGGTCAGACCCCATTTGGAGTACTGTGAGCAGTTTTGGGCCCCATATCAAAGGAAGGATGTGCTGGCCTTGGAATGGGTCCAAGGGAGGTTCACAAGAATGATCCCTGGAATGAGGAGCTTGTCGTATGAGGAACAGTCGAGGACTCTGGGTCTGTACTCGTTGGAATTTAGACGGATGAGGAGGGATCTTATTGAAATTTACGGGATACTGCGAGGCCTGGTTAAAGTGGATGTGGAGAGGATGTTTCCACGAGTCAGAAAAACTAGAACCAGAGGGCATAACCTCAGACTAAAGGGACAATCCTTTAAAACAGAGATGCAGAGGAATTTCTTCAGCCAGAGAGTGGTGAATCTGTTGTACTCTTTGCTGCAGAAGACTGTGGAGGCCAGGTCGTTGAGTATCTTTAAGACAGAGATGGATAGGTTCTTGATTAATAAGGGGATCTCAGGGGTTATGGAGAAAAGGCAGGAGAATGAGGATGAGGAAAATATCAGTCATGATTGAATGGCGGAGCAGACTCGATGGGCCGAGTGGCCTAATTCTCCTCCTATGTCTTATACTCTTATGGTCTAACTTCTGCCCATGTTGTATTCGCCTGTATATGTAAAGGTGCCAATTTCCTTATCAAGACGTAATTTTTAACCTTCTGGTATAAATGCAGATTCATCTTCCATGCATGATTTTTGATACAACAGTTTTATATCTGTCTCATTTTGTTGCACCTCTGCCAACTTTCCTGAAGCAAAATTATCTACTTCATCCTCCACCTGTCCTTGTTCTTTTCAAGCTACCTGATCAACAATCGTTTCTGAAAACTGCACTTCTACTTCTCTATCATTGCTCCTTGATTTTTCTTATTGTCTTAACCTGTGGCATTGTGATCTTTTTTCTACATAATCAGTAAAATTCCAGGATATGCATCCTTTAACAATTCAGTCGTTTGACTTTCCACTGGCCTTTCAACCACAATAGGCATCACTCCCACTTGTGATCCCCCGATATCTTTACCCAAGATAAGCTGTATTCCTGGACAAGATCATTTCTTTATTATTCTTATTACCCCTTCAACATTCTTCACTGGACTCTCCAACCTCACCATATATAATGGAACACTGCTCTTCTGCCTCTAATCTCTATAGATTGCCACCTTCTCTGGCACTAGTCCTTCCAAACGGCATAACTCCCCATCTTTCACCATCAAAGATTGACTTGCTGTCGTATCTCTGAAATGTTTAACTTATTTACCTACACTTCCTGTTGCACATGAGTAAACGTTACTCACATAAATATTTTTTTAAGTGATCTGACACTTTCTTATCAAGCAACACCTGACCAGGCTGTACATTATTTTGCACCTCTTTAGCTTCCACTGTTTCTGTTACCACTTTGACAAACGCCATTGGTTTATCGTATGTTAGCACGTTTGTCTTCCCAGTGCTTTTCTTAAACCACAAACTTGCGACTTTATGTGCCCTACGTTATTGCAGTGAAAATATCTGAGGTATTTCATTTAACATCCATCCTCATGCGTTTCCTCTTTAACCTGAGGTACACCATCTTTATTTTTCTAACAAAATACCCTTTACCTTTACCAATTGAGATATCTCTATTCCTAGAATCCAATGCCCCACAGGCTGAAACTTGCGTCAGAAACCAAACTTTGATTTATGAACTAATTCATAACCATCTGCCATTGCTGCTGCTAAATTCGCAGTTTAAACCCCCTGCTCTTCCTCGTGAGATCTCACGTGACCTTGCACAGGAACTTCATACATCTGGTCTATTTTCAAAAACTTTATCTTAGGTGGCATGGTTGCACAATGGTTAGCATTGCTGCTTCATAGCGATTCCTGGCTTGGGTCACTGTCTGTGTGGAGTTTGCATGTTCTCACCGTGTCTGCTTGGGTTTCTTCTGCTGTTCTGGTTTCCTCCCAAATTCTGAAAGACATGCTGGTTTGGTGCATTGACCTGAACAGGTGTCGAATTGTGGCGACCAGGGAAATTTCACAGTAACGTCATGCAGTCTTAATGTGAGCCTTACTTGTGACCAATAAATTAACTTTATCAAAATTACTTTGTATGATGCTTTCAAATTTTATGCACCTTTGACCAGCTTCTTTCTATCGATTTTTAAAAGTATTGTCTGCAGGCTTCTGGCATCAGTACATATGCACTTAAGATTTTCTTTGTCAGTTCCTCATATTCCCTAGATATCTCCTCTGATAGTGACAGAAAAACAACTCACTTGCTCGTAGCGTCTGCATGGTCTCCCCAATGTACCATGCCTCGGGAGGATACGCTGCAGGAAAGGGTGTCCCGAGGCATGGTGCATTGGGGAGACCATGCAGACGCTACTACAACGGATGAATGAACACTGCTCGACAATCACCAGGCAAGGGTGTTCTCTTCCTGTTGGGGAACACTTCAGCGTTCACGGGCATTCGGACTCTGATCTTCGGGTAAGCGTTCTCCAAGGCGGCCTTCACGACACAGGATAACGCAGAGTCGCTGAGCAGAGACAGATAGCCAAGTTCTGTAAACATGAGGACGGCCACAACCGGGATCTTGGGTTTATGTCACACTATTTGTAACCCCCACGACTTGTCTGGGCTTGCAAAATCTCACCAACTGTCCTGGCTGGAGACAATACATATCTCTTTAACCTGTGCTTAACCCTCTCTCCGCTCACATTGTCTATGCCTTTAAGACTTGATTACCTGTAAAGACTCGCATTCCAACCATTATTTTGTAAATTGAGTTTGTGTCTATATATGCCCTGTTTGTGAACAGAACTCCCACTTACCTGATGAAGGAGCAGCGCTCCGAAAGCTAGTGGCTTGTGCTACCAAATAAACCTGTTGGACTTTAACCTGGTGTTGTGAGACTTCTTACTGTGTTTACCCCAGTCCAACGCCGGAAACTCCACGACAAGATATATCACAGCAATTTCCACCTTACCGGGCATATGCCACTGTAAGACCGGTAATGAAACCGTTTGGAGAATGACAATATCTGGGACATAATCTTAAATTGCTGAAGTTTAATCAGCGTCCATTGTTCTTGCCTTATCCAGTGCCTTCTTGATATCACATACAATCAATCGAAATTACTGACGTCTTGCAGCAAATAATGCTGCCGATCTCAGGAACACTTTGACAAACTTCAGACAAAGAATTCCACAATTACTTCAATATTATCTTCTGCATTGATGCGTTGTGTTCCACAAAAAGTCAAAATGGGGAGTTTCTTTGTTCCTGCTCCTCCAGTCACCTACTTATTTGCCCACCAACATTCGGCACTCGATGTGACAGACAGACAGAGTGCAGATCAGACCCGTTGGTTGTGCAATGTTCTCAGATCTCTCTCTCTCACTTGTGCTAACCGAATAATAGCATCTTACCTCCCGAAAATGCTAAGTTTATCGCCCGCCCTCCCCCACTCCCCGTCCCGAACTCCTACTGTCTTCTTTCTATTAAGACATTCTCAATCCATGCAAATACCTTAACAGCAATTTTGTTTATTAATCTTCAGTGGTGAACCATACTGAAGGTCTTTTGAAAATGTGCATATTACACATGCACCTTTACTGTGCTACAATATCCTGAAAGGCATCTAAGAAGTTTCTCAATCATGATTTCCCTCTCATAAACTTATGTTCACTCTGTCCAAGCATATTATTACATTATGCATCCAGTTATCACATCCGTTCCAATTATTTATAACAATTTACTTACGAATGACGTCAAACAAATTGGTCTATCTTTGTTTATTTGTTTCTCTCACAACCTCCCATATTAAATAGTAGAGCTATTATTGATGCTTTCAGCTCTCTAGGGACGTTACTCAGAATCTATTGACTCTTGAAAGATGACAAGTTGTGCACCTATGGCGAGAGGCACCTCATTGAAGAGTCTGATCTGTACCTCATTTGGCAGAAGGGAATTTTCGAACATCAGTCCAATTAATTGTATATCACTATTTATTGATAATACTGCATCTCAATTCCTCAGTTAGACAAGACCCATGGTTCAGTATTGGTACGAAGAGATTTTCTGTATATTCCTCCGTGAAGACAGAGACAAAATGATTGCTTACTTCGATTTTAATCCCATGTTCTCCATTGCAAATTTCCCCATTTCCAGCTGTAATTGATTCATATTCGTCTTTGCTATTTTATCCTTCCTCATACCCAAATAGGTTTTACGGTGCACCTGTACTTTTCTCATCAGCTTGATCCACTGAGTCAAGAAATCTTTCCTCATCTCCGTCGAAAATAGAAGGCCCCACAAGTGGAAACTTCTCATATTTAATAACCTCTCAAGCAAGTATTTACTGCACCACACTTGGAATCATATATGCTTCAATATATTGACCTTGCGTTACCTTAAGCACGAGTGGGTATAGGACCATCGGATGAATCTTCCCTCAGAACACAACACCTCCCTCATAGGAATCAGCCGGGTGAACTTTCTCTGATCTACTTCCCATGAAATGATATAAGAACATAAGAACATAAGCACATAAGAACTAAGAGTAGGCCATTTCACCCCTCGAGCCTGCTCCGCCATTCAATAAGATCATGGTTGATTTTTTTATGGACTCAGCTCCACTTACCCGCCCGCTCACCATAACCCTTAATTAGAATAGAAGAGAATACCTTCTCAAGTAAGGTATCAATCATTATGTAAAAGGATGATTTTTTTGGTGAAACACATTGAGGTCTCACCCTTTTTTTGGTACATTCTAGCAATACATATCTACATTTAGGTCCGAATCCTCTTCCAATACCGGTCAGCATTGCATTTGCTTTCTTAATATGCTGCGCTATGTGAAAATACAATCACCAAGAAGAAAGGCCGAGGAACAGCTTTGAATCATTCAATCGTTGATTCACAAGCACACCGGAAAAGAATATCTCGGTCAGTCCGAGGTAGCACTCTGATATTACGCTCAGAGCAGCAAATTATATAGAAGCGAGATCACACAAAGCTTTTAGGCAATGTACAGTTTGTCGTATCGCGTTATGATGGCACAGTTCAGTTCCCCTGTATCCTTACGATTGTAAGAGTTTACTCTTACTGTGTTTACCCCAGTCCAACACCGGCATCTCCACATTATTCTTACGATTGACCAGTTCTATTCTCAATGGTTCAACACAGCACAATTAACTGATGTATTTGGGCTACGTTCCTCAACAACAGTTTCACATTTAACAGGCCACATCGCAAAGATTGTGCAGTCTCGATTCTTTATTTCAAAACCTCGGAATGATAGTTGGGGCTCATTTGCCTTGACAATTCGTCATCCTGCTATATGTCACTGCTGAATTGCTATCAAATGTTTATTACGTTCTCGCATTCAGTCGCCACTTTTGGCCCTTGGCCTAACCAAAGATGGTCAGTGATCCTCAAAGTAATGCATCCAATTTATTTTGCAGTCGGCTATTCATGAGAGTATCCTGGAATTAAGCTTAACATTGCAAGTGCCATTGCCTGCACTGTCTGTGTGGACCAATCCTTGAGTCGGCATTAGAATCTCATAGATAGTCAGCTTTGCCACATATTTCCCCAGAAGCCACTCAGGAATATCTTTTGAAAGTCTTATTGAAGCGTACTTGGGAAGACACTACCTCGGAAGGTCTGAGGTGTCATTCTGATTTTACATTCAAAAGTGCAAACTCATATATATTCAACATCACACAATGCAGTTATACAATATGAAATTCGTCATTCATAGTTATGATTTCGCATTCCAGCTTGTCCTGGAGGCTTATGATTGCACAATTCGAATATCAGTTCACGCTGAAAAACTTAACATTTGCCTTCGGCCACTGTTCCTTATAGAATCATAGCATCATAGACCTTTACAGCTTGGAAGCAGGCCCACAGGCCCAACGTGTCCATGCCGTCCAGTTTTTACCACTAAGGTAGTCCCAATTGCCTGCGTTTGGCCCACATCCACCTATACCAATCTTACCCATGTAACTGTCTAAATGCATTATAAAAGACAAAATTTTGCCCGTCTCCACTTCTACCTAGGGTAGCTCGTTCCAGACGCTCACCACCCTCTGAAAAAAATGCCCCTCTGGATCTTTTTGTATCTCTCTCCTCTCACCTTAAACCTATGATTTTACCATCCGGTTTTACATTTCCTGGAACCCATCCTGCCTATTGTATAGCCTGGGATATTTGTCTCAGCACTCACCAATAGTCTTTGTGGCTTGAATTTCTTGACCACTTTTTATCCGTTTGCATGTCACTGCTGTGCTGTATTCATTATTTATTAACCCTTCACTTGTTTGTACTTTGTTGCTCTCATTATTGTGATTCGTGGACACGAGTGTACAGGTCATCTGCATTGATGCATTATGCAATCAGAATCAATTTAAATAACATTCTGCTATGCCCAATTTTCCCAATAGAAATAGACATCCTTTTTTTCATTCTATGCTCTATTTGGTGATTACTTCCTCTGTTCCCTCAATTGGGGAATCAATGCTGCTTCAAATTCAGCTGGAGGAAGCATTCGAGTAGTAAGTGTGGCAAAAGTATTTTCTCTGAAAATCAATCATAAATCCTGGTTCAGGAGCACCTCTTCAAATCGGGCCAAGCAATTAATGATGGGTGTACCAGTCAATGTTCAGAGGGCAGGTTCGGAGAGAAGAAGAAAGGCTTCAGCAGGAGATCCAAAGAAGTATATACTCGCTCAACAGTCCAAGTGATTCCGTACTCAACAATTATCTTTTTCAGTTTCATTTGTCCATTACAAAAATATTGTGAAATACAGCTGAACAGTCTTCATGGATGTGGAGCTGAGAAGATTATTCATCATTTTATGTGTGTTAAAATCGTGTTAAATAGATTTGATCTGAAATCGGTGTAGCAGGTTCAGACTGTACATCCATGCCGACCTGTGAGGCATTAGATATAGAAGTGTCTTCATCGTTAACCTGAAAACTCATCGTTCAGCAATTCTGTCATTGTACCATAACCAGCAACACCATTCCATTGCGGACATGACCAATAATGCCAGGAGCACTGAAAAACACATCTGAAAATGTGGTACAAGCAAAACGAAGCTAACACACAAGACTTCAAGAAGACATTGTAATTTACCGCCAAAGGCATGACCAGTACAAAGGGCTATAGCAAAGTTTTGTACTACAGCCAAAGGCAATCGTGAATGGTGATGAGCTTTATGAAAAGTCTGGCAGGAATATAGGAGAATCGACGACCATTCCCAAACTGACAATGGTGGAAGCACCACATGTGTCCTGGTATTGGGGAATGAGCCGGCCAGGTGGTCAACATTTCAGTAGGGAAGCAGTTCGGAAACAGTGACTACACTTCAGTAAGCTTTAAGGTATTGATGGATAAAGATAAGTGTCGTCCTCAATTGAAGGTGCTAAACTGGGGAAAGGCTAATTACAACAGCATTGGGCAGGAACTGAAGAATGCAGATTTGGGTAGATGTCTGATGACAAGTCAGCACCTGGCTTGTGGGGGGCTTTCAAGTGTAAGCTGATAGGAATTCAGGATCAGCACACTCCTGGAAGGATGAAGGATAAGTACGGCAGGTGTTGGGAACCATGGATAACAAGAGGTATTGTGAGCCGAGTTAAAGAGAAAAAGGAAGCATGTGCTAAGGTTTGGAGGCTGGGAACACGCGAGGCAAGTGTGGAATACAAGGATAGTAGAAAGAAACTTAAGCAAGGAGTAAGGAGGGCAAAAAGGGGTCACAAAAAGTCATTGGCCAGCATGATTAAACAAAATCCCAAGACTTTTTATACATATATAAAGAGCAAGAGGATAGCCAGGGAGAGAGTTGGCCCACTCAAGGACGTGTAGGGAATCTATGCATGGAACGAGAGGAAATGGGTGAGGTATTAAATTAGTACTTTGCATCAGTATTTACCAAAGAGAAGAACTTGATGAATGATGAGTGTGGGGAAGGGTATATAGATAGTTTGAGTGATGTTGAGATCAAACAGGAGGAGGTATTGGGGGTCTTGAGAAACTTTAAGGTAGACAACTCCCCAGTGCCTGATGGGATATAACCCAAAATACTGAGAGAGACAAGGAAGGACATTGCGGAGGCCTTGAGGGAAATCTTTATATCCTCACTGGCTACAGTGGAGATCAGTAAGAAGTCTCACAACACCAGGTTAAAGTCCAACAGGTTTATTTGGTAGCAAATACCATAAGCTTTCGGAGCAATGCTCCTTCGTCAGATGGAGTGGTCTCTGTTCTCAAACAGGGCACAGACACAGAAATCAAATTACAGAATACTGATTAGAATGCAAATCTCTACAGCCAGCCAGGTCTTAAATGCACAGACAATGTGGGTGGCGGGAGCATTCAACACAGGTTAAAGAGATGTGTATTGTCTCCAGACAGTACAGCCTGTGAAATTGTGCAAGTCCAGGAGTCAAGCTGTGGGGGTTACTGATAATGTGACATAAATCCAACATCCCGGTTTAGACCGTCCTCATGTGTGCGAAACTTGGCTATCAGTTTCTGCTCAGTGACTCTGCGCTGTCGTGTGTCGTGAAGGCCGCCTTGGAGAACGCTTACCTGAAGATCCAAGGCTGAATGCCCGTGACTGCTGAAGTGCTCCCCCACAGGAAGAGAACAGTCTTGCCTGGTGTTTCATCCGTTGTCGTAGCGTCTGCATGGTTTCCGCAATGTTCCATGCCTCGGGACATCCTTTCTTGCAGCGTATCAGGTAGACAACGTTGGCCGAGTTGCAAGAGTAGGTACCATGTACCTGGTAGATGGTGTTCTCACGTGAGATGATGGCATCCGTGTTGATGATCCGGCACGTCTTGCAGAGGTTGCTGTGGCAGGGTTGTGTGGTGTCGTGGTCACTGTTCTCCTGAAGGCTGGGTAGTTTGCTGCGGAAAATGGTCTGTTTGAGGTTGCGTGGTTGTTTGAAGGCAAGAAGTGGGGGTGTGGGGATGGCCTTGGCGAGATGTTCGTCTTCATCAATGACATGTTGAAGGCTCCGGAGGAGATGCCGTAGCTTCTCCCCTCCGGGGAAGTACTGGACGACGAAGGGTACTCTGTCCACCGTGTCCCGTGTTTGTCATCTGAGGAGGTCGGTGCGGTTTTTCGCTGTGGCACGTCGGAACTGTTGCTCGATGAGTCGAGCGCCATATCTTGTTCTTATGAGGGCATCTTTCAGCGTCTGGAGGTGTCTGTTGCGATCCTCCTCATCCGAGCAGATCCTGTGTATTCGAATGGCTTGTCCGTAGGGGATGGCTTCTTTTACGTGTTTAGGGTGGAAGCTGGAGAAGTGGAGCATCATGAGGTTATCCGTGGGCTTGCGGTACATGTCATGGCTTTACGAGTCATGGTGAGCAATCACTGAAACAATTATATGCTGACATCAACAAGTTCCACCCCACCATCAGACTCACCATGGACTACTCTCCGGAATCGGTTGCATTCTTGGACACACACATCTCCATTAAGGACGGTCACCTCAGCACCTCACTGTACCGCAAGCCCACGGATAACCTCATGATGCTCCACTTCTGCAGCTTCCACCCTAAACACGTAAAAGAAGCCATCCCCTACGGACAAGCCCTCCGAATACACAGGATCTGCTCGGATGAGGAGGATCGCAACAGACACCTCCAGACGCTGAAAGATGCCCTCATAAGAACAGGATATGGCGCTCGACTCATCGATCAACAGTTCCGACGTGCCACAGCGAAAAACCGCACCGACCTCCTCAGAAGACAAACACGGGACACGGTGGACAGAGTACCCTTCGTCGTCCAGTACTTCCCCGGAGGGGAGAAGCTACGGCATCTCCTCCGGAGCCTTCAACATGTCATTGATGAAGACGAAGATCTCGTCAAGGCCATCCCCACACCCCCACTTCTTGCCTTCAAACAACCACGCAACCTCAAATAGACCATTGTCCGCAGCAAACTACCCAGCCTTCAGGAGAACAGTGACCACGACACCACACAACCCTGCCACAGCAGCCTCTGCAAGACGTGCCGGATCATCAACACGGATGCCATCATCTCACGTGAGAACACCATCTACCAGGTACATGGTACCTACTCTTGCAACTCGGCCAACGTTGTCTACCTGATACGCTGCAAGAAAGGATGTCCCGAGACATGGTACATTGGGGAAACCATGCAGACGCTACGACAACGGATGAATGAACAACGCTCGACAATCACCAGGCAAGACTGTTCTCTTCCTGTGGGGGAGCACTTCAGCAGTCACGGGCATTCAGCCTCTGATCTTCAGGTAAGCGTTCTCCAAGGCGGCCTTCACGACACACGACAGCGCAGAGTCACTGAGCAGAAACTGATAGCCAAGTTTCGCACACATGAGGACGGTCTAAACCGGGATGTTGGATTTATGTCACATTATCAGTAACCCCCACAGCTTGACTCCTGGACTTGCACAATTTCACAAGCTGTACTGTCTGGAGACAATACACATCTCTTTAACCTGTGTTGAATGCTCCCGCCACCCACATTGTCTGTGCATTTAAGACCTGGCTGGCTGTAGAGATTTGCATTCTAATCAGTATTCTGTAATTTGATTTCCGTGTCTGTGCCCTGTTTGAGAACAGAGACCACTCCATCTGACGAAGGAGCATTGCTCCGAAAGCTTATGGTATTTGCTACCAAATAAACCTGTTGGACTTTAACCTGGTGTTGTGAGACTTCTTACTGTGCTTACCCCAGTCCAACGCCGGCATCTCCACATCATGACTACAGTGGAGATCCCAGAGGACTGGAGAATGCCAAGAGGACTGGAGAAGGCCAAGACTGACAGAGTGGTTATCTCTGGACTCTTGCCTGTACCACGGGATAGTTTAGAGAGGAATAGGGAGAGGGAAGGTTTGAATTCATGGCTGAGGGGATGGTGCAGGAGGGAGGGGTTCAGGTACTTAAGCAATTGGGGCTCGTACTGGGGAAGGTGTGACCTCTATGAGAAGGATGGTCTACACCTAAATCAGAAGGGGACCAATATCCTGGGGGGTAAATTTGCTAAGACCATGCAGGGAGGTTTAAACTGATTCGGGGGGGGGGGAGGGATCCTGAGTAGTGGGGCTGAAAGTGAGGGATGCATGGATGGGGACTGCAATGCACGGCATTGCAGAGGTGGGGTGGAGCAGGGTTTGAAATGTGTATACTTCAATGCCAGGAGTATTCGCAATAAAGTGGGTGAACTTGCAGCGTGGATCAGTACCTGGGACTTCGATGTTGTGGCTATTTCAGAGACATGGATAGAGCAGGGGCAGGAATGGATGCTGCAGGTCCCGGGGTTCAAATGTTTTAGTCGAAGTAGGGAAGGAGGTAGAAGAGGGGGAGGGGTAGCATTATTGGTCAGAGATTGTATCACAGTGTCAGAGAGGAGGTTTGATGAGGACTTATCTGTTGAGGTAGTATGGGCGGAGATTAGAAATAGGAGAGGAGAGGTCACCCTGTTGGGAGTCTTTTATAGACCTCCTAAAAGTTCTAGAGAGGTTGAGGAAAGGATTGCGGAGTCAATCCTGCTTAGGAGTGAAAGTAATAGGGCAATTGTTATGGGGGATTTTAACTTGACTAATATTGACTGGAATTGTTATAGCTCTAGCTCGTTAGAGGGGTCAGTTTTTGTTCAAAGCGTGCAGGAAGGTTTTTTGACTCAGTATGTAGACAGGCCAACTAGAGGTGAGGCTATATTGGATCTGGTGCTGGGAAATGAGCCAGACCAGGTGCTAGACTTGGAAGTTGGTGTGCATTTTGGTGATAGTGACCACAATTCGGTTACGTTCACCTTAGTAATGGAAAGGGATAGGCATGAACCTCGGGCCAGTGGTTTTAGCTGGGGGAAGGGTAATTATGAGGCTATTAGGAGAGAATTAGGAAACATAGGTTGGACTAGGAGATTACAGGGACTGGGAACGTCCGACATGTGGAGTTTTTTCAAGGAGCAGCTACTGCGAGTCTGTGATAGGTATGTCCCTGTCAGGCAAGGAGGAATTGGTAGGGCTAGGGAACCGTGGTGCACCAAAAAAGTTTCTTTGTTGGTTAAAAAGAAAAAGGAGGCTTATGTTCGGATGAGACGTGAGCACTCGGGTAGTGCACTAGAAAGCTTTAGATTGGCTAAGAGGGAGTTGAAGAGCGAGCTTAGAAGGGCTAAAAGGGGACATGAGAAGACTTTGGCGGATAGGGTTAAAGAGAATCCTAAGGCGTTCTATAGGTATGTCAAGAACAGAAGGTTGGTTAGGGCAAGTTTAGGGCCAGTTATAGATGGCAGAGGGAAGTTATGTGTGGAACCGGAGGAGATTGGTGAAGCATTGAACCAATATTTCTCTTCGGTGTTCACGCAAGGGGACATGAATATAGCTGAGGAGGACACTGGGTTGCAAGGGAGTAGAATAGACAGTATTACAGTTGATAAGGAGGATGTGCAGGATATTCTGGAGGGTCTGAAAATAGATAAATCCCCTGGTCCGGATGGGATTTATCCAAGGATTCTCTGGGAGGCAAGAGAAGTGATTGCAGAGCCTCTGGCTCTGATCTTCAGGTCGTCGTTGGCCTCTGGTATAGTACCAGAAGATTGGAGGTTAGCGAATGTTGTCCCATTGTTTAAGAAGGGGAACAGAGACTTCCCCGGGAATTATAGACCGGTGAGTCTCACTTCTGTTGTCGGCAAGATGTTGGAAAAAATTATAAGGGATAGGATTTATAGTTATTTGGAGAGTAATGAATTGATAGGTGATAGTCAGCATGGTTTTGTGGCAGGTAGGTCGTGCCTTACTAACCTTATTGAGTTTTTTGAGAGAGTGACCAAGGAGGTGGATGGGGGCAAGGCAGTGGACGTGGTATATATGGATTTTAGTAAGGCGTTTGATAAGGTTCACCATGGTAGGCTTCTGCAGAAAATGCAGATGTATGGGATTGGGGGTGATCTAGGAAATTGGATCAGGAATTGGCTAGCGGATAGGAAACAGAGGGTGGTGGTTGATAGTAAATATTCATCATGGAGTGCGGTTACAAGTGGTGTACCTCAGGGATCTGTTTTGGGGCCACTGCTGTTTGTAATATTTATTAATGATCTGGATGAGGGTATAGTTGGGTGGATTAGCAAATTTGCTGATGACACCAAAGTCGGTGGTGTGGTAGACAGTGAGGAAGGGTGTCGTAGTTTGCAGGAAGACTTAGACAGGTTGCAAAGTTGGGCCGAGAGGTGGCGGATGGAGTTTAATGCGGAGAAGTGTGAGGTAATTCACTTTGGTAGGAATAACAGATGTGTTGAGTATAGGGCTAACGGGAGGACTTTGAATAGTGTGGAGGAGCAGAGGGATCTAGGTGTATGTGTGCATAGATCCCTGAAAGTTGGGAATCAAGTAGATAAGGTTGTTAAGAAGGCATATGGTGTCTTGGCGTTTATTGGTAGGGGGATTGAATTTAGGAGTCGTAGCGTTATGTTGCAACTGTACACAACTCTGGTGCGGCCGCACTTGGAGTACTGTGTGCAGTTCTGGTCCCCACATTACAGGAAGGATGTGGAGGCTTTGGAGAGGGTGCAGAGGAGGTTTACCAGGATGTTGCCTGGTATGGAGGGGAGATCCTATGAGGAGAGGCTGAGGGATTTGGGATTGTTTTCGCTGGAAAGGCGGCGGCTAAGAGGGGATCTTATTGAAACATATAAGATGATTAGAGGTTTAGATAGGGTGGATAGTGATAGCCTTTTTCCTCTGATGGAGAAATCCAGCACGAGGGGGCATGGCTTTAAATTGAGGGGGGGTAGTTATAGAACCGATGTCAGGGGTAGGTTCTTTACCCAGAGGGTGGTGAGGGATTGGAATGCCCTGCCAGCATCAGTAGTAAATGCGCCTAGTTTGGGGGCGTTTAAGAGATCCGTAGATAGGTTCATGGACGAAAAGAAATTGGTTTAGGTTGGAGGGTCACAGTTTTTTTTTTAACTGGTCGGTGCAACATCGTGGGCCGAAGGGCCTGTTCTGCGCTGTAATGTTCTATGTTCTATGTTCTATGTTCTAATATCCAATGTTATTCTTTTGTTTAAGAAGGGTAGTGATGATAATCCAGGTAATTACAGGCTGGTGAGCCTTACGTCAGTGGTAGGGGAATTATGGGAGAAGATTCTTTGGGACAGGATTTACTCACACTTGGAACTAAGTAGACGTGTTAGCAATAAGCAACATGATTTTGCGAAGGGATGGTCGTGTCCCATTAACTTGATAGAGTTTTTCGAGGTAGTGACGAAGAGGATTGATGAGGGTAGGTCAGTAGATGTTGTCTACATGGATTCAGTAAGGCCGTTAACAAGGCCCCTCATGGCAGACTGGTACAGAAGGTGAAGTCGCACGGGATCAGAGGTGAGCTGGCAAGATGGATACAGAACTGGCTCGTTCATAGAAAGAGTTTTAACAACACCAGGTTAAAGTCCAACAGGTTTATTTGGTAGAAAACACCATTAGCTTTCGGAGCGTTGCTCCTTCATCAGATGGAGTGGAAACCTGCTCTCAAACAGAGCACAGACACCCAAAATCAAGTTACAGAATACTGATTAGAATGCGAATCCCTACAGCCAACCAGTCCTTAAAGATACAGACAATGTGGGTGGAGGGATCATGAAGCACAGGTTAAAGAGATGTGTATTGTCTCCAGACTGGACAGCCTGCAAGTCCAGGAGGCAAGCTGTGGGGGTTGCTGATAATGTGACATAAATCCAACATCCCAGTTTCGGTCATTCTCATGTGTGCGGAACTTGGCTGTTAGTTTCTGCTCAGCGACTCTGCGCTGTCGTGTGTCGTGAAGGACGCCTTGGAGAATGCTTACCTGAAGATCAGAGGCTGAATGCCTGTGACTGCTGAAGTGCTCCCCCACAGGAAGAGAACAGTCTTGCCTGGGGATTGTCGAATGGTGTTCATTCATCCGTTGTCGTAGCGTCTGCATGGTTTCCCCAATGTACCATGCCTCAGGACATCCTTTCCTGCAGCGTATCAGGTAGACAACGTTGGCCGAGTTGCAAGAGTAGGTACCGTGTACCTGGTAGATGGTGTTCTCACGTGAGATGATGGCATCCGTGTCGATGATCTGGCACGTCTTGCAGAGGTTGCTGTGGCAGGGTTGTGTGGTGTCGTGGTCACTGTTCTCCTGAAGGCTGGGTAGTTTGCAGCGGACAATGGTCTGTTAGAGGTTGTGCGGTTGTTTGAAGGCAAGATGTGGGCGTGTGGAGATGGCCTTGGCGAGATGTTTGTCTTCATCAATGACATGTTGAAGGCTCCGGGGAAGTACTGGACGACGAAGGGTACTCAGTCCACCGTGTCCCGTGTTTGTCTTCTGAGGAGGTCGGTGCGGTTTTTCGCTGTGGTGCGTCGGAACTGTTGATTGATCAACAGTTGCGACGCGCCACAGTGAAAAATAAATAAATAAATAATCATTTATATTTAAATAATTTGGAGCGGAGAAGCCATAGCATCTACTCCGGAGCCTTCAACATGTCATTGATGAAGACGAACATCTCGCCAAGGCCATCCCCACACCCCCACTTCTTGCCTTCAGACAACCGCGCAAATTCAAACAGACCATTGTCCGCAGCAAACTACCCAGCCTTCAGGAGAACAGTGACCACGACACCACACAACCCTGCCACAGCAACCACTGCAAGACATGCCGGATCATCGGCACGGATGCCATCATCTCACGTGAGAACACCATCTACCAGGTACACGGTACCTACTCTTGCAACTCGGCCAACGTTGTCTACCTGATACGCTGCAGGAAAGGATGCCCCGAGGCATGGTACATTGGGGAAACCATGCAGACGCTACGACAACGGATGAATGAACACTGCTCCACAATCCCCAGGCAAGACTGTCCTCTTCCTGTGGGGGAGCACTTCAGCAGTCACGGGCATTCAGCCTCTGATCTTCAGGTAAGCGTTCTCCAAGGCGGCCATCACGACACACGACAGCGCAGAGTCGCTGAGCAGAAACTGATCGCCAAGTTCCGCACACATGATGACAGCCTAAACCGGGATGTTGGATTTATGTCACATTATCAGTAACCCCCACAGCTTGCCTCCTGGACTTGCGGGCTGTCCTGTCTGGAGACAATACACATCTCTTTAACCTGTGCTTAATGCTCCCTCCACCCACATTGTCTGTATCTTTAAGATCTGGTTGGATGTAGGGATTCGTATTCTAATCAGTATTCTGTAACTTGATTTTGTGTCTCTGTGCCCTGTTTGAGAGCAGAGTTCCACTCCATCTGACGAAGGAGCAGCGCTCCGAAAGCTAATGGTATTTGCTACCAAATGACCCTGTTGGAATTTAACCTGGTGTTGTTAAAACTCTTACTGTGTCCACCCCAGTCCAACGCCGGCATCTCCACATCATGTCGGTCATAGAAGACAGAGGATAACAGTGGAAGGTGCGTTTCTGAATGGAGGGCTGTGACAAGTGGCGTTCCTCAGGGATCGGTTTTGGGACCTTTGCTGTTTTCATTTACATAAATAATTTGGAGGAAAATGTAACTGGTTTGATCAGTAAGTTTGTGGATGACAGAAAGGTTGGTGGATTTGTGGATAGTGTTGAGGACCATCAGAGAATACAGCAGGATATACATCGGTTGGATATTTGGGCAGAGAGATGGCAGATGGAGTTTAATCCGGACAAATGTGAGGTAATGCATTTTGGAAGGTGTAATACAGATGGGAAATCTACAGTAAATTGCAGAACCCTTAAGAATATTGAAACGCAGATGGATCTGGGTGTACAGGTATACAGATCACTGATAATGGCAATGCAGATGAAGAAGGTAGTCAAGAACACATAGGGTATTCTTGTCTTCATCGGCTGGGGCATTGAGTTTAAAAATTGGCAAGTTATGTTGCAGTTTATAGAACTTTAGTGAGGCCGCACTTGGAATATAGTGTTCAATTTTGGTCACCACACAACCAGGAGTATATGGAGGCTTTGGGGAGGATACATAAAAGATTTACCAGTTCTTTGCCTGGTATGGGGAGCATTAGCTGTGAGAAGAGGTTGGAGAAACTTTGTTTGTTTAATTGGAACGAAGGAGATTGAGGGGCGAGCTGATAGAAGTCTACAAGATTATGAGGGGCATGGACAGAGTGGGTAGTCAGAAGCTTTTCTCCAGGGTGGAAGAGTCAATCACTTGGGGGCATAAGTTTAAGCTGTGAGCAGCAAGGTCTAAAGGAGACGCACGAGGCAATTTTTTTGCACAGTGGGTGGTGGGTGCCTGGAACCCGCTGCCGGGGATGTAGTGCAGGCAGGTACGATGATGACTTTTAAGGAGCGTCTGGATATATACATGAATAGGATAGGAATAGAGGGATATGAACCGCGGACGGGTAGGAGGTTTTAGTTCAGTCGGGCAATATGCTCGGGGCAGGCTTGGAGTGCCGAAGGGCCTGTTCCTGAGCTGTAATCTTCATTGTTCTTTGTTGTGGTCGGTGCAGACTCGATGGGCCGAATGGCCTCCTTCTGCACTGTAGGGTTTCTATGTTTCTATGCTTCTATGTTTCTTTGTAAATTGTTTGCAAAAATCGTCAACCAGATGAGCGAAAAATGAATGCACCACGGCCTTAGATTTGGGCGACAACAGCAATATCTTGGCGTTTACCATTGACGAGAAACTGAACTCGACCTGTCGTGTATGTATTGTGACTACCAGCACAGAACAAAGGCTAGGAATCCTGCAGCGAATTACTTAGCTCCTGACACCCCAAACCTGTCCACCATATACAAGCCACTAAACAAGACAGTAGTGGAATACTCTTCACTTGCCTGGATGAGTACTACTTCAATAAAACTCAAGATACCTGACGCGAGCCAGGAGAAAGCAAGCAGCTTGATTGCTAACCCTTACACAAACGGTCAATCCACTCGCAACTGACGAACAGTGGCAGCAGTGTGTACGATCTTCAAGATGCTCTGCAGGACGTGAACACGGCTCCTTCGGCGGCACATTCCAAACTATCGACCTTTACCACCAAGCGCAACAAGAGCAGTATGGTTCCGCTCCCAAGTCACTCACCATTCTGACTTCAAAGTCGTTCACCTTTCCTTCACTGTTGCTGGTGAAAATCCTGGAATTCCCTCACTGACAGCACTGTGATGCACATAGACCTCAGGGACTACAATGGTTCAAGAAGGCAACTCACCGCCACCATCCGAATGTCAACGAGGGATGGACCGAGCCACCGACACACATTCCCTATAAAATGATTAAGAAAAATCGAGCAATTCTATTTTTCAGCCACGTTGATTCTCTCACTATGATTGCAAACTGAAAGGAGTAAAATCTAATGCCCCCCAAAATATTCCGGCAAATTTGCCGAAAACGTTTATTCCTAAATAAACATTCCTCTGGTCCATATTTTTCACTGATGCAAGAATTCGGCTTTCCATATAAGCATCTTACAGATTGCTAATGTACTTGCTGCAGCAATAAATAGGGGGCGGGGGAGGGAGGGGGAATCAATGAAAACAATAACAATCAAATTGAATAGTCCCATTCACGAAGAACGCAATGGAAGGCTGGTTGAGAGTATTGACAAGTGACATTTACACAACAATTTCCAGCTCACGAATCCTTATCTATGCTTGAACCTCCCAGTTTCAGACTTCATTGCAACTTTATTTCCAGCATGGATGGCTTCCACCAGTCAAATAAGTGACTCAGTCGTTGACATCAAAACAAAATGTTGACATCAAAACAAAAAGTGTGTCGTCAATAAGCCAAATAAAATGGAAAGAAAATAAACAGATTGTGCATAAACTGTTATTCCCCTCTGACTGTAAGCATAATTGATGAAAAGTGAAAACATGCAAAGAACAACAAAGAACAATGAACAAAGAACAATACAGCACAGGAATAGGCCGTTCGGCCCTCCAAGCCCGCGCCGCTCCCTGGTCCAAACTAGACCATTCTTTTGTATCCCTCCATTCCCACTCCGTTCATATGGCTGTCTAGATAAGGCTTAAACCTTCTCAGTGTGTCCGCCTCCACCACCTTGCCTGGCAGCGCATTCCAGGCCCCCACCACCCTCTGTGTAAAATATGTCCTTCTGATATCTCTGTTAAAACTCCCCCTCCCCGCCTTCACCTTGAACCCCTCGTGAACGTCATCAGCGACCTGGGGGAAAGCTTCCCACCGTTCACCCTATCTATGCCTTTCATAATATTATACACCTCTATTAAGTCTCCCCTCATCCTCCATTTTTCCAGGGAGAACAACCCCAGTTTACCCAATCTCTCCTCATAACTAAGCCCCTCCATACCAGGCAACATCCTGGTAAACCTCCTCTGTACTCTCTGCAAAGCCTCCACGTCCTTCTGGTAGTGTGGCGACCAGAACTGGACGCAGTATTCCAAATGCGGCCGAACCAACGTTCCATACATTTGCAACATCAAATCCCAACTTTTATACTCTATGCCCCGTCCTATAAAGGCAAGCATGCCATATGCCTTCATCACCACCTTCTCCACCTGTGATGTCACCTTCAAGGATCTGTGGACTTGCACACCCATGTCCCTCTGCATATCTACACCCTTTATGGTTCTGCCATTTATTGTATAGCTCCTCCCTACATTATTTCTACCAAAATGCATCACTTCGCATTCATCAGGATTGAACTCCATCTGCCATTTCTTTGCCAAATTTCCAGCCTATCTATATCCTTCTGTAGCTTCTGACAATGCTCCTCACTATCTGCAAGTCCTGCAAATTTTGTGTCGTCCTCAAACTTACTGATCACCCCAGTTACACCTTCCAGATCATTTATATAAATCACAAACAGCAGAGGTCCCAATACAGAGCCCTGCGGAACACCACTAGTCACAGGCCTCCAGCCGGAAAAAGACCCTTCCACTACCACCCTCTGTCTTCTGTGACCAAGCCAGTTCTCCACACATCTAGCCACCTCCCCCTTTATCCCATGAGATCCAACCTTTTTCACCAGCCTACCATGAGGGACTTTGTCAAACGCTTTACTAAAGTCCATATAGACAACATCCACGGCCCTTCCCTTGTCAACCATTCTGGTCACTTCTTCAAAAAACTCCACCAGGTTAGTGAGGCATGACCTCTCGCTCACAACACTATGCTGACTATCGTTAATGAGTTTATTCCTTTCTAAATGCGCATACATCCTATCTCTAAGAATCTTCTCCAACAACTTCCCCACCACGGACGTCAAGCTCACCGGCCTATAATTACCCGGATTATCCTTCCTACCCTTCTTAAATAACGGGACCACATTAGCTATCCTCCAATCCTCTGGGACCTCACCTGCGTCCAGTGACGAGACAAAGATTTGCGTCAGAGGCCCAGCGATTTCATCTCTCGTCTCCCTGAGCAGCCTTGGATAGATTCCATCAGGCCCTGGGGATTTGTCAGTCTTTATATTATCTAACAAACCTAACACTTCCTCCTTTGTAATGGAGATTTTCTCCAACGGTTCAACACTCCCCTCCGAGACACTCCCAGTCAACACATCCCTCTCCTTTGTGAATACAGATGCAAAGTATTCATTTAGGATCTCCCCTACTTCTTTGGGCTCCAAGCATAATTCCCCACTTTTGTCCCTGAGAGGTCCGATTTTTCCCTGACAACCCTTTTGTTCCTAACGTATGAATAAAATGCCTTGGGATTCTCCTTAATCCTGTCTGCCAAGAACATTCCGTGACCCCTTTTGCTCTTCTAATTCCCCGTTTGAGTTCTTTCCTACTTTCTTTGTACTCCTCCAGAGCTCCCTCCATTTTTAGCTGCCTGGACCTAACATACGCCTCTTTTTTCTTTTTGACCAGTCCCTCAATTTCCCTGGTTATCCACGGTTCTCGAATCCTACCCTTCCTATCCTTCTTTTTTACAGGCACATGCCTGTCCTGTAGCCCTAACAACTGTTCCTTAAAAGACTCCCACATGCCAGATGTGGATTTACCCTCAAACAGCCTCTCCCAATCAAGAGCTGCCAATTTCTGCCTAATCCCACTAAAGTTAGCCTTCCCCCAATCCAACACCTTACCCTTGGGACACCACTCATCCTTTTCCATCACTATCCTAAAGCTAACAGAATTCTGGACACTATTTGCCACATGTTCCCCTACCGAAACTTTGAAGACCTGACCGGGCTCATTCCCCAGTACCTGGTCCAGTATAGCCCCCTCTCTAGTCGGGCTATCTACATATTGTTCCAAAGAACCCTCCTGTACGCATTTTACAAATTCCTCCCCATTCAGAGTCCCAGCTCTCAGCGATTTCCAGTCTATACCAGGGAAATTGAAGTCTCCCACTACAACAACCCCATTTTTCCTGCACCTATCCAGTATCTCCTGACATATCCGTTCTTCCACTTCCCTTGGGCTGTTGGGGGGCCTGTAGTACACCCCCAGCCTAGTGACTGCGCTCTTCCTGTTTCTAAGCTCCACCCAGTGTGACTCGTTACACGACCCCTCTGAATTGTCCTCCCTCTGCACCGCTGTAATATGCTCTCCAACTAATACTGCTACTCCCCCACCTCTTTTGGCCCCTCCTCTGTCTCGCCTAAAACACTTGTACCCCGGAATATTCAGCAGCCAGTCCTGTCCCTCTTTCAACCAAGTCTCTGTCACCGCAACCACATTCGTTATTGGGTGTCAATATACTGAACTTGTGGGACGATCAACAGAAGTTCCTCAGCGAGAGAGTGCTGTAGGCAAACGGTTCAATTGTATCATCAATGACCATCCTCCCATGATTAGACATCAAGTGTAATTTGTTCACCACAGTGTTTTCACTTTTGAAGAACATTGAGCATCGGCATAGTTTGGAAAGTAGGCGTTTTTTTCCTGGCAGAGAAAATAGGCTGAGAGGGGTTATGATATGTGTATTCAAAATCATGATTATTTGGACAGAATGCCTTGGGAGAAATTGTTCCTGGTCATTAAATGGCCGAGTAGGAGACTGGCAACCTTAAAGCAATTGGTAAGAAAAGCAGGAATGACATGAGGAACAAAATAATCCATGTAACGAATGGTTAAGGTCAGGAGTGTACAGCCTGAAGGTTTGCCGGAGTCAGGGTCAGTTTAGGCATTCACGGAGGTATGAATCTCTTAACTGGAAATAAAGGTTGTGCAGACCTACGAGGAAAGGTCAATTGCGTTAGCTGAATTGTTCACTCGGTGACAAAGTACAGCCATTAAGGTGCAACTGTTACCGTCATAGCATACCACAAGCTTCAATTACGTTTGCCAAATAAAACGATAAGAAAGATCAGGGACATGAGATCCTAATGTGATTAAATATCCACTTGAATCCCCATCGACTGTATATCATTTGCAAATCATGTGGAATGGATGGCTCCACATTTAGCTGAACGACTGTTGTTGCAGAAATACTGAAGCTGGAAGGTGCCAACCAAAGAAAAATATGCTATTTGATTAGAGCATCATCCCTTCATGGTAAAATTGCATTTGCCGTATCACTGCTGCGCAGCAGTGTGCACTTTCTACAATTTGCAACATCGCTACCCACGAAGTCGCTTTTAAAAGCGTCATACCCGTGACGTCTGCCACGTGGGAGGAAAACGAACTGTTGGCTCATCCCCAAAGCAGAGCCAACATATTCCGCTCCAATTCAAGCAACTCCCTAATAGCTCTGTCGGTATGCCTAAACTACAAGATAGCAGATATTGTGAAATGATGCTCACGGCCATGTTCAAAAAAATGTCGAAAAGCAATGAATGCCATCGACTCTGATTCGCACGAATGTATAAAAATATAGTGAAAGGTAATATGCTTCACGTTTAATTCTTCTCCTCTGAGCTCCCTCCGATTTCCAACTTCTCTTGTTCTTCTACTTTTCTTGTCTCTATTTGTCTTTTTCTTTCTTTGTTAATAAATCCTAGTCGTGCTCCAACAGCAATGTTTACGAAGTATTGCCCTGACGCATCCCAACGATAACAGTGACCCAGATGTCGTTTCAGGCTTAGATGCCTACCTTGTACTTCTTCACAATGCCACAAAGTTCGAATAGTATGAGGAAATTAATTCCTCATCATTTATCGAGCATTACCTGATTCCATATCATCCTGCATTTGTAATATTCCGTTCCACGTGAAAGCAGAACAAGGCCAGACTTAAGGATGATGTAGTAAACAAGGCAATACCTCTCACAGCGTGTACTTCCTTGTAAACATGCAAACAACAAAAGCTACTCAATTATCCAGAATATGAATCACAGCTTTGTTTTGCAGGAGACTAGTTGGCCGCTGTATTCTAATTCAGAACTAGCTATAAAATTTAAAAAATATATGAATTCATGCCTTCCAGATAATTTATCCACACATGACCGTATGTGTTGCACATTTGAGTGCAGCACAGCAGGAGTAATATGTAAAATGCAATATTCCATGCCCTGCATTTTACTCGGTATCAACATTCAAAACATTCAATTGTATGAAAATTTACTGAGACCCGGCAGAGGAAAGACGAGGTGAGGGATTCCCGTAATACGATTCATGCTGTTGCGGGCTTTGATGTTAGCATTTTAATTGATGGCAATTTTACCCTACACGTAACCAGACCAAAACACGGAGTTCTCTTAAACAGCTTTTTAAATTGAGCTATATAGCGAGGTTCTCCGAAAATCACAGTCACAGTCTGTAACTAGCCAGAGTCCCGAATTCAGGAACGCACAACCAGTGATAGTTTCAAATTTGATTGCAAGTAATTAGCGTATGCAATCACTGTGTAGGAGTTAACTCTAACTACTCAGAGTTATTGCTTGAGGTGATATCACTCAGATGATAAAATGAATCACATTCACCTTACACTTGCTTAACTGTATTATCCATTCGGCGTGAGCTTTTTGATTGCATCAATTGTGCATTGCCTCAACTTTCCATAAACATCCCAGCTGTGTCTTAATGGCAGAACCCAAATCAACCAAACGTCTGTCATGATGGCCTTTCCCCGGGCAAATATTTCTTTATCTTTCTTTTTCCCCTCTGATCTCAAAGGATAACATAAACACAAATCATCAAAATGTTTGCCTTAATGGCCTTTCACCCTTCTTATCTGAACGGACTGTATTTGTGAAAAAGCTTGTTGGTAAACTGCGTAAAGGATACATATAAACATATATTTGTGTTTAACCATTTCACTGGCCATAGTTACGTAACGTGTTATGGCCATTATTCTGTTGCATAATTATTAGTATGGGTATTATTTCCCGTCAAACGGCCGGAAATATGCTTAGCTCCTCCATTTTATTTGGCTCCGAATCGACGGTTTCTGGAATTGATTATTGTTTCCTTATAGTTCATATACCATTTCATTGACTACGCCGTCGGCCTATCATGTTTCCACTGAATGGAAAATGGTCATTATTCACCTTTTAACGACCATGTGACAGCAGGGTGGCACAGTGGTCAGCGCTGCCAGAGACCCGGGTACAACTGGTGTTGTGCGGTGCTTTCTCCGTGTTTCAGTAGATTTCCTCCAGTGCTCCTCTTTCCTGCCACAGTCCAATAATATGCACGTTGGGTTGATTAGCCATTTGGAATTGCTCCATCGTCTCCCACGATGTGTCGGTTGGTCGATATATTCGAGTAAATGCATTTGCTTACTGGGTTGGTGCCTCGGAGGGATATTCTATTGGGGAATCGGTGCAGACCAGATGAGCCGAATGGCCTCCCTCTGCACTGAAGGTATTCTATGGTTCTATGTTCAGTCTTTGGAGAACGATAAGAAACTCTCAATGTATTCTTCAGAATATTGCTTCCAGTTTTTCGTAACTGTGATACTTCTTTGAACTCTGGTGCCAGCCATTGAAAATAAACCATCCGTCTACGATATAAATGGAAGCATAGAGCAGAGGAGCAGAAGTAAGCCATTCTCCTCCTCCAGTCTCACCCGCCAAGCATTATGATCATGGCCGATATCCAATTCAACATGTTCCCGCTTTGCCCCATTTCGCTTGACCCCTTTAGCCCCAAGAGATCTTAAAATCATCGAATAATTGGCCTCATCTGCTGCCTGTGTGGCGGTCAAGATATGCGGGAATTCTCTATTACACAAGAATCAGACATAGAACACAGAACATAGAACATTACAGCGCAGTACACGCCCTTCGGCCCTCGATGTTGCGCCGACCAGTGGTACCAATCTAAAGCCCCTCTAATCTACACTATTCCAATATCATCCATATGTTTATCCAATAACCACTTGAACGCTCTCAACGTTGACGAGTCCACCACTGCTGCAGGCAGGGCATTCCACGCCCTTACTACTCTCTGAGTAAAGAACCTACCTCTAACATCTGTCCTATATCTCTCACCCCTCAATTTAAAGCTATGTCCCCTCGTGCTAGCCAACACCATCTGAGGAAAAAGGCTCTCACTATCCACCCTCTCTAATCCTCTGATCATCTTGTATGCCTCTATTAAGTCACCTCTTAACCTTCTTCTCTCTAACGAAAACAACCTCAAGCCCCTCAGCCTTTCCTCATACGATTTTCCCACCATACCAGGCAACATCCTGGTCAATCTCCTCTGCACCCTTTCCAACACTTCCACATCTTTCCTATAATACGGCGACCAGAACTGTACGCAATACTCCAAATGCGGCCGCACCAGAGTTTTGTACAGTTGCAGCATGACCTCCTGGCTCCGAAACTCAATCCCTTCATGACAAGCGTCAGAGATCAACCATTATATATGTACCAGTTTTCCGTTGAAACCTAAATAAAATGAAATATAACTTTTTGGCCTATCGGTTAAAACTGAATGTTGAGTCAATTCCACCATGAAACTGATTTTTCTCTTCCACTGAACACCTATTTCAATTTTGCGTTTTCTCGGTTCAGCGTTTTTAAAGTTCAGTGAAATAGCTGGAGTGAAATGTATTTGGAAAATGATTTTTCTTTTCACCTTTTCACTGCTCGAAGCTTTTGCGATTAATATGACGCAATGGAAGCACAAAGATACCACAGAACCGGAAACCAAAATTCAGTTAGCATTTTAACGGGCAAGGCACAAATGCTGTAATACACTCGGAAGGATGTAGTTGCAGCACATTTAGAAAACCACAATTTGATCAAGCAGAGTAAACGTGATTTCAAAAGTTGGAAGTAGTAATTTAAATAATTCCTACAGATTTTTGAGGCCTGGCATGCTGGAGCCAAATTTGCTAAACATAGAGATGAATAGGCAGGAGATCATGTTGTGAAGTGGCTCACAAAATTTGGAAAAGGATATGGATCGTTTCAGTGAGTAAGTAGGCAGGTATTTGGAAGATGGAGTATTGTGTCGGAACATTTGAGGCTGCCCACTTCGGAGAGAAAAATACAATATCAGAATACGATAACATTGAAGAGTTATTGCAGAGTGCCGTGGGAAATAGGAATTTTGCTGCTCTCGCAAATGGGTCACAAAACGTTGATTTGGTTAAACAGCAAACGAATACAATTTATTGCAAGGGACTATATAATGTGGAAACATAGGTCATTTATGCTACAACTGTACAGGCCAGTATTGAGACCGGACCTTGATACTGCCTGCAGTGTCGGTCACCCTAAACGATAAGGTATATAGTTGCATTAGGGGCCGAGGGTTCTCTAACTACGAACGGGATGTATTATCATAAAAGATTGAGCATTGCGAGCTTTAACGTGGCTGGAGTTTAGAACATCATCAATTGATCTTACTGAAATAACGTAAGATTCCAAAGTCGCTTCATAGGGTGACTGCTGCCAGAATGTTTCCTTTACTAAAAGAATCTCAACCAGGAAAACCGGTTTGAAAAGTTGATTAAAGACAGAGGTGATGGGCGATTTCTTCTCTCAGAGGATCGTTTTTCTTTCGAATTATGTACATTGGAGAGCAGAGAAGGACTGGTCATTGAAATTATTTAATGCTAAATTTGATTTTTGATTTCAAATGAAGTCAAGGGCTCCCGGGTGGTGAGGATTGTGGGTCGCTGTGCAGTTAAGAAAGTGGAATGAAGTCCACCGTCAGATTACCGACTGATCTCATTCTATAGCGCAGCAGGCTGCAATATCCAAATTGCCTATCAATGATAAGATGAATTAACTGAATGCGTTCTTAAGTTCTATTCTACGGGCAAAATACGAAATGAATTAAGTGGAGCAAACAGATCTCAAACGCAGTAAAATTGAATTACTCCAAAATGTCTGGTAATTACTGCAACGCCAGCCAACTCGCATAATCGTTGTCGTTCTGGCAGCTCCTGCAAAGGGAAAACAAAACATCTACCGACGCAGCTAGGTGTCATATTTCTGCAATTTACACTATTTTCTCTTATTTTAATTGCGGTAATTGGCATCACCTCCTTCTGAAAGATTTTTTGTTGTTGTTTTGAACAGTCAATGTTCGTCCAAGAAAAACCTCAAGATATTTATTTGTCGAGCCGTGCAGCATCACACGTCGTCATTTCCTATTTTACAACTGGTCAACTGCGGCGTTGAAGCAATAAATTCTCCAGATACTTTTTTATTCGCAGAAGACCGTTATTGTTTGTCCAATATGAATGTTCTCGCTGTTCTTCAGAGCAGGCTGACCCTGATGATGACCGTGACAGGTATCCGCTGCATTATATTTTTATTTTTAAAACAGTCTTTGTATGTATTGCAACTCAACTATGAAACACTGCAATTTAGATCTGAAATGTTGAATTGATTGATAATATGTGTTTTCCCTCTCTTTGGAAGTTATTTCCGATACCCAGTCCCAGGTGTCGCAAAGCCCCGGACACATGATTGTTAAGATCGGTGAAAATATTACCATTGCTTGTGCGTTCACTCCTCCGTCAGATAATTCCGAAGTGAATATTTTCTGGTGGAGACTTGGCGAAAGTGTATTTATGCAACCCAGCTCAGACAGGCGGAAACATTTTTTTAAGAGAAAAGGGCAAGGCTCCTTCCTGCTCCTTAATGTCCGTTTCCAAGACGCCGGGGTTTATTGCTGCGGCGTCCAAAAAGGAAGAGCGAGAATGACGAACGGAACTGGATCAACAATTGTTGTCCACGGTAAGTGTCATTGCGGCGGAAGGAATTTTTGGAATCCTCTCACAAACATGTTTATATACACACCTTTGAAATGGAAAATAAAGTAGCACGATGGCATGATTTGTGCCTTATTGAAGCAATTTTTGATCATTCGCCCTTTGTCACCTCAATTACGTATTTCTGAATTATCACTACATACAAAACCGGCAGCTAATATTTTCAAAGCACGAAATGTAATTATGACAAGGGATATATACATGTACATATATAATTATATAGATATATATATATGCCTTGTATGTATATAGAATATAATATATTACATATATGTAATTTAACAATATATCCAGTTAAATTACTTTCTTCGCTGAAAAGCCGGCAAATTATGTAGACTGCTGCATGTTTTATGGTGTAATAAGGCTCGACTCCAGTTGTGCCGATATAATTTGAATAGCCCCAAATATTTCTTTTGCATGTACGTTATCCAGAATATTATCATACTTGATACATTTTGGCAATCCTAAAACTTAATGCTTAGGAGATCGAATGAAGACACACATCTGCCAACACTTCCAAACTGTATTTTCGGATGCTCCCACTCTTGAAAAGTACGATTACTATCAACGTATCAAATTTCTTAGATAGTGACCTCATGATAAAAAGAGCATAAATATTTTAAGGTTCAATCTTAATTAGTTGGAAGGAACTTTCTGACTAAAACTTAATTGGGAGGAGCTATATTGCCCAGGCCTGCCTCTCTCGTTTATCGTAAATCGCTATTTAATCACTCACAATATCCAGTGAACGCCTTCATAAAACAATAATCTTGTATGTCATTGTGTTATTTCACGGAACTCGAGGTACTTTTTCTAAATCATTATGGGGATAATTTTGGGATGATTCTTCGTAAAGCTACAAATGTGAGAACGCCCAAGTGAAATGACGTGAACGGCCGTTCTTGTCCGATCTTTCTATTTGCCATGAACTACCCATCGTGCTTCAACACAATCAATTCGGTTGCGTGATTCCAGAAATATTCCAGGATTAAACAATTGACCTCACTGGAATGATGGTTCAACGCATAAGGATTACTGTTCTATTAGATCTCAGCATGAGAGGTCAGGGTGTAGTCAATTCAAGTTGGCTTTTTTGCGCCAGAACTGCTACTGCCTTTAACGTGACAGAGCAGTTCGAAATGTTGGCGATAGTGTAACGTAGATAATGTTAAAGGCCGTACCTCAATGCATCTCGGGCTTTCACTAAGCTTACAATGTTCCAAAAGATAAATTGTCTCCCTTAAATTCACCTGCAAATTAAAGTCACACTGCCAAACAATCAGCACCCTTTTCTGAGCGGCAAAGTTGTTGTAATTGAAGCGTAGTTCGCCAAATATTTTGAACAGCATTGCTAACATAATCCTCAGAAGTATAAACAGACGAACACTTAATTTATGACATTGTTATGCAATGATACTTTTCAGGCCGTAATGTTTAAACAAGTCGAAATGCATTTGAAGTTGATTCACTGAATGAGAACATCTATGTTGGTTCTCATGGTTGTGACATTTTTAAAAAGTCGAATAAATATGGCTGTTCTTAGGTAATTCAAAAAGTGCAGAGATTCCATCATATAAAAATTTCTCCAAAATAATTAAAGAATACGCATGCGATTAGGTTATAAATTGTTATAATCCTCTAAATATTCAACACTGAGAAATTCTCCCTGAACTCCAATATAGCTTCTCCTCATGAACCAACGATACAGTGGAAAATGTCTGACGGAAATTCAAACACCTATCTTCATCTTGAGTGCGAAACAGTTGACTTTTACCCGGCGGCTATTACCTTTCACTGGTACAAAAATGGGAGCAGGATTACAACCGGGATAAAAACAACAAAGCGCTTGAACGAATCAGGTCTCTATGAAGCCACCAGCATTCTGCAGGTGTCACAGCCAATCCAGATAGGAACGCCTTACATTTGTTTGGTGTCTCATGGGACGCTCCAAGCACCGAAATTATCTGTTCACCTGGTATCTAGTTCTAACTCAGGTAAGATGCCGATGGATGCATTTTCTAATGATCACTCAAAATGTTATTTGATTTTGCATAGAAATAATGTTCTGCCTAAGAACAACGTTTACGTTAAACAGGATTAAAATGTCCATGGATATGAATTCTGGAAGGGTAAGGTCGTACTTCATGCAGCTATTTGCTCCTCAAAACGCTGCAGGATAACGGTATCTCAATTTTTGCACTTGTCTTAAAATTATGGTATTCCCTTGCCGGATGCATGCGATAGATATAAGAATGTCTGTTGGTCAATGAAGCTTATTGAATACAATGAATGCTGGAAATTGCCGATACAAAGGGTACATCGTATGCGAAATGTAAAGTAATCTCGATAACGAATTGTTCCTTTGTAACGTTTAGTGATTACTGATAAGCCAGACATAACCATTTACGATGTAATGTTTCTTCAAATAAGTATGTCATAAGAATTGAACCCTTATTTTTTACTTTATTTTAGAGATGCGAATAACACGAATACAACTACGTAATCCATCATAATTAATATTTTGTAATTTGATGAACATCAGAATTAACACCGATTGATCTGAAGTGATCCACAAATTCATAACAAACCTCTCGATAAACAACAATTTAATAACTTTGTTAAGGAACGGCTGCACATGCAGTTTACCTGTACTATAGTATTTATTAACTTATCGGTCATAGTGTCATAGAGTCAGAGAGGTTTCTAGCATGGAAACAGGCCCTTCGGTCCAACTTGTCCATGCCACTCACTTATTTTTAAGCCCTAAGCTAGTCCCAATTGCCTGCATTTGGCCCATATCCCTCTATACCCATCTTACCCATGTGACTGTCCAAATGCTTTTTAAAAGACAAAATTGTACCTGCCTCTACTACTACATCTGGCTGCTTGTTCCAGACCCTCACCAGCCTCCATGTGTGTCCCTCTGGACCTTTTTGTATCTCTCCCCTCTTACCTTAAACCTATGCCCTCTAGTTTTAGACTCCCCTAACTTTGGGAAAAGATATTGACTATTTCACTGATCTATGCCCCTCATTATTTCATAGACCTCTATAATACCACCCCTCAGCATTCCACGCTCCAGAGAAAACAATCCCAGTCTATCCAGCCTCTCCTTATAACTCAAACCATCAAATCCCGGTAGCACCCAAGTAAATCCTTTCTGCATTCTTTCTAGTTTAATAATATCTTTTCTATAATAGGGTGACCAGAACTGTACACAGTATTCCAAATGTGGCCTTACCAATGTCTTGTACAACTTCAACAAGATGTCCCAATTCCTATATTCAATGTTCTGAGCAATGCAACCAAGCATGCTGAATGCCTTCTTCACCACTCTGTCCACCTGTGACTCCACTTTCAGGGAGCTATGAACCTGTACCCCTAGATCTCTTTGCTCTGTAACTCTCCCCAACGCCCTACCATTAACTGAGTAAGTCCTGCCCTGTTTCAGCCTTCCAAAATGCATCATCTTCATTTATCTAAATTAAACTCCATCTGTCATTCATCATTTGATCAAGATCCCGTTGCAGTATGACATAACCTTCTTCCCTGTCCACCATGCCAGCAATCTTGGTGTCATCTACAAAAATACTAACCATGTTTCCTATATTCTCATCCAAACCATTAATATAAATGACAATTAACAGTGGACTCAGTACTGAACCCCGAGGCACACTGTTGGTCACAGGCCTCCAATTTGAAAAACAACCCTCGACAACCACCCTCTGGCTTCTGCCGTCAAGCCAATTTTTTATCAATTTAGCTACCTCACCCTGGATCCCGTGAGATTTAACCTTATGCAACAACATACCATGTGGTACCTTCTCAAAGGCCTTGCCAAAGTCCATGTAAGCAACATCAACTGCACTGCCCTCATCTACCATCTTGGTTACCCCTTCAAAAAACTCAATCAAATTTGTGAGACATGATTTTCCACGCACAAAGCCATGCTGATGTTCCTAATCAGTCCTTGCATCTCTAAATGTCTGTAGATCCTGACCTCAAAATACCTTCCAACAACTTTACCCACCACAATTGTGAGGCTCTTTCGCCTATGGTTCCCAGGCTTTTCCCTGCAGCCTTTTTTAAAGAAAGTCACAACATTTGCCACCCTCCAATCTTCAGGCACCTCTCCTGTGGCTATCGATTATTCAAATATCTTTGCTAGGGGACCCGCAATTTCCTCCCTGGCCTTCCGCAATGTCCTGGGATACACTCCACCAGGTCCTGGGGATTTATCGAACTTGCTGCGCTTTAAGATGTCCAGCATCTCTTTCTCTCTAATATGTGCACTCCTCAAGACATCACTATTTATTTCCCCAAGTTCCCTAACATCCATGTTTCTCTCAACAGCAAATACTGATGACAAATATTAACTTAGGATCACCTGTCCGAGTGGATCCGCACATAAATGACCTTGTTGATCCTTAAGAGGCCCTAATCTCTCCCATGTTACTCTTTTGCCCTTTATATATTTGTAGAAGCTCTTTGGATTGTCCTTTGCCTTATCTGTCAAAACAATCTCCTGTCCCATTTTTCTCCTCTTGATTTATCTCTTAACTCTACTCCTGCACCCTCTTCAAGAGATTCACTTGATCCCAGCTGCCTATGCATGTCATGTGCCTCCTCGCTCTTATTGACCAGGGCTTCAATATCCCCAGTCATCCAGGGTTCCTTACTTCTGCTAGCCTTGCCCTTCACTCTCAGAGGAGTGTGCTTACCCTGATCCCTGGCTAACACACTTTTGAAAGGCCATCAAAGCAATTGCAAAACCCAGAGTTCCAAGAGTTCTTGATAGGCACACAGAATGCATGTGAACGGCCCTGATCAGAACCGCATGCCATATTTAAAGAACTGTGCCTAGTTACTTTCTGCATGTTATAAACAACACATAGGAACACTTGTAAAAATGAAACTAGTTTTAGAGGGATTGCAACTATTGAGTCAGAGAAGATAGTTATTTTTATTCTTTTGAATGATAAACAAAATTAGAACCACGTGATGATTTATAGATATGAAATTCTTGAATATACTGGTGGGGTACTTATTTCCTGTTGAGTGAAAATTCAAATGTGGCGGCCATATATATTGAGTTGGTAATATATTCACACATTACGTAAAGAGAAACTAATTACTTGTCAGCTGATTGGAATGTGGATTAACTAACACAAAAAGTAAATAGAGTATGTTCTAAAAACAAAAAGGGCATGGGTATAAGAGCAATATGATACGATCATATACTGAGAAGTGGAGATGGGGTGGCAGGATGTAAAGTAGTGTTTGTTTCAGAACTGCAGAATTACCTGATTGAAATAAAGGTACCACATGCAGATCCAGTCTAAGACCGTGTAATGCGTGTTGAGAATAATTTAATACCAAACAAAAATTTATTTGGCGCCAGAATTTTGAAATTGCAACGAGCAGGAACTTCGAACTTAGCAAACTGTGGGATCTGTTCCATTAGTTTTAACTGTCCAAAAATCCCTGGATTCGGAGAATACATTTGAAGTTTATCTCTTAGTCACAAATAGGCTTGCATTAACGCTGCAATGAAGTTACTGTGAAAATGGCCCAGTCGTTATACTCCGGTGCCTGTTCGGCTGCACTGAAGGAGAATATAACATGGCCAATGAAGCTAACCATCACGTCTTTTGAACTGTGGGAGGAAACCAGAGCACCCGGAGCTAACCCACACAGACACGAGTAGAATGTGCAGCCTCCGCGCAGAGAGTGACCCAAGCTGGGAATCAAACCCAGGGCCCTGGCGCGGTGAGGGAGCAGTCCTTCACACTGTGCCACCAGGCTGCCCTCATGGTTCCATTAGAATAGAAAATTCCACAAAGCACCTTGTATTGAAGAGGGGAGGACGACAGAAAGCAGGAAACGTCATGCCAGTTATCTTAATATCTGCCTTAGGGATAGGTTAAAAGGGATTAATAAAGATGCCATGGCAAGGAGCTTGGGAAAAAAGTCAAGCAGGCAAAGCCAACACGATCCGAGGGGAGGAAAATCGTGTTTAATCAACGGGTTGGAGCACTTTGAACGAATAACGTGTGCTGTGGGTGAAGGACATCATGTGAAAGTAGTTTATTTGATTTCCACAAGAATCGTGCCAAGTTGTCATACCACATTTCATTGTGGATAACTAAATTTACGATGTTGTGGACAAAGGAGTAGTTTGATAACAGGAAAGTTTGAATGAGAATATAATGGTCATTTTGTGATTGGTATGATGCAACCAGTGGCGTACCACAGGGATAAGTGCAGGGGACTCAACTTCATAGAATCATAAAATACCTAAAGCAGAGGAGGAGGCTGTGTGATCCATTGAACCTGCACTAGCTCCCGACAGAGCATCTTTCCCATGTCCTATACCCATAATCTATTGTATTTACCCGATTAACGCCCCCCCCCGCCCCCCCCCCCCCCCCACCGCCCGCCCCAAATAACACATCATTGGATACTAAGGGCGAATTTAGCATGACGAGTCCACCTAAATTGCACAACGTTGTACTGTGTGAGGAAACTAGAGCAGCCGGAGGAAACACACGAATGTATATGAATGACTTACATGAAGGGATCAAAGACATTTTTGCTAAACTGGATGATGTCACAAAGATATATTGGGAAGTAAATGGTGAAAAAAGAAGAAGCTGCAAAAAGTTGGGCATTTCAGTGTTCGGAGAGTCAGATTGATCTGTCGGCCCTCATTTATCAATCGCAAGGCATAATATGCTGTTGAAGCAAGTGATTGCGGAACCTAACAAGAAGTTATAGTTTATTGCCAGGGGAATTGAATATACAATTGAATATTCTTCGGTTGTACAGGGACACTGGTGAGACAACCTTTTCAGCACGGTGTGCAGTATTCGTCTCCATTCTTAGCACAAGATCAAAATACGCTGGACGCAGTTCAGAGGAGGTTAACCAGAATTAAACCTGGGATGGGTGGGTTGTCATATGATGAATGTTGGGGGAGGCTAGAATTGCATGCAATGGAGATTAGAAGAGCAGGAGGAGATTTCACCGAAATGCATAAGATCCGGTGGGGCATCGACATGATGGATGTGGAGAGGATGTTTCCCCTCGTGGGAGAATCAAGAAAAAGCATTACTGTTGAAAGGCAATGGGGAGTCCACTTAAGATGGTCAAGAAAGCAAATGCTTATCTCAGAATGTTCTGAGCCTTTGGAACATTCTTCCTCTAAAGGCAGTAGAAACAACTTATCCAAGTATACTTGAGCACAGGTAGATAGGTCCTTGATAATAAAATGGGTGAATTGATATGTTGGATATGTTACAATGAGAACAGCCAAGGTCTTATTGAATGGCCAAATAGACTTGAATGACCGCAATGACTCAGACCACTCCTATGATCTTCAACTGAGCTATTACAAGCGTATTTTGTTCCTTCAGATTTCATTTCGTATTCCTTAAAAAAAGATTATTTTTTGCGAACCTTTTCCCCTTGCACTCATTCGGAAAGCTGCACGAAAGCCAAATTTTAATGGAATTCATAATTGAAGCAGCCAGAGAAAAGGGCGCTGATTGTTTGGCAGTTCGACTTTAATTGACAGGTGCAGTTAATTTCTCTTTTGGTAACACTGTAAGCTTAGTGAAACCAGAGATGCATTGAGGCCACAATGTTTAAAATTATCCACGTTACACTGTCACCATCTTTTCAGTCTTCTTTGTCAAGTCAAAGGCAATAGCTGTTCTGCCGCAGCTCCGAGAAGAGCACATGGACGTTTCACCTTCCAACAATTCTGAAACGGTAAAATCCGAAGGCCGTCAGATAATACGGTATATATCAAGGGAAATGTAGGTGTGAAAAGCTTCTTGCCTCCAATTGTTTTGCAAGTCTCTGTTTCCTTTTCAGGTCAGATCTTGGAAGCAAATTCAAAATGAGTTCAGACAGTAATTTGTTCTTCTGATGCAATTAAAATTGTGTCACGGTGAACTAACAATAACTACCCAAATGATTTCCAAGCACCTTAAAATAGTATGCAGATCTCATTTCCAATTGCATTATTTTGCAACTTAGAAATATAAAAATATTCACAGTACTTGCATATCAAAGTGCCAACAAATAATGCCCAATTGAAAAAAATCAATATTACATCTCAATAATGGCAGGAAATTTTGTTTTGAGTACGCAGCGCCTTTGCGGTTCCACCCCTCCCCCCTCCCTTCCCCCCAAGCCCACTATACTCCGTTTGATTCATCTCGTTCTGTGGACATATCTGTAGTTATTGTTCCTTATCTTATGTCCACCTATCCAATTGAGTTCACTTGTGATTTTCATCTTTACCGGCTCACTTGGCATTGAATATCACGTCCTCAATATTTTTATATGATCTTTTCGAAAAAAGCTATCAGTTCCTAATGATCGCACAGCCAAAGGATTCGCAAACCCTGCGTTTGGAACCTCTACAATACATCTCACGTGTCACCGCAGTTCATAATTTCAAATACTTCCAGTTGTACGCTTCACAGTCTTAATCGATTCTAAAGGAAGAACGAACTCTTAACAACATCCCACCCTCAACACCTCAACCCCTTTCTACTGCCGCCCCGCCCTTCAGATATTTATAACTTCCCTGTTGGGAATGATCTTCTAAATATTTTCTTGCACGGCCTCATTAACTCTGATAATTCGATTTTAACCAATTCATGTGATGCTGGACATGGTAGCATTCATCGACCATCCACAATTGTGCTGCACAACGTGGTAATGTGTTGCTTTCTTGAACTAGAGCAATCTATGAGTCGCAAGGTGCACCCAACGTGCTGGCAGCGTCTGTCTGCAAGGGTTTTGACCCAGGATTAGTGAAATAATGCTGATATACTTGCAGCACGGGTATTGAGTGGTTTTTAGGGGAACCACCATGTGGGCGTGTTCCCCTGTATCTGCTGTCCTGTACTTTTCGTTGGAAGCAGTCAGGTTTCGAATGCGCTGACATAGGAGGTGTGCTGAGTTCCTGTAGTACACCCTTCAAAGGGTACGCATGCCTGCCACAGTACTTCAGTGGTTGCGGGAGTAAATTCACGTGACGCAAACTGGCTGTTTCGTCCCGGATCCTGTCCACCTTCCTGAACGTGGTGATAGCTGCACTCACCCAGGCAAGTGGAAATTATTCCGCCGAATTTATGCCGAATTGTGGTGGACAGTGTTTGGGGAGGCATGGGGCCAGTCATTTGCTGCTGTATTCCGAAGTTCAGGCCTGCTTTTCCAGCTAAGGTATTTATGTGACATATCCAGTTCAGGTTATGGTCAATTATTTCCTCCAGGGTGTGGGTAGTGGGGCAGTCTTCAATGATAATGCCTTTGAATGTCGAGGCACGACAGTTAGTTGGTTCCTTGCTCGCAATCGTCATTGCTTAGCACCTGTGTGGCGTGAATACTTAATATTTGGGCGTGATCTCTTCAGTGTCGGAGGATTCAACACGGCCACCAAAAATTGCACAATTAGAGTAAATCCTTACTTCTCACATAACATGAGAATGAATGACGCTGCTGAAGAAACTAAAATTAACAATTCCTAGGAACTATGCTGAGGGACTCTTGTGGTAATGTCCTGGAACTGAATTGATTGACCACCAACTAGCAGTGCCATTGACGTTTGTGCAAGATATGATTTCAACAAAAGGGAATTTAATTCCATTGGTGTCCTATGATTCCTCTTTTGCTGGGACTCCTTCATAGTACACTCAATCAAATGCTAACAGGGAGTGACTGCTACCTCCTCCGTTGAGTACGCCCTTTGGTCCGTGTTTGAACCAACATTATGCCGTCAGCAGCTGAGTGCCAATGGAGAAACGCAAACAACCCATCAGTGATCAGGATATTGTGAAGATCGTGACGCTTAGTTGATCACCCATCTCATCATTTCAGACGGAGATTAGACGGACGGGGAGCAAATATGCAGGATGGATTCCTCCTTCATTGTACGTATAGGAAACCTGGGCAATTTTGCACATTTGAGTGGATTCCCTTGCTGAAGCTGTACTAAAACAGGGTTGTCTATGGCGTAACCACGTTTTGGAGTACATATTTTCAGTAGTATTGCTGGAATATTCTCAGACACCGAGCATTCGCAGCATCCATTGTCCTCAGTCTGTGTTGATATTATCTGAAGGGACTTTTTCTTAATTTTAAACTGAAAACCGGAAGTGGGCTGCGAAGGAGTCTGGGAAGGGTTTTTTAACTTTAAAAGTCAATTACCTGAGAGGATCACCCTCATTGTTCTACTGGAGCAAGCAGAGATGGAGTGATTTGTGGCAGGAGTGCTGGTGAGAGATTTATTTATTTCGTCAGTTAGTGTGGTTTTTTTGCCTTTATTTTTGTAGTAGTATTTTTCTTAATTTTAAACTGAAAACCGGAAGTGGGCTGCGAAGGAGTCTGGGAAGGTTTTTTTTAAACTTTAAAAGTCAGTGAACCGGGAGGATCACCCTCATTGTTCCACTGGAGGAAGCAGAGAGGGAGTGATTTGTGGCAGGAGTGCTGGTGAGAGATTTATTGATTTATTTAGTCAGTTAGTGTTGTTTTTTTGCCTTTATTTTTGCAGTAGTATTTTTCTTATTTTTTAAACTGAAAACCGGAAGTGAGCTGCTAAGGAGTCTGGGAAGGGTTTTTTTAAGCGCGCGAAGTAGAAAAGGTCGGCTGTAGTAAACAGTGGGCAGCGTCGGGAGCGGGCAGGGGAGTGAGTGGGAAGCAGAGTGTGAGCTATAAGGGCTTTGGCTCACAGGGCTTCGTGGGACAGGGCGAGCAGGGGTGAGTTCTTTCATTCTTATTTACTTTTCTCTGTGTACCTTGGTATAAAGGGGCAAATATGAGTGTAAGGCCAGTGTTTTGTTATCAGTGTAGGATGTGGGAGGACCTGGAGGCACCTGGCCTCCCGGACATCCACAGCTGTGAGGGGTGTGTTGAGCTGCGGTTCATGAGGGGCCGTGTTAAGGAGCTGGAACTGCAGCTCGAGGTTCTTAGGCTGTTAAGAGAGAATGAGGAGATGATAGACAGGAGCTATCATCAGGAGGTCACACCAGGGCCACGGGTGGAGGCCAAGTGGGTGATGGCCAGGAAGGGTAAAGCTCGGGTGATTGAGAGCACCCCGGTGGATGTGCCCCTACACAACAAGTACTCCTGCCTGAGTACTGCTGGGGGGACAGCCCACCTGGGGGAAGCAGCAGTGGCCGTGTCTCCGGAGTGGAGTCCGGCCCTGGAACTCAGAGGGCTAAGGAAAAGAGGAGGAAGGCAGTGTTAATCAGGGACTCGACAGTAAGGGTGTCGGACACGCGTTTTTGCGGAGGCAGGCGGGAGTCTCGGATGGTGGTCTGCCTCCCTGGGGCCGGGATCCAGGATGTCGCTGGTTGACTCCCGGAAATCCTGAGTGGGGAGGGAGAGGAGACAGAGGTAGCGGTACATATTGGTACCGCTGATGTGGGAAGGAAGGGGGAAGGGGTCATGAAAAGAGAGTATAGGGAATTAGGGAGACAGCTGAGAAGGAGGAAAGCAAAGGTAGTAATCTCAGGATTGCTGCCTGTGCCACGGGAGGGTGAGGGCAGTAATGGAGTGAGGTGGAGGATGAATGTGTGGCTGAGTGACTGGTGCAGGGGGCAGGGGTTCAGGTTCCTGGATCATTGGGACCTCTTTAGGGGCAGGTGTGACCTGTACACAAAAATGGGTGGCACTTGAATCCCAGGGGGACCAATATCCTGGCGGGAATGTTGGCTAAGGCGACTGTGGAGAGTTTAAACGAGATAAGTTGGGGAGACGGGATCGAGATAAGGTGACTGGGAGTGAGGAAGTTTGCTCGCAAACAGAGAAGGGTTATAGACGGTGCAAGAGGGAGATGGACGGGCTTAGAGAAGGGGAGAGCTCAGACCAAAGGATTGAGATGTGTTTACATTAATGCCAGGAGTATAGTTAATAAAAGGGATGAGCTCAGAGCGTGGATCGATGCCTGGAAGTGTGATGTGGTGGCCATTACAGAGACTTGGATGTCTCAGGGACAGGACTGGATACTACAGTTGCCGGGATTCAGATGTTTCAGGAAGGACAGGGAGGGAGGCAAGAGAGTGGGTGGAGTGGCACTGCTGATCAGGAATAGTGTCACAGCTGTATAGAAGGTGTATGCTGTGGAGGGATTGTCTACAGAGTCTCTTTGGGTGGAAGTTTGGAGTGGGAAGGGGTCGATCACTTTGCTGGGAGTTTTCTATAGGCCGCCCAATAGTGACAGGAAGGTGGAGGAGCAGATAGGGAAACAGATCCTGGAGAGGTGCAATAATAGCAGAGTTGTTGTGATGGGAGACTTTAATTTCCCAAACATAGATTGGAATATCCCTAGGGTAAGGGGATTGGATGGGGAGGAGTTCGTTAGGTGTGTTCAGGAGGGTTTCCTGACACAGCATGTGGACAAGCCTCCAAGAGGAGAGGCTGTACTTGATCTGATACTGAGCAATGAACCTGGACAAGTGTCATATCTCTCATTGGGAGAGCATCTTGGGGATAGCGATCATAACTCTATCTCCTTTATGATTGCATTGGAAGAAGAGAGGATCAAGCAAGCTAGGAAAGTGTTTGTATGGAGTAAGGGGAAATATGAAGACATAAGGCAACAAATTAGAGGAGTAAATTGGAAGGAGGTATTCTCGGGGAAATCTAATGAAGAGAGGTGGCAGTTATTCAAGAAATGTCTTTCGAGGGTTCTACAGGACAATGTTCTGAGCAGACAGGGAGGAGTTGGGAGGTTAAAGGAACCGTGGTGCACGAAAGGTGTGCGGGACTTAGTCGAGAAGAAAAGGAAAGAGTACAAAAGGTTCAGAGAGCTTGGCGAAGATAGGAATCTAGATGAGTATACGACTTGTAGGAAGGGACTGAAGAAGGAAATTAGGAGAACCAGAAGTGGTCACGAGAAGGCCTTGCCAAGTAGAATAAAGGAAAACCCTAAGGCGTTCTATAAATATGTGAAAAGTAAAAGGATGAGACGTGAGGGAATAGGGCCTATAAAAGGTGAAGGCGGGAAAATCTGTACAGAACCAGTAGAAATGGCAGAGGTGCTCAATGAGTTTTTTGCCTCGGTTTTCACAGAGGAGAAGGACATGGGTGGATGTACTGTGGACTTGCGGTGGACCGAAAAGATTGAGTATGTGGACTTTAACAAAGAGGTCGTGCTGGAATCTTTGAATGGCATCAGGGTAGATAAGTCGCAGGGTACGGATCGGATGTACCCCAGGTTACTGTGGGAGACGAGGGAAGAGATTGCAGAACCTCTCGCGATGATCTTTGCGTCGTCGATGGAGACGGGAGAGGTGCCGGAGGATTGGAGGATTGACGATGTGGTTCCTATTTTCAAGAAGGGGAATAGGGATAGCCCAGGAAATTACTGACCGCTGAGTCTAAACTCAGTGGTTGGTAAGCTGATGGAGAAGATCCTGAGGGAAACGATTTATGAGCATTTAGAGAGGTTTAGTATGCTCAACAATACTCAGTATGGCTTTGTCAAAGGCAGATCGTGCCTTACGAGCCTGGTGGAGTTCTTCGAAAATGTGACTAAACACAATGACGAAGGGAAAGCGGTAGATGTGGTTTATATGGATTTTAGCAATGCGTTCGATAAGGTTCCACATGCAAAGCTTCTAGAAAAAGTGAGAGGGCATGGGATCCAAATGGCTGCTGCCCTGTGGATCCAGAACTGGCTTGCCCAGAGGAGGCAGAGAGTGGGTACAGATGGGTCTTTTTCTAAATGGAGGTCAGTCACCAGTGGTGTGCCCCAGGGATCAGTTCTGGGACACTTGCTGTTTGTCATTTTCATAAATAACCTGGATGAGGAAGTGGAGGGATGGGTTGGTAAGTTTGCCGATGACACCAAGGTTGGTGGGGTTGTGGATAGTCTGGAGGGATGTCAGAAGTTACAGAGGGACATAGATAGGATGCAAGACTGGGCGGAGAAGTGGCAGATGGACTTCAACCCAGATAAATGCATAGTGGTCCATTTTGGCAGGTCAAGTGGGATGAAGGAGTACAATATTAAGGGAAAGACTCATAGTACGGTAGAGGATCAGAAGGACCTTGGGGTCCGGCTCCATAGGGCTCTAAAATCGGCCCCGCAGGTGGAGGAGGTGGTTAAGAAGGCGTATGATGTGCTGGCCTTTATCAATCGAGGGATTGAGTTTAGGAGTCCGGGGATAATGATGCAGCTATATAAGACCCCCGTCAGACCCCACTTGGAGTCCTGTGCTCAATTCTGGCCGCCTCATTACAGGAAGGATGTGGAAAAGATTCAAAGGGTGCAGAGGAGTTTACAAGGATGTTGCCTGGATTGCGTGGCATGCCTTATGAAGATAGGCTGAGGGACGTCGGTCTTTTCTCCTTGGAGAGACGTAGGATGAGAGGAGACCTAATAGAGGTATAGAGGATGTTGAGAGTCATAAATCGGGTGGGCTCTGAGAGGCATTTTCCCAGGGTGGAAATGGCTGCTACGAGAGGACACAGGTTTAAGTTGCTGGGGGGTAGGTACAGGGGAAATGTTAGGGGGAAGCTTTTCACACAGAGGGTGGTGGGCGAATGGAATCGGTTGCCATCAGTGGTGGTGGAGGCAAACTCAATAGGGTCTTTTAAGAGACTCCTGGATGAGTACATGGGACTTAATAGGATGGAGGGTTATTGATAGGCCTAACACGTAGGGATATTTTCGGCACAACTTGTGGGGCCGAAGGGCCTGTTTTGTAGTTTTCTATGTTTCTATGAATCGAATGCGTAATCCATGGCGACGTCAGGAGCAGGGCGAAATGGATACTCCACTCGACAACTTTTCAATTAAGATGATTGTAATAGCTTCAGGTTTACTTTTTGCACGGATGTATTGGGACAGATTTTATTTTCCTAAAGAACGCTCTGTTGGTACGACACTCAACAATAGTTTCTCAGTGGGCATTACACTTTTATATGAAGATTGCAAATGATTGAATTAAACTTGCACTATTTACTGTGGTAGGTTTTGAAGCTTGTCTCCAGAGCTTTACCCGGGTTACGAGTCGAGTGACCATACGATTACGCCACAATCTCCCGATGCTGGTGTTCAGTATTGAGCCACGGTTCTCAGTAACACTGGTCGGTTTTTCCCAGTGTATTCTTTGAGCTTCGTCTCCACAAAGTGCAAGCGGTGAACACCGTTTCTTCTTCAAGCACACCAATCCCCCTTTTAAAAGTAAAATTTTGAAATCTATTTCAAATTACTGTAATATTTCAGTGACCTGTTATCTGATTGTCTTCCGTCCTGTTGCCCTATCCGTACAGCGTTCTATGTTTCTCAGATATCCTGTGTTTCTCTTTGACTCTAAATCGCTTAAGTCGGCAGCAGTTTTGAAATGTTCCCACTTGCATTAATTACAGCCCCTCTGGTTTCTGCAAGGTCTGTACCCTAAGATGTGCTTTCGTATTCTATTGCTTCCAGTACATATCAATAACCCTGAACCGCGCCACTATTGCTATTAAGAATGTGCGCTCTTGGGTCCTGTGCCGCAATGCGCCCGCTACCCTCGAACTCAGGTAAATCTACTCGGGTCACTTCTCATAAATGCATAGTGAATAGATATCTCCGATTGGTTTGCAAGACTAATTTTGAGCTGCCTACTATGTGGCTTCAGAGTTGCGGCCAATCAAATCCATGTCAGACTAAGTTTGTGTTCGGTGGCTGATATACAAAAGTGATGTTCAACTTTATGGCTGAAAGCAAATCACACAGATCGAACACAAGTCAACCAACAACACAGATAGAAAGCCAAGATTAACATCTTTAAAATATATTGTGTTGTACTTTTGATCACATGCGAGATTCTAAGTGCCTAAGTTAAATTATCATCACAACGATTCAAAACTCTCCCTGGCCCTATACTCAACCCTAGAACACCTAGAAAACAAAGACATCTATGTCAGACTCTTATTCATAGACGGCAGCTCAGCCTTTAACACGATTGTTCCTCCGAGGTTCATCTCTAAACTTCATGGCCTAGGGCTCGGCTCCATTCTCTGCGACTGGATCCTTGACTTCCTAAACCACCGACCGTAATCAGTAAGGATAGGCAATAACACCTCCTCCGTGATCATCCTCAACATCGGTGCTCCCGCAAGGCTATGGCATCAGCCCCTTACTATATTCCTTATTCACCTTTGACTGTATGGACAAATTCCCATCCAACTCGGTTTTCAAGTTTGCTGATGACACCACGGTTGTGGGCTGGATCTCATTAATGACGAGACATTGTGCAGGAAAGAGATAGATAATCTGGTGAACTGGGTGACCACAATAATCTCTTACTCAATGTCAACAAAACGAAAGAGAAAGTCATCAGCTTCAGAAAGCGTAGTGGAGGGCATGCCCCTGTCTGCATCAATGGAGACAAAGTAGAAATAGTGGAGAGCCTCACGTTTTTAGGTGTCCAGATCATCAACAAACTATCCTGGTTCCTCCAAGCGGACGCTATAGATAGGAAAGCCCAACAACGCCTCGACTTTCTCAGCAGAAAAAGAAAATTGGTCATGTCTGCAACAACTCTCACCAACATCTGCAGATGCACCTTAGAAAACATTCTTTCTGATTGTATCGCAACTTGCTATGGCTCCTGCTCTGCCCAAGACCGCAAGAAACTACAAAGGGATGTGAATGAAGCCCAGTCCACCAATCAAACCTGCCTCCCATCCATGGGCACTGTCTACACTTTCTGCTGCCTCGGAGAAGCAGTTAGCATAATCAATGATCCCACGGACCCCCGACATACTCTCTTTCACCTTCTTCTGTCGGGAAACAGATACCAAAGTCCGATTTAACGTGCCAACCGCCTCAAGAACAGTTTTTCCCCTGCTACCATCAGACTTTTGAATGGACCTACCTCGCATTACGTTGATCTTTCTCTGCACCGTAGCTATGACTGTAACATTACATTCTGCATTCTCTCCTTTCCTTCGAAACATAGAAGCATAGAAAAACTACAGCACAAAACCGGCCGTTCGGCCCCACAAGTTGTGCCGAAAATATCCCTACCTTCTAGGCCTACCTATAACCCTCCATCCTATTAAGTCCCATGTACTCATCCAGGAGTCTCTTAAAAGAACCTATTGAGTTTGCCTCCACCACCACTGACCGCAGCCAATTTCATCCGCCCGCCACCCTCTGTGTAAAAAACGTCCCCCCAAACATTTCCCCTGTACCTACCCCCCCAGCAACTTAAACCTGTCGTAGCAGCCATTTCCACCTTGGGAAAAAGCCTCTGAGAGTCCACCCGACCTATGCCTCTCAACATCTTATATACCTCTATTAGGTCTCCTCTCATCCTATGTCTCTCCAAGGGGAAATGACCGAGCTCCCTCAGCCTATCCTCATAACGCATGCCACTCAATCCAGGCAACATCCTTGTAAATCTCCTCTGCACCATTTCAATCTTTTCCACATCCTTCCTGTAATGAGGCGGCCAGAACTGAGCACAGTACTCTAAGTGGGGTCTGACGGGGGTCTTATATAGCTGCATCATTATCCCCGGACTCCTAAACTCAATCCCTCGATTGATAAAGGCCAGCACACCATACGCCTTCCTAACCACCTCCTCCACCTGCGGGGCCAATTTTAGAGTCCTATGGAGCCGGACCCCAAGGTCCTTCTGATCCTCTACCGTACTAAGAGTCTGTCCCTTAATATTGTACTCCTTCATCCCATTTGACCTGCCAAAATGGACCACTACGCATTTATCTGGGTTGAAGTCCATCTGCCACTTCTCCGCCCAGTCTTGCATCCTATCTATCCCTCTGTAACTTCTGACATGTCGTGGGCAAACTTACCAACCCATCCCTCCACTTCCTCATCCAGGTCATTTATGAAAATGACAAACAGCAAGGGTCCCAGAACTGATCCCTGGGGCATACCACTCGTGACCGACCTCCATTTAGAAAAATACCCATCTATACCCACTCTCTGCCTCCTTTGGGCCAGCTAGTTCTGGATCCACAGGGCAGCAGCCCCTTGGATTCCATGCCCTCTCACTTTTCCTTCTCAATGAACGGTATTCATTGCCTGTATAGCGCGCAAGAAACAATACTTTTCACTGTATACTAATATATGTGACAACAATATATCGAATCAAATCACAGTTGCACTGAAAGGAGGAAGCTAATAAAATATTTTTTGTGCAGTTATTTTGTCATCCTTTTGGAGTTATTTTTTTCCCTATTCCTATATGAAGATTCCTCTCAGTAACATTCATTAATCTTGCAGATACCGGCATTAAATTTGTACTGTTGACAGCTGGGTGCGTCGTCAGTGGGCTCGTCTGTCTTGTGCTTGTGACCATCATCGGGAAGCAATGCGCGTTACGGACTTGCAAAGGTAAGAACAGATTTAGCAATTTACGTTTAAAATGTTAAAATGCATGTCGAAATTTGACGCGAGTTGAGTATTTGAATAGTGCGTGCACAATTATATTTATGTACATTTATAATGTCAGATCTCCGGCTGCGCTCGCCTAAAAACCGGAGATTCCTTCCCGGCTTCAATGGACGTTAACATCGTCCAGCACTCCCCACTCTCCCCCCCCCCCCCCCCCCCACCCCGCCCCCCACTACCCCCACCGCCCGCTGAAATTCCAGTGGCGAGCGCTATGGGAGAATTCGGAACCGTATGTTACTTCAAAGATGCAAACTGTATTCTCACCTGCTCTGTAAAACAAACAACCTGACAATTTCGTTTCGATTTTTTATTTCCAATGCATAGTGACAGCTGGAGATGTATCGCCTCCTTCTGCAGAAACGGTATGTTTATATGTTTTAAACGCAGTGAATTCGTTTTGTTACGTTCAAAAAAATGTTCGTTTTCTGTTTCTTTATTTACGTGCTCAAAATCTTAGATTATGTTTATCTGCTAATTCTGGCATACCGCTTTAGAAATGACGAACAGAACTTCCAGTTTAGTTTTCATTATCAGTTTGTACGTTGGAAAATGGAATGAAAACGGCTCCGATTCTGTTTTCAAAGTTGAAGTCGTTGAGGTTGCAGAGCCTGTACGACCAACGTTAAGGCACTTAGGTGTTAAACTGTATGGCTGTTTTTCAAATGTCAACATCCGTATTTTACTGTGCAACAGAAATTTAACGAGCAGGTTGACCAATCCGCACGCAGACCTATAATTTAATTTGGAGCTGTAATTCAACGTGAACGTCTGCACCTAAAAAAAAGAAATATGAAACCTAAAATTGAACAAGGGAGAGGTGCGGAAAAAGAGAGAGAATTAAAGATATTAAAGAGATGAGATTATGACGGGAAAAATATGTTTTCAAGATTTCCAAAGTAACCTCAATTTTGTAGGAAAACCCTTCGTTGCTAACCTCAGGGACAACTGACAGGAAATATTTCATATTAGTATTCGCTAATATGCCATATTTTCCATTTTAGAGATATTTATCGTGAATTTGTGCTTCTCTGAATATGTCAATCAATAGCACGGCACAACCACTCCCTAATTGGCAGATTCAGGCAGACTCCAAATCAGGAACTCGAATGCAGGTCATCTAAATATACTTTAAATAAATTAAGTACCAAATAATATGAGGAAAACCATAGGGTCAATTAGAGGCCATATAGGAAATCTGTAGGATGACCCGGAAGTTGTGGATACAGTCCTCAATAACATTGCAACGATCTTCACAATGGAAAAAGAGGACGCAGTAGTAGGCATCAGAGTGGAAGACTATGAAATTTTAAAGAAAATTAACATAAAGCAAGAAGGTACTAGCATGCTTAACGGCCTTAAAAGTGAGCACAACTGCAGGCATGGATGATATGCATCACAGGTTGTTGAGGGAGGCAGGTGAGGAGATATGTGGGGCATCGACAGTAATTTTCAAATCCTCCTTGGCGACAGCTGGAAGACAAGGAATATTCCCCCGCAGCTCCAGGGACCCGGCTTCAATTCCCGCTTTGGGTGACTCTCTGGAGTTTGCACAATCCCCCCCTCCACACCGTCTCCCCAACCCCTTACCCCTTCCCCCCACCCCGCGCCGCCCCCCCCCCCCCCGCCCCCTGTCTGCATGCCTTCCTCCACGTGCTCGTGTTTCTTCCCACTGTCAAAATATGTGCAGGTTAGATGAATTGGCCCAACATTTTCAAAATCAATTTTCCCGCCTTTCCTGGAAAGTAAAGTAAAGTTTATTTATTAGTCACAAGTAAGGCTTACATTAACACTGCAATGAAGTTATTGTGGAATTCCCCGTGTCGCCACATTCCAGCGCTGTTCGGGTCAATGCACCTAACCAGCACGTCTGTCAGAGTGTGGGAGGAAACCGGAGCACCCGGAGGAAACGAACGAAGACCGTGCAAACGCAACACAGACAGTGGCCCAAGCCGGGAATTGAACCCGGTCCCTGGCGCTGTGAGGCAGCAGTGCTAACCACTGTGCCATCGTGGCATAATCCAGCAAACATTAACACAAATCAGTCACTAATCATCCGTATCACCAACTCCAGTCAATAACAATTGACACACTGAACTCAAGGGATCTCATTTGTCCTTAATTTCGAATGTGACCTCGCTCAGTTACCCTGGGTAGTGAAATAGAGAATGAGTCCCACAGACTCTAACCCACGTGGCACTCTTCTGACCCTGAGAAAATCCTTATGTCTGCCTTGCACCTATGTTACCAGTTTTGAGCTGAATAGTTTCTGTTCATAAAGCGGGCATTTGTAGCCATTTTGTTCCTAACAACTGCTGATAAAGTCGCCACATTCAGCAAAACTATTGTCCTACAGAATGCAAGCACTGTCTTGCTGCCTCATCCCACCAAGCACTGCTGTATCTTGCTGTTGATGAAGTTTCACAAAATGTATACTAAAAGCAAATTGCATCCACTTTATAAATTAAAAAATACATGTTTTAAATGGGAGATATTTGTCATTCAGTTGGGTCTCTCTTTAATTGACAGTCTCTTGTCAGCGCTTTCTCTCGTCTAAGATCATTCACTCTTAAGTCAGTATGGTGTTAGTGTTCTCAAACCATGTGTTTTTTTTAAATTAGCCTAATTGAGCCCACTTACATCAGTCCCCCCTCTTGGCTGTTGGTCAAAGACCAAGTAAGGCCACTACACAAGATGATCTTAGTAACTAGCCTTGGTCCTTAAAGAACAAGTTGGTTACTGGGGTCTACTCTTGCTTATTCTGACTGCCATCACTGCTGTTGTGCTTTCTATGGACTTAGACAGTCCTGATCAAATATGCAATTACTGCTGACACTTGTTTCACAATAAAAAATAATATAATCCCTTACAGGATCGATGTACCCAAATAACCTATCCAGCTTGAGAGCCAACCACCAAAGATGAATTGTTCAGGGTCTTTGAGTTTCTTCACCTCCTTCTTGATGTGTACAACCAGACTAGTTATGTTTTCTGTCTGATATATAAATGCAACATTCCAATCTAATTACTGCCCATGTCCCTCCCCTTGCTGCCACGGCGTAACCCAATGCCATTCTGTACGCATGGCAACCATCTCAGAAATTCATCTTCACAAGGGCAGTTGCTGTATCATTTGGCAACTTGTTCAAACTGGAGCACACAATTATAATCTCTTGCATTGTTCTAGCCACTCCATATTGGGGAAACACTGTGCCAAAAATGTTCTCCCTCTGTAGTAGCACGCAGATGTCTTGGCAAGCAAGGGAGTTTAAGAGTATGAGATGTGCACGGAAGATTCTCTAAGGTAATAAGAACCCTTCATCCAACAGGAAACCAATACGATTTGCCGCCAATATGACCTGTTGTATTACTTCTTGGACTATTCTTCGATATTCGATTCTCCATGCACCATATTGACCACTCTTTCCTCCACGTTTTTCCCATTTATCTTTCTCTTCCTCTGATGCTTGTTCCTGTATTTATTTCACATCAATGTCTGCGACTTCCCTGGCTTGTGCGGCTGCCAGACCCGCTGTTTGAATTCCGTCTGGGCTGTACCAACAGCTCTCTCATATTCTCATCAGCCTTATCGTTTGCCCTCTGAGTCTGCATTTTAAGTATTTGTTCAATCGAACAAATGTGCTACTTGTGCTGAATTACTCCCTGGGATTTGTTCTCCTGCAATTCCTGTTCCTTCGCCATTCACCACCGTCCATGCCATGTGGCGTTCACCATTGACATACTTTCTGGCTCTATCTACATACAGATTAATCACTCCTTCCCCTGCGAGTGGTTCCTCTGCTAACCTTTCGCTTGCTGTTTCTGTCACTTTCACGACACATTCATGCTCTGTCCCTTGCACTGTTAACTCTCCTGCAGCATTCTCTCTGCTGTTGTCTCCTGGAAATATAGGAGTAGCACCTCACTGGTCTTATTCTGTCTCCATGTTATTGGGCTTCTGTCACAGCTTGCATTCCATCGTTCTCTTGACAGCTGTCAGTCCCAAGGCAGGGACCTTTACACGGCCTGTTTTAAACTGAAAAAGCCTGCTTCTCTGTATTTCCCCATATTACTTTCTCACCTCTAGGTTTTCCTCCCTTAATCAGGTAATGTCAAGGTTCGGCAGGTACAGCATAATGTTCTACAAAATTCCTGTAGTAATTTAAAAACTCCAATATTTGTCTTACCCCTTTCCGGGGAGACATCTTTGAACATAAAGCATAACCTTCTTCCGGTCCTCTGGAATTTCCACTATTTTACAGAATTCTATGACATAATGGCATTTTTGAAACAGAAATCAAAGTTTTCAATTTGATTCCAGACAGTAATTTATTTCTATTGCTCGTGGTTTATCTTAAATGGCATAATGTTATTAAGGTAGCTTGCTTTCAGCGCATTTTCTTAATGTCAGAATTGTCCCAAATGCAGAAAAACAGAGTTATGGGCTTTCAACTGTTCATAAGTGTCTATTTAATCTCTTGATTTTTAAAAGCTTCTTCATCCACAACAATCACTTAAACTGCGTTTTACTTTCTAGAATCTCGTTAAATGTATATTCCTTATGACCATTGCTGTTCTGTGTATCCATCAAAGGAATCCCAGCTTTAATTCCGTCCTACTCTATTTACCTGTTCTATAATGTCTCTTTGATGACCCTGATCACTTCCCACATCCCATACCTATTCCTTTCCTTTAACGTTAGTTTATTCCACTGGGTTATTTCCCTCATTTCTGATTATACTAATCTGTGAATCATTAAACACTCACTCCCATACTTCCATGTGTAACTCTTCACTAAATTCTCTCCCCATACTAGATTTTGATTCACGATAATACATTTACTGTATTTAACATAGACAAATGAATTCTGGAATGCCTTAAAGCTGCTGCAAAACCTTAAAACAAAAAAATTCATTCTGTCTGGGACAGAATGGGGTCAAATCTCTATTTATTTCAAAAAAGGGCAGAGTACATTTTCTTCAATGGACATCATCAGGTCAAAATTCCGTACTTTCAGAAACTAATTCTAAGCTTTATCTCATTATTCGTTTTTGTTAAGATCAATCGAAAACAAGATTATCAGAATCGCTTTTAAATATTCCAATTCCCAACTATAACTGCTAAATTAAGACTATCATATTTATTGACTTGGAGGAGGGGGCTGAAGGGTGGGTCAGTAAATTTGCTGATGACACCAAGATTGGTGGAGTAGTGGATGAGGTGGAGGGCTTTTGTAGGCTGCAAAGAGACATTGATAGGATGCAGGGCTGGGCCGAAATATGGCAGATGGAGTTTAAACCTGATAAGTGCGAGGTGATTCATTTTGGTAGGACAAATTTGAAAGAGGATTACAGGGTCAACGGCAGGGTTCTGAGAAATGTGGAGGAACAGAGAGATCTTGGGGTTCATATCCACAGATCTCTGAAGGTTGCCACTCAAGTGGATAGAGCCGTGAAGCAGGCCTATAGTGTGTTAGCGTTTATTAACGGGGGTTTGAGTTTATGAGCGTGCGGTTATGTTGCAACTGTACAGGACCTTGGTGAGATCACATTTGGAATATTGTGTGCAGTTCTGGTCACCTCACCATAGGAAGGATGTGGAAGCATTGGAGAGAATGCAGAGGAGATTTACCAGGATGCTGCCTGGTTTGGAGGGTAGGTCTTATGAGGAAAGGTTGAGGGATCCAGGGCTTTTCTCGTTAGAGCGGAAGAGGATGAGAGGCGACTTCATAGAGGTTTATAAGATGATGAGGGGGATAGATAGAGTGGACCTTCAGAGACTATTTCCTCGGGTGGATGGAGCTGTTACAAGGGGGCATAACTATAGGGTTCATGTTGAGAGATATAGGAGGGATGTCCGAGATAGGTTCTTTCCTCAGAGAGTGCTTGGGCTGTGGAATGGACTGCCTGCTGTGATAGTGGAGTCGGACACTTTCGGAAATTTCAAGCGGTTATTGGATAGGCACAGGGAGCACACCGGAATGATAAGGAGTGGGATAGCTTGATCTTGGTTTCGGACAAAGCTCGGCACAGCATCGAGGGCCGAAGAGCCTGTACTGTGCTGTAATGTTCTATATTCTATCTTCTTTCACTCTTTAACTCTCCTTACAATTTCCGAAACACAACGCCCCACCACCTACCGAGAGCACACACATCACCTCTCCAAAAATTGCAGAGTTCAAATCACTGTGGAATTCGTATCCTTTTTTTTTCAGAATTCCCTTGGTCTTCGTCCGTTCTCAAAATTAAGCAATTTCAAGACCCTATTTGATTTTAACGTGTCTGCATTAATTCCACTAAAAACACTAACTCCTGGTATTTGGAAACGGTTTAACAATTGACCTGCAATTTACAAGCATTCACACGAGGGCGTTCCGACCCTTCTGATCGGCCCTCTCTGTGTGTCACAGGCTGTCTTGGATACTCACAGCCTGTCTGCCGTTCTCTCTCTGTATTTTGTAAACTTCCTGAGTCCCACTGTAAGCCCACCTGGTACTCTCACCACCCTCGCCCCCCACGCCCCCCCCCCCCCCCCGCCCTCCCCCACAACACCCCCTTCCACGGGGACTTCTGACGCTCTCTCTCGAGCGCTTTCACTATTTTTGTCTCCTAATCACCCCTTAGCTGTCGTCCTGTGAGGACCTCTAGCGCCGATAACCTCTGTCACTTCTTGGTGCGGCACTCTCTCTCTCTCTCTCTTCGAGTGGTTCAGTGCCGGATTTAGGCATAAGCTAAACAAGCTACAGCTTGGGGCCTCACAATCCATAGGGGCCTCACACAATTTCAGAAGGTTTACAATGAAGAGAACATTTAAGAGCAGATACCAGAAAAGAAAAAGAAAGCATCAGCTTGAAGAGCAACTCAAAAGCTTACCAAAAGTTGACAGTTAATTTACTCCAGAGACAGATAAGGATCCGCAAACCCAAGGTGATCCTCAAAGTCCAAAACAACCATAGCCTAGTTCATCTGCTACTGAGACAACAGAGGCTGGAATCTCAGCTGAGGAAAACACTGGAAGTGATGCAAATGTGAGCGTTGCAGAGCCGACATCCACGGTTGAAACAACATAATTACGTTTCCAGTTTTTAAACTGTAACTTTTTAACAAGGGGCCTCCAAGCTTTATATAGCTTAGGACCTCACCAAGTCTAAATCCGGCACTGCCTTGGGTGCAGCTCTCTCTGGCCCTGCTGGCTAAGTGATCGAGGTATTTTTCACCGCGGTCCTTCGTATTGAATGCCCTCAAGTCCTCACGTCTGCCCTACCGCATGCCTTTTCAGTCCGCTATGGAGAGCGGTAGCTTTTGTCCATCCACACCCCTCCCCCCCTCCTCTGAGCGCGGTTTACTCTGCAGTAACACTGTGGTCCACACACCCTCACGTCGATTCGCGTGAGTCAGCTTATGGTCCTGACGGCCTGAAAAGGACTCCTCTAACAAATATAAAAATATACTCACCCTCACTTAGGAGTCGAGTCCTGCCAACTTATGCCAATGAAGGCAGCCGGTGGGCAGCGCCAAATAATTGATGAGGTTTTCTTTAGAGGCTGTGCATTGCTACAAATTAAGCCAACATAGAGACTCACGAACTCAATGTACTGATTCTAAGACGTGACTTTATCAACCAACCGATCGAATGGAGAATGATATAAAGAAGCCCAGCACTCCAGGTAGAGAATGCGGGCAGCCCAATATAACTCTGAAGCGCAATGCCTCCGTGAGGGCAATTATACATTTTCAAAATCAGATTTCCCACCTTTCCCGTAAGCATAATCCAGTAAACATTCCAACAAATCAGTCAATAGCCATCCCTGTCTCCGACTCCAGCCAATAACAACTAACAGCCTGACCTCCTGGGATCTTGTTGGTCCTTAATTCTGGAGGTTACCTCCCTCGGTTGCTCAGCAGCACGAGATGCTGGACAGTGAAATGGTAGAATGATTCCCAAAGACTCAAACACACTTGGCACACGTCCGACCCTGAGAAAATCCTTATGTCTTCTTTGCACCTGTGTTTGGAGCTGTATAGTTCTATTCATCAAACTGGTATTGGTAGACGTTTTGTTCCCGACAACTGCGAATAAGGTGGCCGCATGCAGTAACACCATTTTCCTCGTAAATGCAGGATCTGTCTACTGCCTCATCCATCAAGCCCTGTTGTACCTTGCTGTTCGCTGAAGTTTCACAAGATGTTTTCTGAGAACAAACTACATCCACTTTATGTATTCAAAACGCATGTTGTAAATGGGAAATACTTGTTATTCAGTTAGATCTCTCTTCAAGTGACAGCCTCTTGTCAGCGCTTTCTCTTGTCTAAGATCATTCATTCTTAAGTCAGATTTGTGTTAGTGTTCTCAAACCATGATTACGTGTTTTCTATCAGCCTAATCACCCCCCCCCCCCCCCGACCCCCGACCCCATAAACATGTGCACAGATCCCTGAAGGTGACAGGAGAAGGAAAAAGGGTGGTTAAGTATGCATATGTGGTACTTGCGTTTAGTAGCACAGGTATGGAATCAAACGGCAGGGTAGTCATGCAGTAATTACATGAAACTGTTGTTAGGCCACAACTGGAATGATGTGTGCAGTTCTCGTCATCACATTATCGGACGTATTTGATTGGATTCGAAAGCGTGCAGAGGAGATCTACCAACATGCTTCAAGTGCTGGCTGATCTGAGACTTGAGGAACGGTTGGATGGACTGGGGCTGTTTTACTTGGAGAAGCAAAGTTTAAGAGGGGAGCAAATTGAGGTGTTTGAGATTAGAAGGGACGTTGACAGGGTTAAAATGAAGGCAGGTTTGCCATTCAAAGTGGGTCGATAACCCCATTGCTTTATGTCAAGACGCTGAATGCTGACAGGAGCGATGAGGAAGATTTTGTTCAACCACAGGGTGGTGCATCTTTGGAACTCACTGCATGGGTGGTTGAAGAAGAAATGCCGTCATATTTAAGAAGTAGGTAGATAATAGCTTTCACTGCCATACCCTCCAGAGTTTTGGGCAAGTCACTGAAAAATGGGATCGTTGCAATCAGATATTTGTTGGTCCTAATCACCGCTTACTTTCCTGTTAATGCCTAAGAATCTGTGGCAAATTTGCATTTGAATTTTACGAATAACGTGAGATGAATATTTAACAAGTTCACTCGTGTTCTCAGAGAAGTTGTTGCATGTTTTGGACCCAGAGCCAGGGAAGGAAAGGCAAGTTTGTTCCGAGTCAGGATGCTAGATGCTTGAATGGGAATGCATGGCATTGCATGTCTTCTGCGTCTCAGTCGTAGAATATGTGTATTTGGGAAGGTGGTATTGAAGAAAATATGGTGAGTTGCTTCAGTCCGACTTATAGATCCTACACACGCTGCAGGCGCAGTGTGCCTTTGGTGGATGGAGCGAATACCGAAGGTGGTAGATCGCGTGCCATATCGAGTAGCTTGCTTCGGCTTGAACCATATCGAGATCCTTGGCTTTTAAAGCTATACCGCTCCAGGAAAGTGAAGGTTATTCCATTGTACACCTAATTCCTGTCCGGTTAAATCGTGGACATAATTTGAAAGGCAAGTGGTGAGTTCTTCACCGCAGCAAACCAAATATTGACACTCTCTTTTCGCTATTGTATTTACATTGCTCGTCAAGTTGCGATGTTTTTCAATGGTAACATCGAGAATGTTGATAGTGGATGAAATAGCGACAATTACATATTTGGATATGAAGGAGCTAGTTAGATTCTCTCCAGTTGAATAAGATAATTGCCTGTCACTTGCATTGCGTGAATGTTACTTTTCACTTATCAGCTGGAACATCATTGTAGTCCAGGCTTTTTTTGCATATGTATATCGATTGCTTCAATATCTGGTGACGGCGAATGTTGATGAAAATTTTGTAATCGTTGACGAACATTTGTAACACAGATATGATAGAGCTAAATATTGTTCGACCTGGAACACACAACTGTGAAACTCCTGATGCAAGAGCCTGGGAGTGAGATTTTTGGGCATCTACGACTGCAAGCATCATCGTTTTGTTCGGCATAAGAAAAACAAGTTCGGCGATTGACAAAATTATCATTGATAGCAGTTTTAGAAAGTGCCACGATGCTGTGCTGTAATGCTAGCTCGCTGACATCAAGGGATTTATTCGCTTTACCTCTTGAATCCAGCCCAAAATCTCGTTTCCGACACAAGTTTTAAAAAAAAATCTGAACAGAACGAAGCGGCCCTGGTGGAAGCAAACCTGATCGTCGTTCAACATCGCATTGCTCTCTAAGTGTCAAATTGTAGATCTGGTGGTCTCAGCTTCCATCGCTTATCTAATTATCGAGAGAAGACAGATAGGCTGATAATTGGCTGTGTTGGATTTGTCTAACTCTGCATAGTCAGATAAAGAATGGCAGTTTTTCACATCGCCCTTTTGGTGGCAGTGTTGTAGATGTTCTGCAACACTGTCTCGGGGTGCAACTCGTCAAGCGCAGACCTTTACTAATACTGCGCTCACGATGTCACGATCCACAGCCTTTGCCGTATGGCACATGGGTATAATGCTGTTTCAACGGAAAAAATACTTTAAGAATAATAATAACCACTTTTTGAGCCGTGAAACTGGCTCCTTTGATTGAGGCGAATTTCCCTTTTCGCCAGGGAGGCGAACCTGAGAGGACGAGGGATAGATTAACCTCGGGCAGGATTCCGGCTTCAGGGCTACTGCGGCCGGAAAATCCTCGTCATTTCTCCCAATGTAGCATTGAACGAAGCACCAAATAAGTGGAAGCATATCTGTGGAGGATATTCGTAAACTATGCATTCTGTCAGATAGACCACTGCGGGAACATAATATTCTCAATTCCACGAAAGGTGGGCGTAATCTAAACATTGATCAGAGTAAACTACCACAATCGCGTTTGTGTTTTATAAACCAATGTTATGATGAATAGCGAGTGCAATTGTGATTTTCAGCCTTGTAAAGGAAGTCTCGAAGGAAACGGGATGCAGCTGTTATTGAGTATAATTATTGGGAGATTGACGAGTGAGGGAGTAAAATTTGAAATTTGAAGGGTAGTATGACTTGTTTGCAATTTTGCATTTCAACATAAATTTACTTTTGTTAAGTTTTCTTCTGGGCTAGTGCAGCGATGACCAACCTAATTGAAGATCTCTTCTCGAGAGCAGGTGAGATCTGATAAATATCGAACTGGCCTAATATCGTTCTGTAACTGTCAAGTCGTGGAGTCATTTGAATCTCAGTAGTACAAATAATGACGGCTACGTTCAGCTGCATGACGTGCAACTGGAGTAATTACCATAAATTTGCTGAGTAATGGAGAATGGTGAGGAGAGAGTGAATATTCTCTTACCATTCTATATTTTCCATTTTCCTCAGTTTTTAGCAGAGCCAAAGTAGAAAAGCTGCACGAAATACTTGAGTTTGAAAACAATATTGAATAATAACCTGACAGCAGTTACATAAGGGACGGAGTTTTAATAGTTCTGATAGAACAGCCATTGAGCCCTGCCCCATCTCCGGGAGCCTGAGGGCAAGTGAGCTTGCCACTAGGGCAGTGCCAGCCTGGCAGCTTCGCATGGCGAGATGGAAAGCCTCACATTAAAGGGCGGTACAGATTGGTTGGTGAAATAAACAGAAGATGCGCAAATGGAATTCAACCCTGGAATTCGGAGGACTGGAATGGAAAGAATACACAATGAACAGCAGGACGCTAGGAAATACAGAGGTACATATGCATAGGTCCTGACCGCAGCAGCATAGGGAAATAACGTGGTTAAAATGCACAAGGGGTGCTTGACTTTTCCAGGCAAGGCATGGAATATAAGAGGTGGATATGAGAGAGCTGTATGAAAGACTCAGTAGGCCATAGAAGAGAAATGTGTGCCGTCAACGTCGGCAAACATTTGGATGGTTCAAATTCTGCTGGAAAATGTGCAGAGGAGAATCATTTGGAGATTGCGTGGGCTCGACTGTTTTTGCTGGTCGGCTGGATAGGCGTGATTGTTCTTCTTAGAGCAGAGAACTTTGAGGGGGCACCATATGGAGGTGAACAATATAAGAAATTGTGAGAGAAAATCCTTAAGGATGAGTAAACCGATATAATTCTTTGTCATGGTGGATAATGATGTAGTTGAGTCTGAGACCTGGATTCTGAATCCCAATAAAGGTAGTTATGATGGTATGAGATATGAATTGGCTATGAGAGGGTAGGAAGCATGACTGAAAGAAAGGAGAGTGGGCAAGCAATGACAGACAATTGAGGAACGAAGAGCTGAGCTCCAGGAGTTTGCACATTCTCCTCGTGTCTGCGTGGGTTTCGTCCGGGTGCTCCAGTTTCCTCCCACAGTCCAAAGATGTGCGGGTGAGGTTGATTGGCCATGCTAAAATTGCCCCTTAGTGTCCTGGGATGCGTAGATTAGAGGGATTAGCGGGTAAAATATTTCGGGATATGGGGGTAGGGCCTGGGTGGGATTGCGGTCGGTGCAGACTCGATGGGCCGAATGGCCTCTTTCTATACTGTAGGGTTTCTATGATTCCTAGAAGTTGTTTGTTACTGTTTGCTGCAAGAGTGGTAAGGGAGCTGTGGCCAAACCATGGATTGCAAGAGAAATTAGCGGTTTTATTAGATTCAAAGAAGAAACATACAAACTGGCAAGAAACAGTTATAGACCTGAGTATTGGGAGCAGGTTAAAATTCAGCAAATAGGACCAAGGGATTGACTTAGAAGGGGAAAATGGAGAATTAAAGAAAGACACCGGGCAACATAAAAACTGACTGTAATAGTTCCGATGGATATGTAAAGAGAAAAAAATTTACAAAACTAATGTACAGTCAGAAACAGAAAAAAATCATAATGCGGATCAAATAAATGAGTGAGGAACTAAATTCGTACGTTGCTTCTGCCTTCACAAACGAAGACATGAATAATGTACTGGAAGTTTTGAGAAAAACAAGTTCGAGCGAGGAGCTGAAGGTAATCAGTATTAGTAGAGAGATGGTTGAGCGGTCATTAAGGAGATTGAACGTGGATAAAGCTCCAGGGCTAAATAATCTCCATCCCAGAGTGCTTAAGGAAATGGCCCTGGATATTCATATATATATTTATATATATTCGAGAGTGACCATAACGCCAAGAAAGCGCCATACTGCCATTAAAGAAAAGGACAAATCGGAACAGACATAAAAGTGCTAAATTGCAGAGCACACCATTTTCTATGCTAAAAGGTGAGCTTTCGAAACAACATCTCGAAGGGGAAATAGCTTCAACTTAGTGGGCGACCTTCAAAAGCTAGATTCTATGAGCAAAATATAGATAGGACCCCGCAGCAAATATGGTATCACTGCAAAATCTCTGGCAAAAGCAGGAAATTAAAACAAAAGTCAGTCACAAAATTGGATTACTGCAGAAAGCAGCAGAATAATAGTACGGATGTTGCAAAAGATGAAATTAGAAAAACAAAGAAATGTAAAAAAAATTGACACGTGCAAGGCAGGACAATACATAGAGGTTTTGCCATTACATGGAGTGCAAGAGAATTACTGAGGCAAAGATGGCACTTATCAAATATGTACCAGCTAACATGTGTTGATGCAAAGATATGGGCAATGTTGTCAATGAGTAGTTCCTCTTTGTGGTTCGTAAGGGAAGAGATGACAGGCATCATGAGAGCGCAAGTTTTGGAGGGACTGACGTACTTGAAGATGGTAAAATCACCATGGTGGGATGAATTGTACCCAAGCTGTTAAAACACCTAGGGTTGGAAAAGCGGATTGCCGGATCATGTTGAATTTTCATCAAAGCGAGTTACTATATGATTGGAGGTCGGTGAATATTGCACCATTATTTTGGAAAGGTTTGAGGGACTGCTCAAATAATTATAGACCAATCTGAATTTGGCGTTTGCCAAATTATTACACTTAGTTTATGAGAAACAGGATGACATATCATTTATAAAGGCAACTATCGATAAGGGACAGGCAACAGCTTTTATATCTTATCAAATTAATCCATTGATTGAGCTAGGAACAAGGGTTGTTTCTGAGGCAGTGTATATTTGTGCAGTCATTTGATAAGGTGCTACATTTCAGACCAATAAGAAAAGTAACCCTCTTGCATGAGGAGAAAAGTGACCATTTGATTGAAAAATTCGTTCAACAAGAATGAAAAATTGTAATGATGAAACAATATGCCTGCGTCTGGAGCGTAACTTCCAGTGGCATTCCAGAAGGCGCAATATTGGGTCCTGGATGGTTGTTACATGAGTGTTGACGCGGAGACAGGATTGAACATTCCGAAGATTACACGAACATTGACCGTGTAGTTCTTCATGAAGCACGGAGCCATTGTTAGGTGGAGTGGGCAGAAAATAGGTGAATAGAATTCAACCAGTGTAAGAGTGGAGGGCAAATAAAGCATTGGGATACTCAATAAGCGGGAGGATATTGAGAGGGGTAGCGGACGTGGGAGATCTTGGGGTGTATGCTCATAGGTCCCTAAAAGTGGCAGGTCATGTGGATGAATTGGCAAAGAAACCAATGAATATTTTCATTTTTTCAATGAGCTATGGTCGATAAATGTTGGAACAGTTCCAAACAGTGGTTTCGTCGCAGATGGAATTTTGGGTAGAGTTCTAGTCTCCAAAATACACCAAGAGGACGATGGCTCCAGATAGCATGGAAAGGATATTTAAATGAATGTTGCAGGAAATAAACATTGAAGCAATGAGAAAAAAATGTAGATTGGATCTGTTTTCCTTGGAACCAAGGAGAGCAAGCGGTGACTTAATTCAGTCGTATAAAATTACGAGAGGGCAGAATATCATAGACAGGAAAGACTTAGCTGATATATAATTTACTCAGGAACGATTTCAGGTGATGACTATAGAATTGCAGGGGGCATGAAGGAAACTGTTTTTCAGCAAGCTGGTGCTGGCACCTTGGAATTCACTGTGCGAGTTGACTTTTCAGGCTGAAATGGACAATGCTTTAAAAGGTACAAGGATCTGAATCTGCCGTGCTGTAAGGCAACGGAATCGTGCTGGGCAGCTGACTTAAAATAAGCACTTTCCTGCTCTTTTTTTCGCGGTGCAGTAATGATGGACTGAATGTCGTTTCTTTTCTGCAACAGTTTTTCTTTCGTTCTACAGGTTCTAAAAGAGTAATGCTTATTTTAAAAAAAACAAACATGGGAATACCGCATTCCTGGCACATTAGTTGAAATTCAACTAAGCTCATGTCAATGAAGTTAGGACGAAAGAAAAGGCGCAAAAACTCACAACCACAAAATAAATTTGGGAGAAGCTGTTGGAATGTCTTTCGGGATGGAGTGGCAGTATCGTGCAATCATTTAAGTAAAAGTTGAATGTGAGAATAAGGATACCTGAATGCTGCACTGTACCAAGCTATTAGGAAAAATAAAAGTCCAGCCTCATCGTGTGGTCACTCAATTTAAATACGTTTCCATACTATTTCTGCATGTTGGAATGGCCATGCAAATTGAATGCGCGTGATCCAATTGGAGCATAGAAACGGTGCATATTTTTGCAGGAACCTGGAGATCAGAACAATGTCTACGAAATATTTTAAAATATGAGTGAAGAGCGTCAGTATTCTAAGTGGTAAGACAGCCGAATCATGCTTTTAAATAATTTCGAGACGATAAAAATTGTAAAAGATGTCGTTTTCATAAGGATGAGGTGTATCAGGCATGCACGAAATAATACAACAACACGATTTAAACATATGGGGATTGCCTCCTAATACGAATAGTACCTAATTGAAATCGAGAATGAAGATGAAAACTATGCATCAAGGTTGAATGAATAATTCAGATTATGCATCTTTAAATACACCAATAGACACATGGCTATCTGATCTTTCTGTGCTCAACTTGTTTATGTTCATCGAGTATACGCTTGAAATTGAAGGCGGGAAACCAAACGACAATATCTTTCTTGACGCACAACAATTTGACATACATTTATTTACGTACAAAATGTGAAAATAATCATTCATAGGTCCCTGGTTATAGCGTATTGTGTAGGGCGGTGTCAACATGTAAAATAATTCTACTTCAATGTCGTTATCACTCAGGTATCCAAAGTCAGATTTTGTAGTAGAACATCGGGCTGCGCGTCCAAGTATTTTTTAACTATCTATCTGAAAAGGTGTCATTAAATGTTTGATATTTCTATGTCTACAGATCCGGGAGAGAAGCGACAATGGCAATTTGGCGTATGCAGCCCTAAATACGATTGGTACGGCTAAGAGAGGAATGCAGAAGCAGAAGGAAAATTGTACGGAATATGCGGCAGTCAAATTAGAGCCGAATGAAAGAAATTTGGCATTCTTCGGCAGGGACTTAATATACAAATGATTTCGGATCAGAGCACTGAACTTTGCTGGTAGATCCTTAAGCGGATAACGTACTTTCGCCGTGTGGAATGACTCTAGCGTTACTGGGATGAAAATAGTATAGTTCTCGTTCATATATATGATAGTGTCCGATAATACTCAGAGTACTCGTTTTCCGTTATCATGTATTTTTGCTTGAATGCAGAATATGTACATTTCACATTACTGCCTTCAAATAAAGTAAGTTACAATACTGGTCCTTCTAAATATTTACAACACTGAAAGAGTCCTTCGGACCAGTAAGTCATATTGGTAATTATATTCCACAATCTCCAACGACACTTCGTCAGTCCTCTGTGATATCCGTTCTTTTTCTTGTCATTTCGCCCTTACCAAATCGTCTAACTTCCAATTGAATGAGTGAACACCATAAATATCCCTAGTGCTGATTTTAATCACATTATCTTTTTTTTACTTCTCCAAAAGTTCGTTTTAATTTATGCAGCCCATTTTCTGCGAAATGCATTTATTCTTGCATGTCTGTTGATGAGTTTTGGTTCGAGTCCACTCTGTCAAATACTTGAGAACATCTATCAGGCCACTGCTCAGAGATCCAAGCTTTTCCGTATTTCATGAAAGCATGACATCTTAATTCTGGCTCCATGCTAATTAACAAAAAACCTTGCCAGTCGTTCTAATTTTTTTTTAGTCGTGGTCAAAACCGTTCACGCTGTACTCAATGATTTATAATTTATGCAGATGATTCCATTATATCTCCGTAGATCTGAAATCATGTCTAAATAATCTTAGAAACCTACGTCCTTACTTTCAACGTTCTATGTAACTGCACACTTTTTACCTTTTTTCGTCGACAGATACAACATTTTAATCAATGCGCAGCCTTCTGACTCATCACTGTAAAGCTTTTTACAGGCCTAAAACGTGTTACCGGCCTATATTTATGTTGGTTTACCAATAATATGCCGTTTGTAAGTGGTTATTCACGCAACATTCCATGTTTCCGCCATGCTGTTCTGCATTTACTAATCCCAAAACTACACTTCACACACACAAATTGTTCTCCTCCATAAGTTCGAAGTTGCATTTTTCATGCTGGTGTTCCACCATTTATTCGAATATTAAGCAACAGTTGTTTTGGCAAGGATCTCCGTGGAAAATGACTGAGTATCTATTTTTTCAGGCGTGCTTCATCATATTGTATTTCGTAGCTAATTTGTTGCTCCTTCTGCTTTCCCTGGCGATACATCTTCTGAACTTAGTCATTTGTCTGCAAATAACAGTTAATTGAAAGCGTTTTGGAGGGGCCTTATCGACTCTGTTTCAAAGTGTTCAATCATGTTGGATAACCTCGAGCTTACATTAAAGAAAGCGGTGTTATATTTTTTCATGTTTTCAAATAGGACATTATTCCCGAAGTGTTTTTGATTAATGGTCCCACTTTCTATTTGGCAACTGATATTACAATAATTTGTCTAATTGCCGTAAGAGTTCTCCATGTTTGCTTTATCACCGGTTTGAACAGACTTCCTGCCCGCATCCAATTCGTTCTTCCGCTTCCCCACACCCCATCCCCCACCCCCCCCCCCCGACCACCCCCCACGCCACCACCACCCCCCCGCCCCCCACCCGCCCACCACCCCATGTTTAACAATGACTAAGTTATCTCATCTTTTACTTAGTTTAATAAGCTTGGATATAACTAATCCGCAAGAGAACGTTATACTATCTAGATCTTATGAACTTACCGATTTTCTCTGCTGCTTCTAAGAAAGCTGCTTCATGCGAGATCTCCTAATAAAATGACAACTTTAACATGGCAGTTTCCATGGCAATAACCGAAACAAAATAATAATTTACCATTTCGGAAATTGACTGTGAAGTGACTGCATATTTTCCAGCGAGGTTCCTTTATGGGAGTGTTAATAACTTGCAGTTAATTTTTTTATTTATTTTTGTTCATTATTAACATTAAACATTACATTTGTATTGTAATTTACTTTTTTCCACACCATTCTGTATCCCGTATGTTTAGCATTCTTACTGAGCAGGAGGCCAATTGGCCTATGAAGTATGCATCGCTCCTCCAAATAAGCATTTTGACCTTGTCTGTTCGCGGGACACCTACACATTGATTCTATTAAAATAACAATAAAATGCCCTTTTAAATGCCTTGTTTGAAACGACATCAAACACATTTTCAACTAATGCATGCCAGATCCGAACCGGTCGTTGTGTAACAAAAAAATCATTCTTTCACATCACCTTTACTTATTTTGCATCACACTGTAGGCCTGTGCTCCCTCGTCGTTCTGATCTTTTTAAGCATGGTAATAGTTTTTCTACATACTCGGTCCAGCCAATGAGACCTAAATCCCCCCACCCCCTCAATCAGCCCCCCACCCCACCCCACCCCGCACCGCACCGCCGCCTTCTAATAATTTGGATCATTTGTATGTCGAGAGGTTAGTGCCGTAGTGGTCTCGTTGCTGCATCAGTAACCTCCAGCGATCCACCGTAATGTCTTAGGGTCCCAGGTTCGAATCCCACCACGGGATCAAACCATTGCACATTGCCGTAAAAGCCCAACTGGTTCATTAATGTCCTTGAGGGAGAAAAAAACTTCCAACTTTACATGTGGCACCACAGAAATGTGATTGACACTTAGATGGTAACTCAGTTGTAAGCAATCGGTGCGAAGTGTGGTGCTATATTCGCCACTTGTGCTCATGACTGCTTACCCAACACTCAACATGTTCAACAGCTTCCAGACCCCAAAATTGATTGGCACCGTATCCACTAGTAACTTCAAAATTCAATTCCGCTATCAACAATGACCGTCATATGCACCACCTACAAGGTGGACTGCAGGAACAAACCAATATTCCTTCGGCAGCACCTCGTAACCCAATGAGAAGCCGCTCCCGACCTTGGAGACGCACGATGGAAGCAGACGCCACCACCTGGATGTCCCACGCTAAGTCAGTCACCACCCTGACTTGGAAATATATTTCAGCTCCTTCAGTGACTCTGGTTCAAAATCCTGGAACTTCCTCCACATCAACATTGTGGGTGTACCTTCATCACATGTATTTCAGCTGTTCAAGAATGCAGCTCACCACCTTCTCTATCGCAAATAGGAAGGAACAACAAATGCCGGACGAGGCAGCGGCGCCCATATCGTGTAAGTTAATTTAAAAACTTCTCCTTGCGTTTTGATCTTCAAGGAGAAAACTCTTAACCACTTCAATCTATCCTTTCAACTGACAATTCGCATTCCTCGAACCACTTTTGCAATCCTCTTCTACAGTCGCTCCTGTAGTTCGCCATACACAATTGTGTGCAATACTGTAGCTGAGGTATAACTGCTGTCTTGTGTAAATTCAGCATAACGTCCTTACTTTCGTCCCCCATTCCAAGAATACCATGCTTTTTAATTGCTCTCTCCACCTGTACGGCCATCTCTAGTGAACTATGCCGATATTCAGCTCGGTCTCTCTGGCACTACATCCCGTTAATATATTCACGCCTTATTTCATTTTGTTGCTCTATGTTCTTCCTACAAACATACATTATCTCACACGTCACTGCATTGAACGTGATCTGCCACCTGCCTGCCAATGCTGCATCATCTCTCGCCCTCTAAATATTGAGGTGTGTAGTTCGCTTTCATCTCAGTTGTGCCACTTTCTTCGACGATTCTACATGGTTAGTATTCGTTATTGTTTCTTATTCATGCGTCAATTATCAAATATTACCCCGCGTTTTGTTGATAACCACTTCTATTATTTCCACCTGTTCTTCTTTTACGCTGCCTGTAAGTCATTTCTTCGAGTCACTTCACGAGTTTATTTTCATCTCCATTGCACCATTCTTCCTTCCGTCCCCCTCCCCGCTTTTGCCGCAAATTTTGGAGCTTTGTGTTTTCTCTCCAACGTCCCCCCCCCCCCCCCCCCCGCCCCCCGTCCCCCCGCCCCCCGCCACCCCGTCCCTGTACTTTTCAATCATTTTCTCAGACCATATTGCGGCATGATGGTTGTTGACTAAGATTGTCCCTAAACACACCGCCCTGATCTGTTGGATTTCATGGCCTATTTCGAGATCAACTTCACACAGACTGTCACGCGAGGTCGGAATTGAACACAGGTCCCTGGCGCTGTGAAACAACGGTGCTGATCCCTGTGCGAACCTTACATTTTGAAATGAAATTGTAAGTCAAGTAACAGAAACATTATTTGCAGACACCTTCATTGTTTCTGGAGTATCGCATACGAAAACATCTGGATCACGAAACTTGGTGAGAAATGTCTGGAAATTCCCGCAGGGTTCTTTGGATAACTATGGGAAACCGGAATTGCCGCAAAAATAACGTAAACAATCACAACGATCTATATATACTAGATTTTATGTTGTTGACAATCGAAATCCTTTAATATTCCCCATCATTACAATTAGCACGTGGGTGTGGGAGGGTTGGGCGGCGGGGCGGGTGGGGGGGGGGGGACGGGTAAAGAAACTGGTTTCAGCAAATGCTCAATCACAGGGCGGGATTTGGACTGCAAATAGAAAGAACGGATCCACGCATTGCGCAAAACATGGAGAATAACTGTTTCCTGGCTCTTTGTGCATGCCAATGCCTCAGTCAGCGTGGGCTTGCGCACTTGTGATTTTTTGCTCTGTTTGAATTTGTGCATTATTCTGCTTCTCTGGATGATGAATATCATTCGAAACAGCAAGTTTCTTTCTTTCATGAAAACTGAGATTAGCACTTTCAAATCGCGTTGCTGGTACGGAGTGGATCAATATCCTATAAGCATAGAGTAGTTGAACACGTTTTCAATAATATTAGTAGTTTTGAACAGGTTGCAAACATTGTTTTGTAATACCTGCGCATCTGCTTCGGCTGCTTGCAGATTCTGCGCTATTTTGGATCTTCTGTGCAGTTTCGATGCCTTGTTCTAACATGAGTGCAAGGCATGTCTCCTTCCCTTCCAGCTGGAGCTGATGTCTTCAACTTTGAGGGCCAAATGGAATTAATGCGAACTATCATGCAGGATGCAATTTCGTTGATTTGTACCTCCTGGGATGTTGTCAGCCAAAGGCAGTAAATGGGTTAGGATACTCGTCGGGCCGCCATCTCAAGGCCCTAGAAAATGCAAAGAGTACAGGAGATTGCGTGGTTAGCGTCACTCTCAAGCAGACATTGAATGTTAGAATTTGGAGTGACGGTATCTTGAAGCATTACAGCTCAGACCTTGACACCAAATTGGCGAGGGACTACACAGCACGATCCACCCTGTAGAAATTAACTGTTCTCGCAGACGTTTCCACTGTGTCGGAGCAGAAAGGCATGCTGTCAATTATCATTGTGCGCCCCACAAGATGTGTTGCCTCTCGGTGTTAGAACAAAGAATCTCACAGAAAAGCTGCAGCATACACTGCAGAGGAAGAGAGCGAGATTAAAATTTGTGGCATGTTACTGTGAGTAAAACTAGACAACAATTATTAGCGCAGACTTTCAGGATCTTGGGCGGATGCTAACTGGTAGAACCTCGTATTTAGTGGTTTCTACATTCGGCCTAGTGCTGTCTGCCAAGCACTGCAGACATGTGATCATACGAATGATCGGTGAGGTTTGTAAGTATGTCGCAGAAGGATGAGGTACACATTTTTGGGAATTTCGGACCAGTTCTAGGATTGATGGAGTTTATTCATAAAGGGTATGTTGCACCTCAGCACGACTGGGACCAATGTCCTCGCGGGGGTTTCGTAATTGGAAAGCGTTTGAAATAAATTGGCAGGCAGAATTTATCTGGCATATGGAATTAGAAAAAAGAAGGAAAATGTGAATGCAGTGAGTTTGGACACTAGTGGAGAAACAGTTTGCAACATTCGATGTGAGAGGACTTTTTGAAATGGAAAGAAAATGCATGCATATTTATTCATTTCACGGGATGTGGGCATCATTGGCGAGACCAGCATTTTTTATTGCTCATCCCTAGATGGTCGTGAGAAGCTGGTGGTTAGCTGTCTTCTCAAAACGCTGCCGACCCAACAGTATGGTGCTCCCACCGTGTAATTAGTTAGGTAGTTGAAGGATTTAGCCCCAGCGGCAGTGAAGGAACGGCGATGCATTTCTAAATCCGGATGGTGAATGGCTTGGAGGGCAAGTTCCAAATGGTGATATATGCTGCTCTATTCTACCTAGAAGATCATGGTTATTGGTTTAGATTGTGCTGACTGAGGAACCATGGCAAGTTATTGTAGTGAGTATTGTAGATGACACACTGCTGCCACTGTTCATCTGTGGTGGAGGGATTAGCTCTTTATGGGAAGCACAGCAATCAAGCAGCCGGCTTTGCTATGAATGCTGTCAAGCTCCTTCAGTGTTGTTGCAGCTGCATTCAATCAGGCACGTAAAAGGTTTTCCACTACATTCCTGGCTTCTGCCTCGTCGATGGTGGACAGGATTGGGGAGTCATGTGTTGACTTACCAGTCGCAGGATTGCTAGCCTCTGACTTGTTTTCGTAACCACATTATTTATATAGTTAGTCTAGTTCAGTTTCAGGTCAATGACGACACGCAGAAAGTTCATTCTGGGGGATTTAACGATGATAATGTCATTGAATTTCAAACATGTGATGATTAGACACTCTCTTCTGGGAGCTGGTCATTACTTGGCATTTGTGTGGCGCAAAGGTTACTTGCCACTTTAAGGCCAAGCCTGGATATAGTCCAGATTTTCTCCGTTTGGGCATGGACTCCTTCAGTACCTCAAGAGTCGCAGATAGTACTGAACGTTGTGCAGTCATCAGCGAATATGCAGATGACCTCTGACCTTATAATGGGAGGAAGATCGTTGTTGAAGCAATTGAAGATCGTTGGGCCTAGGTCACTATTCCAAAGATCTCCTCCAATTAGGCCCTGGAGCTGAGATGATTGACCACCAACCACTCAACCATCTTCCTTAGTGCCAGGTATGGCTCCAATCAGTGGAGATTTTTGGCCCAGTTTCCCATTGACTCCAGTTTTGCAAGGGTTATGATACTCAATCAAATGCCACAGTGATATCAAGGACAGTCGCAATCAGCTCACCTCTGGCTTTCAGCACTTTTGTCCGTGCTCGAACCAAGTCTGTAATAACAACAGGAGATGAGTGACTCCGGGGAACAAAAACTGAGCGTCCGTGAGTACATTATTGTTGAAGAAGTATGGTTTCACAGTGTTGTTAATGACCCGTTCTGTCATTTTAACGATGATCGAGAGAGGATGGGTAGCATGGTAATTGGCCCGGTTGTGTGGAGGACAATCGTTCACAATGCCAGGCGGATGGCAGTGATATAGCTGCACTATCAGAGGTGAGCTGGCAAGGTGGATACAAAACTGGCTCGGTCAAAGAAGACAGAGGGTAGCAGTGGAAGGGTCCGTTTCTGAATGGAGGGCTGTGACAAGTGGTGTTCCTCAGGGATCAGTGCTGGGACCTTTGCTGTTTGTACTATATATAAATGATTTGGAGGAAAATGTAATTGGATTGATTAGTAAATTTGCGGATGACACAAAGGTTGCTGGATTTGCGGATAGTGATGAGGACCATCAGAGAATACAGCAGGATATAGATCAGTTGGCGACTTGGGCGAAGAGATGGCAGATGGAGTTTAATCTGGACAAATGTGAGGTAATGCATTTTGGAAAGTCGAATACAGATAGGAAATATACAGTAAATGGCAGAACCCTTAAGAGTATTGATAGGCAAAGGGATCTGGAAGGCATACGGCATGCTTGCCTTCATCAGCTGGGGTATTGAGATTAAAAATTGGCAAGTCATGTTGACGCTTTATAGAACATTAGTGAGGCCGCACTTGGGACATAGTGTTCAATTCTGGTCGCCACACTACCTGAAGGACGTGGAGGCTTTGCAATGGATACAGAAAAGATTTACTAGGATGTTGCCTGGTATGGAGGGCATTAGCTATGAGGAGAGGTTGGAGAAACTTGTTTTTTTCTCACTGGAACGACGGAGGTTGAGGGGAGACCTGATAGACATCTACAAGATTATGAGATACGTGGACAGAGTGGATAGTCAGAAGCTATTTCCCAGGGTGGAAGAGTCAATTACTAGGGGGCATAGGTTGAAGGTGAGAGGGGTAAGTTTTAGAAGAGACGTACGAGTCAGATCTGTTACACAGAGAGTGGTGGGTGCCTGGAACTCGTTGCCAAGGGAGGTAATGGAAGCGGATACGGTAGTGACTTTTAAGGGGCGTCTTGACAAGTACATGAACGAGATGGGAATAGAGGGATATGGTCCCCGGAAGCGTTTGGGGTTTTAGTTAAGTCAGGCAGCTTGGTCGGTGCAGGCTTGGAGGGCCGAAGGGCCTGTTCCTGTGCTGTAAATTTCGTTGTTCTTTGTTCTTTATCACTCGTTCAATAGAAAAGTGCAGAAAGCATGCCGTGAACACCACAGGACGTAGCAAAAATGTTGTACCGACCTGGTAAAACTACAAACATTGGGAGGAAGAGGAATAAGTGTTTCCACAGCCAATGAATCATATCAAAGATTTGCAGTCCGGCCGGCCAAATCGAGCTATGAGTGGTGGTGGGTAATCGAACAGTCAGACACTTTCCAGGGCAAAATCGCTGATTTGTTTGGTACCGCATATACCAACTTCAACATTCAGTCTCTCCGTCACCAACGCATCGTGGGAGCAGTGCAATATCTACCGGATGCATGCAAGACAATCTACAAGACGTCCTCGACAGCGTTCTCCAAACTTGACACTTCTATGTGGTAGGAGGACACAGAAACACTGCACTGAATTACGACGTTCTGTAAGTTGCCCTCGAAGTTACACACCATCCTTACTACGAACTATTTCTCTGTTCCTTTACGTTCACTGGGTCTATATTGTGGGAATTCCTTAACTAACCACACTGCGGTTGTACCATCCACAGGGGCTTTCGTGGTTCATGGAAATGACTCAGAACAACCTTCTCAATGACAATCCCGAAGAGATGAAACACACTGGTCTCGCCAGTGACACCTGAAGTAGTAAATGCATAATCAAGAAGATCCTCTTATTGTTTCCTGTCAATGTTTTTGAAGCACAGGTGCACCACGGTAACTGGATCCCTTCCATTCCATTCTAATTGTATTTTTAGACACAAGGAAATGTCCTTCATCTTTGTACCAGGCAGGCGAGATCGCTTTTGGGAGTTTTATTATCGGCTGCAGCGAACAGCATACCAATCTGTAATGCGCCGTTCACGTGGTACCAAAGCATTTCTTTTCCCTCCCCCAACTTGACTGGCTACCCGTTCCACAGTACTGTGGTCAGTTTGTTCATGTTGCCAATTGTAAGTTTTCGAGTGTGCACAGGCTGCAAAACCTCAAAGCTGTTGGACATGTGCGCAGACTGTGGTCGCTCCACCTTCTATATTACATTATCAGCCTTGCAAATACTCGCTCCTCCCTGAAAGAAATAAAGGACATGTATGGAATGCCTCGCTTAACGAAAGTGGCTGCCATCATGAAAACCTCCACGTAACCTTTTCCATTGCGAATTTTTGACAGTGCCCAATGACCTGGCATCAGCTCATAAAATATGAGCAGAGTTTTCTCCAATATTTCCAACATATTCAAGGGCATTGGATTTCGACGAGTTGATATAGTTTCCATGGGCAAATGGCCTCCTTGTGCACTGTCGGGAATTTACGGCCCATCGAGTCTCTGCCAACGTGTGTGAAATACCTTAGATCACAGCTAATCCCATTTACCAGTACGTGGTCCATAGCATTGAATGTTACGCCGTGATAAATGCTGATGCCGACACGTTTTGAAGGAAATGAAGCAACTTGCCTCTACCATCCTCTCAAGCAGTGCATTCCAAACTGTCAGCACCCTCTGGGTTAAAAGGTGTTTTTCTCACATCCCCCTTAAACTCCCTGCCCCTCAACTTGAACTTGCATTCGTTCGTGGCTGACTCTTCAATTAATGGGAATAGCTACTCCTTATCTATTCTGCCACGCCCTTCATAATCCTCTACACGGCGATCAGGTCGCTACTCAGTCATCTCTGCTTCAAAGAAAATTACCAATGCCTGTCGAACCTCTCTTCGTAACTTAAACGCTCCACCCCAGGCAACAGTCTGTTAATTCTCCTCTGCACGCTCTGCAGTGTAATTACATCCCTCCGATATCCTGTCTACCAGAACTGCACACAGTACTCTCGCTGTGGCCTCAACAAAGTTCTATGCAACTGCAATCTGTGCCTGGATTGCTCTATGATATTTACAGCAACCTACTAATATGCTCTTCCGTATTTAGAGATCTATTGACAAATATGCCAACGTCACTTTGTTTCACAGAATTTCTTTATGTTAGGTCGTTTATTGAATATTTCCTTCTCAAATTACTTCTTCCAAAGTGTATCACCTCACACTTTGCAACGTTGAATTCCATCTGTTACTTATCTGGCTATTTGACCAACACGTCAACCCTTTCCTGTAGCCCATGACACTCACCCTCACTGTTAACCACTCGGCTTATCTTTGTGTCATCTCCAAATTTATTAATTATATCGCCCACATAGTCATCTATGACGTTTAGGTAAATGATGAATAATAGGAATCCCGGCACGGATCCCTATGGTACATCAATGGCACCGATTTCCAGTCACAAAAGTAGCATTCTGTCATCACAATCCATGTCTTACAACTAAACCAATTTTGAGTCAACTTTATTAAATTACCCTGCATCACATATACATATGCCTTCTTTATAAGTCTCCCATGAGAGACCAAGTAAAACTTGTTTTGCTGAATTCCATATAAACTACATTAACAGTACTACCCTCCTCTACAAACCTGGTCACATCCTCAAAAAGTGAATCAAATTTGTTAGACACGACCTCTGATGAAGCCATGCCGACTATCCATAATCAAGGCTTGCCTCTCCAAGTGGAGATAGACTTGGAATTTTATCCAATTGTTTCCCTAACACTGATGTGAGACCTACTGGTCTGTAGTTGCCTGGATTATCACTACAACCCTTTTTCAATAGCAGAACAACATTGGGAGTTCTCCAGCACTTCCCCTGTGGCCAGAAAGGAATTACAATTTTGTTTCTGAGCCCGTGCAAAGTATCCCCTTGCCTGCCACAGTAGCCTGGGACATAATGCATCTGGAGATGGAGATTTGTCAAATTGTAAGCCTGCCAACACCTCCAATACCATGTCCTTCCCGATCTCAATTTACTCAAGTACCTCGCAGTCTTTCTCTTTGAATTCCATAACTTCATCCTCATTCTCGGGTGATGACAGAAGTGAAGTATTCGTTCAACAACCTACTAATGCCCTCTTCCTTGGTCTCGAATAGACCTACTCTTTCACTAGTTTGGCCCTCCTCATAAATGAGTGAATATTTTGGGATTGTCCCTACTTTTACCAGCCAGAGCTTTCTCGTGTCCCTTCTTTGTATTTATAGCTGCTTTCTTAAGCTCCAGCCTGCACTTCCTGTACTTGACCAATGTCTCCGCTGATTGGCTCCCCTTGTATCTGATTTTAAAAAAACCTCTCTTTGCTTTGTCATCTTACCTTTGATATCTCTGGTCGTCCATGTTTCTCTGGCCTTGTTCCTCCGTCTTCTCAGCATAGAGATAATACCATTTCGATTTCCTATTCGAGTGCTCTTTCCCCACAAGTCGCTGTTCCCAGTCTACCTTGGCAGATCCTTCTTTATTTTATTAAACTACGCTCTCCCCCATCGAAACGTGTTTTCTTTTGGTGCAACTTATCTATATCCTTGCTCAAAATAAGCTCTAATTGTACCATGTTGTGATTGTTATCATTAAAAGTGCTCCCCAACCACTAGCTCGACCGCCTGTCATTTTCATTTCCCAGAGTGAGGCACAGTGTAGCTCCTTCCCCTGTTGGACACGACACGTTGGATTAAAACGTTCTCCTGCATACATATAAACAAATCCACTTCAGTCAGAACCTTAACATTATGTATATCCCAGATAATATCGGGAATGTTGAAATAACCTATTCTAATTATCCGATTGTTATTATTTTGACACACCTTCACCAATTGTGCACATATTCATCCTCAAATCTCTGCTGTCTACCAAGCGGTCTGTAATAAACACCCAGCAATGTGGCTGCTATTTTTGAAGCTCTACCACAAAGCTTCATTAGATGCCCCCTCCAAGGTATCGTCTATTCTTTCTGAACTAACTGACTCCGTAAATAATAACACAATCCCTCCTCTTCTTTTATCCCCTCTTCTTCTCTGAAGATTCATATGGTTTAGTTGCAGATATTAATGTAGATGTGATTGGTGTGGGTCAAACTATCTCCATCAGATCCCACTTGATCCAACTGTAGCATATCAAATTCCTTCTCTGAATTCTGGTTAATTGATTAACTGTGAAAAACTTGCCCCTTACATCTCTTTTAAACTTCCTCCCTCTCAATTTCAACCTATGCCCTCGAGCAATTGACCCTTCGACCCTGGGACAAAGGTTTTGACTATCTATTCCATCCAAGCCTGTCATAACCTTGTAAACCCCTATCAGTGACATCGCCCCTCCCCCCACCCCACTAGCACCCCCTTATCCAACGACACTCTAATGAAAACAATACAAGCTTGTTCAACCTTTCTGCATAGTCCATATACTCCAAGTCGTCCTGATCAATCTCGTCTGCACCCTTTCAATGCAACAACATCCTTCCAGCAGTGTGGTGACCAGAATTGTACATAACACTCCAAATGCGGCTTGGCCAAAGTCTTATTCAGCTGCAGCATAATTGTATTCCCTATGTATGCTTCCTGCTTGTAAAATATCTTGTCTTCCTGCCAGTCATTTTACTGCTCAAACGCAATGAATTAATCTTACTTCCGTGATCTATAGCTCAGTGCATTTATGAGGCCACACGGCACCTTTAGCCACTGCCATCGAAACAACACCATAAAAAATAGTGTGTCCAAAAGGAATTTGCATTGGACAGATTTTTTAAAAAATTATGATCATAACCGTTTGTTACAGTAGGTAAATTCTTACGCTCACGGTCCAAATTTTCAGCTGGTGGCACTCGCCCTTCCTTATTTCGATGTCGGATGGATTACATGGAACTGAAAATTTCCTGATTGCCAACAGTTGACTGACCACGTCTTCATCTTTCATGAGATAAATCATAAATGCTGCAGAAAGCCAATTTGTAGAACTTTTACGGTCATTATGGGAGAAATAATTCGAGGAAGATGTGGAAAATATTAAAAACAATAGACTCCTGCCCGCCTGTTGTCTTGTGTTAGAAATTTTGTTACAGTTTGGAAACACAGATCGCGGGCAGAGAGGTTAGATTTTAACAAAGATTGCAGGGAGCAAGGCGGAGTTGTCAAGTTAAAAACACAGGACTGGAGTTGAGGGGGAAGAGTACATCATAAACAATCGTGAAAAAATAGTGTCATCACAAGGAAACCGGAAGTCCATTAGTTGCTGAGTAACTGCTAAATGGAATTACCTATTCTTAGTTGCTTCCAAACTGACGGCAAAGAGGGAAAATATTTTAGTTGGAAACTTAATACAAGACGAAAAATGAAAAAATAAAAATAAATTATGTGGCAGTTTGTTAATTGTCGGCGTTACATGAACGGATGTCGTGTGCTTTTATTTTGGAAGACGGGATTAATTGAGGAAAAAAAATCCAAGTAAGTGAATGTCAGAGTCATCATAGTGAAGTAATGTCAACGGGGAATGTAGCGTAAAGGAAGCAAAGTTAGCGTAAGAGACGAAAGTTAATAACATTCATACGAAAGCGTATTTTTTGTTCAGAACGCAAAGAAAGTGTTTCCGGGTCGTCAGAAAGACCTCGTATCCGCCATATTCTCATTCTGTGCGATGTGACAAATCATGGATGCGTCAGAGCTCCCCGCCGACCACGTGTGCAGGAAATGTGTTCAACTGAAACCATTGGCCAGCCGCATTTGGGAGTTAGGGCGAGTGGATTCTCCGATACCTAGCTAGCCATCGGGTAGCATGTCCACGAAGGCGGTCACAAATGGTGAAGACTCAAAAGGCAGAAAGCACATGGATGACCACCAGGTAGAGTAGAGGAAGGCAGTTAGTGCAGGAACCTCTTGTGGCCATCCCCCTGTCCAAAAGGTATACTGTTTTGGATACTGTTGGGTGAGATGATTGTGCAGGGAAAAGCAGTGGCAGCCAACTTCATTGTGGGTCTGCTTCACAAGAAATGAGGAGGAAGAATGGCAGAACTATAGTGCTGAATTGTAAGAGAGCAAATAGGTGTTTCTGCGGTCGCAAAAGAGGCTCTACGATGGTATTTTGTCTTTCAGGTGCGAGGGTCAGGCAGGTACCTAAACGGCATCAGCGCTTTCTGAAGAGGGAGAGCAAACAGACAGAAATCGTGGTAATTATTGAAACGACCGATATATGTAGAAAGAAAGGATGTGGTCCTGTTGGGACATCAACAGAGGGAGCAGAGGAACATTCTGGGAGAAAGTGGCTCAGTCACAACAACTGAAACGTGGATTGCAGACGAACCCGTATAGTAAGCCCCAAACAATACATTAACGGAATGTTGCCTTTCTTCCCTCCTCCAGAAACCAAAAGAACAGAAAGATTGAGAGAAGCTGTTCTGAAAAATTGTTAGAGCCGAGAAGGTCAGAGAGTCATAGAGGTTTACAGCATGGAAACAGGCCCTCCGGCCCAACTTGTCCATGCCGCCCTTATGTTTTTTTAAACCCCTCAGGTAATCCCAATTGCCCGCATTTGGCCCATGTCCCTCGATACCCATCGTACCCATGTAACGATCTAAATGCTTTTTAAAATATAAAATTCTACCCGCCTCTAGTATTACCTCTGGCAGCTTGTTCCAGACACTCACCACCCTCTGTGTGAAACAAATTGCCCCTCTGGACACTTTTGTATCTCTTCCCTGTCACCTTAAACCTATGCCCTCTAGTTTTAGACTCCCCTACCTTTGGGAAAAGATATTGACTATCTACCTTGTCTCTGCCCCTCATTATTTTATAGACCTCTATAAGGTCACCCCTCAGCCTCCTGCGCTGCAGAGAAAACAATCCCAGTCTATTCAGCCTCTCCTTATAACTCAATCCATCAAGTCCCAGTAGCATCCTCGTAAATCTTTTCTGCGCTCTTTCTAGTTTAATAATATCCTTTCTATAATGGGAAGACCAGAATTGCTGTTCGAAGTGACCCTCGCACAGTGTTCCAAGTGACCCTCGCACAGTGTTCCAAGTGTGGCCTTACTTCTTGTACAACTTCAACAAGACGTCCCAACTCCTGTATTCACTGTTCTGACCGATGAAACCAAGCATCCGAATGCCTTCTTCACCACTCTGTCAATCTCTAACTCCACTTTCAAGGAGCTATGAACAGGTAGTTGGACTGTTTGTAAAGTTTGTACTGTAATTTAAGTAACGAGTTAATCAGTAATTACAAAGAACATATTTTGAGAGGGCTATGTGGTGGAAGTATTGCTGGTTTGTATAAGTGCGGGCTTAGGTGATAACGGGCTACGTTGAGAAAGGCGAGCAAGGTAAACACAAGGTAAGATTATTTTCTCTTTCTTAGTGTAACGAGACAGAGATGGCACTTAGGGCAGTGGTTTGATCCTCCTGCCAGATGTGGGAGATCAGGGAACAGCCTGCAGGAAGTGTGACGGGCTGCAGCTTCTCACAAACAGCGTGGTGCGGTTTGGAGCGGCAGTAGGACACAGTTGAGTAGCGTACAGGGGACAGAGAGTGAGATAGATACAGGGACATGATCACGCAGCAAGTTTAGTCATGTAGAAGGGTGACGGCGAAGAGAGACAAGCAGGTAGTGCAGGAGTCTTCTGCCGCCATTCCCCTCTCCAACAAGTAAAACATTGTGGATACTGTTCAGGGGAGATAGCCTCTCAGGGGAGCATAACAACAACATCCAGGCCTGTGGCACCACAACTGGCTCTGCTGTAGAGCAGGGTGGGGCAAAGTTCAAGCGAGCAATAGTGGTTGTAGACATGTTAGGTAGGGGCACAGATAGGCGTTTCACAGGCCACGTTCCAGAACCAAGGACGACATATTCACCCTTTGTTGCCAGGGTGAAGCATGTATCTGAGCGGAATTCCTTGAGGGGGTGGGTGAGCAACAACATGGGTTGAAAATGGGAGCAAGTCCCGCAAAGTGAGTATTGGGAGTTAGGGAAGCGGCTGAAAGCATGAATTCCAGGGTAGTAATCTCTAGATTACTGCTAGTGGCATGTGCCAATGAGGCAAGGAATAGTAAGCCAGGACAGATGAATGCGTGGCTAAGGAGATGGTGCACGGGCAGTGTTTCAGGTTCATGGATTATTGTGATCTTTTCTTGGGCAGGGGCAGAAGAGGGAGCGGTTGCATCTACACTGTAGGGGAACCAATATTCTTGTAGGGAGGATCGCTAGTGTTACGTGGAACTGGTTAAACTAGCTTGGCAGAGGGCTATGAACGAGAGCAGCAGGTCAGCAAGTGGAGGGATTGAGGAGAAGATAAATGTTAGGACCAGTAAGTCTGAAAGGAAGAACAGGCAGGTACATTTTAATACACACAATGGGACTGATCGGCTGACATGTGCTTATTTCACGACACTGAATAATATGAGTAAGGCAGATCTGCTTGGAGATAGATCAATACGTGGGATTATGATGTTGTGGCCATTACAGATACTTGGTTGAGAGAGGAACAGCACTTGCTGCTCAACTTTCCAGGGCTTTGATGTTTTTGGACGCGATAGAGAGGCAGGCAAAACAAGGTGGAGGAGTTTCATTACGAGTTAAGGAGCATGCCACATCTGCACTGAGAGAGCACATGATGGAGGTCTCCTTCACTGAGGCAATATGGTGGAGCTAACAAATAAGAAGGGTGAATTCACTCTGATGGGGCTATATTATCATCCCCCCTCCAACAGCCACCAAGACATTGAGGAACAAATATATAGGCAGATTATGGAAAGATGCAATAACAACAAAGTTGTCACAGTGGGTGACTTTAACTTTCCCAATATTGTTTGGGAATTCCTTCGAGAAAGAGGCTGAGATGGGTAAGAATTTCTCAGCTGCATACAAGAGAGTTTCTTGAAACAGTATGCAGATAGTTCAACTGGAGGAGGGGCCATACTGGATAATGTATTGGCAAATAAGCATGGCCAGGCGACTGAACTTTCAGCGGGAAACCATTTTGGAAACAGATCACAACGCCTGACGTTTTAAGATAGCTGTGAATAAGGATCAGTGAGGACTTTGTGGGAAGTTACTACATTGGTGGGTGGCAAATTACGACAGAATTATGAACGAGCTATGGAGAGTTAATTAGGAACATCTGATATCGGTTAAGTCCAATTTTGACACGTGGCAATTGTTCAAAGACCTGCATATCAGAATTCAGGATTGGTATGTTCCAGTAAGGAGCAGAGGCCAGGATGTAAGGTAAGAGACCGTTGGATTATGTAGCAGGTTGTGAATCCTATCAAAAGGGGGGGGGGGGGGGAATCAGCAGATGTAAGGTTTAAGAAGCTACAATCGGACAGGGCCCGTGAGGAATATAAAAACAGCAGGATATAACTGGTACAGATAATTTGGAAGTGAAGTTGACAGGTAGGGTTAAAGAAACCCAAGGCATTTTATTCATATATTAAAACAAGAGGATAGCTAGGGAGAGGGTAGGACCATTCACGGATAAAGGAGGGAACTTGTGCTTGAAGACAGAGGATGTGAGTGAGATTCTAAATGAGCACTTTGCATTGGTATTCACCAATGTGAAGGACATAGAGACGAGTGTGATTCGTGTGGAGCATGCTTATATGGAAGGGCATTTGGTGCTCAAGATGGAAGTCATGTTGGATCTATGGAAGACCATTAAATAGATAAGTCCCCAGAAACCGATGGGATCCATTGTTGAGAGGGCAAAAGAGGAAATTTATGGGGCCCTGACAAAAATCTTTGTATCCTCGAAAACTACTGGAGATGTCCCAGAGGACTGGCGAGCAGCTAGTTTTGTCCCTCTGTTCAAGAAAGGAAAAATGAATAATCCAAGACATTATAGACTGGTCAGGCTCACATCAGTGGTTGGAAAGCTATTGGAGAGGAGTCATAGGGATGGGATTTACAACATTTGGAAAAACATGGCCTAGTTAGGGAAAGTCTGTATGGCTTTGTGCGGGGCAGATCATGTCTTACTAACTTGGTTGATTTATTCAATGGGGTGACGAAGTTGATACTGGAGGGCAGAGCAGTGGATGTTATCTACATCGATTTTAGTCAGAGTTTTGACAAGGTCCATTCGAGTAGGCTGATCCAAAAGATACGGATGCATGGATCCACAATGACTTGGTTACATGGATTCAGAATTAGTTTGCCTGTAGACGTCAGAGAGTAATGGTGGAAGAGTGCTTTTCTGTTTGGAGATCCGTTAGTAAGTTTGCAGATGACACAAATGTAGGTGGAATTGTGGATTGTGTAGTAGGTTGTCAAACGATACCGCGAGATACAGATCAGTTGCAGATTTTGGCAGAGAAATGGTAGATGGAGTATAATCCAGGCAAGTGTGAGGTGCTGCACTTTGGAAGATCAAATGTTAAGGGTAAATATATAGTTAATGGCAAGAGCCTGAAGACAGATCTTGGGGTTCAAGTTCATAGCTCCCTGAAAATCCCCACACAAGGGTGGTAAAGAAGGTTTATAGCATGCTTGTATTTCCTGGTCAAAGCATTAAGTACAAGAGTCAGGATGTCATGTTGCAGCTTTATAAAACTTTGGTTAGGCCACACTTAGAGTGTGGTGCTCAATTCTGGTTGCCACATTACAGAAAGGATGTAGAGGCTTTGGAGAGTGGGAGAGGCTCACAAGGATGCTGCCTGGATTAGAGGATATGAGCTATAAGGAGAGGCTGGACAAACTAGTGTTGTTTTCTCTGCGGCAGTGGAGGCTGAAGGGAGACCTGTTAGAAATCCCTAAAATTATGAGAAGGATTGAGAGTCAGAATATCTTTTCCCAGAGTTGAAATGTGGAATATTCGGTGGTATGCACTTAAGATGAAAGGGGGAAAGTTCAAAGGACATGTAAGGGGCAAATATTTTACAGAGAGTGGTAACTGTTAGGAATGCGCTGCCAGGGGCAGTGGTGCACACAGATACGATAGAGATGTTTGTTTAACAGACAATTAGATAAGCACCTGAATATACAAGGATTAGAGGAATATAGGCCAAGGGAGGGCAGATGGGGTTTGTTTAATTTGGCAGAACACCATGGGCCAAAGGGCCTGTTGCTTTGCGATACTGTTCTATGCACTATGTTCAGTAGAAGTTAGGGATCTGAGAAGCAGAAAGAAAAAACAGGATGCAGATGTTAATAGAAATCCTGCAGTGCAGAAAGAGGCCATTTGGCCCATCGAGTCTGCACCGACCATAATCTCACCCAGGCCCTACCCCCGTATCCTTACATATTGTACCCGCTAAACCCTCTAATCTATGCATCTCAGGACACTAAGGGGCAACTTTTAACATGGCCAATCAACCTAATCCGCACATCTTTGGACTGTGGGTGGAAACCGGAGCACCCGGAGAAAACCCACGCAGACACCAGGAGAATGTGCAAACTTCACACAGACAGTGACCCAAGCCGGGAATCGAACCCAGGCCCCTAAAGCTGTGGAGCAGCAGTGCTCACCACTGTGCTACCGTGCCGCCCATCTTTTAAAAGTGGAATGTCAGTTGTAGCATTCTCTAATCTCTGAGCTACTTCGTTGCTTGTGTATTCATAGATAATCTCTGGATGGCTTTTGATGCCCGTGATAGTGAGTATAAAAAAATAGGAGGTTAGTCTAGTTGAATATGTGGCTGGAGAGATAATGCTGGACGGATGGATTTAGCCGATTTGGGACAATGTTTGTGGATTTTGGGATCTGCTCAAGGAGGACGTTTTGCGCCTGAGTTGAAATGGGAGCAGAAACCTCACAGCGATGTTAGTGTTATTGATATAGGTTTATACTAAGTTGGAAAGGAGATGGGGTCTTGACTGAATTCTCAGTAAGGAGCGATGCACAGAGAGAATTAGAAAACATAGCAAGTCAGTGAGGAATGCATAGATGTTTTAGATCTTTTTTTTCACACAGAGGGCAGTGAGTGTCTGGAACAAGCTGCCAGAGGTAGTTTTAGAGGCGGGTTCAATTTTGTCTTTTAAAACGCATTTAGATAGTTACATGGGTACGATGGATATAGAGGGATATGGGCCAAATGCGGGCAATTGGGATTAGTTTCGGGGTTTAAAAAAAAAAAGGGCGGCATGGACAACTTGGGCCAAAGGGCCTGTTTCCATATTGTGAACCTCTATGACTCTTTGACGAATTCAGGAAAAAGATAGATTGGCATGATTGGATTGTATATATTTCAATGCATGGAGTCTGATGGACAATGAATTGGAGTTGAAGACACAAACTAAAACATGTGGGTATTTTTCATTGCTCTCACTGGGACATGGTACAGAGATGGGTGGCATTGCCAGGTCAATATTGCAATGATATAGGAACATCTTGTGAGACAGTAAAGTATGTGAAAGAGAAGGGTATGTCACGATTTTGATCAGCAGATCAAGTACAACAGCCCTCTGTCACGCCCTCGAACAGCGTGAGAGAAATAGAAGAGCAGACATGGAGGGAAATTCCAGAGAAGTGTAAAAGCAATACGATATTGATAGTGGGGGATTTCAACTGCCAGAGCATGACCTGGGGCAGCCATATTATGAATTGTTTAGATGGAGCAGAATTCTTAAAATGCATGCAGCATAACCTTTTAAGCCAGTACCTAGAAGGGCCTGCAAGAGAGGGATCTGGACATCATTTTAAACTTAACAAAAACCGAGGAAGTGGTTGCAGTATCAATGGGGGAGCATTTTGCAGACAGCAATCATAAATCTGTTCAATTTAAGATCGTTATGGCAAATGAGAGCCAAGGGCTGGATAAGAGAAATTTTAATAAGATCAGTTACGCTTCAATCAAATCAGTTATGTTCAGCACACATCCTGAGTAGCTGGGAGCATACACTACGCATTTATCAGGGTTGAAGTCCATCTGCCACTTCTCCGCCCAGTCTTGCATCCTATCTGTGTCCCTCTGTAACTTTTGACATCCCTCCAGACTATCCCTCCAGACTACAGAGTACTGGGCTAATGGTAAGATACTTGGTAGTGTGGATGAACAGAGGGATCTGGGTGTCCATGTGCATAGATCCCTGAAAGTTGGCACCCAGGTTGATAGGGTTGTTAAGAAGGCGTATGGTGTGTTAGCTTTTATTGGTAGAGGGATTGAGTTTCGGAGCCAGGAGGTCATGTTGCAACTGTACAAAACTCTGGTGCGGCCGCACTTGGAGTATTGCGTACAGTTCTGGTCGCCGCATTATAGGAAGGATGTGAAAGTGTTGGAAAGGGTGCAGAGGAGATTTACCAGAATGTTGCCTGGTATGGTGGGGAAATCATATGAGGAAAGGCTGAGGTGCTTGAGGTTGTTTTCGTTAGAGAGAAGAAGGTTAAGAGGTGAATTAATAGAGGCATGCAAGACGATCAGAAGATTAGATAGGGTGGATAGTGAGAGCCTTTTTCCTCGGATGGTGAAAGCTACCACGAGGGGACATAGCTTTAAATTGAGGGGTGATAGATATAGACAGATGTTAGAGGTAGGTTCTTTACTCAGAGAGCAGTAAGGGCGTGGAATGCCCTGCCTGCAGCAGTAGTAGACTCGACAACATTAAGATCATTGAAATGGTTATTGGATAAACATATCGATGACATTGGAATAGTGTAGGTTAGATGGGCTTTGGATTGGTTTCACTGTTCGGCGCAACATCGAAGGCCGAAGGGCCTGTACTGCGCTGTAATGTTCTATGTTCCATGTTCTATCCACAACCCCAACAACCCTCATGTCATCGGCAAACTTACCAACACATCCCTCCACTTCCTCATCCAGGTCATTTATGAAAATGACAAACAGCAAGGGTCCGAGAGCAGATCCCTGGGGCACACCACTGGTGACCGATCTCCATTTAGAAAAAGGCCCATCTATACCCATTCTCTGCCTCCTTTGGGCAAGCCAGTTCTGGATCCACAGGGCAGCAGCCCCTTGGATCCCATGCCCTCTCACATTTTCTAGAAGCCTTCCATGGGGGACCTTATCAAACGCCTTGATAAAATCCATATAAAGCAAACCTACCGCTTTCCCTTCATAAATGTGTTTAGTCACATTTTCGAAGAACGCCACCAGGCTTGTAAGGCACGATCTGCCTTTGACAAAGCCATGCTGAGTATTCTTGAGCATACTAAACCACTCTAAATGCTCATAAATCTTGTCCCTCAGGATCTTCTCCATCAGCTTACCAACCACTGAGGTTATACTCACCTGTCAGTAATTTCCTGGGCTATCCCCATTCCCCTTCTTGAAAATAGGAACCACATCCGCAAATCTCCAATCCTCCGGCACCTCTCCCATCTCCATCGACGACGCAAAGATCATCGCCAGATGCTCTGCAATCTCTTCCCTCGCCTCCCACAGCAACCTGGGGTACATCCCATCCGGACCCGGTGACTTATCTATCTTCATGCCATTCAAAGATTCCAGCACAACCTCTTTGTTAAAGTCCACTTACTCAATCTTTTCAGTCCACCGCAAGCCCGCAGTAAATCCACCCATGTCCTTCTCCTCTGTGAAAACAGAGGCAAAATACTCATTAAGCACCTCTGCCATTTCTACTGGTTCTGTACAGATTTTCCCGCCTTCACCTTTTATAGGCCCTATTCCTTCACGTCTCATCCTTTTATTCTTCACATATTTATAGAACGCCTTTGGGTTTTCCTTAATTCTACCTGCCAAGGCCTTCTCGTGACCACTTCTGGCTCTCCTAATTTCCTTCTTAAGTCCCTTCTTACAAGCCGTATACTCATCTATATCCCTCTCTTCGCGAAGCTCTCTGAACCTTTTGTACGCTTTCCTTTTCTTCTCGACTAGGTCCCGCACAGCATTCGTGCACCACGGTTCCTTTAACCTACCAAGTCCTCCCTGTCTGCTCGGAATGTTGTCCTATAGAACTCTAGACAGACATTCCTTGAAAAACTGCCACCTCTCTTCAGTAGATTTCCCCGAGAATACCTCCTTCCAATTTACTCCTCTAATTTGCTGCCTTATGTCTTCATATTTCCCCTTACTCCATATAAACGCTTTCCTCGATTGCCTGATCCTGTCTTTTTCCAATGCAATCATAAAGGAAATAGAGTTATGATCGCTATCCCCAAGATGCTCTCCCACTGAGAGATCTGACACCTGTCCAGATTCATTTGTCAGTATCAGATCAAGTACAGCCTCTCCTCTTGGAGGCTTGTCCACATGCTGTGTCAGGAAACCCTACCGAACACACCTAAAGAACTCCTCCCCATCCAATCCCCTTACCCTAGGGATATTCCAATCTATGTTTGGGAAATTAAAGTCTCCCATCACAACAACTCTGCTATTATTAAAACTCTCCAGGATCTGTTTCCCTATATGCTCCTCCACATCCCTGCTACTTTTGGGTGGCCTATCGAAAACTCCAGGCAAAGTCATCGACACCTTCCCACTCCGAACCTCCAGCCACAGAGACTCTGTAGACAATCCCTCCACAGCATACACCTTCTCTACAGCTGTGACACTATCCCTGATCAGCAGTGCCACACGACCCCCTCTCTTGTCTCCCTCCCTGTCCTTCCTGAAACATCTGAATCCCGGCACCTGGAGTATCCAGTCCTGTCGCTGAGACATCCAAGTCTCCGTAATGGCCACCACATCACACTTCCAGGCATCGATCCATGCTCTGAGCTCATCCCCTTTATTCACTATACACCTGGCATTAAAGTAAACACATCTCAATCCTTTGGTCTGAGCTCTCCCCTTCTCTATCCGCCGTCCATCCTCCCTCTTGCACTGTCTATAACCCTTCTCTGTTTGCAAGCTAACTTCTCGCTCTCAGTCAACTCGTCTCGATCCCCTCCCCCCAACCTATCTAGTTTAAACTCTCCCCAGTAGCTTTAGCCAACCTTCCCGCCAGGATATTGGTCCCCCTGATATTCAAGTGCCACCCGTTTGTTGTGTACAGGTCACACCTGCCCCTAAAGAGGTCCCAATGGTCCAGGAACCTGAATCCCTGCCCCCCACACCAGTCCCTCAGCCACACATTCATCCTCCACCTCACTCCATTCCTGCCCTCACCCTCCCGTGGCACAGGCAGCAATCCTGAGATTACTACCTTTGCTTTCCTCCTTCTCAGCTGTCTCCCTAATTCCCTATACTCCCTTTTCATGACCCCTTTCCCCTTCCTTCCCACATCAGCGGTACCAATATTTACCGCTACCTCTGCCTCCTCTCCCTCCCCCCTCAGGATTTCTGGGACTCGACCAGCAACATCCTGGATCCCGGCCCTAGGAAGGCAGACCACCATCCGAGACTCCCGCCTGCCTCCGCAAAAAAGCCTATCCAACCCACTTACTGTCGAGTCCCCGATTAACACTGCCTTCCTCATCTTTTCCTTAGCCCTCTGAGTTACAGGGCTGGACTCCACTCCGGAGACACGGCCACTGCTGCTTCTCCCAGGCGGGCTGTCCCCCCCAGCAGTACTCAGGCAGGAGTACTTGTTGTGTAGGGGCACATCCACCGGGGTGCTCTCAATCACCCGAGCTTTACCCTTCCTGGCCGTCACCCACTTGGCCTCCACCCGTGGCCCTGGTTTGACCACCTGATGATAGCTCTTGTCTATCACCTCGTCATTCTCCCTGAACATCCTGAGATCCTCGAGCTGCAGTTCCAGCTCCCTAACACGGTCCCTCAGGAACCGCAGCCATACACACCCCTCACGGATGTGGATGTCTGGGAGGCCATGTGCCTCCAGGACCTCCCACATCCTACACTGGCTTCACACTCATATTTGACCCTTTATTCCAAGGTACGCAGAGAAAAGTAAATAAGAATGAAAAACTCACCCCTGCTCGCCCTGTTCCCCAAAGCCCTGTGAGCCAAAGCCCTTCTTGCTCTCACTCTGCTTCCCACTCAGTCCACTGCCCGCTCCCGACGCTGCTCGCTGTATACTGCAGCCCACCTTTTATACTTTGCGCGCTTAAAAAAAATCCTTCCCAGACTCCTTAGCGGCCCACTTCCGGTTTTCAGTTTCAAAGTAAGAAAAAAACTACTCGAAAAATAAAGGCAAAAAACACACTAACTAAATAAATAAATCGCTCACCAGCACTTCTGCCACAAATCACTCCCTCTCTGCTTGCTCCAGTGGAACAATGGTTGTGATCGTTTTCAACGATCGCAACTCGTATGGCAGAGAATCAGTTACTTTGGCCCACCATAACTGCACTGGTCGTCCAAAAGTAAATCCAGACTTATTTCCATTCCTCTTCCTATTCGCCGTACCCATGCATATTGCTTCTATCTGAGTCGTCATCTAATGTCATTTTGAGTGCAGCGATTCAAAATGCCTCCACCGGAATTCCAACTAATGCACTCCAGGACCGTACTACTGGCTGTTTGAAAATGTTTTTCCTCGCATTCCATTTGCTTCTATTGAAAATCACATTCAATCTGTCACCATTCGTTCTTGATCGTTTTATGAGCGGAGACAGTTTAGCCTATCTAGTCTGTCCAGCCCAATATGATGTTGAAAATCTCCATGAAATCACCTCTGAGCCACCTTTCTCCAAGGACAACAGCCCCAATGTCTCGAATCTATCCTCATAACTGAAGTTTCTCATTCCTGGAATAATTACTGTAAACCCCACCAGCACTCTCCTCAATATGCTCATATCCTTCCTGCAGTGTGGCGTCCATTAACGGCGCAATACGCCAGCTGGCGTGCAACTGGTATTTTGTCTAAATTCTGCATATCCACCTTCCTCTTGTACTCCACGTTCCTTTTAATAAAGCCTAGAATACAATGTACCTTATTAATTGCTCCCTCAATTATGTATACACAAAAAACAACGAGGAGAAAATGACCATTAAACTGCTTTCAATTATTTAACCAATTGCGTAACCACTTTGAGACTATCACTTTTATTTCATGAATTTTAAATTTTCTCACAAGTCTGTTGTTCCAAAATTATTGTTCCAGGCGCCCTCGACGGACAAAACATACCACTGAAGGAGCAAACAAGGGAAGGAAAAAAGAGTGCAGACTAAGTTTCAGTCAGAGCTAGGCTATCGAGAAAGATCAACTTAATATGTGGTCGGTCCATACAAAAGTCTGCTGCAGGAGGGAACAAAGTGTTCTTGAGTCAGTTGGTACGTGATCTCAGAATTTTTCATCATTTTCCCGACAGAAGAAGTTGCAAGAGAGTATGTCCGGGGTGCGTGGGCTCCTTAATTATGCTGTCGGATTTTCTGTAGCGACGGAAAGTGTAGCCAGAGTCAATGGATGGGAGACTGTTTTGCGTGATGGACTGGGTTCCGTTCACAACCCGTTATATTTTCTTGCGGTCTTGGTCAGAGCAGGAGCCGTAGCAAGCTGTGATACATCCGGAAAGCACATTATCTATCGCGCATCTGTAAAAATTGGAGAGAATCGCAGGTGTGCAAGGAATGAGCAGGTGAACTCCAAAAGTTGTGTATTCCCATTTTGCGCGAGAGTACAAATGGAACGTGGCCAACCATGGCCAACAAGGGAAATTAGAGATTGTTTTATATTCAAATAACAAACTTTAAAATTCGCAAGAAAAACAAATAGACTTGTGCATTGGGAGCAGTTTAAAAATTCAGCAAAGGCGGACCAAGGAATTGATTGAGAGGAAGAAAATATAACGTGAAAGCAAGCTACTGGGGAACATAGAACCTAACTGTAAACGTTTTTTAATGTATGCAAAAAAAAAGAGATGAACAAAAACGAATGTCGGCCCTTTGCATTCAGTAAGGGGGAATTTCATAAGGTGGAACAATAAATTGGCTGAGGAAATAAATGTGTACTTTGCTTCTGTTTGCACAAAGGAAGACAGAAATAATGTATCGGAAGTTCTTCGCAACACAAATTTTAGTGAGAAGCCGGAGAAAATCAGTATTAATAGAGAAATAGTTTTGTGGAAATTTATGGGACTGAAGGCGGAAAAATCTCCAGCGCTGGATACTCGTCAGCTCAGAATACTTAAGGAAGTGGGACTTTAAATAGAAATCCATTTTAGTCGTTTTACAAACTTCTTTGGACTCTGGCATGGTTCCTACAGTCGGAGGCTAGATAATGTTTAACCAATCTATTCAAGAAGAGAGTTAGAGAAAAAAACAGGGAATTATAGATAAGTGAGGATAACGTTGGTAGTAGGGAAGTTACTAGAATTCATTATCAGGGATTTCATAGCACAGCATTTGGAAAACAGTGATGTTGTCAAGCAAGCACGGTGGCACTGTGGTTAGCACTGCTGCCTTACAGCGCCAGGGATCGGAGTTCGATTCCGGCCTAGGGCACTGTCTGTGTGGATTCTCCCTGTGTGGGTTTCCTCTGGGTGCCCTGCTTTTCTGCCACAGTCCAAAGATGTGCAGGTTATGTGAATTGGCCATGCAAAATTCTCCCTCAGTGTCCAGGAGCCAGCGTGCGGCGACTCGGGGATTTTCACAGTAACTTTATTGCAGTGTGAATATAAGCCTACTTTTGACAAATAAATAAACCTTACTTGAATCGATGAAAGGAAATCATGCTTGACAAATCTACTGGAATTCTTCAAAGATGGCACGAGTAGAATTGAAGAAGGTGAACACGTGGGAGTGGCTTATTTACATTTTCACAGATCTTGTGACAAGGTCACAAATAGCAGACTACAATATAAAGTTGAGATGCTTAGGATTGCAGGTAGTGTCTTGACATGGAGGGAACGCTGATTGGCAGGAAGAAATCAAAGTTTGGAATAAATGGGTCTCTTATCAGTTGGCAGGCAGTGACTGGTAGGGCAATGCAGCGATCAATGCTCGGACCTCAACTGTACACATTGCGTATGAATGATCTGGATTTGGGAACTAAATGCAATATCTCGAAATTTACAGATGATGAGTTCCAGGTGAGAGGGTGAGCTTTGTGGAGGATACAATGATGCTTCAGTGTGATTTGGACAGACTGATAGAGTTGGCATATACATACACATGCAGTTTAATGTGGATACATTCCTTTCATTCATTCACAGGATGTGGGCATTGCTTGCTGGGCCAGCGATTATTGACAAACTTAAGGCCATTTAATCCACATTGTTGTGGATTTGGAGTCACATGTCGGCCAGTCCAGTTACGGATGGCAGATTTTCTTCCCTAATGAACATTAGTGAACCAGATGATTTCTTACAACAATTGACAATGGTTTCGTGGTCATCATTAGACTGTGAATGATTTGGAAGTGGGAACTAATTTGGTCTGATTTGATTTGATTTGAATTGATTCATTATCGTCTCATGTATTATTATACAGTGAAAACTATTGTTTCTTGTGCGCTATACAGACAAAGCATACCGTACATAGAGAAGGAAAGGAGGTGGCGCAGGATGTAATGTTACACTCGTCGGTCAGGTGCAGAGATAGATCAACTGAATACGAGGTAGGTCTATTCAAAAGTCTGATGGCAGAGGGAAAGATGCTGTTCTTCAGTCGGTTGGTCGATGACCACAGACTTTTATATCTTTCTTCCTGATGGAAAAAGGTGGAAGAGTGTATGTCGGGAGTGCGTGGGCTCCTTGATTATGCTGGCTGCTTTTCCAAGGCAGCAGGAAGTGTAGACGGAGTCAATGGATGGGAGGTTACTTTGCAACATTGGCTGGGCGTCGTTGACGGCCATTTGTAGTTCCTTGTGGTCTTGGATAGAGCAGAAGCCATACCAAGCTGTGAAACAACCAGAAAAAAATGATTCCTATGGTGAATTTTAAAAGTTGGTGAGAGTCTTAGCAGATATGTCAAATTTATTTAGCCTCCTCAGAGAGCAGAGGCGTTGTTGTGCTTTCTTAGCTACAGCATAAAGGTGGAGGGACTCGAACGGTTTTTTGGTTATCTGGAAACCGAGAAATCTGAACCTAGCGACCATTTCCGCTTAACCCCCTTGATATATTCGATGACTATCTCCTTCAATTTTTTGACACTGAGGGAGAGATTATTGCCTTCGCATCAATTCATCAGTATCTCTATCTCTTTCCTATTATCCATCACATCATTGTTTGAGATCCGACCCACTACGGTGGTATCCGACCCACGACGGTGGCATCATCAGTAAACTTGAAAGTCGAGTCGGAGGGGAATTTGGTCACACAGTTTTAGGTTTATACGAAGCATAGTAAGCGAAGCAGCTGAGGACACCAATGTTGAGGATGATCGTGGAGGAGGTGCTGTTGCCTATCCTTACTGATTGCAATCTGTGAGTTAGAAAGGCTAGGATCCAGTCACAGAAGGAGGAGACGAGCCCCAGGCTATGGAGTTTGGAGATGAATATTGTAGCAATAATGGCGTTGAAAACTGAGCTGTCGTCAGTAAATAGGAGTCTGGCATAAGTGCATTTCTTATGCAGGTGTTCCAATGTTGAGTGCAGCACCAAGGTGATGGCCTCTGCTGTGAACCTGTTGCAGCGATAGGTGAACTGTAATGGATCTGGGTAATCTGGGAGGCTGGAATTGATTTGTGCCATGGCTAACTTTCGAAGCTCTTAATAATGATGGATGTCAGAGGCACCGGATGACAGTCATTAAGGCAAGCTGCCTGGCTTTTGTTTGGGAGAGCGATGAGGGTCGTCTTCTTGAAGCAGATTTGGACGTCAGATTGGCGGAAAGAGAGGTTAAATGTGTCTGGGAATAATCCGCCAGCTGGTCTGCACAGGATCTGAGTGCTCATCCGGATATCCCATCCGGACGATTTGCTTTCCGAGGGTAGACTTTCGAGAAAGTTGATCTGACGTATGTGATGGTGAACTCGGACATCAGTTTGGCCGAGACTTCTGGAGTAGGAGGCATGCTCTCGCTGATCTCTTGCTCAATACGGGCATAAAATGTATTGAGCTAATCGGGGAGGGGTGCATTTGTATTGGCGATTCTAAATGCATTATCTCAAAATTTGTAGGTAATGCAATGTTGGATGGCGAGTGATGTATCAGACGGAAAGTAGAGATACTTCAGTGTGACTTTAACAGACTGAGTGAGTGAGGAGATGCATGGCAAGTGCAATATAATGTGGATAAATATGAGTTTATCCCTTCAGTAGAAATAAGAAGAAGACATGTTATTATTTGTCAGGGGGTCAATTGAGCGAGGTGGATAATCACCGAGACCATTTCAGACCACAAGGCTGTGCTCCTGCTCCTGGCTTACTGAAATGGGAGAATCCGTCAATGAAAGACGTGCAATGTTGCTCTGAGGAATTTGATGATCTCCTCCGGGACAGTGTACAGTCGAAGACTGGTCAGTATTTTAAAATTCTGCGACCTGCCTCAACGATTACGCCACTATGGTAACTGACTTTGTTCCTAAATGTCTGGAAGACTGTGTGCCAAAGAAACAAATCGCGTGTTTCCCAACCGGAACCTAGAGGTGAACAGCGATATGCACGGCTTGCTGAAGTCCAGGTCTGAAGCATTCAAGTCAGGCGACCTTGACCGATACAACAAAGTCAAATATGACCGAAGGAGATCGAACAATGATGCCAAAAGCCAGTACAGGACGAACGTAAGTCCGAGGCTTGCAACACGGACTCCCCACGACTATGGCAAGCTCTGCAAGGCGTACAAGATGAAGGCATGTAAAATTGCCATTACCAACGCAACCCTCCCCGATGAGCTCAATGCAATATATGCCACGCTCTCCACCCCAGAAGCCTTGAAACGAACTTGTATGCGAGGTCACCATTGCAGACGTCAGGGCAGCCTTCCCGAAAAAGCAACCCGCACAATTAAGTACCCCACGCACACCGGGCAGGCTCTCTTCGGGAAAAAGATACAAAAATCTGTGGGCACATACCAACTAAATCAAGAATAGCTTCTTCCCTGCTGCCATCAGACTTTTGAATGGACCTACATCGCATAAAGTTAATCTTTCTCTGCACCCTGGCTATGACTGTAAGGTTACATTCTGCACTCTCTCCTTTCCTTCTCTATGTACGGTATGCTTTGTCTATATAGTGCAGAAGAAACAATACTTTTCACTGAATACAAATGCATGTGACAATAATAATCAAATCAAATCAAATTGTGCATCAATCAATGAAAGTAAACGTTTTGCTACAGCAGGCAGTGCCGAAGACAAAATGTATGCTGGACTTCACAGCAAAAGGATTTTGGTATAGAAGTAGGGAGGGATGTTTTGCTGCATTTGTATATGACGTTGCTGAGGCCACATCTGAAGTATTCTGTGCAGTTCTGGCCTCCTTATCAGAGGAAGGATATTTGTGCTGTGATAGAGGGCAGTAACGTTTTTCGAAGCTGTTTCCGGGAATGCGGGACTGCCATATATGGAAAGGTTCAATCGGATATGATTACACCCATTGAACCTTAGAAGAATGACAGAGGATCTCGTAGAAACCTATACAATTCTTGCAGGATTAGATGAGGTTGATAAAGAAATATTGTTCTCGATGGTGGAGGTGCTCAGAACTAGAGAGCATAGTGTGAGAATAATGAGTAAACCTGTTAAGAGTGAGTAAAGTAACATTTCTTCACGCAGGGAGTGGTAAATCTTCGGAAATCACTACCACAGAAAGTAGTTGAGGTCAATACGTTGTGTGATTTCAAGAAGGAATTAGATAATGCTCTTAGGGCTAGACGGATCAGCAGACATGAGGGAAGGCGAGATTAAGGTGTTGGATTGATGATCAACCTTGATCACAATGAACAGCTGAACATGCTCGAAAGGCCGAATGGCCAACTCCTGCTTCTCTCTTTCTATAAAGGTATTTGTATGTTTTGATTTAACGTTCGCCCCTCCCTTTAATCAATGCATGAAATGTTCGGAATACTCAGCAGATCTTGACTTATATTTGGAGAGAACCTAAGGTTCAGACCTTAGAATCCTTCGTGAGACAACAGAGACTGAATAACATGTCGTGCGTTAGAATTTTGTAATTCAAAGGCCTGGATTTTGTTCTTAAACTCAGGACAGGAAAACGTCCGATTCGAAACGCTAGTTCTGTTTCATTCTCCGCAGATGGTTCCAGACGTGGTGAACATATACATAATTTTGTATTTTTGCTTTATATTTTCAGCATTTGCAGCATTTTGCTTTATTTGCCTTTGCATCTATCAAAGAGCATATCTGTTAGTCTATATGTCTACCTGCGTCCCCGTCTCTTTCAGAAGTTGCTTTGTATGTGTAGTCCTGCGTGATTACTTATGTTTGTATCCAAGGACATAGTTACCTGTGCGTGACATGAATGGCATGAGAATGTCACTGACAAGAGCAAACTTTGATGACCATCCTCAACTGAGCTTAATACGGTGCAAAAAGCGTCTTTGAGCTGCGGCACTGCATATAGCACCTGGACCACTCGGCGAGAGGGCTGTCCAAGAATTTTACGCAAGAAGATGGAAGAAAGGGACACATTTCCAAATCGGAATGTTTTGTGCCTTGGATTACAAAGTACAGATTGTGTCCATCTCATGCAATTACTGCCAACGTCCCTGTACGTTGTGTATTGTACCTCCTCATAACAGCTTCAAACCAAAGATCGCTAAAACCTCTGCAGCTTGTTAGCAATCTTCACAAATTGGCGCAGCTCTGGGCACTGCCGCTTTATAAATCGACCACTTGCGACAATTCTTGAAGATTGTTTCGATGACCATTAGGAAACATAGGAAATTCTGTCTTTCGGCATATCTTGCTGTACAGTTCCCTCCCCCAAAAAACAATGAATAAGGTTAAATAACACTTCTATTCAGGTAACAAAATCCGGGCCACTGTAATAACTTTTCAAACGAACAAGATTTTATTCGGTCGCTGCTGTCTCAATAAGGATTTTGAGGTTTGATCCTTTGAGAAATTATTCTTCAATTTTGCTGTTTATATCTCTTGCAAATGGAGATAAATATGTTTAACTCTTCTCGTAATCCCTATTTCCACTACAAAAGCTCATGCGAATTTACTGGGAAAGTGGAAATGCATTAAACGCAAAGCGACGCGTCTTCACCCAATACCACAGATACATCTCTGGTCACGAGCCGTTACTTTCGCTCCACCACACCAGGCTAAGTTATGTTTTTGTGGAGAGTTAAATGCGGATCTGGATCTCTGTGGATTTTGCACGTTTTCCCCGTGTCTCCGTTAGTTTCCTCCGCTTGCTCCAATTCCATACCACACTCCGAACGTGTGTGAGTTACGTTGATTGGCCATACTAAATTGTCCCTTCGTGTCAGCTGGACCTGCAGGGTGACGACGTGGGGTTACAGGGGGAGGGTCTGGGTGGGATTGCTGCCAGTGCCGACTGGACAGGCCAAAATGGCATCCTTTGGGACTGTATGGATTCTTTGATTCTGGAGGCCCGATTCTACCATTGTACGGACGCGAACACTTGGTAAAGTCTGACGTGAGGCCATTAACACGATCCATGCCCGCGTCCACGCAGATGCCCGCTTTACCAAGACCCGAAAATGGCCACAATCCAAATCGCGCCCGAAACAGGCGCAATGGGATTTAAATGCATTCGCATGCATTAAATTTGAATTAATGGGCTGTCCGCCCACCTTTACCAGCATTTCTCCGTTTACCATTGTGTTCGCCCATCCAGATTCAGCGTGAAACAGACATGTTCAGCAAAGGAGTGTTTCGGGCGCTTCAACTTCTGAATACGTATGTTCAGAGCTTCCAGCGACTCTGTGACTCAGATCGTTGGGTTGGGGGGAAGGGAGGTGGGTCAGATCATTCTCTGGTTGCGGGGTGCGAAGGAGGGGAGGAGGTAGGCCCATTCGTCCTCTGGTGAGGGTGAGGAGGCTCAAATGCATCTCTGGTGGGACGGGGGGTGGTGGGGGGGGCGTGGGGGGAGAATGGAGGGAGGATGGAGGCCCGATCATTCTCTGGTGGGGTGGGGAGAAGCCAGATCGTTGTCCTTTCGGGGAGGGTGGAAGGAGGGAGGCCTGATCATTTACTGGAGGGGGGAGGGAGGTGGGAGGCCCGATCATTCTCTCGGGGGCAGGCCCGATCACTATTTGGTGGGGGGGGGGGGGAGGCCCAATCATTCGTTGCGGGAGGGGAGGCCAGATAATTATCTGGTTGGGGGAGGATGATCATCCTCTGGTGGGGGGGATGCCCGATCATTCTCTGGTGGGGGGGAGGCCCAATCGCTCACAGGTGGGGTGGGAGGGAGGCCAGATGGATCTCTGGTGGGGGGGTGGGGGGGTGACAGGTAGAGGAGGGGTCTGCTGCTACTCTGCGGGCAATCGGTAGGGGAAAGGGGGCACAGGGTCATGATCGATCTGGGTAGTGGAGGGGATTGGCTGGATAATGGCGACAGTCGTGTTGTGGGGGGTGGGGTGATCTCTGTGGGGGCCATCGTTCACGCTTTTCACTCCCCCGCTGCTTTATCCGCTTTTTGCAGCCTGGGAGAGATGTGACAGGGGCACATTTTGCAAATTGTTTTCTCACTGTGCATGTGCAATTCAAAGTTCCGATCGGAGCAGCAGCGTTTTGGAGCGATAAGACCCGCCCACAGCACAATTCAGACTCATGACATTTTTTTCAGGCTAAGTGCGTATGGGGGCGCCTGAGAACGCTTTTACAGTACAGATCTGAATTGCGCCCAAATTCAGCATGTCGAATCAAAATGTTAAAATCGGGCCCCTTGGGAAATCTGTTCCGAAGCGCCCCCATACGCACTTAGCCTGACAAAAAAGCTTGAATTGCGATGTGGGCGGGGTTTAGCGTGCCGGAAACGCTGTTGCAAGTATCGGAGCTTTGAATTGTGCATGCGCAGTGAGAAAAAAATTAAAAATGTGCCCCTGTCACATCGCTCCCGGGCCACTTTGTCCGCTTTTTGCGGCCCGGGAGTGGAAAGCAGGAGCGATGGTCCCCACAGACATCACCCCATCCCCACAACATAACTGTCCCCCTTATCAACCCACCCCCCCCCCACAACCAGGCCAACGGTGACCCCCTGCCCCACTTCCCCCCCACTGATTGCCCACAGAGGGGAAGGGGACCCCCCCTGCCAACGCCCCCCCCCAACCTCTCCGTCTCCCCCCACCAGAGAATGATCAGGTCTCCCTCTTCCCCCCCACCAGACAACAATCTGACCTCTCTCTGCCGCCGCCCCGTCCCCGCCCTCCCCCCAACCAGACACCATCGGGCATTCCTCCCTCTCCCCATCCATCAGAAAACGATCTGACATCCCTCCCCCCCGACCAGAGAATGATCAGAATGATCTGTCCCGCCTCTCTCCACCGCCCCGCCAAACCCCCCCCCCCCCCCCCACCCTCCCGCTCCTCCACCCTTCCCAGCACCGATCTGAGTCAGACAGCCGTTGGAAGCTCTGAACTCACCTCTTCAGAAGCTGGAGCTCTCGAAACAGACCTTGGCCGAGCATGTCTGTTTCACGCCATATCTGGACTGATGAACTTGATGGTAAAGGGGAAAATGCTGATAAACGTGGGCGGGCAGCCCATTAATTCAATTTAAATGAATGCAAATTCATTTAAATCGCCGTTGCGCCCGTTTCGGGCGCGAATTGGATCGCGGCCATTTTCTGGCCTTGGTAAAGTGGGCATCTGCGCAGACGCAATGGCCTCACACCCGACGTTACCACGTTTTTGCGTCCGAAAATGGGCGCGACGCAATGGTAAAATCGGGCTCCATGAGTCGAATCCTGCTGGCGTAACACTTGGAGATTGATGTAACATCCTGATACTGTGTTGACTAGATTGGCGTCAATGAATTTGCAGGTGCACACCAACTGCAAAAGAAGTGGATATCCATTCGTGGCAATATTAATCTTTGACACATCAAACAGTAATGCTGTCCATTTTTGCGGCAGTGGCTTATGGTTTGCAATGGTTTGTTAGTCCTTAGTCTGTATGAACTTTGAAAGAATCGTTCACCGACGCTGGCACATTGGCAGAGGAAACGAAAGAAGGTTTCCGCCGAACATGATGAACATCTTGAAATTCCTTTCCCTCTAACAAAACGGGCTTACCCGCAGCAGAATTATTATAGCATTCAAGAAAGCGACCACGACGAACTTTTCAAAAGGAAATATATGTGGGCAACAGTGACGTTTTGGCAGCCTCTCCCATATTCCACGAGAAACGTTTTGCAAAGATTTTTGCTATGCTGTGATGCTACTCAGGAATACCTGTTCATAAAATGTATTACGTGTTTGTTTTTGTTTAATTTGCATGTAGTTTTGAAATGCGATTTATTTACCTCCGCATTTGCAACCAGAAGTTAAAATGCGCCTACTTTACGTACTTCGCTTCAGTGTGAATGTATTCAGTCACCAATACAACACTTAATGTGGATGACACTTGTAGCCGAACGATAAGATGATAGACCTGATCGAAAAATAATTTTTAATTTCGGGGAGTTTTACCCTTGTAAGATCAGAACTCCAGCAGTTTCTCATTTATCCCAGTTAATTCACGGGTTGGTGGTGCTGTTTGCATAGTCTGAATCTGATACCCTTCCGTAATTCTTCTTGAACTGAATTCGCATTACTGAGACTTACTACCACCACACAGATATTTTGGCCGTGTATTGTACATTATAAAACTGCACGCCGCATGCCACAAGTGCCTTTCTTCTGTAACTTCAGAAGACAATTAGTAACTAATAATATTTCTGTCGGTGTGCAATCACTTGTATGTCAGACAATGCAAAGATGGCAGAATTACTTCCTGGAAACCTTTGGCGATGCATGGGCTGTGTGCAAAACAATCAATTTTTTAAAAAAAATTATGATCAACTTTAATAAGACTAGCTTTCAATTGCAAATTATATTGAGTTAATTAAATTTCCAGTGGTTCCCACGATGACATTTAACAAATGTTCACAAACCATTATCCTGAGTCTCTGAATTATTGGTAGAAGTTGGATTCCCACTGCGCCATCAGCTCTCCAACTAGGAAAGTTAACTATGTAATCAATTTAGAAGAAACAATGCAGGAAATTTTGAAAAAAAATAAAGTAATGTGAAACATAGCCAACGTGTATAACGTGTTCAGCAACTATACTGCTCGAACAATCGGTTTTTTTTTCATTACATTGTAACTTTACTGCCGAAGGTGCTGATGATCAGCCATTACAGAAGATTGATGACGGGATATTCGATCAGCAGTTGCTATTGCAGAATTGCTTAGCGAATATTGTCCTGTTTTTGCAATGGCAGGAACATTTATAGTTTTACTGTGTGAGGTTAGTGTCCCTTTAAGAGATGTTTTTTTAAAAAATGATTTCATGCTCACAGCCTGAGGTGATGTCATTGTTGGGTGGAGAAAAAAGCTATGGGTAGGTCTGGCTGCAGTCTTCGAAGCAGTCTCAGCAGCAAGCTAGAAAATAAGTTTCTCTCCCAGTTCTGCTTTGAAAATTTTACCAGTTTAATAAAAGAAAGGCTTGTAGCCATGCTGCAGTAATCAATCTGTGGTTTGGTGCGTTGCGGAGCTCATGCGACTGCAGGGTGCTCTGAGTTTTCAAGATCATTTGACAGCAGAATTCAACATACTGGATTCTCGTATCATGTGAGCTTTAGCCTGTGCAGTGATAAATCTGTCTGAGGGATTTTGTTTATTGGATTTTGGTTTTGAGTGGAACATCATTACATAGATGCATTAAGGGTTAAATACTGGTCTGGCTGTTTTGTTCTTGTTTGTAACTGATAAACGTTCTTGGCAAATTTCTTGCAATGCGTTTTGATTCAATAATTAATTAAATTGTGTTTCATAAAAGCTCCCTTGTGGGCTCACTTGAATAATACCTAGAATGAAACATCTCTTGCTTATCCTAGCTATGTTCAAGATGCAAAACGTCTGGCTCAGGAGGGCCTCATAACACACTTTGGAGTTTCTAACCTGAACCATAATATCTGCATGAGGCGCATCGATTATAGAGGTTTGTTTGCGTATCTGAGACTTACTACCACCATACAGACATTTTGGCGGTGTATTTTACATTATTCTTATGTGAGAAATAAAAGAATGACCAGAGTGAGGTTAGGGCCGGTCAAGGACAGTAGTGGGAACTTGTTTATGGAGTCAGTAGAGATAGGAGGTGATGAATGAATACTTTTCTTCAGTGTTCACCAAGGAGAGGGGCCATGTTTTTGAGGATGAGAAGGTGTTACAGGCTAGGTTGGAGGAAGTAGATGTTCCAATGGAGGATGTACGAGCAGTTTTGAATAAACTGAAGGTCGGTAACTCCCCTGGGCCTGATGAAATATATCCTAGGATCCTTTAGGAGGCAAGGGAGGAGATTGCAGAGCCTTTGGCTTTGGTCTTTGGGTCCTCACTGTCCACGGGGATGGTGCCAGAGGACTGGAGAGTGGTGATTGTTGTCCCTCTGTTTAAGAAAGGGAATAGAAATGACCCTGGTAATTATAGGCCGGTTAGTCTTACTTCGGTGGTTGGTAAGTTGATGGAAAAGGTCCTTAGAGAAGGGATTTATGACCAATTAGAAAGATATGCATTAATCCAGGATAGTCAGCACGGATTCGTGAAGGGCAAGTCGTGCCTCACAAATTTGATTGAATTTTTTGAAGAGGGAACTAAGTGTGTTGATGAAGTTAGGGCAGTTGATGTCAGACACATGGATTTTAGTAAGGCGTTTGATAAGGTCCCCCATGGTCAGCTTATGATAATAGTAAGGAGGTGTGAGATAGAGGGAAAGTTGGCCAATTGGATAGGTAACTGGCTATCTGATCACAGACAGAGGGTGGTGGTGGATGGAAAATTTACGGATTGGCGGCAGGTTGCTAGCAGAGTGCCACAAGGATCAGTGCGTGGTCCTCTGCTATTTGTGATTTTTATTAATGACTTAGAGGAGGGGGCTGAAGGGTGGATCAGTAAATTTGCTGATGACACCAAGCTTGGTGGAGTAGTGGATGAGGTGGAGGGCTGTTGTAGACTGCAAAGAGGCATAGATAGGATGCAAAGCTGGGCTGAAAAATGGCAGATGGAGTTTAACCCTGATAAATTTGAGGTGATTCATTTTGGTAGGACTAATTTAAATGTGGATTACAGGGTCAAAGATAGGGTTCTGAAGACTGTGGAGGAACAGAGAGATCTTGGGGTCCATATCCACAGATCTCTGAAGGTTGCCACTCAAGCAGATAGAGCTGTGAAGAAGGCCTATAGTGTGTTAGCTTTTATTAACAGGGGGTTAGAGTTTAAGAGCCGTGGGGTTATGCTGCAACTGTACAGGACCTTGGCGAGACCACATTTGGAATATTGTGTGCAGTTCTGGTCACCTCACTATAAGAAGGATGTGGAAGCACTGGAAAGAGTGCAAAGGAGATTTACCAGGATGCTGCCTGGTTTGGAGGGTCGGTCTTATGAGGAAAGGTTGAGGGAGCTAGGACTGTTCTCTCTGGAGCTGAGGAGGTTGAGGGGAGACTTAACAGAGGTTTATAAAATGATGAAGGGGATAGATAGTGTGAACGTTCAAAGACTATTTCCTCGGGTGGTTGGACCTATTACAAGGGGTCATAACTATAGGGTTCATGGTGGGAGATATAGGAAGGATGTCCGAGCTAGGTTCTTTACTCAGAGAGTGGTTGGGGTGTGGAATGGACTGCGTGCAGTGATAGTGGAGTCAGACACTTTAGGAACATTTAAGCGGTTATTGGATAGGCACATGGAGCACACCAGGAAGGTAGGGAGTGGGATAGCTTGATCTTGGTTTCAGATAAAGCTCGGCACAGCATCGTGGGCCGAAGGGCCTGTTCTGTGCTGTACTGTTCTATGCTCTATGTTTATGCAACTATATGCCGCACGCTGGAGTGCCATTCTTTTTCAGTCCTGCTTTGCTGTGGACGATTACACAACGAACAGAGTGAAGAGAGAGTACCTTTATCAACGGATTCGGCAAAGCTGAGTGCAAATGACAAGGTTTAAAAGTTGGCAACAGCGTTCATCTGGAAATGTCAAGAGATGGACGTCCGCCCATAACGGTGACTCCGCATGGTAGATGTCAATATTCATGCAGTTCGATTGAATCAATGAGATATCAACTAACGAGAGAACACACTAGATGCAACAAAGAATTTGAGCACTGATAAAACTCCGGTTCCGTGCTTGGGTCATCTGTTTTAAAACTCGCCACTTATCATGCCCATATTTATATAACGTGCTCAGTTCGGCGCAGAGAATCTGTCGTCACCACGCTCGTGAGCACCCTGGGGATTAATGCAAATTCAGTTTCCGATTTATCAATTGCGAATCTTTTATTTTCAAAATATGTATTTCCCCGCAGGCGTCTCCATTTTAGGAGTCGGCTCAAATTATTAATCGCTTTCCGTAAAGTATTAGACAGTCGGTACGAATCAGGCCTTAAAACAGCCGTCCGAATCCGGTATCCGTGCTCTTTTAATGACAATTACAAAACATTTCTCCGCCGTATCAAATGAAAGACCCTATTAATGTCAATGCCAAAGAGGTTTTGGAAGCTTAAAGACTTCACTGGTTCCTCATAAATATTTTATGTTTCACAAGAGGAACAGTCCAGCTGAATGGATCACCATTTTTATTCCTCACATTACTCCAATGCATTCCGTCATGGGATGAACATATGGTGCGTAATTGGTTAGCCGGAGTCGCCTGCAAAGCACCAAATATGACTCAATTCACATCTCCTACAAATTCAACACAGTCGTTAATTGTTATTTATTCGTGGGACATGGGCGTCGCTGACTGGCCAGTATTAATTGCCCATCTCGAATTGCCCTTGAGAAGGTGGTGGAAAGCTGCCTTCTTGAATCGCTGCATTCCATGTGATGTGGGTTGACCCACAATGCCGTAAGGGAGGAAATTCCAGGATTTTCACCGGACGAATGTGCATATTTAGTTTGTCAATGAATAACACACAATTCCCGTCTGTTTACTTGAACGGCATAATTTATTTCTTGGCTTTCAAGTTGTGTACTCACCCGATATCGAAGAAATATGCTCCGGATCAAGAAGCGCCACCTCGTAACCATGAATGCATCTCTGTATTCAAAGTTGATTTTGAGAGATAAACTGTAAGCAAGCTGAAACAAAAACAATCATTAAATTCTTACATCAGTAACATGATTAAATTCAATAAATTTATGATTTTCTTTCAAATGTAACTGCCCCTTTGCATTTTTCTCGCAAAAAAAGCTATCCACCGGATGAGCTTTTGGTTCTACTGACATAAGGTAACCACAGGAACATCAGAATGTCAGTTTATTGCGAAACATGTCCTTTCAGCCGCACAATGGAAAATGGACAGTCTCGAGCTGACAGATGGTCATGACGTTCATTTTTGTTTGTAACTTTTATACGTTTACTGCTATGTAAACTTTTACTGCTATGCACATATTTTTCATGTTCCAAGCCGGTGTTGGAAACATTTCGCTCTGGTCTATCTGCATATATTATGGTTACACTGCAGAATCACGAGCGTTCTTTTCAAAGCAGGTCGGATTCTTGTTATTCTAAGGCATGCGATTCACGTCGTTTCTCAGAAATTAATTATTCGTCTATTTTCTAGTCCAGATCATCAACAAAGAAATGGGAGATTTGCTCGACAATGCGACCGAGCAGCACTTTGATGGCAATAACCAGATCGCTGGCGTCCATTTTGTTTCCCACCAGAAACATTCATATCCTTACCTCATTACAGACTTATTATGCGTATGGATATAATAGATACATTCGAGACACGCGGTGAAAGTGAATGCCTTTGACATCAGGGCATCATTTCTGCGAGTGTATTATCAATAGCCCCACCTAAACTGAGTTAAGAGGAATTGAGGGGTTGGGAATTGGAGGGTGGGGTTGATTGTCACGCACACATCCAACAGAACGTTAGCTAGCTGGAGTTGCGGGAGGTTGCAGTGTTCCGTTCTGGGCCCAACCATCTTCAGACGTTTCATCAATGACGTTTCCTCCAATTTAAGTCAGTTGTTCAAATATTCTCCGCTGATTGCGGCAGCTCAGCACTATTCCCGCACCATCAACTATTCGGATACTGAAGCTATTCGTGTCCATGTGCAAAATTTATCGGGTAACTTTTAGATTAAGTCTGATTAATTGCAAGGAACTCGAGCACCATGGCAGTGCCAAGCAATGTCCATCTCCGACAAAAAATAACCCAACAATCTCACCTTTACTTACTGCGCCCCACTACCAACATCCTAAGAGATACAATTTACCGAAAACTGACGAAACAAGCCATATAATTACTGTGGCTACAGTTACAAGTCAGACGCTGCGGATACTTCGCCAGTAACTCACCTTGTCATTCTGCAAATGTAGTCCAACACCAGCACGAAACAATGCAGGAGATTGATGCGATGGAATACCCTTAACATGCCTGAATGAGTTCAGTTCCAACAACTTCTACTTGAACGTTTCCCGCTAAACCACACACCATGCTACCATGGAACATTGCCATTCCCTAGCTGTTGTACCGTCATAAATCTAGAACTCTCTTCCTGCCAGCGCTGTAGGTGCAACTGCAGGACATGTACTGCGGCATTATAAGAAAATGTGTCACTACCATGTTTGAAAGGACAATCAGGGATTGATAACCTCACTTAGACTAGCAAGTGGCCCCCAAATAACGTGAAATAATGAAGCAAATGCATGAAAGTAGTGAATTTGACAGACATCACAGCAAAAAAAAAATCGCATTACCACGCTAATCATGAAACTTCAAGAAGACAACAAAATGGTCCAGATAATTACAACACGCAGTATTTAAACCAAGTAAACTTATTTTCCGAACACGATATACCTCTGACATTCACTTAGCTTCGACATTTTAGTTGAATACTGTCCTCAAGTCACTCCTTTAGGTCGGTTTCTTAGCTATTATCTTTTTCCGAAGTCGATTACCACCGTTTTAATGACATTAAGGGCGAGGTTATGGTCGTTGCACCATTTCACCAAATTCTATATCTCTTTGCTGTTCTCCGCTTTCCCTCACTGTCAGAAAAACGAAGGAGCTAGTCATCGACTTCTGGAAAGTAGTGGAGGATATACCATGCCTACATCAGCGATGATGAAGCGGTGATAGTCGAGAGCTTCAGGTTTCGAGGTGGTCTGATCATCAACAATATGTCCTGGTCCCTCCAGCCGACGTTATATTTAAGAAAGCTCAGCAACTTTCTTATATGCTTAAGGAAATTTGGTCGCTCCACTACGACGTTTACCAATTTTTACAGATGCAGCATAGAAAGTATCCTTTCCGGTTGTTTCATTGCTTGTTGTGGCTTCTGCTCTGCCCAAGACCGCAAGAAACTACAAAGGATTGTGACCCTCGCCTAGCCAACAACGCAAACAATTTTCCTGTCCATTGATTCCCTGTATCCTTCGCTGTCCCTCGGGAAAGAAGCCGCACACAAAAGATAATCACTTTTTCACCTTTCTCCGTCGGTAAAATGGATACAACTGTCTGAAAGCACATATTAACAGAATCATCAGACTTTTGAATGGCCCATCATTTATTAAGGTGATCTTTCTCTTCACCCTACGTGTAACTGCAACAATATATTCTGCACCCTATTATTCCTTTTTATGCTATGTATTTTATGAACGGTATGTTCTGCCTGAACAGGGCACAAGAAACAAAACTCTTCACTGTACCCCAGTTCATATGCAAATAACAAGTCAAATCAAACCAAATCAAATAAAGTGCTGAATCAGACTGAAGATTATTGCCAATTAACAATAACTTTTTTTTACGTTTTATATGACTGCGTGATGCTGCCATATTGATAAATTCATGTGTGCATGAAATATTCAGGATTAAGGCGGAAGGACGGAAGGAACGCTACCAAAACACCTGAGCAATTGACGACCAAAACCGCTCAATAACCAGATTTTCTCCGACATTACTTCAACAAACAACATAGAAGAAGAACATAGAAACCCTACAGTGCAGAAGGAGGCCATTCGGCCCATCGAGTCTGCACCGACCACAATCCCACCCAGGCCCTACCCCCACATATTTACCCGCTAACTACACATCTCAGGGACAATTTTTAACCTGGCCAATCAACCTAACCCGCATATCTTTGGACTGTGGGAGGAAACCGGAGCACCCGGAGGAAACGCACGCAGACACGAGGAGAATGTGCAAACTCCATACAGACAGTGACTCGAACCGGGAATCGAACCCAGGACCCTGGAGCTGTGAAGCAGCAGTGCTAACCACTGTGCTACCGTGCCGCCCAACGTCACCAGTTACGATCAATACAAATACTATTTTATTTTAGCCTCCAGACCATTAATCCAAAATTCAGGACAAGTATTGTGAAGTCTAAATTTGCTATATCTACCAGTTATTCAAGAGCTCTTTGAACTTCATAAATCTTTTTGATAAGTTTACACGATGTGGGAGTAATTGCAAGTCCAGGATTTATTGCCCATCTTTATTGTCCTTCAGAATATGGGATTTAATGACTTTATTGAACTGTTGTAGGCCATCTGGTGCATTTATAGGCACGGTACGGTTATGGAGGGCGTTTTTGGATTTTGACCCAGCGACAGTGAAGGAACGGTGATATAGTCGCACGTCAGGATGGTGAGTGACTTGAAGGGAAACTGTCAGATGGTGATGTTTACATATTCCTGCTTCCCTTTTCCTTCCAGATCGGAGCAGTGATTAGCTTGGAACGTGCTGCCTCAGAGACTCTGGGAATTTACAGCAGTGCATCTTTTGCATGGTACAGATTGCTGCACTGTTCGTCCATGTTAGAAGGATGGAATATTTGTGGACGCGATGCAATTTAAGTTCGTTTTTGAATCCGATGAGCTTATTTAGCCATATTTGACCTACATTCATCCAGACCATAGAAGATACTCCATCACATGACGTATGGTTTTTTGGTGGCGGACAGGTGTTCTGGACACAGCGGACGAGTAACTCGCCGCAGCATCCCTAGCCTCTGAACTGTTCTTGCAGCCAAAATATTTATATGGATAGTCTACTTAAGTTTCCATTAAATCGTAACCCTCTCGGATATTGATAGTGTGAGATTCACTGATGGAAATTACTCTGAATGTGAAGTCGCAATTGTTAGATTACTTCTTAGTGTAGCCAGTCATTGTTTCGCACTTGTGTATTGCCAACGTCAGCTGGCACTTCGCTGCCCAAGCTTGGATATTGTCCAGGGCCTGTTCTGTTTAGATATTAGGTGCTCCAAAGTCAAGTACGAATAATTTTGAACCTTTTGCAAACATCAAAAAGGTTCCTCATTTCTTATCCTATGACGGAAGACAGGGCATTGATGAAGCAGTTCACCTGTGAACGCGGCCCTGCGGAATTCCTGCAGTGATGTTCTGGAAATTAGATGACTGACCTCTTGCAACCGCAACCATATTACTTTGTGTTGGGTATTACTACAAATAATGAACACTTTTAGTTTCCAGATTTCATGCAACTGCCTGCGTTACAAAACATAATTGAGCCTTGTACAAAGAGAGTCTGAACTAACTGGTGTCAAAATTACGGTGAGCTGATGGAACTGGTAAAACAATAAGCAATGCAATTTGGGGCATTTTCAATCAATGTTGTTTCAAGTACACAACGACCGAGGTTGGGAGTGCGTTGTCGAGAAGCATGCATCCATCAACATTTCATGCTCGCATTGAAGACCATAGGTCAGTTTGTAACTTAACTTATGCTTTGCGAACATCGATAGTTAGGCCAAATTTTGTTGACCATCCCTCGTTGCCTTTCAAAAGGTGGTGGTGAACTGCCTCTTGCAAGGCTGCAGTCCCCTAGTTACAGGTGCACCAACAGCGCCGTTTGGTCTGAGGGAGATGAAAGATCCAGGATTTTGACCGAATGGCAATAGATTTCCAAGTCTGCAAAGTGACTGATGAGGGGAACTTCCAGGATGTGTTTCTGAATGTGCTGAGCTTCTTTAGTAATATTTGAGCTTCATTCATCCAGTTCATAAATGATATTCCATCACACTCCTAAGCTATGCCTTGTTGATAGTGGGCAGGCGTTGGGAAGTCAGCATGTGAGGAACTCGCTGCAGCATCCCTAGCCTCTTAAATGTTTCTGTAGCCAAAATATTTGAAACGAAAGTCTACTTAAATCTTTCGTAAATGGTAACCCCTGGGATGTTGATTCTGTGTAATTTGCTGAAGTAAATGACATTGAAAGTCAATACACAATGGTTAGATTATCGCTTATTGTAGCTGGGCATTGGTTAGTACTTGTGTATTGCCAATGGCTGATGTCTGCTCAAGCCCGGATATTGTGCAGGACCTGTTCCGTTTTGACATTAGCTGCTTCAGAGTCTGAAGCACCTCGAATAATTTTGAATCTTTTGCAAACATCAAAGAACTATCCCACTTCTTACCTGATGATGGAAGACAGCTTATTGATGAAGCAGTTCATCGGAGGACATTGCCCTGCGGAATTTCTGCAGTGATATCCAGGAGATTAGATTATTTACCTCCTGCAACCGCAACCATATTACTTTGTGCTGGGTATGACTTCAAATTATGAACCCCTTTATTTTACAGATTTCATGTGCATGCCAACTATTTATATGGATGGTTTACTTAAGTTTCTGGTAAATGAAAACCCTTTGGATGTTGGTCGTGTGGTTTTCACTGAGGGGAATGACATTGAATGTCAAGAATCAATGGTTGGATTATTTTGCATTGCAGATGATCATTGTTTAGTTCTTGTGTTTTGCCAAAGTCACTTGGAACTTTTCTGCTCCAGCATATATCTGCAACTCTTGCCTTCTCGATGACACTACAACCTCAGGAACATTCGTTCACTTTGTAGTGCAGTGCATTTTACAGTTGCTGCACAAGGCTGCAAGTATTCGTCGCTGGTAGACGGATTAAATGATGCGGAGGGTGTAGCAATCCAGCGAGCTGCATTGTCCTGAATATGTGGAACTTACTGAATGTTGTGGCGGATGCACTCACCCAGACAAGCGGTGTGTCTTCCATCACACTCCAGACCTGCGCCTTATAAATGAAGGGCAAGCATTGGGGAACCAGGAAGAGAGTTTCTCGCCGCAGGATACCTAGCCTTTGAATTGCCACGCAAAGCACTCTTGTATGTGGCTAGACCAGTTCAAATTCTATTCTATAGTAACCCCCAGGATGTTGACAGTGGAAGACTCAGCGATGTTAACGTGATGCACCGTTGACAGGCTAGATAGTCCCTTTTTGGAGATGCTCGGCACTTGTGTGGCGTGAATGTTCTTTTTCTGTTGTTTTCAGCTAATGCCTGAATATTGTGTAGGCCTTGCTGTATTTTTTTCTATAGACTGCTTCAGTATCTGATGAGTCGCAAATTCTTGTCAATATTCAGCAGTCACCTGAAAACAAATCCACACTTCCGGCCTTATGATGGAAAGAAGGTCATCGAAGAAGCAGCTGAAGATGTTTGGGTCCAGGACATCACACCGAGTAACTCCTGCAGTGTTGTCGTGGAACTGAGATAATTGACCTAAATTCACCAAAAACATCCTTTGTTGTGCCAGATATGCGGTATGCTTCCAGTCAGCGGAGCGTTTCCCTCTAATTCCCATTGTCGCCAGTTAAGTTAGAGCTCCTTGACACTCGGTCAAATGCTACTTTGGTGTCGTTGGCTGTGACTTTCACCTGATACCTGATTTTCATATCTATAGTCCATGTGAAGATCAGTTTCTTGTTAGTGATAGTGTTCGAATTTCTCCAGAGGAAAATACAATGTATCAGCAAAATGTATTAAATTGATTGATTTGTGAGAAGTGTACATCTCATTTTTAACCCAGCAATTTGTATATTGTCCCGGGTTTATTCTCATTCGTAGGATGCTTGGAGAAGAGTGTCTTAAACCGACGCTGCAGGCCTGCAGTTGGAAATGAAGACAGCTTAAAAGCTAACTGGCGAGGTCTAGCACCAGCTGGGCCCCACCTCCAACTGCGCGCATAATTGAATAAACCCCGCGTCTACACTCCGCGCAGAAAAATAGCAAAAACCACTAGAAGTCAAATTCGGAAATTTCCACAGATATTCCATTACCGGGAAATTGCCTAATTTCCCACAATCTGATTGTGCATCAAGCAATATAATTAATATTTATCCGACAGGCTCTACTCACTTCTCACCTGTTTGCTGCCTGAATCAACCAGACGGTTCGGACCAATGGCACTTTAAACGATCAACGTAGGCCTACAGTGCACCCAACACAAATATTTGGGGAACCTATATTGTGAAGACATGCAACATTATTCCCCCATGGTGGCTGACAAAATGGCGATTCATGTACTTGACGTGTCATATACCATTTGTTCATCGATACCGCCCGGGACCAGTCCCATTCACCACGCCCCTCCCTCACCAGTCTGTTTTGATATCGTTGCCTTCTGTTTCCCATTACTACTTCAGCTCACTCACACGCCGGAATATCTTGTTCGAAAAGATATGCATTTGTTTCACTCAGCATTATCTTGTCATTTGCTTACTGATCAGTAGTCGTTTATAATCAAATCGGAGCCGCCCATCCGACGGATATCCGTCTGTTCGGTATATAATCTCAGCGTATTATCTATCATTGTCTCTGCGTCCATATGGTCATGGGTTGTTCGCTTTGGGGCAAAGTTTTTTTGTCGATTTTCCTTCCAGGTAGATTTCTATTTTATGTTTTCATTTTGTTTTCTATGACTATTCGCGAGCCAGACGCAACAGTAAGGTGATCTCATAGTTGGCGGAAAAGTGAATGTCTTTATTTTTTTTAAAATTGTGTTTATTGCCATGCCACGTGTTCCTAGTGGTCGGAAGGGTCTGGGTGAGTAAAACATATTTAGAAATCTCAAGTCGAAATACAAATGCTGGAACTCGAGAATAATTCTAGCAGTGAGGCACATTAAATTGTTACGGTATATGTGGACTGAACGGGTGATGTTATTTTCGTAGTATACATCAACTTTTATTGCATATGTATGATTTAGTATGTGTGTGTTCATTTTTGTTTATAGTTGCTATGGGCACATCGGATATTGAACCAATAAAGGCGCTCAGATGCACAAACGTAACCTTGCGATGTCCTTTCCCTTTCCATACCGACTTTATAAACGCAACGGCTTTCTGGTGGAAAGATGGTAATAAGAGGTTGCTGCAGGAGGACAGCGGAAAACGCTTCCAGATAATGAAAGGTGGAGCGTACCTTCAACTCCTGAATGTCAACATACCGGATGCCGGAACATATCACTGTGCAGTCAAAATTCAGCATCGGATGATTGTGAAAGATATTGCGGTGCAAGTACTCATATATGGTAAGTTGAAAATATGTCATGCATAGTAGATGGAGTCAATAAAAGAAGGTTAATAGACCATTAAAATAAATAAATGCAGAGCGCTGAAAGCACATTCACTTGATTAGAAGAACAGATGTTCAACAAAGTGGAAAACTTGCAGTTGCAACGACACTGAAAAGTTTATCAAATCCCTATCTTAAAGAAATGCTACTTGACTTGAAGTTTGCCAAGCAAAACTAATAAGTAAAATTCGTTTTCAATGTGGGAACGTTGTAACGGGATGAATAATTTTATAGTCGCTCGCAATATTTGCATTTTTAATGCCCTTTCGCAAATTACAAGCGAGTGGGGCTCACAATCCAAACGTTTGGAGGCGCCTTTCAAGCTTCTATCATCCACGTTTATTCCTGAATGGCTGGTGTCAACAATTGTTTCTTTTTTAGTTATTCGTGGGACTTGGGCTTCGCTGGCTGGCGAGCATTTAATGTCCATCCTTAGTTGTCCTTGCTCAGAGTAAACAACATTAGAACAAAGAACGAAGAACAATACAGCACAGGAACAGGCCCTTCGGCCCTCCAAGCCCGTGCCGCTCCCTGGTCCAAACTAGACCATTCTTTTGATTCCCTCCATTCCCACTCCGTTCATATGGCCATCTAGATAAGTCTTAAACGTTCCCAGTGTGTCTGCCTCCACCACCCTGCCTGGCAGCGCATTCCAGGACCCCACCACTCTCTGTGTCAGATATCTCCTCCTGATATCTGTGTTAAACTTCCCCCGCTTCACCTTGAACCTATGACCCCTCGTGAACGTCATCACCGACCTGGGGAAAAGCTTCCCACCGTTCACCCTATCTATGCCTTTCATAATTTTATACATGTCTATTAAGTCTCCCCTCATCCTCCGTCTTTCCAGGGAGAATAACCCCAGTGTACCCAATCTCTCCTCATAACTAAGCCCCTCCATACCAGGCAAATCCTGGGAACCCTCCTCTGTATTCTCTCCAAAGCCTCCACGTCCTTCTGGTAGTGTGGCGACCAGAACTGGATGCAGTATTCCAAATGCGGCCGAACCAACGTTCTATACATCTGCAACATCAGACCCCAACTTTTATACTCTATGCCCCGTCCTATAAAGGCAAGCATGCCATATGCCTTCTTCACCACCTTCTCCACCTGTGACGTCACGTTCAAGGATCTGTGGACTTGCAGACCCAGGTCCCTCTGCGTATCTACACACTTTATTGATCTACCATTTATCGTATAGCTCCTCCCTACATTATTTCTACCAAAATGTATCACTTCGCATTCATCAGGATTGAACTCCATCTGCCATTTCTTTGCCCAAATTTCCAGCCTATCTATATCCTTCTGTAGCCTCTGACAATGCTCCTCACTATCTGCAAGTCCTGCCAATTTTGTGTCGTCCGCAAACTTACTGATCACCCCAGTTACACCTTCTTCCAGATCGTTTATATAAATCACAAACAGCAGAGGTCCCAATACAGAGCCCTGCGGAACACCACTAGTCACAGGCCTCCAGCCGGAAAAAGACCCTTCCACTACCACCCTCTGTCTTCTGTGACCAAGCCAGTTCTCCACCCATCTAGCCACCTCCCCCTTTACCCATGAGATCCAACCTTTTTCACCAGCCGACCATGCGGGACTTTGTCAAACGCTTTACTAAAGTCCATATAGACGACATCCACGGCCCTTCCCTCGTCAACCATTCTAGTCACTTCTTCAAAAAGCTCTACCAGGTTAGTGAGGCATGACCTCCCTCTCACAAAACCATGCTGACTATCGTTAATGAGTTTATTCCTTTCTAAATGCGCATACATCTTTTTTCTAAGAATCTTCTCCAACAACTTCCCCACCATGGACGTCAAGCTCACCGGCCTATAAATACCCGGGTTATCCTTCCTACCTTTCTTAAACAAGGGGACCACATTAGCTATCCTCCAATCCTCTGGGACCTCACCTGTGTCCAGTGACGAGACAAAGATTTGCGTCAGAGACCCAGCGATTTCATCTCTCATCTCCCTGACCAGCCTTGGATAGATTCCATCAGGCCCTGGGGACTTGTCAGCCTTTATATTCTCTCACAAACCTAACACTTCCTCACATGTAATGGAGATTTTCACCAACGGTTCAACACTCCCCTCCGAGACTCTCCCAGTCAACACATCCCTCTCCTTTGTGAATACCGACGCAAAGTATTCATTTAGGATCTCCCCTACTTCTTTGGGCTCCAAGCATAATTCCCCACTTTTGTCCCTGAGAGGTCCGATTTTTTCCCTGACAACCCTTTTGTTCCTAACGCATGAATAAAATGCCTTGGGATTCTCCTTAATCCTGTCTGCCAAGGACATTTCGTGACCCCTTTTTGCCCTTCTAATTCCCCATTTGAGTTACTTCCTACTTCCTTTGTACTCCTCCAGAGCTCCCTCCGTTTTTCGCTGCCTGGACCTAACATACGCCTCTCTTTTCTTTTTGATCAGTCCCTCAATTTCCCTGGTTATCCACGGTTCTCGAATCCTACCCTTCCTATCCTTCTTTTTTACAGGCACATGCCTGTCCCGTCGCCCTAACAACTGTCCCTTAAAAGACTCCCACATGCCAGATGTGGATTTACCCTCAAACAGCCTCTCCCAATCAAGAGCTGCCAATTTCTGCCTAATCTCACTAAAGTTAACCTTCCCCCAATCCAACACCTTACCCTTGGGACACCACTCATCCTTTTCCATCACTATCCTAAAGCTAACAGAATTTTGGTCACTATTTGCCACATGTTCCCCTACGGAAACTTTGAAGACCTGACCAGGCCCATTCCCCAGTACTCGGTCCAGTATAGCCCCCTCTCTAGTCGGGCTATCTACATATTGTTCCAAAGAACCCTCCTGTATGCATTTTACAAATTCCTCCCCATTCAGAGTCCCAGCTCTCAGCGATTTCCAGTCTATACCGGGGAAATTGAAGTCTCCCACTCCAACAACCCTATTTTTCCTGCACCTATCCAGTATCTCCTGACATACCCGTTCTTCCACTTCCCTTGGGCTGTTGGGGGGCCTGTAGTATACCCCCAACATAGTGACTGCGCCCTTCCTGTTTCTAAGCTCCACCCAGAGTGACTCGTTACACGACCCCTCTGAATTGTCCTCCCTCTGCACCGCAGTAATATGCTCTCCAACTAATACTGCTACCCCCCCCCCCCACCTCTTTTGGCCCCTCCACTGTCTCGCCTAAAACACTTGTACCCCGGAATATTCAGCTGCGAGTCCTGTCCCTCTTTCAACCAAGTCTCTGTCACCGCAACCACATCCAAATTCCTCGTGAGCATTAAGGCCCTAAATTCGTCAGGCTTACCTGCTACGCTCCTTGCATTGAAGTATAAGCACTCCGTAAACATTGCTGTGAATCTGGAGTCACGTGTAGACCAGACCGAGAAGACGGCAGATTTCGTTCCTTAAAATACATTACTGAACCAGATGCGCGTTTTTCCCCAGACAATCGACAATGGTTTCATGGTGATCAGTCGGTTCTTAGTTCCAGATATTGCGAATGGAATTCAAATTCCACCACTTGCCAGTTCCGGGAATATTAGTTGATTTTCTGGATTAGTTGCCAAGCGATAATATCGCTACGCTATCACCTTTCCTCTACCCCCGGCCCTCCCCCTTCTCCCAATCGCTAAATCCTTAAATGCAGTATACCGACTGTAACACATAGGTTTAAATAAAGAGGGACAAATTATGCAAGTCAATTTTGCTAAACATGCTGGTAGTCCTTTAATAGCGTACGGGTGGAGGGACCTAGAAAATCTATGAAAAACACCGCGCAGCAATATAAAAATACTGATTATTAAAGAAACTTGCTTGCCAAGAACAAGCTGTACGTAATTAATAAAATTACAATTTTTTAGAGCAGAAGCTCACTTTTTCAATTTATCTGTCTTGTTATCTTGAATTTAGCTCCAGCGGCTCCCCTGAAAATTATGTCCATATCATCCGAAGAGATCTCATCTGCTACTATTAGGCTCCAGTGCAAAACTGCAGCTTTTTACCCGAAAGGATTTAACCTCACCTGGCATAAAAACGGTGCTCAAATTCTCAGCGGATTCCAAAATGAACAACAAGCAAATTCCGAGGGGCTTTTTGAAGTTGTCAGCAACCTGAAACAGCAGGCGATCGAACAAGGCACAGTTTATATCTGTCAAGTTTATCACGTTTCAAGCTCAATGCCAGCAAATGCCAGCTACACGTTTTTTGATGAAGGTAATCTTATATGAAATATGATAGTTTTTAGTCTTTCGCCCTTCACAAAAATGCATGAAAAACGATGGTGCATAGGAAGTGATTACTGGAGTAGCTTGATGCTCATATATTGATGAAACTTATTGTATTCTTTGGGCGAAGGTTTCGAATCATTTGGTTTTAAAATAGGATATGTTGTAGACTGCATCATGCAACCTAACCAATAATGGGTTTGAGTCTTCAGTATTGCTCCCATAAATCAGATTAACCGCATAAAATTGCAACTTAGAAAATGATGCAGCATCGATGTTCAATCGAGGCACTGAAAAATAATGGATCGCTGAGCTATGGAATCGAACAATTGAATCTTTTCATATAGCTGCAGATACGAACTAAACCAACTTGATTCCTCATTTATAAAGTTGTTACTCACTCGTAATGCGACTAAAAATAGGGTCACAGGTAATTGTGAGAAGATGAGTAAATACACGGTAATGCATCTTTCCTTGAAAGATGATCTCAAGCGATTTGTTTGGACCTTTTCTGCGTGTGGTGCAATGAAACTTGGAACAACATTTTAATTGTTTTTTGATTGGCACAATCAGTTGAAAACGATTGCATTCTGTATAGTCATGAATGGGAATGTGCCCATTCAATGGGCACCTTCTTCAACATTGCTGCTCTTTCTCCAACAGGCTTGCACAGAGGTAAGCTGCCTCACAGTGCGAGGGACCCGTGTTCAATTCGGCCTTCGGATGACTGTGTGGAGTTTGCACATTCTGCCTGCGAAAGCGCGGGTTTCCTTCGGCTGCTCCGGTTCCCTCCCAGACTCCAAAGATGTGTGTGTTAGGTGGGCAATGCTAAATTGTGCCTTGGTGTCAGGGGCCTTAGAAACGTAAATACGTGGAGTTGCGGGGATAGAGCCTGCGTGGGAATTTTGTCGGTGCAGGCTCGATGGGATGAATGGCCTCCTTCTGCCCTGTAGGTATTCTACGACTCAAGGATTCTATGATCTATATGTTTCAACCACGTTTTTTCGAACGATTCGTAAAACAGCTGCATAAATATCGATAATGAAAATGATGTACTGAAGTTTTATATTTTGTATCATGATGTTCGATTCACAGCGTAATTGAAAATTATGCATTTGATATTGATAGCTGTGTACATATGGTTGACATGACATTTTCTAATTTTGATAGCTAATCCCTCTAAAATCAATGTTCTTATGGTCGGTGGATGGTCCGGTGGTGTACTTGCAATTCTATTTTTGACCCTAATGCTAGTGATTGGAGTCATAAAGTGCAAAGGTATGAATGAGAATTTTCACACTGAAGGAAATAATTTACTGGTAGGCGAAATCTTAAAATATCCGATTCGAGTAACTATAAGCGGGAGCAAAGCTGCTTTTTGGTATAATTCGCATAATTAGCTGACGGAAAAATACCTTCACACTTACATGTTGCTTCAACTCAAGTATTACATGAGCATCTGACATTATAATGCTCACAGCTTCATTTTCCGAACTGCATTATCTAACCATAAAAATGTAACTTAAATAGTGCAATGGTGCCTGCGTAGCTTTAATACAGAAGCGATAGCGAAACAAATTCGTTTGGTTTGAACATTTTGTGATATATTACGAAATCAGCGTATCACTATAACTTGCTGGCATGAATTGCATTTTACTTAATTGACATCGGGTCAAATGCAAATATGCCCCCTATTTATACGTTATCCTTTTCGAATTTCACCAGGTGCAAAGAAAAAATCAATAAATACTACACAGCGGACAGATGAGGTAAGCACATTTTGTTCTCAATCCTGAACTTGTGTTCTCAAGTTCAGGTGAATGACATCACATTAAATAAATCTCTTTTAAACATGTGGGGATTTGGACTTGACTTTTCCCCTTTTCTGGAAAAGCGCAACTTTATGTATAAACAAGTAAAATTAGAAAAATGGTCGAAGCGTTTGCAAACTCTGCCAGCTTTTTGAATAGTTCAATACAGTTTTAACTTTCCATCTATATTAGCTAAAATGACATACCTTTTTCGGCTACTAAAGATAGTGAGAATAAGGTTCGCAGATTTGCATTTCTTGTTGTGCAAACCAAGCTGCAGCATGGTGAAAACGTGCCACGGCATTTATATTACAAATAAAATTCAAATTTCTAATCTCAGTGTAGAATCGGTAACGAAAATAGAGAGCAACACTGTTGCCTATCCTTCTTACGCGGTTTAAAATGAGATCACCCGTTATTCTTTGCTTAAGAATAAAAAAATGTATCCACCAGGCGATTCAGAAAAAAAATCTATTTATACTGTTCAGGCAGCCCGTCTTTCTCTTTCACAAGCTGACATTTCAGCTTGCAGGGCCAAACGACCTGTTTCTGTGCTGTTATGGTCTTTGATCTTTGCTACTTCCATCCTCGATTCTTTGTCATTGCAAAATGCTGACAAGGGATCTGACGAAGCTCTGACGAAGGGTGATCTGGACTTCGTTCTATTTTCTCTCTACAGATGCTGTCAACCTGCTAAGATTTTCAAGCATTTTCTGTTGTTATTCCAGCATCCACAGCTGTCGTGCTTTTATCAGAAACTTAAGGAGATGTTTTCTAATTCTCAGCCATTTGAGTCAGAAAGAATAAAACATCTCGAGGGGACGGACATATTATCCGCGGCTTACTAAGGAAGTTATCAACAGGATCAAATTGAAATAAACAAAATCAATTCCCTGAAGTTTACTGGCAGGTTAGACGAACAAGTTGCATAAATTACAGCGAATAATGGCTAAAAATGAAGTGAAACATCAGAGCAGGACCGATCGTTAGCTATTAATATGCAGCACAAATCGGAAGAGTTTCCACAGGTGATGTAAAAGCAACTACTTATAATGTGCTGCTCCTCCAAAGAGCGAGTCTGACGAATTAGGATTGCCAATCAAGCGAAAGCAGAATCAACGGAACATATATCGCTGTCGAGGATACAAAGCATATACCAGAAATAATTGGATATCGCGATGCGAAACGGAAGCAAGAGCATAAAACGATTACTTTCAGCAGGATGATGCTGCTGAAAAAATAATATAACGAAAAATCTGAAAATTCCCAAGCATGATGCAACTGTTACGACGGTCTTACAATAAGTAACTGCTGAGATATTGGATGACTTGGATTTAAATTTTCAAAATGTCCTAGATTCTGGCAGCGACACATTAGATTTGAATAAAACAGCGAATGTAGCTCCTTTGCTCAAGAAAGGAGGGAAACAGTATTCCAGAAACTACAGGGCAATTAGCTTAACATCTGCCATTGGGAAAATGCTGGAATCCATTAATAAAGGAGTTGTAACAGGGCACTTGGGAAATCTGATGGAGGTTAGCAGAGTAAACATGGCGTTGTAACCTGGAAATTATTATTACATAATGTATGAGTTATTTGAGAAAGTAACAAGCAAAGTGAATAAAACCGAACCTGTGGAGTTACTGTGGATCCTGTGGATTTCGAAAAGACATTCCATCATGTTCGACATCAAAGGTTCCACACAGAGCAAGATCACATGACACAGGTGATAGCATCTATCAAGGACTATCTAGCTGTCAGGAAACATAGAGTAGGCACATTTTGGCCTTTTATCTGGTTGGAAAAATATGTATCAATTGTAGTGTCATGTGTATCAGTCTTGGGTCCTCAATTATTTACAATTGATATCAACGACTTGGATGATAACACTATACGCATGGCTGCTAAAGATGTTGATGAAAGAAAGTAGATGGGTGAGTAAGTGGCAAGGGGGAAATATGGAGTCTGCAGAGGGTCACGGATAGGTAAAGAGTGTGCAAAAAATGACAGATGACGTGAGAGATCGCGAATTTGTCCATTTTAGCAGTCAGAATAAAACACATATTTTTTTTATGCGAAGATATTTTAGACTCTGATGTACAGAGACATACGGATGTCCCGGTACATGAATCAGAACACAATAATATGAACCGAAATATATGGTTGAGAAGGCGCATAAGTAGCTGGGATGCCCAATGGAATGTTACCGTTCATTGCAAGAGGAGTGGATTATAAAGTGTAGTGCTGCAGCTGAGAATTGGTGCCGAAGGAAGAATCTGACCGGCACCTCCGCCCGAGGTCTGTACTATCCCGCCCGAGGCCTTCGGAGGAAGCCGTCCTCCGAGTCGCGACCGCCCCCGGAATCGGCGTGGGCGTGCCGGTAAAATTCCCGCCCAAACGTATTGTACGCAGCTTTGGTCCTTCATGAAGAAATAAAATAACTTCAGTTCAAATAATTAAGAGAAGTTTCACCAGATTGATTGCTGGGATGAGCGTGTTATTTAATGAGGACATTTTTAACAGATTGGGCCTGTACCCTCCTCACTTTAGAAGACTAAGTGATCTTTTGAAAAGTAGAAAATGCTGAGTCGTCTTGACAGAATGGACGTTGCAAAAATGTGATACTTTGTAGCAAAGGGTAAAAATACGTGATGCCGTTTGAAAAAGCATGATTTACCATTTAAGACAAGGATGAGGAGATTTGATTTATTTCCCTCTCAGTGGGCCACGCATCTGTAGAACTGATTTAATCAGAGAGCGGTGAAGGCAAATTCATTCAATTACTTCAAGGTTGACTTCGATCACTTTTTGATTGACAGGAGAGAAAACTGAAAAAACACTAATTTGATTTGTTATTTTTACAAAGTAAAGAACTACTGTGAATAATGGCTGGGAAATGCCAAGGAACTCTAGGAGGTTAGAGCGATACGGAAATTCGTAGATATTTGTGGAGCTTACTGAATTAGGGCAGTTTGTAAGGCTTGGAGATTCAGGGCGCAGAAAGGACAGTGAAATTGAGGCCACACGGGGATCAAACATGTCTTAAGGAATAGCAAAATGGTTTTAGAGGTTGAGCGGCCTGCTTCGGTTTCTAATTTGTATGTATGTATGCAAGATTTTGTGTCCGAAAGATGAAACTTACTGAATACTAAACATTGAATTCCTAGAAGGAACGAAATTCAGCCGAAGGCAAACTGCTGTACGCTGCTCTTTATCTGACCGGTTCCAAGCGTGGCGAAATGCCGAAACAACACAGAGAACACACGGTATATACAGAGGTAAATCTCAATTCCCACGTGGAAACTTTAATCTTGTCTGCTATAATTTGCTTTTGAGATTGTATTGAAAATCAACTTGATGCAATTTCGATACATTTAAGTTAATAAATAGTAAAATACTCCCTGTCGTTGATTTACAGACCAGACAGAGCACCGCTGAGAGCAAATTGACTTACGTTGCTCTGAATCTGGCAGGTTCCAGGTCATCGTCAAAAACGACATTCGGAGAAACAAGGTTAACATACGCAGCCGTGAAAACGAAAAGCTAAATTAAGCAAACAAGGAAGTGTTGCGCGATGACTGCATAATCGATGTATTCACCTTCGTGTATCTTTTCCTCGGTAACTGCCTTTACATCAGGCCTTTGACATTTTCGAAAATCGCAGGTGGATTTTTTCTCCAAATATATCTTGTGGATTTCCTGTTTGCCTTGAAACTCACTCCACGCAAGGCACTCCATCGTTGTTGACCATGCTCATCCGTCGTCGGATTTCCGAATTCTAGCCATTCCACATATATGGATAACATGAAAGAAAGACTGCGTCATTTTCTACTCTAATTTACTTTTAATTTTAATAGATTGGCTAATCTTTGCTCTACCCAATATCCAGACGTGATACGCTTGATTCGCTCCTTAATTTGCTAATGTTCATCTTATTTTCTCACATGAATTTGGATTTCATTTGATTATCATTCCAGGAATCGTTTAAATCTCTATGTGTGCTATCATTGTCACCACCACCCGCCTCTCCCAACTCCTCCTTTGATGTGTGACGTGAAAATATCCATGTATCTTTCATTTTTCAAATTGCAACATTTTCAATAAATAGTCGCCTTCTGACCTCACAGGTTTTTAAAATTGGTTTTCCATCCTTGATCCTTCTCGTGCTCAGCTTGTGATATCGTTGCGAAACGATTTAGCACGTCTGGGGCAGGTGCCACATCATTTCACGACTGAGCCCATTGATTTCCTCCAAAGCCCATTGATTTCCTCCAAAGCGGTTCACTCATTCTGGATATTCCGAAATGGCGAGTCAGCAGTCTGCTAATTCGTCAGAAAACATTATTTCCTCTTGCCTTTCCTGCGTCCAGATATTGTTCCAGATTTATGCTCGTATAAGTAATCATATTGAAATATCAAGCTTTTAAATTGACTCCCAGCCAAGCTAAATGCCAAATCTCATTTTTTTGGGCTGACTGAATCATTTATCTGCCTATCTCAGCATCTTATATCTCCACTGTTCACACTGTCCTTCTACTACCACCGTTCACCTCCAACTCCCTCCCGGATATTCTGCCTCTATTTTAATGGATGACAATCTGATATCACAGCTTTATATTGTTAAGCATGACCATTGTCACGCCTGGTTTAAATGTCCATTAACTTCAAATTCTTCAAATTCTGGAGTCGAGAGTTCGATCGCCAGATAGCCGGAGCACGGCTTTAACGGGACAAATACATCAGATGGTTCTGTGTCACTGATGGAGATCCTGGAAGAGTAAATACATGGTGTTACCGTTGGCGTATATCAGGTTTGTGGGAAATGATAGATTCACTTGAGATAGTGGATAAAGGTGGATGGAAGTCTCAAATTCCGCGGGGCATTTCGAACTAACATCTTACCACATCTCGCTTTGGGGCCCACTATTTCCAGGCTCCTCTCCTCAAAGGGAGTAAGGGCCCGAAGCACAGCTATACCAACACCCGCCTCCTGTGTTCCTTGCAGCTGCGGGATATCTTAGCTGATGGAGACACACGAACGGCATTATCAGATTGCGGTATGACGAGGATACTAAGGTAGACAGGCGATGGCATACACGTGTGAGCACTGTGCCGAACCTTTGATTTTTTGGCAGGAGTCTGAGGGAGAGGAGTGGAGTTCGTGCGTTTGATGTTTTTAGGGATATAAGGTGAAATGTCAAAGAATACCGACGGGAGTGATGCCAGCAGCAGGCAGGTGGGTACTAACCACAGTCGGAGGAGGGCATTCATCAACCTGCGTCATTTGTAAGGTCCGCCTGTTAATGATGTTAGAGCTTACTTCCTCTGCCATGTCATCACAGGCTTCTGCTAGAACACGAAGTGGTCATGGCATGACATTTGGAAAGAGGATGGCCCTCTTCTCCTCCACGGTTTCGAACATCGTCCAAGAAACTTGGGGCAACTCTTCGGAAAAAAAAAAACTGGTGCTGACTGAAAATATGTTGGGTGCTGGTGGGAGGGCTTAAAATGGTGCTCCCTCTTATTTGGTCTGAGTGCTGAATCCCGACAACAGCGAACTAGGCGCCGCTGGGACCGGAACATAAGAGACGTACCCGCGGGGAAGGAGAGGAGTTATCTACCATTAGCATAGACTGAATGGGGCCTGACGAGCGCTGCATTTGCCTCCGGGAAACATTCCTGTTTTCCCGATGGCGTGCACACTTTGAAGAGATTCAAAAGATTCAAAGTGATAATGCCAAACGCCTGAATCAATGCCGATCAAATGAGATTTGAAACTATCAGCTCAACATATCTATCATGGTGGCATGGCCAGCAATGTGTTCTCTCCTGAACAAACTGCCAAGGAAATTGCCAAGAAACTTTCTTTCATCTTAACAGAGATGATGGAAGTAACAAAGACATTCAATACTGAGAGGGATGATCCAGCAAGCAATTGACAACATAGTGGTTCCGTCAGGGGAAATTTGGAAATAATATCAGCGGATGACCATCATACTCGAGAAGTCCATTAGAAATTGATCGTACCGGTTTGGACTCCCATACCGATCACACAATCCCTCAGCCAATTACGAATAAGCATCGCCTCATTAACACCAATTGGAGTACAATGATATCAAGGGTCACACTGCGGATTGTGGTTTCGAATACGTTAATAAGTAGAAGATCTCGCTGATCAATTTGTGCAGCAGAAGTTACGGAGAGAGAACAGACACTTCGGCCGGGAGTCCCCAACGGCATCGGCGGTTGGGACTTTCAGGTGCTGATGCTGTGAATGGAGCTCAGCCAATCCTTCATTCACTTGCAGAAGGAGACTCCGAGCCACACACGAGATCAGAGAATGCCAGCCAGAGATTTGGCTAAGCAGCAAATTCTCCATAACTGCAGGTAGCGCTGGTAGGGCTATACCTGGAACTTACATAGTCTCATATTTGAGAAGTGGGACCGTTTCGTTGAGAGCGAGTTTGCGATACCTTCTCCTTAGATTTATATAAAGAACTGAGAGCAAAACCTTCACTTTCAGGAGGACAGATGCGTGCGTACAGGTAGATGTCGTGAGGAAACCTGCGTGTGATAGTATTGGTGGAAATTCGTAAGTGGAGGTCAAATTGAGAGTCATTATAAATAAATCTGCCCACTATTTGCTTTATGAACAGATATATGGCATACGGAATGAGGAAGGTCAGATAACATTTTCCAACTCAATGGTTAGAGACATCATCTCTGGCATTATAATCTATTATCAACATCACGTGCCACAAGGCACGTGAAAAACTTGGAAATAGTTTTGAACTAAATGAAAGTTAAGGCGTTCGTGAGGATGTGTCAAATGCATGTTGCCAGCGCCATCACAACCCTGCTTTAATTTCATCTTTTTCATGATTGATTTTTGGAATATTGCACTGCACTAACTTCCTTCATGGCCCTTTTATTTACTGTCTGTGTTGTGTGTGACTGCGACTAACAGCCAGTGTAGAAGTCACCAATAAAAGTTGGTTCCCACGCTACCATGAGTAACCCTTGCGTCCCCGACCAAGATCAATTGATAACCAACCAACTACACAGCAACATCCATGTTTCGATTTCTTCTTTACTTGTTTAGTATTTCTCCAGGTAATCTTAATCGAAGTTTTAATCTTCAGCAACAGATGAAAACGTTCGTGATTTTAGCCTCATAATAACTCGTTTGTTCGTCCCTCCTTCCCCATCTCCAAACAACGCTCCCGCATAAATTATTAGTTGATTACTTGGCTATTATTCTTGTTCAATTAACTTGCAACTGGGACTTCTCCTCGTTACAAACTGTTGAAGTCATGAGCAAAGTAATTGGGGCAGGTACAGGCCGTTCAGCCTAAAGGGGCGATCTGATGGAAACAATTTTAAGGACACGACTTAGCGAAAATAAAGTGCCGAACCATTGAGGAAACGGGATAGATTCAGATCTGTTTTATGGGCGAGTTTGAAAATGCATCGTATACACTCAGTGCAATGAAAGGGGTCTCTGTATCGGTCTCTGACCTCCACACTCATGCCACAGTCACGTTATTAACGGGTAGACCTTGTCCCCCACGAGCCATCCCGGTAGCCTTGGCTGCTCCTCAAATTCGCCAGGGCTGATGGAGCTCCGCAAGTTAGAGATTCTATGATAAAACGCCAGAAGAATTGCATGAAGATGTAGCAATCATGTACGCTACCCGGGTGGCGTGCACACACATGCATGATTTTCATCTGGAACTCCTTGCTGTGCACGAACTGCGGTGTCTGTTGTTTTGGGGAATCACAGGTTGCTGTGTGTGCAATCAATACACCAGGTGCACATTCAGAATCCTGGCGACAGCGGCAAAGCCTGTGGCCCGGGCTTCTGGCTGGGCCTGGCTCCGTCGAATTAGGTGTAAGGGCCTGCCCAGACGAACAAGACCTTTGTCACCTCAGGCACACCGCAACCTCCGCCGCAACTGGGAGCATGTGTCCCCCTATCCTTCAAGGTGACCATTCTGCGAGCACGTGACACAGGACCGTACCATCTCCTCACGGAGCCGAGCCGGAACCTGCACATGGCATCCAACAGCTCGTTGAAGGACATATGTGTCCTGAATTGCCAGGGTCTCCATCTTCTCCATCCTCTGGCGCCCGAATCGACAGATGAGTGGCCGCCTCCTGACCCAGACCGACGGAACCCTGGCCTCCTGCTGCAGCCTCTGACCCCCGCGTGCCTTGAAGTGCGTGGACGATTCACTACTACTCTTCCTCCTCCACAGCAGCAACTGCAAGAATGAATGGCAGGCCTAATGGCTCCAAGCAAAAAAATCTATTTGCTCTGGATGGGGGAGGGCAAGGGGCAAACCCAGCAACAAAGGTCCATATGCGTCTGGACGGTAGAAAACCGACACCATGACCAGTGCCGTGCGCCATCTTGCCATGTTAACATAAAAACCTAGAAGTTTAGAAATGTGAAAGCAGAGTGGGCCAGTCGGCCTTTCCAACCTGCCCTGCCAATTATTTTGATCATAGATCATCATCGAATTCAATATCCTGATCCCAACTTCCCCAAATTCCCTTGATCCATTTAACCCAAAAGCTATTTCTAATTTATTTTTGAAATCACTCAATGTGTTGGTCTCTACTACCTTTGGCAGTGAATTCCACAGATTCACTACTCGTTGTATGGCAAACGGTCTCATGTCCTCAATTCTAAAAGGTTTAGCTCTTAACTTAAAACTCTCACCCCTAGTACTGAACCTCCTTCCTATCAAAAACATTCTTTCTGAATCTACCATTCAGAAATTCCATTAGAATTTGATACGTTTCTATGAGATTCGCTCTCATTCTTCTATACTCCAATGAATATAATCTTAACCATCCCAGGAATCAGCCTGATAAATCTTGGATGCACTCCCCATAGCAAGGGCATTCTTCCTCAGATAAGAACACCAAAACTGCACACGATATTCCAGACATGAAAGTAAGCATACAGTTACATCCAGCTTGCAGTAAAGAAGGCAGATGTTGTGTAGACTTCCATAGCGAGAGGATTTAAATTTAGGAATAGAGATATATTCCTGCAATTTTACAGGGCTCTGGTAAGGAACTTACCAGAGCCCTGTAAAATTGCAGGAATATATCTCTATTCCTAAATTTAAATCCTCTCGCTATGGAAGTCTACACAACATCTGCCTTCTTTACTGCAAGCTGGATGTAACTGTATGCTTACTTTCAGTGACTGATGCACAAGGACAGCAAGGCCTCAATAATTATCCACATCTCTCAATTTACACCCATTCAAATTATAATTTGTCTTCCTGTTATCGCTGCTGAACTGGATGACCTCACTTTCATTCACATTATATTGCATCTGCCATGCATATGCCGACTCACTGAGCCTTTCCAAATCATGCAGAAGCATCTCTGCATCCTCCTCACAGCTCACCCTCCAACCCAACATTGTATTATTGGATAACGCGGAGATAAAACATTTAGTATTCTCTTGTAAATCATTAATATATAACATGATCAGCACATATATCTTCAATACCTAATAGTCACTCCTGTCAGTCGGAAAAAGATACATTTATGCCAAGTACATTCTTCACACCTGCTAACCAGCTTTCTATCCACCTCAGGACGCAAGCACAATGCCACCCGTTTTAACGTGACAACATCCAGATGCACCGTTTCTCCATCATCAAATCCACTCGGTACATCCTCAAAGAATTCCAATAGTTTCATTAAGTATGGTTCCCTTCATAATTCCGTGTTGCTTTGTTTGATTATGCTCCTGCTTTTTAAATGCTGAGCTGTGAAATCTTACATAATTGAATCTATCAACTTCCCCAGAACTGACAATAGGTTAATTGGTCTCTAGTTCCCTGTTTGCTGCCTACCTCCCTTTTTGAATAGTGGGCTTACATTAGCTACCCTCCAATTTGTACGATCTAGGCCAGAATTCAAAATATCTTGGGAAATAACCACCAGCGAATGCTTTATTTCCAGGACCACTTCCTGAACTACTCTGAGATGACGTTTATCAGGAACTGAAGATGTATCGACGTTTAATCCCGTCAATTTCCCCAAAATTATTTTTCTATTCATACTGATTTCCTTCAGCTCCTATCTAAAACGTTTTTCTCTCGGAACATCTCGTACATTATTCATGTATTCCTTTGTGAAGACAGAAACAAACGAGAAATGTAGTTCATCAGCCATTTCTTTGTTTCCGTTATAAATTCTCCCCTTTCTGAGTGTAAGGGGCCTACATATGTTTGTGTCACAATTCTTCTCTCTGCACACACCTATCTAAACTTTACAATCCGTTTTTATGTTTCCGTTTAGCGCTTAAAATTGTTTGGGAAAATGCCTGATCAATTATCTAATACAGTTAGAATTTTGCAATGACTATTAAATGAAATGGAATGAAAACGGCAGGTTTCCTCGTCGGTTTTTTGAGCAATCTGAGTTTTGATAATTTACTGCTCCTTGCAATACAAAGGCCGCGAGGAGATTCATGCTAGTAGTGGATGGTCGCAGCCTAATCCCGCCACAGAGGCCGGCGAAACACTGCACAGGACATGAGTGCGAATGTGTATGATCTCCCAACATACCAGGAGATCTCCTGTTTATGTATCCAGCACGCCCTATGCCCCACGGACATGGCCTCCCCACCATGGGAATGGCGGGACGCCCCCCCAACTTCTGCGTCCCACATCGACAGCCTCAGCCACCCCGGACATAGGCCATTGCAGAGTTCACCACATCAGTATTACCCCCCCCCCCCCCCCGCCCCATCACTGGTCAGCCCTGCTTGCAGAGTACACCCCATCAGAATCAACCTACTCGCCGGATATCGTCCCATGTAGAGTTCATCCCATAATCCCGCCCCCCCGCCCCCCAACCTGATCGTCCCCTCTGCAGAGTAAACATCATCAGCTCCGTTGCAGAGTAGCTCTTGCCTCACCCCCCTGTTGAAAACAAACAGCCTTGACATGATTATCGCTGAAATAGACTGAACGAGCGCATGGCTCGTCAAAACTGCTTTAAGTGGGGACAGCTCTATATGAGCGCCAAGGATGGACAGACAGGCAGTCACGTCCCGAAGATGACACCAAGGAGGACTGTTCTATGTCTTACTGATGCCGAGCTAACCAGTCTGCTGGATGCTGTGGAGCAGAGCGAGACAATTATTGCATCTGAGACTGACGACGGCCCAGACGCCTGGCAGCCAATGCCACCTGGCTGTCTGTGGCAGCCCCCCCCCCCCCCCGCCCCCCTCCAGCCCACCCCCCTCCCCGTGCCCCTGGGAAATGCCAAGGTGCCAGGCTAACACTGAGAGGCTGGAACTTGCCCTCGACTTCCCGGTGGACCTCAGTGGCCTCCGCTTATACCGGCGTGGGGAACATCAGTGTTCCTCGTTCATGGGCAGCAGGTGTTTTCCATGCCGCAGAGAACCTCTCCCGGCTCACTAATCATATGGAATTAAGCATCTTAATAAAATTAACTAAAATATTGAGCCAGTTGCCGGAAATGGGTGGAAGGTTGATCACGCCGAGAATCTTTTGTAGGTAACATCACGAGAGTTGAGAAAGCGGGCGTGGCCCATGAGTCTTACCTCCACGCTACGGTTCGCTACTGCTGCACCTGTCTCAGACATAGAGACCGCGGCATTACCGATTTCATCCGGCCCGAGTTTCTGCGAGTTGATTTCGTAAAATCGGGACTGATTCGACGAATGCGAATGGCGCCCGTTTTCGCGCCGTTCCCAACTTTCCAGCGAAAAAGTGGCCACAATCGGGAACTCGCACAAAACGGGTGAGACGTCATTTTTTTTAAATTTTGCATTCATCTCAATGTCATTGACCGGGTTTACTTGCCTTAACGACCTCATTCGTGGCAACTGCAGTCGGGGAATAAAACATTTAGCCTGTTAAAATAAAGTTTGCAGCAGTTTCGAAGTGCGGCCAGGCAGTAGGTCATTCAGTCCAAAGAACAAAGAGAAAAGAAAATTGCAGTACAGGAACAGGCCCGCTGGCCCTCCAAACCTGCCCGCCTGAACTAAAACTAAAACCTCCTACCCTTCCAGGGACCATATCCCTTTATTTCCATCCTATTCATGTATTTGTCCAGCCGCACTTGAAAACTCACTATCGTATCTGCTTCCACTAGCTCCCCTGGCAACAAGTTCCAGGCAACCATCACCCTCTGTGGAAAAAACGTGCCTGGTACATCTCCTTTAAACCTTGCCCCTCGCACCGTAAACCTATGCCCCTAGTAATTGATTCTTCCACCCTGGGAAAAAGCTTCTGACTATCCACTCTGTCCATGACCCTCATAATCTTGTAGACTTCTATCAGGTCGCCCTTCAACGTCCGTCGTTCCAGTGACAACAAACCACGCTTCTCCAATCTCTCCTCATAGCTAATGCCCTCCATACCAGGATACACCCTGGTAAATCTTTTCTGTACCACTCCAAAGTCTCCACATCTTTCTGGTAGTGTGCTGACCAGAATTGAACACTATATTCCAAGTGCAACCTAACTCGGGTTCTGTAAAGCTGCAACATGACTTGCCAATTTAAAGTCTCAATGCCCTGGCCGGTGAAGGCAAGCATGCCATATGCCTTCTTGACTACCTTCTCCACCTGTGTTGCCACTTTCAGTGACCTGTGTCCCTGTATACCCAGGTCCCTCTGCCTTTCAATACTCTTAAGGGTTCTGCCATTTACTGTATATGTCCTATCTGTGTTAGACCTTCCACAAGCCACCGCACCACTCCACCAGATTATTAATTTCATTAGAGATGCAACTTACAGACGCTGCACGCATTTTAGTGGTTGCTGGAGCAGTGGAGGAAAAATAGCATGAACTGCAGGCATAACACGGCCAGCCAATGCCACTAGCTGCTGCAGGAGACGGAGATGCCCATCGGAGGCAGGAGGTTGGCTGACAGTCCAGGAGGAGAAGGGCAACAGAATAACGGAACTGAGACCCTGGCAGTTCAGGATGCGAGTGCCTTTTTATCAACTCTCGGATGTCGCATCCTGTGACATCTTTGCCAACAGAAGGGACAGTGTGCCACCTGTGACATTTACTGAAGGATTTGTTACCTCTGAGCACAGGGGAGCACCTACTACCGGTGGTTATAAAGGTGATGGCAGACCGAAATGTCTATGCAACCGCATCCTTCCAGACAGCCAGCAGGAAATTTTGTGGCATCTCCCAGTCCTCTGTCCACAAATGTGTACACGAAGTCACAGATGCCATGTATTTCTGACAGCCCAGTACAGTAAATTTGGTGTGGGACAGGATCAGCAAGAATCCCAGGCTGTAGGATTTGCTGCCATTGTGGGGATATAGAACGTGCAGGGGGCTTTCGAGTGCTTCCATGTCACCATGAGGTCCCTGAGAAGAACTCAGCCCACTTCACCAACAGGAAAATCCATCAATGTGCAGTTGGTGTGTGACCATGAGCTATGCGTCATGCACATGTGTGCCAGACATCCTGAAAGCATGCACAGTAGTTTCACTTTGGGAAGCCCTGATATGCCAGGGGCTTTGGTGAGGAACCCAGGGTGCAGGGATGGCTGCTGGGAGACATGGGGTACACAATTCAGGCTTCGGTGGTGATGCCTGTGTGGAGGTCTGAGACCTAGGCGGACACCCAATGCAATAACGGCCATGCTGCCATGTCGTCTATCATGGAGCAGCACACAGGGCTCCTGAAAATGCTGATCAGGTATCTACTCTGGCAATGCCTTGAAAGTATAGATCCCTGACAGTGTCCAATATTTTGGTGGTCTGCTGTGCCCTGCACAACTTGTCACATGAACGGGGAAACTCCCTTGAGGACGAGGATGTCAAGCACAACCAGATGGACAATGCTGGGGAGGTGGGGAGGAGGCTACCCAGGAGGATGTGGAGGAAGTGGAAGGTGACGATGACCACCACCACCACAACCACAACCACCCAGGTGCTGGATGGTTGGCAGCAGCAAGAATCTGGCATGTAAGGGCGGCTAGGGAGGCCCTCAGCAACACGAGCTTCGCCAACTAGGGGGCCTGTGTTGCTGCTGCTGGATTCCACCTGCCCCCCGTTGTGTACCCCGAGTCAACCCTGCGCCAAATTTACACCAGAGTGGTGGGCCTCTATAAGCTCTGTTGGCATGTTTCTGTGGCAGACAGGAGGGTGATCAAGACTCGTTATGTGACACTATGTGACGCTGCTATTGTGCAAACAGGTGTGACTCTTATCTGAGCTCTGCATGCCCGCTCGCACCTGGGTCCAGAACAGGGTGGGGATAAGGGAGAATAAATACCAATGCAGGACCTTGTGGCATGCAAGGGTGGCATGGGAGTATGTCTCCTTGATTCTGGGGACGTCATTGGAGATGTTGTGAGTCGGTGCCCTGCTTGCCACATGCTGTCTGGAGACAATGCACATCTCTTTAACCTGTGCTTAATGCTCTCTCCACTCACAGTGTCTGTACCTTTAAGACTTGATTAGCTGTAAAGATTCGCATTACAATCATTATTCTGTAAATTGAGTTTGTGTCTTTATTTCCCCTGTTTGTGAACAGAACTCCCTCTCACCTGACGAAGGAGCAGCTCTCCGAAAGCTAGTGGTGTTTGCTCCCAAATAAACCTGTTGGACTTTAACCTGGTTTTGTGAGACTTCTTTCTGCCACATGCTGTCGCCAGTGGATGATTGGAATGCGTTGATTTTCAAAATGTGGTGCACTGAGGGCCCTCCTCCATGAACATCAACATGCATAGTCCCTCTGGTGAAGATCGGGGTATGGTCATCCCTATTGGAGGCTAATCACAGACAATTTAGAAACAGCTGTGGGGGCAGCAACATTTATTGCTGTCAATAACTGGGCCCTCAAACTAAGTGCTCATATATAATAAGTGGAAGTGAAACTTTACAGTGCCTAATTCCTCAATTTAACAGTTGCGGTCCTTTACCCATGCCATTTTGGTGACGTTATAGCTTCTTAACTCTACTGTGTCTCGGTGTCTCCCCAGGATGTACGCCAGAGGAGGAGGAGGGCAGCTGCCTACCTTGCCCTGTGCTCTGCTCTGTGATGCCCTTTGGCAATCGTCCTCTGGAGGGCCTGAACATTGAGGACCCCGTCTGGCTTTCAGATGTCACAAACGTATCCATGTCATCTTGTTCATCACAATGCCCCTGAGATAGTCAGGAAGGTGTCAGGAAGGAGGGAGTCAGAAGCTATAGTCACAGCTGCATCTCTGGGGTGCAATGCCCCGACATGGGCCCCAGACCTTCCTCCTCCTTCGGGGTTCCTGTGGGCCCCTGGGTCACTCAATGGGATGCTGGTGCTTCTGCACTGAACTGCAGAAGCTCCACCATCACCGGGCCCTGCCAGTTCTGGAGGCCCACCTGCGTTCGGCCTCCTGCTCAGTGCTCAGCGATGGCGCTCTGAGTCTGAGGGCACCTGACAAGGGTAGCAGCACCTGCCCTCTGAAACTGGACCATACTCTGCACTCCCTCAGTCATAACCTAATAAGAGTGGGCCACATTCCCAAGGGCTGCTGCCATAGCCCGCTGTGGCTCGGCGCTGTCCCACTGGTCTCCTGCAAGCTTTCGAGCCTCTCAGCCACCAGCTGCAGAATCTCGATAAGCTTGTTGAGGCCCTCAGGTATGGCCCACTCCGACTTAGCTGTGGCCTGCTGTGACTCAGCTGTGGCCCTCTGGGAATCGCCTGTGGACAGCTGTGACATAGCCATCGCTTGGACCCTGCCACTCAAGTGATCATTTCCTACCCCAGGCTTTCCACCGCTGACACCCCACTTTCATTTTGGACCTGGGAACCACATGAGATCAGCAATAGCAGCTGGTCCTGAAAGATTTGGGACTCCTCCCAGCAGCCTCGTCGTTGGCCCAGTGTTGCTGTCAGCCCCTCCTACATTCCTGGTCTCTGCTGCTGCATCTCCAGCAGCTGAGGGAGAACTGTCCGCAGAGGCCCAACATGTTGCCTGGGGTCAGCTGAGTCCTCACTCACTGGCAGGGTTCCACGTGCCAGCGGCCTCCGAATTTCCTTCCTCCATCCGATGTACGTCAGCAGGTGTGTGCTGTGCCCCAGAGAGTGACCCAGATGCCTACCATTAACTTGAAGCACCAGTGTGATCGTCGATGGGATGGGAATACGAAGTGGAAGCTGATACGAGACTTGTGCCAACACAGGAGGTCCCATCATCGCCTTCATCCCAGCTGTCTTCCGAGTTGTCGTGGGGAGGATGGGTGGGAGCAGCAAAGCGTGGGGGGGTGGGGGAGGGGCGTGGGGCGTCACGGTAGCACAGTAGTTAGCACTGCTGCTTCACAGCTCCAGGGACCTGGGTTCGATTCCCGGCTTGGGTCACTGTCTGTGTGGAGTTTGCACATTCTCCTCGTGTTTGCGTGGGTTTCCTCCGGGTGCTCCGGTTTCCTCCCACAATCCAAAGATGTGCGGGTTAGGTTGATTGGCCATGGTAAAATTGCCCCTTAGTGTCCTGAGATGCATAGGTTAGAGGGATTAGTGGGTAAAATATGTATGGATATGGGGGTCGGGCCTGGGTGGGATTGTGGTCGGTGCAGACTCGATGGGCCGAATGGCCTCTTTCTGTACTGTCGGGTTTCTATGATCATACTCACCCTTGCTGCATGGAACAGCTAATTAAGTTTCTTCCTGTACTAGTTTCTGGTTGTCTGTGTCAGTGCCCTCGCACTGACAGCCAATGCCACCGCCTCCCAGGCTGCTCTGCCGTCCCTTTCCAACGTCCCAAGCAATCTGGCCAGCTCTCCGTTTCGTCCAGTTTTGACGCCTGTGCATGTTGTGGCTCCGATCTGAACTGCAGGCTTCCTGGCGAGGTCCCGCCCACTTCACATCGTGGCGAGAAATGACCTAGCAGTTTTTTAAAAACTTCTTAGAATCCATAAAATCCCTACAGGCAGAAGGAGGCCATTCGGCCCACTGAGTCTGCACTGACCACAATCACATCCAGGCCCTATTCCCGTGACCCCACGTATTTACTCTACGAATGCCCTGACACTAGGGTCAGTTTAGCGTGGCCAATCGACCTAACCGGTGAATGGCATTGTAACGATGTCACAAAAATTTAAATGACATCGGGCACACTCTGGGTGCGATGCAGATTGCGCTCGACAAAATGGCCTGGGCGTATCGTGGAAGACTAGGCACATTTCACGTTATTTGGCTTCTGCTAACATTTCCCGCCCCACTATGCTACTTCACCAGTGCAACAGGGTGTAAAACCTTAGGACTGTGGAAGGAAACCAGAGCACCCGGAGGAAAACCACGCAGACACGGGGAGAATGTGCACCCTCCACTCATACACAACCCGAGATCGGAAATGAACCCGGGTCCCTGGCGCTGTGAGGCAGCAGTGCATACCACTTTGCCACCGTGTTGCCCACGATGCCCACTTCTCTACGTCTATAAGGTATTGATTTGGCCTCGGCCAATAAACGGAAATAAAACTCTCCCATTTTCACGCCAGCTTGGCACTTAGAATTTCTTTCGTAAAATTCTGTCTCATGTGTAAATAATGCCGACATTACGTCACGCTGTGGGGGTGGGAGATGGGTGGCAGGAGGTACAGGAAGAGGAACCGGCCATGCTGAATTCACGAATGATATGGTAACGATGTCACAAACATTTTAATTCACATCGGGCACATTGGGTGCGATGCAGATTGCGTTCGACAAAACGGCCTGGGCGTATCGTGGAAGACCACGCACATTTCAAGTAATTTGTCTTCTGCTAAATTTCCCTCCCCGCTATGCTACTTGACCAGTGCAACAGGATGTAAAACACCCGCCATGAAAATGAAACTGATATGTTTGTTTCAAATGGTCTCTTGTAAACTCAACCATTGGTAGGATTCCGGCTGCTCCACACTCTGTGTCAGCCTAACATGCAACTGTATATAAGTATCCATGATCATCGATCCTTCAAGTATATAAGATCATCTTCCATAATTTCAGGATTGCATCAAAGTTCAAAAATCTTCTTAACCGTCTCACGACGAAGTTCAAACCGTCCATCAGTCTTGATTTTTAAGCACCTCTTATGCTTCACTGGCCATTCATTTTCCCTGTTCAAATATTTTGTTGCACAACACATTCTGGAATTTTTTGATATTGCAGTTAATCTAATTTTAACGGAAGATTTATTGTTGTTGCATTTATTTCATCCAGATTATCATTGATGCGACACATTTGAAATTGTTCATATCAATTCCAGCTTTTCACTGGCAAATTGATCTTTTGTGCATGGAAGTTGCTTCTCGACACTGAGCACATTTTTGTTCAATTGCTCATTATTGGCAATAAGCTTCTCGATTTCATCTGCATTAATTTTTGTGTGTTTGGTTGTCTCAACGTGACCAATCGTCTGCTGGAAACATTTGTCCCTACGTTACTATCTCCACTGGCGAAAACAGTACTCACAGTAAATGGTACATTTCATTTGGTGACCTCGGACTAACTCCCACGAAACAATTTTGTTTGTTAAGCAATTGCATAAAATGAGTGAGCACAGAGGAACAGGTTTATGGATTTCATAAATATCTCATATTCAAACCTTTATTTCATCAAAATATCAGAAAGGAATTGTATCATCAGCACAAAGAATGCGATCACACATATGGATTAGATCTCAAGCGATGCTGAGACAGAATACAGGAAAGAGAGAGAGAATTTGACAGATTCGTGGGATGACAATAAAATCTTCCTCAAAGTGAAGGAAATAATCATTTACCTCAGGAAGACATGTCTCTGCCTCCATCAACACGGATGAAGTGGAAATGATCGAGAGCTTCAAGTTTCTATATGTCCAGATCACCAGCAACCTGTCCTGGTGCTTCCACGCCGATGCTATAGATAAGAAAGCCCAACATCCTCCCTACATTCTCAGAAGGTGAACGAAATGTGGCATGTCCACTATGACATGATTGAGTTTTTTGAATGGCGAACCAAGAAGGTAGATGTGGGCAATGCAATTGATGTTGTCTACATGGACTTTCGCAAGGCCTTTGACAAGGTACCGCATGGTCGGTTGTTGCATAAGGTTAACTCTCACGTGATCCAACGAGGGGTATCCAAATGGATACAAAATTGGTATTTTTGACAGGTGGTTGTAGAGGTTTGGTTTTCAAACTGGAGGCCTGTGACCAGCGGTGTGCCTCAGGGATCAGTGCTGGGTCCGCTGTTATTTGTCATTTATATTAGTGATTTGGATCAGAATATAGGAGGTTAGTAAATTTGCAGATGACACCAAGATTGGTGGCATAGTGGACAGTGAAGAAAGTTATCTCCGATTGCAACGGGATCTTGAACAATTGGGCTTGTGTGCTGACGAATGGCAGATGGAATTTAATTTAGATAAAGCGAGGTGATGTATTTTGGTAGATTGAACCAGCGCAGGACTTACTCAGTGCTAGGGAGAGTGACAGAACAAAGAGATATAGGGGTACATGTTCATAGCTCCTTGAAAGTGAAGTCACAGGTGGACAGAGTGGTGAAGAAAGCATTCAGCATGCTTTGTTTCATTGGTCAGGACATTGAATACAGGAGTTGGGACGTCTTGTTGAAGTTGTACAAGACATTGGTAAGGCCACACTTGGAATACTGTGTACAGTTCTGGTCACCTCTTACAGAAAGGATATTATTAAACTCGAAAGAGTGCAGAATAGATTTACTAGGATGCTACCGGGACTTGATGGTTTGAGTTATAAGGAGAGGCTGGACAGACTGAGTCTTTTTTCCGTGAAGCACAGAAGGCTGAGGGGTGATATTATGAAGGTCTATAAAATATTGAGGGGCACACATCAGCTAGATAGTCAATATCTTTTCCCAGAGATAGGGGAGTCTAAAACTAGCGGGCATAGGTTTAAGGCGAGAGGGGAGAGATACAAAAGTATCAAGAGGGGCAATGTTTTCACAAAGAGGGTGGTGAATGTCTGGAACAAGCTGCCAGAGTTAGTTGTAGAGGCGGGTTACAATTTTGACTTTAGAAAAGCATTTAGACAGTTACATGGGTAAGATGGGTATAGAGGGATACGGGCCAAATGCAGGCAATTGGGATGAGTTGAGGGATTTTTAAAAAAGGGCAGCATGTACACGTTGGGCAGAAGGGCCTCCTTCCATGCTGTCAACCTCTATGACTCTATGACTCGATGACACTCACCAAGCTTTAGAGGTGCACCACAGAAAGCATTTTTTTCTGGCTGTACCACAGCTTGGCATGGCTACTTCTCTGTCAAAGACCGCAAGAAAGTACGAAGTATCATGAACGACACCCCATCCATCAAGCAAACAAGCCTCCCAACCATTGACTCTGTCGAGACTGAGCACTTCCTCGGAAAAGCAGTCAGCATAATCAAGGACCCTGTGAAACTCAGACATACCTTATTCCGTTGGGAAGAAGATACAGAAGTCTGAGGTCATGTACCAATCAATAATAATTACTTCCCTTTTGCCATCAGCCATTTGAATGGACCTACCTCGTAGTAAGTTAATCCTTCTCTACAATCTAGCTATGGCTGAAACACGACATTCTGCACTCTTCCTTTTATTCTGCATGTACTGTATGCTTTGCCTGTATAGCATGCAAGAAACAATACTTTTCACTGCATACTAATACACGTGACATTAATAAATTTTTAAAAACATGATTGTTGACTGATCTGCATTTTCCTTCGCATAGTTGGTCAGCTGTTTTTGACAACCCCGCTATTTATATTTAGGTAAGTATACCATTTTGGATACTGTGGCGGGGTGGGGGATGACCCTCCAGGGGTAAGCCACGGTGACCAGTTCACTGGCACGGAATCGGGCCCTGTGGCTCAGAAGGGACAGAGGGGAACGAGGAGAGCAATAGTAGTGGGGGATGAAATGGTTAGAGGCACAGAGAGGCGGTTCTGTGGGCGTGACCGAGACTCCAGGATGGTAGTCTGCCTCCCTGATGCCGGGGTCCTGGATGTCACTGAGCGGGTAGGAAGCATCCTAAAGAAGGCGGGTAACCAGACAGACGTCATTGTCCACATTGGTGCAAATGACGTAGGCAGAAAGAGCAGGGAGGTCCTGCGAGAGCAATTCAGGGAGTTGGGTATTCGGCTAAAAAGCAGGGCCTCTAGGGTAGCGATCTCTGGACTACTCCCAGTGTCACAAGTCAGTGAGGCTAAGAACAGGGAGATTGCACAGCTGAACGCGTGGCTAAGGGACTGGTGCAGGAGGGAGGGTTTCGAATTCGTGGACCACTGGGAAGTCTTCAAGAGAGGATGGCACCCGTACAAGAAGGACAGGTTGCACGTAAACTGGAGGGGTACGAATATCCTAGCTGGGAGTTTTGCGAGTGTGGTTCGGATGGGATTAAACTAATGTGGCAGGGGGGTGGGGATCAGACCAATAGGTCAATAAGCATAGAGGCTGGGGACGAGGTTGGGGCCAAGACAAGGCTATCTTAGAGGAAGGGCATTCTGGGGGATGATGACCTGAGTGGGCCTGGAAGTCTGGAATGCATATGCTTCAATGCAAGGAGCGTCACGGGCAAGACAGAAGGGCTTAGAGTCTTAATGCTTGCGCAGAACTTGGATGTGGTTGCAGTGACGGAGACTTGGTTAAAAGGACAGGACTGGCAGCTGCATATTCCGGGGTATAAGTGTTTTAGATGAGACGGAGGAGGGGCGAGGAGAGATGGGGGAGTAGCAATGCTCGTTCGGGATCATATTACAGCGGTACAGAGGGTGGACAATATGGAAGGGTCAGGTAACGGGTCACTGTGGGTGGAGCTCAGAAACAGGAAGGGCGCAGTCACTATGCTGGGGGTATACCACAGGCCTCCCAACAGCCCACGGGAAGATGAGGAACGGATATGTAAGGAGATTCTGGACAGGTGCAGAAAAAATAGGGTTGTTGTAGTGGGAGATTTTAATTTCCCTCAAATAGACTGGAAATCGCTTAGGGCTGGGGGCCTGGATGGGGAAGCATTTATAAATTGTGTACAGGACAGTTCTTTGGAACAATATGTTGACAGTCCAACTAGAGAGGGGGCTATACTGGACCTAGTACTGGGGAATGAGTCCGCTCAGGTCATCAAAGTTGCAGTAGGGGAACATGTGGCAAATAGTGACCACAATTCTGTAAACTTTAGGATAGTAATGGGAAAAGATGAGTGGTGTCCTACAGGTACTGAATTGGGGAAGGCGAACTACAGCCGGATTAGGCAGGATTTGGTGGCTGTTGATTGGGAGAGGCTGTTCGAGGGTAAATCCACATCTGGCATGTGGGAGTCTTTTAAGGAGCAGTTGATAGGACTGCAGGACAGGCATGTGCCTGTAAAGAGGAAGGATAGCAAAGGTAGGATTTGGGAGCCGTGGATAACCAGTGAAATTGGGCGTCTAATCAAAAAGAAAAAAGAGGCATACATGAGGTCCAGGCAGCTAAAAACAGATGGAGCACAGGAGGAATACAGAGAAAGTCGAAAATAACTCAAACAGGGATTTAGAAGGGCAAAAAGGGATCACGAAATGTCCTTGGCAGACAGGATTAAGGAGAATCCTAAGGCATTTTATACAAACGTTAGGAACAAGAGGGTTGTTAGGGAAAAAATCGGACCTCTCAGGGACACAGGAGGGGAATTGTGCTTAGAACCAAAGGAAGTAGGTGAGATCCTAAACGAATACTTTGCATCAGTATTCACAAAGCAGAGGGGCATGTTGACTGGTATTGTCTCAGAGAGATGTGTTGACCCGTTAGAAAAAATCTCACTTACAAGGGAGGAAGTGTTTTGTTTTTTAGGAAACATTAAGGCAGACAAATCCCCAGGGCTGGATGGCTTCTATCCTAGACTCCTCAGGGAGGCGAGAGATGCAATTGCTGGGCCTCGAACAGAAATCTTTGTCTCTTCACTGGACACAGGTGAGGTGCCAGAGGATTGGAGGATAACAAATGTGGTCCCGTTATTTAAGAAGGGTAGGAAGGATAACCCGGATAATTATAGGCTGGTGAGCTTGACGTCTGTGATAGGGAAGTTGTTGGAGAAGATTCTTAGAAATAGGATATATGAGCATTTAGAACTGAACAATCTCATTAGCGAGAGACAGCATGGTTTTGTACGAGGGAGGTCATGCCTCACAAATTTGGTTGAGTTATTTGAGGAGGTGACAAGAACGATTGATGAGGGAAGGGCCGTGGATGTCGTCTATGTGGATTTCAGTAAAGCGTTTGACAAGGTCCCGCATGGCAGGCTGGTGCAAAAGGTTAAATCTCAGGGGATAAAAGGTGAGCTAGCTCGATGGGTGGAGAACTGGCTTAGCCATAGAAGACAGAGGGTAGCAGTGGAGGGGTCTTTTTCCGGTTGGAGGTCTGTGACTAGTCGTGTTCCGCAGGGCTCTGTACTAGAACCTCTGCTCTTTGTGATCTATATAAATGATTTGGAGGAAGATGTAACTGGTGTGATCAGTAAGTTTGCGGACAATACGAAGATTGCTGAAGTTGCAGATAGTGATGAACATTCTCAAAGAATACAGCAGGCTATTGATAGGCTGGAACATTGGGTGGAGAAATGGCAGATGGAATTTAATCCAAATAAATGCAAAGTGATGCATTTCGGTAGATTTAATGTAAGGAGGGGCTATACAATAAATGGCAGAACCATCAAGAATATAGACACACAGAGGGACCTGGGTGTACAAGTCCACAGCTCCTTAAAGGTGGCAGCACAGGTGGAGAGGGCGGTGAAGAAGGCATATGGCATGCTTGCATTTATTGGACAGGGCATAGAATATAAAAGTTGGCATATGATGTTGCAGCGGTATGGAACGATGGTTCGGCCACATTTGGAATACTGCATCCAGTTCTGGTCGCCACACTACCAGAAGGACGTGGAGGCTTTGAAGAGAGTACAGAAAAGGTTTACCAGGATGTTGGCTGGTATGGAGGATCTTAGCTATGAGGAGAGATTGGGTAAACTGGGGTTGTTCTCCCTGGAAAGACGGAGGATGAGGGGCGACCTAATAGAGGTGTATAAAATTATGAAGGGCATAGATAGGGTGAACAGTGGGAAGCTTTTTCCCAGGTCGGAGGTGACGAACACAAGGGGTCACGGGTTCAAAGTGAAGGGGGCAAGATTCAACACAGATGTCAGGGGACGTATTTTACAGAGAGGGTGGTGGGGGCCTGGAATGCACTGCCAAGCAAGGTGATTGAGGTGGACACGCTGGGATCGTTTAAGACTTATCTAGATAGCCACATGAACAGACTGGGAATAGAGTGATACAAAAGAATGTTCTCGTGGGCACATGAGCGGCACAGGCTTGGAGGGCCGAAGGGCCTGTTCCTGTGCTGTATTGTTCTTTGTTCTTTGCAATTTCAAAAATTCAGGAACAGGTTACAATTCTGTCAACTTGTCTTGCTCCTGTCTCCCTACCTGTTCACTTTCTTTATTCTCATCATTGTCCTGTCACGGGGTTTCATTCTCCACCTTCACTCGTTTTACATGGCTGATGGAGACCTTTGTTTGCTGCTTCTCAGATGAATAAACATCAACTTATCTTTCTCAACCTGTGCGAATTTGAGAGGATTATATAAACACAGATAATGCTGAATTGGAGCAGTATTCATAGTATTTACTTGCTTATTCCCACATTTTTCTCCATGTGATTTTAATAACTCCGGAAGGTACCTCAACAATTTGCTCCAGTTACTGAAATCTAGCCATGTCAGCTACGACTCTCTTACAGATGCACCATAGAAATCACTCTTTCTGGTTGTATCACAACTTGCTATGGCTCCTGCTCTGCCCAAGACTGCAAGGAACTACAGAAGGTCGTGAATGTCGCCCAATCCATCACGCAAACCTGCCTCCCATCTATTGACTCTCTCTACACTTGCCGCTGCCTTGGCAAAGCCAGCATAATTGAGGACCCCACGCACCCAGGACATTCTATCTTCCATCTTCTTCCATCAGGAAAAAGATGCAAAAGTCTGAGGTCACGTACCAACCGACTGAACAACAGCTTCTTCCCTGCTGCTATCAGACTTTTGAATGAACTTACCTTGCATTTTATTACATCAGTTGATCTTTCTCTATACCCTCGCTATGACTGTAACCCTATATTCTGCACTCTCTCGTTTCCTTCTCTATGAACGGTATGCTGTGTCTGTACAGCGCACAAGAAACAATACTTTTCACTGTATGTTAATACATGTGACAATAATAAATCTCATCAATTCAAATCAAATCTACCTGCTCATCCAATTTAATTGGAGGAATTTCATATTCATAATATATTTACTTGTTTTTTCTATCCCAGTTGTAACAAGCAACACATGCTGCTTCTGCTTTCCTTCATTACAAAATGCCACTTGATCATATTCACATGACATACTCTGTGATGGTTCTTTTTTCTGGCATTATTTTCAAATAATTCCTCTCACTCAATTTTCTTTTCATTTGATTAGAGCCACTAAACATTGTTTTTAAGAGTTTCCCTATCCGCGCTAACAAAACTTATTCTTTCCCTCCACTAGCAACGCTATGATTTTTTTGATCTCGTATCTGCTTAGAAGTTGATCGCTTGCTGTGCCACTTTTAAATGGCGCCTGGCCAACATAACAAGTATAGCTAATCTCTCCCTAATGTTTGACACATAGTCTAATAACGCAGTCTCAGAACGCTGACTCACCAATGTATGCTTGATAAAGTTAAGTGGTTCTCATTAAATCATGACCAACAAACTATTCAAATGTAATAATTACATCCCTAATTGCAAAATTTACAAATGGAATTCTTTATCCCAACTTCTGGGTAATCCTTTCGATACACCCTCAACATTGACCTTAATGTCCAATGCCACCCTTCTAACGTTCCCCGTGATTATGGAATTGTTTTACCCCAAAGCTATTCATACTTCACTGAACAGCTTTGACATAAAATTTGACCAATGATTTGATTGTTTTTCTTTTGTCTGCAGTCCCTAACTGGTCAAAAGCAGTAACTCTCCTCAGCAACAATATTTGCTGTGTTATCGTTTAATGGAGTGGCCGCTGGAAATTAGTAGACATACCGATCATAGTCAACATACACGGTCTCGGAAGGAGTCCCACACAATCAATTGGGACACCCGTAAAATGTTCCTCAAATGTTGAAATGTCTATTGAATGTGCGTCTTTGATTACTGCTTGAGGTTTTCTTATTACCTGACATGGGTATGGCAAAATGTTATTACATCATCATGTAATCCAGTCCAAGAAAAACGTTTCTGTACAGTTGCTTAAGTTTTTCTTACTCCTACATGACCTCCGACTGGAACCTCGTACTCCATCTGCAACACCTCCTTTATATAACCCACCACTAATACATTTTGATGAACGTCTGCACATTTTTCGTCTACTTGAACGTGTAAAGTTCTCCCGTTCCTCATCAAGATGTCATTTTTAATGTAATACTGTGGTATACACGCAGATTTTCCTTCTGGGTATCCTTTCTGTTACAACTACTTTACATCTGCATCCTTCCGTTGTCATTCGACCAATTCTGCTGGCCTAAATATATTTGTTTCATTCTCCCATTGTTGTTGTTTCTTCTCAGTCACTTGGTCAACAATGGTTTATGATAACTGAACCTCAATCTCCTTATTTTTACTCTTTGATTTCTCCTCCTGGCTCAAGCTGTGGCTTTTTGATCTTGTTACTGCACCGACAGCAAAAATGCCATGATGGCTTCTTGCAACAGCTCATTTTGCACTGGCGTTTCAAACGCAGTATCCATCACTCCCACCTGTGATCCAGCCATGTCTTTAAACAGGATAAACTGTATTCCAGAAAAGATTAATTTCTTTATTACTCCTACGACCACTTTATTTATTTGACTGCACTCTCCAACCTTGGACATATAATGGAACACCCTTCACCATGAATTTCACATTTTACCACCTTTTCTGGCAATACCCCTTCTGAACTATATAGGTCTCACTATCGAAGATAGACTTTCTTGTGTATCCTGAAAACTTTAACGTCTTCACCTAGTCCTCCTTGTACACGAGTAAACCTGATCCAGACAAGGAAACTATTGAAAGAGATCGGACAATCACTGGACAGCAAATATGATGTGCACAAATTTATCCTTAACCATTATTTCCTTTGACTCTGAACCAAACACCACTGGCTATTTTGCCAAGTCTATCTTCCTGCTGCTTTTAATAAGCCACCAACACTGTGACATCGTTTTTCCCACTTTATCACAATGAAAACATCTGAGGCTTTTTTATCTCTACCCCGCCTTCGCATATTCCCTATTTGAACTGAGGTAAATTCTCATTCCTGTCTCCAAAGAATTACACTTTGCCGTTGAGACCTGATGATTTCTCTTTCCCCAGTTTCTATCACTCACATATTGAAATAGATTTTGAAACACAAATCATGTTTAACCATCTAACAGATAATCATTTGGTATTTCTGGTGCCAGTCTCGCAGTTTTTACCCTCTGTTCTTCCACATGAGTTATCACTACGTCGGGAAGTGATTTTTTGAACTCATCCAAGATATCCGTTTCCCTATGAGTGTCATACTTCTGTGTTACCTTCAGTTTTCCTACCCACCTGAAAATGTTACTTTGTTTGATTTTTTTTCTATTGCTACGTATGTTTGACCTTGTCTCTTGCTCAGATTTCTAAAATTCTATCTGTAAGCCTCTGGCACAAGTCCATAGGCGCTTATGATGGCTTGTTTAACCACATCATTATCCGAAACTATCTCCTCCAATAGCAAGCAAAACAGCTCAAATTTTTAAACATACCCGACACAAGAAACATGAGATGAATGCAATTCTTCACTACACAGTAGCAGTTTACTTGTCCAAAGTATGGAGAGATCAACTGAACTCAAGCAATGACGTGACAGTGACTGCATTGGATATTAATTTTAAACTTGTCAGTGTTTTGCATCAAGGAGTCCTAACATCTTTGAAGGCAATATGAATCGGGTAACATTCCACAGGTTACTGTTTGTAGCTAATGAGCTCCAGTCAATTTGTAGGTGTTGCTTAGTGCAGGGGCGTAGGCCCAAAAACCTTTAGCTGCTCCATCCATGACATTTCCTCCTCCCTAAGGTCAAAATTGTTAATATTTCAGATGGTTGCATGATGCCGAGTGCCAGTCCACCATTTTTAGATACGGGAATGCTTCGTTTGCATACGCAGGAAGTGCAGGAAAATGTTCAGCATATAACATGAACCTGCTAACATAAGCTGCAATTGAGGCGACTGAAGACTGCTCTCCAAGTTTCCATTAAAAGCAATACAAAAATTAACATCGCAAGTAGCAGCATTGTGAAACATTTATAAGAATCAACTGAAAGTGTCATCTACGCCCATGAAATCTAGCAGCTTGAAAGACATATGCATGGTATATGTTCGTGCAAGTTCTATTCCATGTCACGCACTATTTTGACTTGGAATGAAATTATTTTCACTGTTATCAGGTCAAGATTCTATACCTCCCTCCGTAAAATCATTGTGGGTCAATGTGCATCACATGGATTTCAGCCGCTGAAGACGTTTCCTTACTATCACCAATCGGGATAGGTAATTCACCCTTGCCCCCACAGAGATACAAAGATAAATTCATCGTACAAATATAAACACTACAGCACTCTCCTCCTCTTACCGGCCTTCTAAACCAAGGGCCTGAGCACTTTCATGCGGAAACATATTCCACAATAGGGTACTATTTAAATAATCGTAGAATCCGAGAATCCTACATTGCATTCCCGCAACCCGATTATTTACCTTGCTAGCCCCTCCCCCTCCCCCCATCCCGCCGACAGTAAGGGGCAACCTCGCATGGCCAATCAACGTACCGCCCATATCTTTGGAGAGTGGGAGGAAACCCGAGCACCGGAGGAAACCCACGCAGCCATAGGGAGAATGAATCGACTCTGCACAGGCAGTGACCCCAGGCCGAATTGAACCCCAGCCCCAGTGCTAACCACTGTGCCACCGTGCTCTTCGTTGTATAAACCTGGAATGATATTAGGTATACAGAAGAACACTTAAATTTACCAAGAAACTGTCAAGTTGTTTCATTAACAAAGTGGTTTTATTTAGCGACCGGGATCTTATTTAATCCCACTTTATCCTTTCTGTGATTGTCGAGCACAGCAGTCCGGTTGATTTTCATCTCCCACTAGATAAGCCACCTTCTACATGGTGTTATTCAAGACAGAAAAGATCAATAACTTTCACCTTCACGAACGCAATTAACTATGAGAAAAATAATGCTGAAAATTGGCATACTTTTCGCAGTCAGCCTTTCCAAATAGAGGACCTGAACAAGACACACTCGGAGTTTCAAAGCGTAAATATCCAGAAAAGAACAACAGAGCGGTGAATCTGATTGGCTGTCGGCACGAAATTTGCATCTTCGACGCAGACATCCTTTCAGAATCCAGCAGAGAGCAAGCAGAGCAGTGAATCTGATTGGCTGTTGGCTCAAAATTTGCATCCTTTAAAAGACAGCGGGAAATTGAGGAACATATATGTAAGCAGATTCCAGAAAACTCCAAGAAAGGTAGGGTGGTAGGGGACTTTAACCTCCCAAAATTGATTGGGACAGCCATATCATTAGCGGCTTCGATGGAGAGAAATTTTTTGTGTGTATTCAGGAGGAATTTCTCCTTCAGTATGTGGATGGCCCGACAAGAGGTGGAGATTGGGGGCCAAACGTAACCTCCCCTGAGGAATAAAGAAAGTCAGGTGACAGAAGTGTTAGTGCGGGATCACTTTGGGACCAATGACCATCATTCCATTAGTTTTAAAATAGTTAAGAAGAATGGTAGGTCTGGTCCAAAAAATAAAATTCTAAATTGCGGCAAGTCCAATTTTGATATTATCAGACAGAAATTTTCAGAAGTTGATTGGGGATCTGTTGGCACGCAAAGGGACGTCCGGTAAGTGGGAGACCTTCAAAATTGTGTTAGCCAGGCTTCAGGGTAAGCACATTCCTTTTCGAGTGACGGGCATGGCTAGTAGAATTAGGGAACTCTGGATGACACTGGATATTGAAGCCCTGGTCAAAAAGAAGAAGGAGACATGTAACATGCATAGGTAATTGGGTCAGGTGGATCCCTGGAAGAGTATAGAGGGTGTCGACATAGAGTTAAGAGAGAATCAGGAGGACAAAAAGGGGACACGGCCTTGCGTTGGCAAATAAGGCAAAGAAGAATCAAAACATACTCCTCGTGTCTGCGTGGGTTTCCTCCGGGTGCTCCGGTTTCCTCCCACAGTCCAAAGATGTGCGGGTTAGGTTGATTGGCCAGGTTAAAAATTGCCCCTTCGAGTCCTGGGATGTGTAGGTTAGAGGGATTAGCGGGTAAATATGTGGGGGTAGGGCCTGGGTGGGATTGTGGTCGGTGCAGACTCGATGGGCCGAATGGCCTCCTTCTGCACTGTAGGGTTTCTATGATTAATCTATGACCTGGTGAAGTGTACCCCAGGAAGTTGTGCGAGGCTAGGGACTAATTTGCAGGTCTCCTAGAAAACACATTTGAATTATCAGCAGTCCCAGGTGAGATGCCTGAAGATTGGAGGATGGCAAATATAGTGCCCTTGTTTCCGAAGGGATGTATTCAAAAGTCTGGGAACTGCAGACCGGTGAGACTAATGCCTGTATTGGTAAAGTTGTTAGAAGGTATTTTGAGAGACATGATCAACAGGTATTTAGAGAGGCAAAGATTGACTTGGGACAGCCAGCTTGGCTTTGTCAGTGGAAGGTCATGTCTCATGAATTTGATTGAGTTTCTGAAGGGGTAACCAAGAAGGTAGATGTGGGCAGTGCAGTGGATGTTGTCTACTTGGACTTTAGCAAGGCCTTTGATATGGTACCACGTGGTAGGTTGTTGCATGAGGTTAAATCTTACAGGATCCAGGTGAGGTTGCCAGATGGATACTAAATTGGTTGACGACAGAACACAGACTTTGCTAATAGACGCTTGTTTGTTCAAACTGGAAACCTATGATCAGCGTTGTGCCTCAGCAATCTGTGCCTGGTCCACAGTAATTTTTCATCATTTTCCCGACAGAAGAAGTTGCAAGAGAGTATGTCCGGGGTGCGTGGGCTCCTTAATTATGCTGTCGGATTTTCTGTAGCAACGGAAAGTGTAGCCAGAGTCAATGGATGGGAGACTGGTTTGCGTGATGGACTGGGTTCCGTTCACACCCATTATATTTTCTTGCGGTCTTGCTCAGAGCAGGAGCCGTAGCAAGCTGTGATACATCCGGAAAGCACATTTTCTATCGTGCATCTGTAAAAATTGGCGAGAATCGTAGGTATGCAAGGAATGAACAGGTTAACTCCAAAAGTTGTGTATTCCCATTTTGCGCGAGAGTACAAATGGAACGTGGCCAACCATGTCCAACAAGGGAAATTAGAGGTTGTTTTATATTCAAATAACAAACTTTAAAATTCGCAAGAGAAACAAATAGACTTGTGCATTGGGAGCAGTTTAAACTTTCAGCAAAGGCGGACCAAGGAATTGATGAAGAGGAAGAAATTATAACGTGAAAGCAAGCTAATGGGGAACATATAACCTGACTGTAAACGTTTTTTAATGTATGCAAAAAAAAAAGAGATGAACAAAAACGAATGTAGGCCCTTTGCATTCAGCTGGGGGGAATTTCATAAGGTGGAACAATAAATTGGCTGAGGAAATAAATATGTACTTTGCTTCTGTTTGCACAAAGGAAGACAGAAATAATGTATCGGAAGTTCTTCGCAACACAAATTTTAGTGAGAAGCCGGAGAAAATCAGTATTAATAGAGAAATGGTTTTGTGGAAATTTATGGGACTGAAGGCGGAAAAATCTCCAGCGCTGGATACTCGTCAGCTCAGAATACTTAAGGAAGTGGGACTTTAAATAGAAATCCATTTTAGTCGTTTTACAAAATTCTTTGGACTCTGGCATGGTTCCTACAGGTCGGAGGCGAGAGAATGTTTAACCAATCTATTCAAGAAGAGAGTTAGAGAAAAAAACAGGGAATTATAGATAAGTGAGGATAACGTTGGTAGTAGGGAAGTTACTAGAATTCATTATCAGGGATTTCATAGCACAGCATTTGGAAAACAGTGATGTTGTCAAGCAAGCACGGTGGCACTGTGGTTAGCACTGCTGCCTCACAGCGCCAGGGATCGGAGTTCGATTCCGGCCTAGGGCACTGCCTGTGTGGATTCTCCCTGTGTGTGTTTCCTCTGGGTGTTCTGCTTTTCTGCCACAGTCCAAAGGTGTGCAGGTTACGTGAATTGGCCAAGCTAAATTCTCCCTCAGTGTCCAGGAGCCAGCGTGCGGCGACTCGGGGATTTTCACAGTAACTTTATTGCAGTGTGAATGTAAGCCTACTTTTGACAAATAAATCAACCTTACTTGAATCGATGAAAGGAAATCATGCTTGACAAATCTACTGGAATTCTTCAAAGATGGCACGAGTAGAATTGAAGAAGGTGAACACGTGGGAGTGGCTTATTTACATTTTCACAGATCTTGTGACAAGGTCACAAATAGCAGACTACAATATAAAGTTGAGATGCTTAGGATTGCGGGTAGTGTCTTGACATGGAGGGAAAGCTGTTTGGCAGGAAGAAATCAAAGTTTGGAATAAATGGGTCTCTTATCAGTTGGCAGGCAGTGACTGGTAGGGCAGTGCAGCGATCAATGCTAGGACCTCAACTGTACACATTGCGTATGAATGATCTGGATTTGGGAACTAAATGCAATATCTCGAAATTTACAGATGATGATTTCCAGGTGAGAGGGTGAGCATTGTGGAGGATACAATGATGCTTCAGTGTGGTTTGGACAGACTGATAGAGTTGGCATATACATACACATGCAGTTCAATGTGGATACATTCCTTTCATTCATTCACAGGATGTGGGCATTGCTTGCTGGGCCAGCGATTATTGACTAACTTAAGGCGATTTAATCCACATTGCTGTGGATTTGGAGTCACATGTCGGCCAGTCCAGTTACGGATGGCAGATTTTCTTCCCTAATGAACATTAGTGAACCAGATGATTTCTTACAACAATTGACAATGGTTTCGTGGTCATCATTAGACTGTTAATGATTTGGAAGTGGGAACTAATTTGGTCTGATTTGATTTGAATTGATACATTATTGTCTCGTGTATTATTATACAGTGAAAACTATTGTTTCTTGTGCGCTATACAGACAAAGCATACCGTACATAGAGAAGGAAAGGAGGTGGCGCAGGATGTAATGTTACACTCGTCGGTAAGGTGCAGAGAAAGATCAACTGAATACGAGGTAGGTCTATTCAAAAGTCTGATGGCAGAGGGAAAGATGCTGTTCTTCAGTCGGTTGGTCGATGACCACAGACTTTTATATCTTTCTTCCTGATGGAAAAAGGTGGAAGAGTGTATGTCGGGAGTGCGTGGGCTCCTTGATTATGCTGGCTGCTTTTCCAAGGCAGCAGGAAGTGTAGACGGAGTCAATGGATGGGAGGTTACTTTGCAACATTGGCTGGGCGTCGTTGACGGCCATTTGTAGTTTCTTGTGGTCTTGGATAGAGCAGAAGCCACACCAAGCTGTGAAACAACCAGAAAAAAATGTTTCCTATGGTGAATTTTGAAAGTTGGTGAGAGTCTGAGCAGATATGTCAAATGTATTTAGCCTCCTCAGAGAGTAGAGGCGTTGTTGTGCTTTCTTAGCTACAGCATGAAAGTGGAGGGACTAGAAAGGTTTTTTGGTTATCTGGACACCGAGAAATTTGAACCTTGCGACCATTTCCGCTTAATCCCCCTTGATATAGTCGATGACTATCTCCTTCAATTATTTGACATTGAGGGAGAGATTATTGCCTTCGCATCAATTCATCAGTATCTCTATCTCTTTCCTATTATCCATCACATCATTGTTTGAGATCCGACCCACTACGGTGGTATCCGACCCACGACGGTGGTATCATCAGTAAATTGAAAGTCGAGTCGGGGGGGAATTTGGTCACACAGCTTATACGAAGCATAGTAAGCGAAGCGGCTGAGGACACCAATGTTGAGGATGATCGTGGAGGAGGTGCTGTTGCCTATCCTTACTGATTGCAATCTGTGAGTTAGAAAGGCTAGGATCCAGTCACAGAAGGAGGAGACGAGCCCCAGACTATGGAGTTTGGAGATGAATATTGTAGGAATGATGGCGTTGAAGACTGAGCTGTAGTCAGTAAATAGGAGTCTGACATATGTGAATTTCTTATGCAGGTGTTCCAATGTTGAGTGCAGCACCAAGGTGATGGCCTCTGCCGTGAACCTGTTCCAGCGATAGGTGAACTGTAATGGATCTGGGTAATCTGGGAGGCTGGAATTGATTTGTGCCATGACTAACTTTCGAAGCTCTTAATAATGATGGATGTCAGAGGCACCGGATGACAGTCATTAAGGCAAGCTGCCTGGCTTTTGTTTGGGAGAGCGATGAGGGTCGTCTTCTTGAAGCAGATTTGGACGTCAGATTGGCGGAAAGAGAGGTTAAATATGCCTGGGAATAATCCGCCAGCTGGTCTGCACAGGATCTGAGTGCTCATCCGGGTATCCCATCCGGACGATTTGCTTTCCGAGGGTAGACTTTCGAGAAAGTTGATCTGACGTATGTGATGGTGAACTCGGACATCAGTTTGGCCGAGACTTCTGGAGTAGGAGGCATGCTCTCGCTGATCTCTTGCTCAATACGGGCATAAAATGTATTGAGCTAATCGGGGAGGGGTGCATTTGTATTGGCGATTCTAAATCCATTATCTCAACATCTGTAGGTAATGCAATGTTGGATGGCGAGTGATGTATCAGACGGAAAGTAGAGATACTTCAGTGTGACTTTAACAGACTGAGTGAGTGAGGAGATGCATGGCAAGTGCAATATAATGTGGATAAATATGAGTTTATCCCTTCAGTAGAAATAAGAAGAAGACATGTTATTATTTGTCAGGGGGTCAATTGAGAGAGGTGGATAATCACCGAGACCATTTCAGACCACAAGGCTGTGCTCCTGCTCCTGGCTTACTGAAATGGGAGAATCCGTCAATGAAAGCCGTGCAATGTTGCCCTGAGGAATTGGATGATCTCCTCCGGGACAGTGTACAGTCGAAGACTGGTCAGTATTTAAAAAATTCTGCGACCTGCCTCAACGATTACGCCACTACGGTAACTGACTTTGTTCCTAAATGTCTGGAAGACTGTGTGCCAAAGAAACAAATCGCGTGTTTCCCAACCGGAACCTATAGGTGAACAGCGATATGCACGGCTTGCTGAAGTCCAGGTCTGAAGCATTCAAGTCAGGCGACCTTGACCTATACAACAAAGTCAAATATGACCGAAGGAGATCGAACAATGATGCCAAAAGCCAGTACAGGACGAACGTAAGTCCGAGGCTTGCAACACGGACTCCCCACGACTATGGCAAGCTCTGCAAGGCGTACAAGATGAAGGCATGTAAAATTGCCATTACCAACGCAACCCTCCCCGATGAGCTCAATGCAATATATGCCACGCTCTCCACCCCAGAAGCCTTGAAACGAACTTGTATGCGAGGTCACCATTGCAGACGTCAGGGCAGCCTTCCCGAAAAAGCAGCCCGCATAATTAAGTACCCCACGCACATCGGGCAGGCTCTCTTCGGGAAAAAGATACAAACATCTGTTGGCACATACCAACTAAATCAAGAATAGCTTCTTTCCTGCTGCCATCAGACTTTTGAATGGACCTACATCGCATAAAGTTAATCTTTCTCTGCACCCTGGCTATGACTGTAACATTACATTCTGCACTCTCTCCTTTCCTTCTCTATGTACGGTATGCTTTGTCTATATAGTGCAGAAAAAACAATACTTTTCACTGAATACAAATGCATGTAACAATAATAATCAAATCAAATCAAATTGTGCATCAATCAATTCAAGTAAACGTTTTGCTACAGCAGGCAGTGCCGAAGACAAAATGTATGCTGGACTTCACAGCAAAAGGATTTTGGTGTAGAAGTCGGGAGGGATGTGTTGCTGCAATTGTATATGACGTTGCTGAGGCCACATCTGAAGTATTCTGTGCAGTTCTGGCCTCCTTATCAGAGGAAGGATATTTGTGCTGTGATAGAGGGCAGAAACGTTCTTCGAAGCTGTTTCCTGGAATGTGGGACTGCCATATATGGAAAGGTTCAATCGGATATGATTACACCCATTGAACCTTAGAAGAATGACAGAGGATCTCGTAGAAACCTATCCAATTCTTGCAGGATTAGATGATGTTGAAAAATAAATATTGTTCTCGATGGTGGAGGTGCTCAGAACGAGAGAGCATTGTGTGAGAATAATGGGTAAACCTGTTAAGAGTGAGTAAAGTAACATTTCTTCACGCAGGGAGTGGTAAATCTTCAGAAATCACTACCACAGAAAGTATTTGAGGTCAATACGTTGTGTGATTTCAAGAAGGAATTAGATAATGCTCTTAGGGCTAGACGGATCAGCAGACATGAGGGAAGGCGAGATTAAGGTGTTGGATTGATGATCAGCCTTGATCACAATGAACAGCTGAACATGCTCGAAAGGCCGAATGGCCAACTCCTGCTTCTATCTTTCTATAAAGGTATTTGTATGTTTTGATTTAACGTTCGCCCCTCCCTTTAATCAATGCATGAAATGTTCGGAATAATCAGCAGATCTTGACTTATATTTGGAGAGAATCTAAGGTTCAGACCTTAGAATCCTTCGTGAGACAACAGAGACTGAATAACATGTCGTGCGTTAGAATTTTTCAATTCAAAGGCCTGGATTTTGTTCTTAAACTCAGGACAGGAAAACGTCCGATTCGAAACGCTAGTTCTGTTTCATTCTCCGCGTGAACACATACATAATTTTGTATTTTTGCTTCATATTTTCAGCATTTGCAGCATTTTGCTTTATTTGCCTTTGCATCTCTCAAAGAGCATATCTGTTAGTCTATATGGCTACCTGCGTCCCCCTCTCTTTCAGAAGTTGCTTTGTATGTGTGGTCCTGCGTGATTACTTATGTTTGTATCCAAGGGCATAGTTACCTGTGCGTGACATTAATGGCATGAGAATGTCACTGACAAGAGCAAACTTTGATGACCATCCTCAACTGAGCTTAATACGGTGCAAAAAGCGTCTTTGAGCTGCGGCACTGAATATAACATCTGGACCACTCGGCGAGAGTGCTTTCCAAGAATTTTACGCAAGAAGATGGAAGAAAGGGACACATTTCCAAATCGGAAAGGGACACATTTCCAAATTGTCTTGGATTACAAAGTACAGATTGTGTCCATCTCATGCAATTACTGCCAACGTCCCTGTACGTTGTGTATTGCACCTCCTCATAACAGCTTCAAACCAAAGATCGCTAAAACCTCTGCAGCTTGTTAGCAATCTTCACAAATTGGCGCAGCTCTGGGCACTGCCGCTTTATAAATCGACCACTTGCGACAATTCTTGAAGATTGTTTCGATGACCATTAGGAAACATAGGAAATTCTGTCTTTCGGCATATCTTGCTGTACAGTTCCCTCCCCCAAAAAACAATGAATAAGGTTAAATAACACTTCTATTCAGGTAACAAAATCCGGGCCACTGTAATAACTTTTCAAACGAACAAGATTTTATTCGGTCGCTGCTGTCTCAATAAGGATTTTGAGGTTTGATCCTTTGAGAAATTATTCTTCAATTTTGCTGTTTATATCTCTTGCAAATGGAGATAAATATGTTTAACTCTTCTCGTAATACCTATTTCCACTACAAAAGCTCATGCGAATTTACTGGGAAAGTGGAAATGCATTAAACGCAAAGCGACGCGTCTTCAGCCAAGACCACAGATACATCTCTGGTCACGAGCCGCTACTTTCGCTCCACCACACCAGGCTAAGTTATGTTTTTGTGGAGAGTTAAATGCGGATCTGTGTCTCTGTGGATTTTGCACGTTTTCCCCGTGTCTCCGTTAGTTTCCTCCGCTTGCTCCAATTCCATACCACACTCCGAACGTGTGTGAGTTACGTTGATTGGCCATACTAAATTGTCCCTTCGTGTCAGCTGGACTTGCAGAGTGACGACGTGGGGTTACAGGGGGAGGGTCTGGGTGGGATTGCTGCCAGTGCCGACTGGACAGGCCAAAATGGCATCCTTTGGGACTGTATGGATTCTTTGATTCTGTAGGCCCGATTCTACCATTGTACGGACGCGAACACTTGGTAAAGTCTGACGTGAGGCCATTAACACGATCCATGCCCGCGTCCACGCAGATGCCCACTTTACCAAGGCCCGAAAATGGCCACAATCCAAATCGCGCCCGAAACAGGCGCAATGGGGTTTAAGTGCATTCGCATGCATTAAAATTGAATTAATGAGCTGTCCGCCCACCTTTACCAGCATTTCTCCGTTTACCATTGTGTTCGCCCATCCAGATTCAGCGTGAAACAGACATGTTCAGCAAAGGAGTGTTTCGGGCGCTTCAGCTTCTGAAGACGTATGTTCAGAGCTTCCAGCGACTCTGTGACTCAGATCGTTGGGTTGGGGGGAAGGGAGGTGGGTCAGATCATTCTCTGGTTGCGGGGGCGAAGGAGGGGAGGAGAGAGGCCCAATCGTCCTCTGGTGAGGGTGAGGGAGGAGGGTCAAATGCATCTCTGGTGGGAGGGGGGGTGGGGGGGGGGGGCTGCTGGGGAGAGAATGGAGGGAGGATGGAGGCCCGATCATTCTCTGGTGGGGTGGGGAGAGGCCAGATCGTTCTCCGGGAGGGTGGAAGGAGGGAGGCCTGATCATTTACTGGAGGGGGGAGGGAGGTGGGAGGCCCGATCATTCTCTCGGGGGCAGGCCCGATCACTATTTGGTGGGGGGGGGGGGGGGGGCGGGGGGAGGCCCAATCATTAGTTGCGGGAGGGGAGGCCAGAAAATTATCTGGTTGGGGGAGGATGATCATCCTCTGGTGGGGGGGATGCCCGATCATTCTCTGGTGGGAGGGAGGCCCAATCGCTCACTGGTGGGGTGGGAGGGAGGCCAGATGGATCTCTGGTGGGGGGGTTGGGGGGTGACAAGTAAGGGAGGGGTCTGCTGCCACTCTGCGGGCAATCGGTAGGGGGAAGGGGGCACAGGGTCATGATCGATCTGGGTAGTGGAGGGGATTGGCTGGATAATGGCGACAGTCGTGTTGTGGGGGGTGGGGTGATCTCTGTGGGGGCCATCGTTCACGCTTTTCACTCCCCCGCTGCTTTATCCGCTTTTTGCAGCCTGGGAGAGATGTGACAGGGGCACATTTTGCAAATTGTTTTCTCACTGTGCATGTGCAGTTCAAAGTTCCGATCGGAGCAGCAGCGTTTTGGAGCGATAAGCCCCGCCCACAGCACAATTCAGACTCATTACTTTTTTTTCAGGCTAAATGCGTATGGGGGCGCCTGAGAACGCCTTTACAGTACAGATCTGAATTGCGCCCAAATTCAGCATGTCGAATCAAAATGTTAAAGTCGGGCCCCTTGGGAAATCTGTTCCGAAGCGCCCCCATACGCACTTAGCCTGACAAAAAAGCTTGAAATGCGATGTGTGCGGGGCTTAGCGTGCCGGAAACGCTGTTGCAAGGATCGGAGCTTTGAATTGTGCATGCGCAGTGAGAAAAATATTAAACATGTGCCCATGTCACATCGCTCCCGGGCCACTTTGTCCACTTTTTGCGGCTCGGGAGTGGGAAGCAGGAGCGATGGTCCCCACAGACATCACCCCATCCCCACAACATAACTGTACCCCTTATCAATCCACCCCCCCAATGGTGACCCCCTGCCAACGCCCCCCCCCAACCTCTCCGTCTCCCCCCACCAGAGAATGATCAGGTCTCCCTCCTCCCCCCCACCAGACAACAATCTGACCTCTCTCTGCCTCCGCCCCGTCCCCGCCCTCCCCCCAACCAGACACCATCGGGCATTCCTCCCTCTCCCCATCCACCAGAAAACGATCTGACATCCCTCCCCGCCTGACCAGAGAATGATCAGAATGATCTGTCCCGCCTCTCTCCACCGCCCCGCCAAGCCCCCCCCCCCCCCCCCCACCCTTCCCAGCACCGATCTGAGTCAGACAGCCGTTGGAAGCTCTGAACTCACCTCTTCAGAAGCTGGAGCTCTCGAAACAGACCTTGGCCGAGCATGTCTATTTCACGCCATATCTGGACTTATGAACTTGATGGTAAAGGGGAAAATGCTGATAAACGTGGGCGGGCAGCCCATTAATTCAATTTAAATGAATGCAAATTCATTTAAATCGCCGTTGCGCCCGTTTCGGGCGCGAATTGGATCGCGGCCATTTTCCGGCCTTGGTAAAGTGGGCATCTGCGCAGACGCAATGGCCTCACACCCGACTTTACCACGTTTTTGCGTCCGAAAATGGGCGCGACGCAATGGTAAAATCGGGCTCCATGAGTCGAATCCTGCTGGCGTAACACTTGGAGATTGATGTAACATCCTGATACTGTGTTGACTAGATTGGCGTCAATGAAGTTGTAGGTGCACACCAACTGCAAAAGAAGTGGATATCCATTCGTGGCAATATTAATCTTTGACACATCAAACAGTAATGCTGTCCACTTTTGCGGCAGTGGCTTATGGTTTGCAATGGCTTGTTAGTCCTTAGTCTGGATGAACTTTGAAAGAATCGTTCACCGACGCTGGCACATTGGCAGAGGAAACGAAAGAAGGTTTCCGCCGAACATGATGAACATCTTGAAATTCCTTTCCCACGAACAAAACGGGCTTTCCCGCAGCAGAATTATAATAGCATTCAAGAAAGCGACCACGACGAACTTTTCAAAAGGAAATATATATGGGCAACAGTGACGTTTTGGCAGCCTCTCCCATATTCCACGAGAAACGTTTTGCAAAGATTTTTGCTTTGCTGTGATGCTGCTCAGGAATACCTGTTCATAAAATGTATTACGTGTTTGTTTTTGTTTAATTTGCATGTAGTTTTGAAATGCGATTTATTTACCTTCGCATTTGCAACCAGAAGTTAAAATCCGCATACTTTATGTACTTCGCTTCAGTGTGAATGTATTCAGTCACCAATACAACACTTAATGTGGATGACACCTGTAGCCGAACGATAAGATGATAGACCTGATCGAAAAATAATTTTTAATTTCGGGGAGTTTTACCCTTGTAAGATCAGAACTCCAGCAGTTTCTCATTTATCCCAGTTAATTCACGGGTTGGTGGTGCTGTTTGCATAGTCTGAATCTGATACCCTTCCGTAATTCTTCTTGAACTGAATTCGCATTACTGAGACTTACTACCACCACACAGATATTTTGGCCGTGTATTGTACATTATAAAACTGCACGCCGCATGCCACAAGTGCCTTTCTTCGGTAACTTCAGAAGACAATTAATAACTAATAATATTTCTGTCGGTGTGCAATCACTTGTATGTTAGACAATGCAAAGATGGCAGAATTACTTCCTGGAAACCTTTGGTGATGCATAGGCTGTGTGCAAAACAATCAAATTTTTTTTCAAATTATGATCAACTTTAATAAGACTAGCTTTCAATTGCAAATTATATTGAGTTAATTAAATTTCCAGTGGATACCACGATGACATTTAACAAATGTTCCCAAACCATTATCCTGAGTCTCTGAATTATTGGTAGAAGTTGGATTCCCACTGCGCCATCAGCTCTCCAACTAGGAAAGTGAACTATGTAATCAATTTAGAAGAAACAATGCAGCAAATTTTGAAAAAAAATAAAGTAATGTGAAACATAGCCAACGTGTATAACGTGTTCAGCAATTATACTGCTCGAACAATCGGTTTTTTTTTCATTACATTGTAACTTTACTGCCGAAGGTGCTGATGATCAGCCATAACAGAAGATTGATGATGGGATATTCGATCAGCAGTTGCTACTGCAGAATTGCTTAGCGAATATTGTCTTGTTTTTGTAATGGCAGGAACATTTATAGTTTTACTGTGTGAGGGTAGTGTCCCTTTAAGAGATGTTTCTTAAAAAATGATTTCATGCTCACAGCCTTAGGTGATGTCATTGTTGGGTGGAGAAAAAAGCTATGGGTAGGTCTGGCTGCAGTCTTCGAAGCAGTCTCAGCAGCAAGCTAGAAAATAAGTTTCTCTCCCAGTTCTGCTTTGAAAATTTTACCAGTTTAATGAAAGAAAGGCTTATAGCCATGCTGCAGTAATCAATCTGTGGTTTGGTGCGTTGCGGAGCTCATGCGACTGCAGGGTGCTCTGAGTTTTCAAGATCATTTGACAGCAGAATTCAACACACTGGATTCTAGTATCATGTGAGCTTTAGCCTGTGCAGTGATAAATCTGTCTGAGGGATTTTGTTTATTGGATTTTGGTTTTGATTGGAACATCATTACATAGATGCATTAAGGGTTAAATACTGGTGTGACTGTTTTGATCTTGTTTCTAATTGATAAACGTTCTTGGCAATTTTCTTGCTATACATTTTGATTAAATAATTAATTAAATTTTGTCTCATAAAAGCTCCCTTGTGGGCTCACTTGAATAATACCTAGAATGAAACATCTCGTGCTTATCCTAGCTATGTTCAAGATGCAAAACGTCTGGCTCAGGAGGGCCTCATAAAACACTTTGGAGTTTCTAACCTGAACCATAATATCTGCATGAGGCGCATCGATTATAGAGGTTTGTTTGCGTATCTGAGACTTACTACCACCATACAGACATTTTGGCGGTGGATTTTACATTATTCTTATGTGAGAAATAAAAGAATGACCAGGGTGAGGTTAGGGCCGGTCAAGGACAGTAGTGGGAACTTGTTTATGGAGTCAGTAGAGATAGGAGGTGATGAATGAATACTTTTCTTCAGTGTTCACCAAGGAGAGGGGCCATGTTTTTGAGGGTGAGAAGGTGTTACAGGCTAATAGGTTGGAGGAAGTAGATGTTCCAATGGAGGATGTACGAGCAGTTTTGAATAAACTGAAGGTCGGTAACTCCCCTGGGCCTGATGAAATATATCCTAGGATACTTTAGGAGGCAAGGGATGAGATTGCAGAGCCTTTGGCTTTGGTCTTTGGGTCCTCACTGTCCACGGGGATGGTGCCAGAGGACTGGAGAGTGGTGAATGTTGTCCCTCTGTTTAAGAAAGGGAATAGAAATGACCCTGGTAATTATAGGCCGGTTCGTCTTACTTCGGTGGTTGGCAAGTTGATGGAAACGGTCCTTAGAGATGGGATTTATGACCAATTAGAAAGATACAGATTAATCCGGGATAGTCAGCACGGATTCGTGAAGGGCAAGTCGTGCCTCACAAATTTGATTGAATTTTTTGAGGAGGTAACTAAGTGTGTTGATGAAGTTAGGGCAGTTGATGTCATATACATGGATTTTAGTAAGGTGTTTGATAAGGTCCCCCATGGTCAGCTTATGATAAAAGTAAGGAGGTGTAGGGGGCCTGTGTTGCTGCTGCTGGATTCCACCTGCCCCCCGTTGTGTACCCCGAGTCAACCCTGCGCCAAATTTACACCAGAGTGGTGGGCCTCTATAAGCTCTGTTGGCATGTTTCTGTGGCAGACAGGAGGGTGATCAAGACTCGTTATGTGACACTATGTGACGCTGCTATTGTGCAAACAGGTGTGACTCTTATCTGAGCTCTGCATGCCCGCTCGCACCTGGGTCCAGAACAGGGTGGGGATAAGGGAGAATAAATACCAATGCAGGACCTTGTGGCATGCAAGGGTGGCATGGGAGTATGTCTCCTTGATTCTGGGGACGTCATTGGAGATGTTGTGAGTCGGTGCCCTGCTTGCCACATGCTGTCTGGAGACAATGCACATCTCTTTAACCTGTGCTTAATGCTCTCTCCACTCACAGTGTCTGTACCTTTAAGACTTGATTAGCTGTAAAGATTCGCATTACAATCATTATTCTGTAAATTGAGTTTGTGTCTTTATTTCCCCTGTTTGTGAACAGAACTCCCTCTCACCTGACGAAGGAGCAGCTCTCCGAAAGCTAGTGGTGTTTGCTCCCAAATAAACCTGTTGGACTTTAACCTGGTTTTGTGAGACTTCTTTCTGCCACATGCTGTCGCCAGTGGATGATTGGAATGCGTTGATTTTCAAAATGTGGTGCACTGAGGGCCCTCCTCCATGAACATCAACATGCATAGTCCCTCTGGTGAAGATCGGGGTATGGTCATCCCTATTGGAGGCTAATCACAGACAATTTAGAAACAGCTGTGGGGGCAGCAACATTTATTGCTGTCAATAACTGGGCCCTCAAACTAAGTGCTCATATATAATAAGTGGAAGTGAAACTTTACAGTGCCTAATTCCTCAATTTAACAGTTGCGGTCCTTTACCCATGCCATTTTGGTGACGTTATAGCTTCTTAACTCTACTGTGTCTCGGTGTCTCCCCAGGATGTACGCCAGAGGAGGAGGAGGGCAGCTGCCTACCTTGCCCTGTGCTCTGCTCTGTGATGCCCTTTGGCAATCGTCCTCTGGAGGGCCTGAACATTGAGGACCCCGTCTGGCTTTCAGATGTCACAAACGTATCCATGTCATCTTGTTCATCACAATGCCCCTGAGATAGTCAGGAAGGTGTCAGGAAGGAGGGAGTCAGAAGCTATAGTCACAGCTGCATCTCTGGGGTGCAATGCCCCGACATGGGCCCCAGACCTTCCTCCTCCTTCGGGGTTCCTGTGGGCCCCTGGGTCACTCAATGGGATGCTGGTGCTTCTGCACTGAACTGCAGAAGCTCCACCATCACCGGGCCCTGCCAGTTCTGGAGGCCCACCTGCGTTCGGCCTCCTGCTCAGTGCTCAGCGATGGCGCTCTGAGTCTGAGGGCACCTGACAAGGGTAGCAGCACCTGCCCTCTGAAACTGGACCATACTCTGCACTCCCTCAGTCATAACCTAATAAGAGTGGGCCACATTCCCAAGGGCTGCTGCCATAGCCCGCTGTGGCTCGGCGCTGTCCCACTGGTCTCCTGCAAGCTTTCGAGCCTCTCAGCCACCAGCTGCAGAATCTCGATAAGCTTGTTGAGGCCCTCAGGTATGGCCCACTCCGACTTAGCTGTGGCCTGCTGTGACTCAGCTGTGGCCCTCTGGGAATCGCCTGTGGACAGCTGTGACATAGCCATCGCTTGGACCCTGCCACTCAAGTGATCATTTCCTACCCCAGGCTTTCCACCGCTGACACCCCACTTTCATTTTGGACCTGGGAACCACATGAGATCAGCAATAGCAGCTGGTCCTGAAAGATTTGGGACTCCTCCCAGCAGCCTCGTCGTTGGCCCAGTGTTGCTGTCAGCCCCTCCTACATTCCTGGTCTCTGCTGCTGCATCTCCAGCAGCTGAGGGAGAACTGTCCGCAGAGGCCCAACATGTTGCCTGGGGTCAGCTGAGTCCTCACTCACTGGCAGGGTTCCACGTGCCAGCGGCCTCCGAATTTCCTTCCTCCATCCGATGTACGTCAGCAGGTGTGTGCTGTGCCCCAGAGAGTGACCCAGATGCCTACCATTAACTTGAAGCACCAGTGTGATCGTCGATGGGATGGGAATACGAAGTGGAAGCTGATACGAGACTTGTGCCAACACAGGAGGTCCCATCATCGCCTTCATCCCAGCTGTCTTCCGAGTTGTCGTGGGGAGGATGGGTGGGAGCAGCAAAGCGTGGGGGGGTGGGGGAGGGGCGTGGGGCGTCACGGTAGCACAGTAGTTAGCACTGCTGCTTCACAGCTCCAGGGACCTGGGTTCGATTCCCGGCTTGGGTCACTGTCTGTGTGGAGTTTGCACATTCTCCTCGTGTTTGCGTGGGTTTCCTCCGGGTGCTCCGGTTTCCTCCCACAATCCAAAGATGTGCGGGTTAGGTTGATTGGCCATGGTAAAATTGCCCCTTAGTGTCCTGAGATGCATAGGTTAGAGGGATTAGTGGGTAAAATATGTATGGATATGGGGGTCGGGCCTGGGTGGGATTGTGGTCGGTGCAGACTCGATGGGCCGAATGGCCTCTTTCTGTACTGTCGGGTTTCTATGATCATACTCACCCTTGCTGCATGGAACAGCTAATTAAGTTTCTTCCTGTACTAGTTTCTGGTTGTCTGTGTCAGTGCCCTCGCACTGACAGCCAATGCCACCGCCTCCCAGGCTGCTCTGCCGTCCCTTTCCAACGTCCCAAGCAATCTGGCCAGCTCTCCGTTTCGTCCAGTTTTGACGCCTGTGCATGTTGTGGCTCCGATCTGAACTGCAGGCTTCCTGGCGAGGTCCCGCCCACTTCACATCGTGGCGAGAAATGACCTAGCAGTTTTTTAAAAACTTCTTAGAATCCATAAAATCCCTACAGGCAGAAGGAGGCCATTCGGCCCACTGAGTCTGCACTGACCACAATCACATCCAGGCCCTATTCCCGTGACCCCACGTATTTACTCTACGAATGCCCTGACACTAGGGTCAGTTTAGCGTGGCCAATCGACCTAACCGGTGAATGGCATTGTAACGATGTCACAAAAATTTAAATGACATCGGGCACACTCTGGGTGCGATGCAGATTGCGCTCGACAAAATGGCCTGGGCGTATCGTGGAAGACTAGGCACATTTCACGTTATTTGGCTTCTGCTAACATTTCCCGCCCCACTATGCTACTTCACCAGTGCAACAGGGTGTAAAACCTTAGGACTGTGGAAGGAAACCAGAGCACCCGGAGGAAAACCACGCAGACACGGGGAGAATGTGCACCCTCCACTCATACACAACCCGAGATCGGAAATGAACCCGGGTCCCTGGCGCTGTGAGGCAGCAGTGCATACCACTTTGCCACCGTGTTGCCCACGATGCCCACTTCTCTACGTCTATAAGGTATTGATTTGGCCTCGGCCAATAAACGGAAATAAAACTCTCCCATTTTCACGCCAGCTTGGCACTTAGAATTTCTTTCGTAAAATTCTGTCTCATGTGTAAATAATGCCGACATTACGTCACGCTGTGGGGGTGGGAGATGGGTGGCAGGAGGTACAGGAAGAGGAACCGGCCATGCTGAATTCACGAATGATATGGTAACGATGTCACAAACATTTTAATTCACATCGGGCACATTGGGTGCGATGCAGATTGCGTTCGACAAAACGGCCTGGGCGTATCGTGGAAGACCACGCACATTTCAAGTAATTTGTCTTCTGCTAAATTTCCCTCCCCGCTATGCTACTTGACCAGTGCAACAGGATGTAAAACACCCGCCATGAAAATGAAACTGATATGTTTGTTTCAAATGGTCTCTTGTAAACTCAACCATTGGTAGGATTCCGGCTGCTCCACACTCTGTGTCAGCCTAACATGCAACTGTATATAAGTATCCATGATCATCGATCCTTCAAGTATATAAGATCATCTTCCATAATTTCAGGATTGCATCAAAGTTCAAAAATCTTCTTAACCGTCTCACGACGAAGTTCAAACCGTCCATCAGTCTTGATTTTTAAGCACCTCTTATGCTTCACTGGCCATTCATTTTCCCTGTTCAAATATTTTGTTGCACAACACATTCTGGAATTTTTTGATATTGCAGTTAATCTAATTTTAACGGAAGATTTATTGTTGTTGCATTTATTTCATCCAGATTATCATTGATGCGACACATTTGAAATTGTTCATATCAATTCCAGCTTTTCACTGGCAAATTGATCTTTTGTGCATGGAAGTTGCTTCTCGACACTGAGCACATTTTTGTTCAATTGCTCATTATTGGCAATAAGCTTCTCGATTTCATCTGCATTAATTTTTGTGTGTTTGGTTGTCTCAACGTGACCAATCGTCTGCTGGAAACATTTGTCCCTACGTTACTATCTCCACTGGCGAAAACAGTACTCACAGTAAATGGTACATTTCATTTGGTGACCTCGGACTAACTCCCACGAAACAATTTTGTTTGTTAAGCAATTGCATAAAATGAGTGAGCACAGAGGAACAGGTTTATGGATTTCATAAATATCTCATATTCAAACCTTTATTTCATCAAAATATCAGAAAGGAATTGTATCATCAGCACAAAGAATGCGATCACACATATGGATTAGATCTCAAGCGATGCTGAGACAGAATACAGGAAAGAGAGAGAGAATTTGACAGATTCGTGGGATGACAATAAAATCTTCCTCAAAGTGAAGGAAATAATCATTTACCTCAGGAAGACATGTCTCTGCCTCCATCAACACGGATGAAGTGGAAATGATCGAGAGCTTCAAGTTTCTATATGTCCAGATCACCAGCAACCTGTCCTGGTGCTTCCACGCCGATGCTATAGATAAGAAAGCCCAACATCCTCCCTACATTCTCAGAAGGTGAACGAAATGTGGCATGTCCACTATGACATGATTGAGTTTTTTGAATGGCGAACCAAGAAGGTAGATGTGGGCAATGCAATTGATGTTGTCTACATGGACTTTCGCAAGGCCTTTGACAAGGTACCGCATGGTCGGTTGTTGCATAAGGTTAACTCTCACGTGATCCAACGAGGGGTATCCAAATGGATACAAAATTGGTATTTTTGACAGGTGGTTGTAGAGGTTTGGTTTTCAAACTGGAGGCCTGTGACCAGCGGTGTGCCTCAGGGATCAGTGCTGGGTCCGCTGTTATTTGTCATTTATATTAGTGATTTGGATCAGAATATAGGAGATTAGTAAATTTGCAGATGACACCAAGATTGGTGGCATAGTGGACAGTGAAGAAAGTTATCTCCGATTGCAACGGGATCTTGAACAATTGGGCTTGTGTGCTGACGAATGGCAGATGGAATTTAATTTAGATAAAGCGAGGTGATGTATTTTGGTAGATTGAACCAGCGCAGGACTTACTCAGTGCTAGGGAGAGTGACAGAACAAAGAGATATAGGGGTACATGTTCATAGCTCCTTGAAAGTGAAGTCACAGGTGGACAGAGTGGTGAAGAAAGCATTCAGCATGCTTTGTTTCATTGGTCAGGACATTGAATACAGGAGTTGGGACGTCTTGTTGAAGTTGTACAAGACATTGGTAAGGCCACACTTGGAATACTGTGTACAGTTCTGGTCACCTCTTACAGAAAGGATATTATTAAACTCGAAAGAGTGCAGAATAGATTTACTAGGATGCTACCGGGACTTGATGGTTTGAGTTATAAGGAGAGGCTGGACAGACTGAGTCTTTTTTCCGTGAAGCACAGAAGGCTGAGGGGTGATATTATGAAGGTCTATAAAATATTGAGGGGCACACATCAGCTAGATAGTCAATATCTTTTCCCAGAGATAGGGGAGTCTAAAACTAGCGGGCATAGGTTTAAGGCGAGAGGGGAGAGATACAAAAGTATCAAGAGGGGCAATGTTTTCACAAAGAGGGTGGTGAATGTCTGGAACAAGCTGCCAGAGTTAGTTGTAGAGGCGGGTTACAATTTTGACTTTAGAAAAGCATTTAGACAGTTACATGGGTAAGATGGGTATAGAGGGATACGGGCCAAATGCAGGCAATTGGGATGAGTTGAGGGATTTTTAAAAAAGGGCAGCATGTACACGTTGGGCAGAAGGGCCTCCTTCCATGCTGTCAACCTCTATGACTCTATGACTCGATGACACTCACCAAGCTTTAGAGGTGCACCACAGAAAGCATTTTTTTCTGGCTGTACCACAGCTTGGCATGGCTACTTCTCTGTCAAAGACCGCAAGAAAGTACGAAGTATCATGAACGACACCCCATCCATCAAGCAAACAAGCCTCCCAACCATTGACTCTGTCGAGACTGAGCACTTCCTCGGAAAAGCAGTCAGCATAATCAAGGACCCTGTGAAACTCAGACATACCTTATTCCGTTGGGAAGAAGATACAGAAGTCTGAGGTCATGTACCAATCAATAATAATTACTTCCCTTTTGCCATCAGCCATTTGAATGGACCTACCTCGTAGTAAGTTAATCCTTCTCTACAATCTAGCTATGGCTGAAACACGACATTCTGCACTCTTCCTTTTATTCTGCATGTACTGTATGCTTTGCCTGTATAGCATGCAAGAAACAATACTTTTCACTGCATACTAATACACGTGACATTAATAAATTTTTAAAAACATGATTGTTGACTGATCTGCATTTTCCTTCGCATAGTTGGTCAGCTGTTTTTGACAACCCCGCTATTTATATTTAGGTAAGTATACCATTTTGGATACTGTGGCGGGGTGGGGGATGACCCTCCAGGGGTAAGCCACGGTGACCAGTTCACTGGCACGGAATCGGGCCCTGTGGCTCAGAAGGGACAGAGGGGAACGAGGAGAGCAATAGTAGTGGGGGATGAAATGGTTAGAGGCACAGAGAGGCGGTTCTGTGGGCGTGACCGAGACTCCAGGATGGTAGTCTGCCTCCCTGATGCCGGGGTCCTGGATGTCACTGAGCGGGTAGGAAGCATCCTAAAGAAGGCGGGTAACCAGACAGACGTCATTGTCCACATTGGTGCAAATGACGTAGGCAGAAAGAGCAGGGAGGTCCTGCGAGAGCAATTCAGGGAGTTGGGTATTCGGCTAAAAAGCAGGGCCTCTAGGGTAGCGATCTCTGGACTACTCCCAGTGTCACAAGTCAGTGAGGCTAAGAACAGGGAGATTGCACAGCTGAACGCGTGGCTAAGGGACTGGTGCAGGAGGGAGGGTTTCGAATTCGTGGACCACTGGGAAGTCTTCAAGAGAGGATGGCACCCGTACAAGAAGGACAGGTTGCACGTAAACTGGAGGGGTACGAATATCCTAGCTGGGAGTTTTGCGAGTGTGGTTCGGATGGGATTAAACTAATGTGGCAGGGGGGTGGGGATCAGACCAATAGGTCAATAAGCATAGAGGCTGGGGACGAGGTTGGGGCCAAGACAAGGCTATCTTAGAGGAAGGGCATTCTGGGGGATGATGACCTGAGTGGGCCTGGAAGTCTGGAATGCATATGCTTCAATGCAAGGAGCGTCACGGGCAAGACAGAAGGGCTTAGAGTCTTAATGCTTGCGCAGAACTTGGATGTGGTTGCAGTGACGGAGACTTGGTTAAAAGGACAGGACTGGCAGCTGCATATTCCGGGGTATAAGTGTTTTAGATGAGACGGAGGAGGGGCGAGGAGAGATGGGGGAGTAGCAATGCTCGTTCGGGATCATATTACAGCGGTACAGAGGGTGGACAATATGGAAGGGTCAGGTAACGGGTCACTGTGGGTGGAGCTCAGAAACAGGAAGGGCGCAGTCACTATGCTGGGGGTATACCACAGGCCTCCCAACAGCCCACGGGAAGATGAGGAACGGATATGTAAGGAGATTCTGGACAGGTGCAGAAAAAATAGGGTTGTTGTAGTGGGAGATTTTAATTTCCCTCAAATAGACTGGAAATCGCTTAGGGCTGGGGGCCTGGATGGGGAAGCATTTATAAATTGTGTACAGGACAGTTCTTTGGAACAATATGTTGACAGTCCAACTAGAGAGGGGGCTATACTGGACCTAGTACTGGGGAATGAGTCCGCTCAGGTCATCAAAGTTGCAGTAGGGGAACATGTGGCAAATAGTGACCACAATTCTGTAAACTTTAGGATAGTAATGGGAAAAGATGAGTGGTGTCCTACAGGTACTGAATTGGGGAAGGCGAACTACAGCCGGATTAGGCAGGATTTGGTGGCTGTTGATTGGGAGAGGCTGTTCGAGGGTAAATCCACATCTGGCATGTGGGAGTCTTTTAAGGAGCAGTTGATAGGACTGCAGGACAGGCATGTGCCTGTAAAGAGGAAGGATAGCAAAGGTAGGATTTGGGAGCCGTGGATAACCAGTGAAATTGGGCGTCTAATCAAAAAGAAAAAAGAGGCATACATGAGGTCCAGGCAGCTAAAAACAGATGGAGCACAGGAGGAATACAGAGAAAGTCGAAAATAACTCAAACAGGGATTTAGAAGGGCAAAAAGGGATCACGAAATGTCCTTGGCAGACAGGATTAAGGAGAATCCTAAGGCATTTTATACAAACGTTAGGAACAAGAGGGTTGTTAGGGAAAAAATCGGACCTCTCAGGGACACAGGAGGGGAATTGTGCTTAGAACCAAAGGAAGTAGGTGAGATCCTAAACGAATACTTTGCATCAGTATTCACAAAGCAGAGGGGCATGTTGACTGGTATTGTCTCAGAGAGATGTGTTGACCCGTTAGAAAAAATCTCACTTACAAGGGAGGAAGTGTTTTGTTTTTTAGGAAACATTAAGGCAGACAAATCCCCAGGGCTGGATGGCTTCTATCCTAGACTCCTCAGGGAGGCGAGAGATGCAATTGCTGGGCCTCGAACAGAAATCTTTGTCTCTTCACTGGACACAGGTGAGGTGCCAGAGGATTGGAGGATAACAAATGTGGTCCCGTTATTTAAGAAGGGTAGGAAGGATAACCCGGATAATTATAGGCTGGTGAGCTTGACGTCTGTGATAGGGAAGTTGTTGGAGAAGATTCTTAGAAATAGGATATATGAGCATTTAGAACTGAACAATCTCATTAGCGAGAGACAGCATGGTTTTGTACGAGGGAGGTCATGCCTCACAAATTTGGTTGAGTTATTTGAGGAGGTGACAAGAACGATTGACGAGGGAAGGGCCGTGGATGTCGTCTATGTGGATTTCAGTAAAGCGTTTGACAAGGTCCCGCATGGCAGGCTGGTGCAAAAGGTTAAATCTCAGGGGATAAAAGGTGAGCTAGCTCGATGGGTGGAGAACTGGCTTAGCCATAGAAGACAGAGGGTAGCAGTGGAGGGGTCTTTTTCCGGTTGGAGGTCTGTGACTAGTCGTGTTCCGCAGGGCTCTGTACTAGAACCTCTGCTCTTTGTGATCTATATAAATGATTTGGAGGAAGATGTAACTGGTGTGATCAGTAAGTTTGCGGACAATACGAAGATTGCTGAAGTTGCAGATAGTGATGAACATTCTCAAAGAATACAGCAGGCTATTGATAGGCTGGAACATTGGGTGGAGAAATGGCAGATGGAATTTAATCCAAATAAATGCAAAGTGATGCATTTCGGTAGATTTAATGTAAGGAGGGGCTATACAATAAATGGCAGAACCATCAAGAATATAGACACACAGAGGGACCTGGGTGTACAAGTCCACAGCTCCTTAAAGGTGGCAGCACAGGTGGAGAGGGCGGTGAAGAAGGCATATGGCATGCTTGCATTTATTGGACAGGGCATAGAATATAAAAGTTGGCATATGATGTTGCAGCGGTATGGAACGATGGTTCGGCCACATTTGGAATACTGCATCCAGTTCTGGTCGCCACACTACCAGAAGGACGTGGAGGCTTTGAAGAGAGTACAGAAAAGGTTTACCAGGATGTTGGCTGGTATGGAGGATCTTAGCTATGAGGAGAGATTGGGTAAACTGGGGTTGTTCTCCCTGGAAAGACGGAGGATGAGGGGCGACCTAATAGAGGTGTATAAAATTATGAAGGGCATAGATAGGGTGAACAGTGGGAAGCTTTTTCCCAGGTCGGAGGTGACGAACACAAGGGGTCACGGGTTCAAAGTGAAGGGGGCAAGATTCAACACAGAGGTCAGGGGACGTATTTTACAGAGAGGGTGGTGGGGGCCTGGAATGCACTGCCAAGCAAGGTGATTGAGGTGGACACGCTGGGATCGTTTAAGACTTATCTAGATAGCCACATGAACAGACTGGGAATAGAGTGATACAAAAGAATGTTCTCGTGGGCACATGAGCGGCACAGGCTTGGAGGGCCGAAGGGCCTGTTCCTGTGCTGTATTGTTCTTTGTTCTTTGCAATTTCAAAAATTCAGGAACAGGTTACAATTCTGTCAACTTGTCTTGCTCCTGTCTCCCTACCTGTTCACTTTCTTTATTCTCATCATTGTCCTGTCACGGGGTTTCATTCTCCACCTTCACTCGTTTTACATGGCTGATGGAGACCTTTGTTTGCTGCTTCTCAGATGAATAAACATCAACTTATCTTTCTCAACCTGTGCGAATTTGAGAGGATTATATAAACACAGATAATGCTGAATTGGAGCAGTATTCATAGTATTTACTTGCTTATTCCCACATTTTTCTCCATGTGATTTTAATAACTCCGGAAGGTACCTCAACAATTTGCTCCAGTTACTGAAATCTAGCCATGTCAGCTACGACTCTCTTACAGATGCACCATAGAAATCACTCTTTCTGGTTGTATCACAACTTGCTATGGCTCCTGCTCTGCCCAAGACTGCAAGGAACTACAGAAGGTCGTGAATGTCGCCCAATCCATCACGCAAACCTGCCTCCCATCTATTGACTCTCTCTACACTTGCCGCTGCCTTGGCAAAGCCAGCATAATTGAGGACCCCACGCACCCAGGACATTCTATCTTCCATCTTCTTCCATCAGGAAAAAGATGCAAAAGTCTGAGGTCACGTACCAACCGACTGAACAACAGCTTCTTCCCTGCTGCTATCAGACTTTTGAATGAACTTACCTTGCATTTTATTACATCAGTTGATCTTTCTCTATACCCTCGCTATGACTGTAACCCTATATTCTGCACTCTCTCGTTTCCTTCTCTATGAACGGTATGCTGTGTCTGTACAGCGCACAAGAAACAATACTTTTCACTGTATGTTAATACATGTGACAATAATAAATCTCATCAATTCAAATCAAATCTACCTGCTCATCCAATTTAATTGGAGGAATTTCATATTCATAATATATTTACTTGTTTTTTCTATCCCAGTTGTAACAAGCAACACATGCTGCTTCTGCTTTCCTTCATTACAAAATGCCACTTGATCATATTCACATGACATACTCTGTGATGGTTCTTTTTTCTGGCATTATTTTCAAATAATTCCTCTCACTCAATTTTCTTTTCATTTGATTAGAGCCACTAAACATTGTTTTTAAGAGTTTCCCTATCCGCGCTAACAAAACTTATTCTTTCCCTCCACTAGCAACGCTATGATTTTTTTGATCTCGTATCTGCTTAGAAGTTGATCGCTTGCTGTGCCACTTTTAAATGGCGCCTGGCCAACATAACAAGTATAGCTAATCTCTCCCTAATGTTTGACACATAGTCTAATAACGCAGTCTCAGAACGCTGACTCACCAATGTATGCTTGATAAAGTTAAGTGGTTCTCATTAAATCATGACCAACAAACTATTCAAATGTAATAATTACATCCCTAATTGCAAAATTTACAAATGGAATTCTTTATCCCAACTTCTGGGTAATCCTTTCGATACACCCTCAACATTGACCTTAATGTCCAATGCCACCCTTCTAACGTTCCCCGTGATTATGGAATTGTTTTACCCCAAAGCTATTCATACTTCACTGAACAGCTTTGACATAAAATTTGACCAATGATTTGATTGTTTTTCTTTTGTCTGCAGTCCCTAACTGGTCAAAAGCAGTAACTCTCCTCAGCAACAATATTTGCTGTGTTATCGTTTAATGGAGTGGCCGCTGGAAATTAGTAGACATACCGATCATAGTCAACATACACGGTCTCGGAAGGAGTCCCACACAATCAATTGGGACACCCGTAAAATGTTCCTCAAATGTTGAAATGTCTATTGAATGTGCGTCTTTGATTACTGCTTGAGGTTTTCTTATTACCTGACATGGGTATGGCAAAATGTTATTACATCATCATGTAATCCAGTCCAAGAAAAACGTTTCTGTACAGTTGCTTAAGTTTTTCTTACTCCTACATGACCTCCGACTGGAACCTCGTACTCCATCTGCAACACCTCCTTTATATAACCCACCACTAATACATTTTGATGAACGTCTGCACATTTTTCGTCTACTTGAACGTGTAAAGTTCTCCCGTTCCTCATCAAGATGTCATTTTTAATGTAATACTGTGGTATACACGCAGATTTTCCTTCTGGGTATCCTTTCTGTTACAACTACTTTACATCTGCATCCTTCCGTTGTCATTCGACCAATTCTGCTGGCCTAAATATATTTGTTTCATTCTCCCATTGTTGTTGTTTCTTCTCAGTCACTTGGTCAACAATGGTTTATGATAACTGAACCTCAATCTCCTTATTTTTACTCTTTGATTTCTCCTCCTGGCTCAAGCTGTGGCTTTTTGATCTTGTTACTGCACCGACAGCAAAAATGCCATGATGGCTTCTTGCAACAGCTCATTTTGCACTGGCGTTTCAAACGCAGTATCCATCACTCCCACCTGTGATCCAGCCATGTCTTTAAACAGGATAAACTGTATTCCAGAAAAGATTAATTTCTTTATTACTCCTACGACCACTTTATTTATTTGACTGCACTCTCCAACCTTGGACATATAATGGAACACCCTTCACCATGAATTTCACATTTTACCACCTTTTCTGGCAATACCCCTTCTGAACTATATAGGTCTCACTATCGAAGATAGACTTTCTTGTGTATCCTGAAAACTTTAACGTCTTCACCTAGTCCTCCTTGTACACGAGTAAACCTGATCCAGACAAGGAAACTATTGAAAGAGATCGGACAATCACTGGACAGCAAATATGATGTGCACAAATTTATCCTTAACCATTATTTCCTTTGACTCTGAACCAAACACCACTGGCTATTTTGCCAAGTCTATCTTCCTGCTGCTTTTAATAAGCCACCAACACTGTGACATCGTTTTTCCCACTTTATCACAATGAAAACATCTGAGGCTTTTTTATCTCTACCCCGCCTTCGCATATTCCCTATTTGAACTGAGGTAAATTCTCATTCCTGTCTCCAAAGAATTACACTTTGCCGTTGAGACCTGATGATTTCTCTTTCCCCAGTTTCTATCACTCACATATTGAAATAGATTTTGAAACACAAATCATGTTTAACCATCTAACAGATAATCATTTGGTATTTCTGGTGCCAGTCTCGCAGTTTTTACCCTCTGTTCTTCCACATGAGTTATCACTACGTCGGGAAGTGATTTTTTGAACTCATCCAAGATATCCGTTTCCCTATGAGTGTCATACTTCTGTGTTACCTTCAGTTTTCCTACCCACCTGAAAATGTTACTTTGTTTGATTTTTTTTCTATTGCTACGTATGTTTGACCTTGTCTCTTGCTCAGATTTCTAAAATTCTATCTGTAAGCCTCTGGCACAAGTCCATAGGCGCTTATGATGGCTTGTTTAACCACATCATTATCCGAAACTATCTCCTCCAATAGCAAGCAAAACAGCTCAAATTTTTAAACATACCCGACACAAGAAACATGAGATGAATGCAATTCTTCACTACACAGTAGCAGTTTACTTGTCCAAAGTATGGAGAGATCAACTGAACTCAAGCAATGACGTGACAGTGACTGCATTGGATATTAATTTTAAACTTGTCAGTGTTTTGCATCAAGGAGTCCTAACATCTTTGAAGGCAATATGAATCGGGTAACATTCCACAGGTTACTGTTTGTAGCTAATGAGCTCCAGTCAATTTGTAGGTGTTGCTTAGTGCAGGGGCGTAGGCCCAAAAACCTTTAGCTGCTCCATCCATGACATTTCCTCCTCCCTAAGGTCAAAATTGTTAATATTTCAGATGGTTGCATGATGCCGAGTGCCAGTCCACCATTTTTAGATACGGGAATGCTTCGTTTGCATACGCAGGAAGTGCAGGAAAATGTTCAGCATATAACATGAACCTGCTAACATAAGCTGCAATTGAGGCGACTGAAGACTGCTCTCCAAGTTTCCATTAAAAGCAATACAAAAATTAACATCGCAAGTAGCAGCATTGTGAAACATTTATAAGAATCAACTGAAAGTGTCATCTACGCCCATGAAATCTAGCAGCTTGAAAGACATATGCATGGTATATGTTCGTGCAAGTTCTATTCCATGTCACGCACTATTTTGACTTGGAATGAAATTATTTTCACTGTTATCAGGTCAAGATTCTATACCTCCCTCCGTAAAATCATTGTGGGTCAATGTGCATCACATGGATTTCAGCCGCTGAAGACGTTTCCTTACTATCACCAATCGGGATAGGTAATTCACCCTTGCCCCCACAGAGATACAAAGATAAATTCATCGTACAAATATAAACACTACAGCACTCTCCTCCTCTTACCGGCCTTCTAAACCAAGGGCCTGAGCACTTTCATGCGGAAACATATTCCACAATAGGGTACTATTTAAATAATCGTAGAATCCGAGAATCCTACATTGCATTCCCGCAACCCGATTATTTACCTTGCTAGCCCCTCCCCCTCCCCCCATCCCGCCGACAGTAAGGGGCAACCTCGCATGGCCAATCAACGTACCGCCCATATCTTTGGAGAGTGGGAGGAAACCCGAGCACCGGAGGAAACCCACGCAGCCATAGGGAGAATGAATCGACTCTGCACAGGCAGTGACCCCAGGCCGAATTGAACCCCAGCCCCAGTGCTAACCACTGTGCCACCGTGCTCTTCGTTGTATAAACCTGGAATGATATTAGGTATACAGAAGAACACTTAAATTTACCAAGAAACTGTCAAGTTGTTTCATTAACAAAGTGGTTTTATTTAGCGACCGGGATCTTATTTAATCCCACTTTATCCTTTCTGTGATTGTCGAGCACAGCAGTCCGGTTGATTTTCATCTCCCACTAGATAAGCCACCTTCTACATGGTGTTATTCAAGACAGAAAAGATCAATAACTTTCACCTTCACGAACGCAATTAACTATGAGAAAAATAATGCTGAAAATTGGCATACTTTTCGCAGTCAGCCTTTCCAAATAGAGGACCTGAACAAGACACACTCGGAGTTTCAAAGCGTAAATATCCAGAAAAGAACAACAGAGCGGTGAATCTGATTGGCTGTCGGCACGAAATTTGCATCTTCGACGCAGACATCCTTTCAGAATCCAGCAGAGAGCAAGCAGAGCAGTGAATCTGATTGGCTGTTGGCTCAAAATTTGCATCCTTTAAAAGACAGCGGGAAATTGAGGAACATATATGTAAGCAGATTCCAGAAAACTCCAAGAAAGGTAGGGTGGTAGGGGACTTTAACCTCCCAAAATTGATTGGGACAGCCATATCATTAGCGGCTTCGATGGAGAGAAATTTTTTGTGTGTATTCAGGAGGAATTTCTCCTTCAGTATGTGGATGGCCCGACAAGAGGTGGAGATTGGGGGCCAAACGTAACCTCCCCTGAGGAATAAAGAAAGTCAGGTGACAGAAGTGTTAGTGCGGGATCACTTTGGGACCAATGACCATCATTCCATTAGTTTTAAAATAGTTAAGAAGAATGGTAGGTCTGGTCCAAAAAATAAAATTCTAAATTGCGGCAAGTCCAATTTTGATATTATCAGACAGAAATTTTCAGAAGTTGATTGGGGATCTGTTGGCACGCAAAGGGACGTCCGGTAAGTGGGAGACCTTCAAAATTGTGTTAGCCAGGCTTCAGGGTAAGCACATTCCTTTTCGAGTGACGGGCATGGCTGGTAGAATTAGGGAACTCTGGATGACACTGGATATTGAAGCCCTGGTCAAAAAGAAGAAGGAGACATGTAACATGCATAGGTAATTGGGTCAGGTGGATCCCTGGAAGAGTATAGAGGGTGTCGACATAGAGTTAAGAGAGAATCAGGAGGACAAAAAGGGGACACGGCCTTGCGTTGGCAAATAAGGCAAAGAAGAATCAAAACATACTCCTCGTGTCTGCGTGGGTTTCCTCCGGGTGCTCCGGTTTCCTCCCACAGTCCAAAGATGTGCGGGTTAGGTTGATTGGCCAGGTTAAAAATTGCCCCTTCGAGTCCTGGGATGTGTAGGTTAGAGGGATTAGCGGGTAAATATGTGGGGGTAGGGCCTGGGTGGGATTGTGGTCGGTGCAGACTCGATGGGCCGAATGGCCTCCTTCTGCACTGTAGGGTTTCTATGGTTCTAAGGTTCTAAGAGCTTCTACAAATATATAAAGGGCAAAAGAGTAACTAGGGAAAGAATAGCGCCTCTTAAGGATCTTCAAGACCATCTATGTGTGGATCCACAAGAGATGGTGAGATCATTAAGAACTATTTCTCATCAGTATTTACTGTTAGAGAACTTGGGGAAATAAATAGTGATGCCTCGAGGAGCCAACATATTACAGAGAAGGAGGTGTTGGAAGTGTTAAAGCGCATCAAGGTAGGTAAACCCAAGGACCTGGTGAAGTGTACCCCAGGAAGTTGTGCGAGGCTAGGGACTAATTTGCAGGTCTCCTAGAAAACACATTTGAATTATCAGCAGTCCCAGGTGAGATGCCTGAAGATTGGAGGATGGCAAATATAGTGCCCTTGTTTCCGAAGGGATGTATTCAAAAGTCTGGGAACTGCAGACCGGTGAGACTAATGCCTGTATTGGTAAAGTTGTTAGAAGGTATTTTGAGAGACATGATCAACAGGTATTTAGAGAGGCAAAGATTGACTTGGGACAGCCAGCTTGGCTTTGTCAGTGGAAGGTCATGTCTCATGAATTTGATTGAGTTTCTGAAGGGGTAACCAAGAAGGTAGATGTGGGCAGTGCAGTGGATGTTGTCTACTTGGACTTTAGCAAGGCCTTTGATATGGTACCACGTGGTAGGTTGTTGCATGAGGTTAAATCTTACAGGATCCAGGTGAGGTTGCCAGATGGATACTAAATTGGTTGACGACAGAACACAGACTTTGCTAATAGACGCTTGTTTGTTCAAACTGGAAACCTATGATCAGCGTTGTGCCTCAGCAATCTGTGCCTGGTCCACAGTAATTTTTCATCATTTTCCCGACAGAAGAAGTTGCAAGAGAGTATGTCCGGGGTGCGTGGGCTCCTTAATTATGCTGTCGGATTTTCTGTAGCAACGGAAAGTGTAGCCAGAGTCAATGGATGGGAGACTGGTTTGCGTGATGGACTGGGTTCCGTTCACACCCATTATATTTTCTTGCGGTCTTGCTCAGAGCAGGAGCCGTAGCAAGCTGTGATACATCCGGAAAGCACATTTTCTATCGTGCATCTGTAAAAATTGGCGAGAATCGTAGGTATGCAAGGAATGAACAGGTTAACTCCAAAAGTTGTGTATTCCCATTTTGCGCGAGAGTACAAATGGAACGTGGCCAACCATGTCCAACAAGGGAAATTAGAGGTTGTTTTATATTCAAATAACAAACTTTAAAATTCGCAAGAGAAACAAATAGACTTGTGCATTGGGAGCAGTTTAAACTTTCAGCAAAGGCGGACCAAGGAATTGATGAAGAGGAAGAAATTATAACGTGAAAGCAAGCTAATGGGGAACATATAACCTGACTGTAAACGTTTTTTAATGTATGCAAAAAAAAAAGAGATGAACAAAAACGAATGTAGGCCCTTTGCATTCAGCTGGGGGGAATTTCATAAGGTGGAACAATAAATTGGCTGAGGAAATAAATATGTACTTTGCTTCTGTTTGCACAAAGGAAGACAGAAATAATGTATCGGAAGTTCTTCGCAACACAAATTTTAGTGAGAAGCCGGAGAAAATCAGTATTAATAGAGAAATGGTTTTGTGGAAATTTATGGGACTGAAGGCGGAAAAATCTCCAGCGCTGGATACTCGTCAGCTCAGAATACTTAAGGAAGTGGGACTTTAAATAGAAATCCATTTTAGTCGTTTTACAAAATTCTTTGGACTCTGGCATGGTTCCTACAGGTCGGAGGCGAGAGAATGTTTAACCAATCTATTCAAGAAGAGAGTTAGAGAAAAAAACAGGGAATTATAGATAAGTGAGGATAACGTTGGTAGTAGGGAAGTTACTAGAATTCATTATCAGGGATTTCATAGCACAGCATTTGGAAAACAGTGATGTTGTCAAGCAAGCACGGTGGCACTGTGGTTAGCACTGCTGCCTCACAGCGCCAGGGATCGGAGTTCGATTCCGGCCTAGGGCACTGCCTGTGTGGATTCTCCCTGTGTGTGTTTCCTCTGGGTGTTCTGCTTTTCTGCCACAGTCCAAAGGTGTGCAGGTTACGTGAATTGGCCAAGCTAAATTCTCCCTCAGTGTCCAGGAGCCAGCGTGCGGCGACTCGGGGATTTTCACAGTAACTTTATTGCAGTGTGAATGTAAGCCTACTTTTGACAAATAAATCAACCTTACTTGAATCGATGAAAGGAAATCATGCTTGACAAATCTACTGGAATTCTTCAAAGATGGCACGAGTAGAATTGAAGAAGGTGAACACGTGGGAGTGGCTTATTTACATTTTCACAGATCTTGTGACAAGGTCACAAATAGCAGACTACAATATAAAGTTGAGATGCTTAGGATTGCGGGTAGTGTCTTGACATGGAGGGAAAGCTGTTTGGCAGGAAGAAATCAAAGTTTGGAATAAATGGGTCTCTTATCAGTTGGCAGGCAGTGACTGGTAGGGCAGTGCAGCGATCAATGCTAGGACCTCAACTGTACACATTGCGTATGAATGATCTGGATTTGGGAACTAAATGCAATATCTCGAAATTTACAGATGATGATTTCCAGGTGAGAGGGTGAGCATTGTGGAGGATACAATGATGCTTCAGTGTGGTTTGGACAGACTGATAGAGTTGGCATATACATACACATGCAGTTCAATGTGGATACATTCCTTTCATTCATTCACAGGATGTGGGCATTGCTTGCTGGGCCAGCGATTATTGACAAACTTAAGGCGATTTAATCCACATTGCTGTGGATTTGGAGTCACATGTCGGCCAGTCCAGTTACGGATGGCAGATTTTCTTCCCTAATGAACATTAGTGAACCAGATGATTTCTTACAACAATTGACAATGGTTTCGTGGTCATCATTAGACTGTTAATGATTTGGAAGTGGGAACTAATTTGGTCTGATTTGATTTGAATTGATACATTATTGTCTCATGTATTATTATACAGTGAAAACTATTGTTTCTTGTGCGCTATACAGACAAAGCATACCGTACATAGAGAAGGAAAGGAGGTGGCGCAGGATGTAATGTTACACTCGTCGGTAAGGTGCAGAGAAAGATCAACTGAATACGAGGTAGGTCTATTCAAAAGTCTGATGGCAGAGGGAAAGATGCTGTTCTTCAGTCGGTTGGTCGATGACCACAGACTTTTATATCTTTCTTCCTGATGGAAAAAGGTGGAAGAGTGTATGTCGGGAGTGCGTGGGCTCCTTGATTATGCTGGCTGCTTTTCCAAGGCAGCAGGAAGTGTAGACGGAGTCAATGGATGGGAGGTTACTTTGCAACATTGGCTGGGCGTCGTTGACGGCCATTTGTAGTTTCTTGTGGTCTTGGATAGAGCAGAAGCCACACCAAGCTGTGAAACAACCAGAAAAAAATGTTTCCTATGGTGAATTTTGAAAGTTGGTGAGAGTCTGAGCAGATATGTCAAATGTATTTAGCCTCCTCAGAGAGTAGAGGCGTTGTTGTGCTTTCTTAGCTACAGCATGAAAGTGGAGGGACTAGAAAGGTTTTTTGGTTATCTGGACACCGAGAAATTTGAACCTTGCGACCATTTCCGCTTAATCCCCCTTGATATAGTCGATGACTATCTCCTTCAATTATTTGACATTGAGGGAGAGATTATTGCCTTCGCATCAATTCATCAGTATCTCTATCTCTTTCCTATTATCCATCACATCATTGTTTGAGATCCGACCCACTACGGTGGTATCCGACCCACGACGGTGGTATCATCAGTAAATTGAAAGTCGAGTCGGGGGGGAATTTGGTCACACAGCTTATACGAAGCATAGTAAGCGAAGCGGCTGAGGACACCAATGTTGAGGATGATCGTGGAGGAGGTGCTGTTGCCTATCCTTACTGATTGCAATCTGTGAGTTAGAAAGGCTAGGATCCAGTCACAGAAGGAGGAGACGAGCCCCAGACTATGGAGTTTGGAGATGAATATTGTAGGAATGATGGCGTTGAAGACTGAGCTGTAGTCAGTAAATAGGAGTCTGACATATGTGAATTTCTTATGCAGGTGTTCCAATGTTGAGTGCAGCACCAAGGTGATGGCCTCTGCCGTGAACCTGTTCCAGCGATAGGTGAACTGTAATGGATCTGGGTAATCTGGGAGGCTGGAATTGATTTGTGCCATGACTAACTTTCGAAGCTCTTAATAATGATGGATGTCAGAGGCACCGGATGACAGTCATTAAGGCAAGCTGCCTGGCTTTTGTTTGGGAGAGCGATGAGGGTCGTCTTCTTGAAGCAGATTTGGACGTCAGATTGGCGGAAAGAGAGGTTAAATATGCCTGGGAATAATCCGCCAGCTGGTCTGCACAGGATCTGAGTGCTCATCCGGGTATCCCATCCGGACGATTTGCTTTCCGAGGGTAGACTTTCGAGAAAGTTGATCTGACGTATGTGATGGTGAACTCGGACATCAGTTTGGCCGAGACTTCTGGAGTAGGAGGCATGCTCTCGCTGATCTCTTGCTCAATACGGGCATAAAATGTATTGAGCTAATCGGGGAGGGGTGCATTTGTATTGGCGATTCTAAATCCATTATCTCAACATCTGTAGGTAATGCAATGTTGGATGGCGAGTGATGTATCAGACGGAAAGTAGAGATACTTCAGTGTGACTTTAACAGACTGAGTGAGTGAGGAGATGCATGGCAAGTGCAATATAATGTGGATAAATATGAGTTTATCCCTTCAGTAGAAATAAGAAGAAGACATGTTATTATTTGTCAGGGGGTCAATTGAGAGAGGTGGATAATCACCGAGACCATTTCAGACCACAAGGCTGTGCTCCTGCTCCTGGCTTACTGAAATGGGAGAATCCGTCAATGAAAGCCGTGCAATGTTGCCCTGAGGAATTGGATGATCACCTCCGGGACAGTGTACAGTCGAAGACTGGTCAGTATTTAAAAAATTCTGCGACCTGCCTCAACGATTACGCCACTACGGTAACTGACTTTGTTCCTAAATGTCTGGAAGACTGTGTGCCAAAGAAACAAATCGCGTGTTTCCCAACCGGAACCTATAGGTGAACAGCGATATGCACGGCTTGCTGAAGTCCAGGTCTGAAGCATTCAAGTCAGGCGACCTTGACCTATACAACAAAGTCAAATATGACCGAAGGAGATCGAACAATGATGCCAAAAGCCAGTACAGGACGAACGTAAGTCCGAGGCTTGCAACACGGACTCCCCACGACTATGGCAAGCTCTGCAAGGCGTACAAGATGAAGGCATGTAAAATTGCCATTACCAACGCAACCCTCCCCGATGAGCTCAATGCAATATATGCCACGCTCTCCACCCCAGAAGCCTTGAAACGAACTTGTATGCGAGGTCACCATTGCAGACGTCAGGGCAGCCTTCCCGAAAAAGCAGCCCGCATAATTAAGTACCCCACGCACATCGGGCAGGCTCTCTTCGGGAAAAAGATACAAACATCTGTTGGCACATACCAACTAAATCAAGAATAGCTTCTTTCCTGCTGCCATCAGACTTTTGAATGGACCTACATCGCATAAAGTTAATCTTTCTCTGCACCCTGGCTATGACTGTAACATTACATTCTGCACTCTCTCCTTTCCTTCTCTATGTACGGTATGCTTTGTCTATATAGTGCAGAAGAAACAATACTTTTCACTGAATACAAATGCATGTAACAATAATAATCAAATCAAATCAAATTGTGCATCAATCAATTCAAGTAAACGTTTTGCTACAGCAGGCAGTGCCGAAGACAAAATGTATGCTGGACTTCACAGCAAAAGGATTTTGGTGTAGAAGTCGGGAGGGATGTGTTGCTGCAATTGTATATGACGTTGCTGAGGCCACATCTGAAGTATTCTGTGCAGTTCTGGCCTCCTTATCAGAGGAAGGATATTTGTGCTGTGATAGAGGGCAGAAACGTTCTTCGAAGCTGTTTCCTGGAATGTGGGACTGCCATATATGGAAAGGTTCAATCGGATATGATTACACCCATTGAACCTTAGAAGAATGACAGAGGATCTCGTAGAAACCTATCCAATTCTTGCAGGATTAGATGATGTTGAAAAATAAATATTGTTCTCGATGGTGGAGGTGCTCAGAACGAGAGAGCATTGTGTGAGAATAATGGGTAAACCTGTTAAGAGTGAGTAAAGTAACATTTCTTCACGCAGGGAGTGGTAAATCTTCAGAAATCACTACCACAGAAAGTATTTGAGGTCAATACGTTGTGTGATTTCAAGAAGGAATTAGATAATGCTCTTAGGGCTAGACGGATCAGCAGACATGAGGGAAGGCGAGATTAAGGTGTTGGATTGATGATCAGCCTTGATCACAATGAACAGCTGAACATGCTCGAAAGGCCGAATGGCCAACTCCTGCTTCTATCTTTCTATAAAGGTATTTGTATGTTTTGATTTAACGTTCGCCCCTCCCTTTAATCAATGCATGAAATGTTCGGAATAATCAGCAGATCTTGACTAATATTTGGAGAGAATCTAAGGTTCAGACCTTAGAATCCTTCGTGAGACAACAGAGACTGAATAACATGTCGTGCGTTAGAATTTTTCAATTCAAAGGCCTGGATTTTGTTCTTAAACTCAGGACAGGAAAACGTCCGATTCGAAACGCTAGTTCTGTTTCATTCTCCGCGTGAACACATACATAATTTTGTATTTTTGCTTCATATTTTCAGCATTTGCAGCATTTTGCTTTATTTGCCTTTGCATCTCTCAAAGAGCATATCTGTTAGTCTATATGGCTACCTGCGTCCCCCTCTCTTTCAGAAGTTGCTTTGTATGTGTGGTCCTGCGTGATTACTTATGTTTGTATCCAAGGGCATAGTTACCTGTGCGTGACATTAATGGCATGAGAATGTCACTGACAAGAGCAAACTTTGATGACCATCCTCAACTGAGCTTAATACGGTGCAAAAAGCGTCTTTGAGCTGCGGCACTGAATATAGCATCTGGACCACTCGGCGAGAGTGCTTTCCAAGAATTTTACGCAAGAAGATGGAAGAAAGGGACACATTTCCAAATCGGAAAGGGACACATTTCCAAATTGTCTTGGATTACAAAGTACAGATTGTGTCCATCTCATGCAATTACTGCCAACGTCCCTGTACGTTGTGTATTGCACCTCCTCATAACAGCTTCAAACCAAAGATCGCTAAAACCTCTGCAGCTTGTTAGCAATCTTCACAAATTGGCGCAGCTCTGGGCACTGCCGCTTTATAAATCGACCACTTGCGACAATTCTTGAAGATTGTTTCGATGACCATTAGGAAACATAGGAAATTCTGTCTTTCGGCATATCTTGCTGTACAGTTCCCTCCCCCAAAAAACAATGAATAAGGTTAAATAACACTTCTATTCAGGTAACAAAATCCGGGCCACTGTAATAACTTTTCAAACGAACAAGATTTTATTCGGTCGCTGCTGTCTCAATAAGGATTTTGAGGTTTGATCCTTTGAGAAATTATTCTTCAATTTTGCTGTTTATATCTCTTGCAAATGGAGATAAATATGTTTAACTCTTCTCGTAATACCTATTTCCACTACAAAAGCTCATGCGAATTTACTGGGAAAGTGGAAATGCATTAAACGCAAAGCGACGCGTCTTCAGCCAAGACCACAGATACATCTCTGGTCACGAGCCGCTACTTTCGCTCCACCACACCAGGCTAAGTTATGTTTTTGTGGAGAGTTAAATGCGGATCTGTGTCTCTGTGGATTTTGCACGTTTTCCCCGTGTCTCCGTTAGTTTCCTCCGCTTGCTCCAATTCCATACCACACTCCGAACGTGTGTGAGTTACGTTGATTGGCCATACTAAATTGTCCCTTCGTGTCAGCTGGACTTGCAGAGTGACGACGTGGGGTTACAGGGGGAGGGTCTGGGTGGGATTGCTGCCAGTGCCGACTGGACAGGCCAAAATGGCATCCTTTGGGACTGTATGGATTCTTTGATTCTGTAGGCCCGATTCTACCATTGTACGGACGCGAACACTTGGTAAAGTCTGACGTGAGGCCATTAACACGATCCATGCCCGCGTCCACGCAGATGCCCACTTTACCAAGGCCCGAAAATGGCCACAATCCAAATCGCGCCCGAAACAGGCGCAATGGGGTTTAAGTGCATTCGCATGCATTAAAATTGAATTAATGAGCTGTCCGCCCACCTTTACCAGCATTTCTCCGTTTACCATTGTGTTCGCCCATCCAGATTCAGCGTGAAACAGACATGTTCAGCAAAGGAGTGTTTCGGGCGCTTCAGCTTCTGAAGACGTATGTTCAGAGCTTCCAGCGACTCTGTGACTCAGATCGTTGGGTTGGGGGGAAGGGAGGTGGGTCAGATCATTCTCTGGTTGCGGGGGCGAAGGAGGGGAGGAGAGAGGCCCAATCGTCCTCTGGTGAGGGTGAGGGAGGAGGGTCAAATGCATCTCTGGTGGGAGGGGGGGTGGGGGGGGGGGGCTGCTGGGGAGAGAATGGAGGGAGGATGGAGGCCCGATCATTCTCTGGTGGGGTGGGGAGAGGCCAGATCGTTCTCCGGGAGGGTGGAAGGAGGGAGGCCTGATCATTTACTGGAGGGGGGAGGGAGGTGGGAGGCCCGATCATTCTCTCGGGGGCAGGCCCGATCACTATTTGGTGGGGGGGGGGGGGGGGGGGCGGGGGGAGGCCCAATCATTAGTTGCGGGAGGGGAGGCCAGAAAATTATCTGGTTGGGGGAGGATGATCATCCTCTGGTGGGGGGGATGCCCGATCATTCTCTGGTGGGAGGGAGGCCCAATCGCTCACTGGTGGGGTGGGAGGGAGGCCAGATGGATCTCTGGTGGGGGGGTTGGGGGGTGACAAGTAAGGGAGGGGTCTGCTGCCACTCTGCGGGCAATCGGTAGGGGGAAGGGGGCACAGGGTCATGATCGATCTGGGTAGTGGAGGGGATTGGCTGGATAATGGCGACAGTCGTGTTGTGGGGGGTGGGGTGATCTCTGTGGGGGCCATCGTTCACGCTTTTCACTCCCCCGCTGCTTTATCCGCTTTTTGCAGCCTGGGAGAGATGTGACAGGGGCACATTTTGCAAATTGTTTTCTCACTGTGCATGTGCAGTTCAAAGTTCCGATCGGAGCAGCAGCGTTTTGGAGCGATAAGCCCCGCCCACAGCACAATTCAGACTCATTACTTTTTTTTCAGGCTAAATGCGTATGGGGGCGCCTGAGAACGCCTTTACAGTACAGATCTGAATTGCGCCCAAATTCAGCATGTCGAATCAAAATGTTAAAGTCGGGCCCCTTGGGAAATCTGTTCCGAAGCGCCCCCATACGCACTTAGCCTGACAAAAAAGCTTGAAATGCGATGTGTGCGGGGCTTAGCGTGCCGGAAACGCTGTTGCAAGGATCGGAGCTTTGAATTGTGCATGCGCAGTGAGAAAAATATTAAACATGTGCCCATGTCACATCGCTCCCGGGCCACTTTGTCCACTTTTTGCGGCTCGGGAGTGGGAAGCAGGAGCGATGGTCCCCACAGACATCACCCCATCCCCACAACATAACTGTACCCCTTATCAATCCACCCCCCCAATGGTGACCCCCTGCCAACGCCCCCCCCCCAACCTCTCCGTCTCCCCCCACCAGAGAATGATCAGGTCTCCCTCCTCCCCCCCACCAGACAACAATCTGACCTCTCTCTGCCTCCGCCCCGTCCCCGCCCTCCCCCCAACCAGACACCATCGGGCATTCCTCCCTCTCCCCATCCACCAGAAAACGATCTGACATCCCTCCCCGCCTGACCAGAGAATGATCAGAATGATCTGTCCCGCCTCTCTCCACCGCCCCGCCAAGCCCCCCCCCCCCCCCCCCACCCTTCCCAGCACCGATCTGAGTCAGACAGCCGTTGGAAGCTCTGAACTCACCTCTTCAGAAGCTGGAGCTCTCGAAACAGACCTTGGCCGAGCATGTCTATTTCACGCCATATCTGGACTTATGAACTTGATGGTAAAGGGGAAAATGCTGATAAACGTGGGCGGGCAGCCCATTAATTCAATTTAAATGAATGCAAATTCATTTAAATCGCCGTTGCGCCCGTTTCGGGCGCGAATTGGATCGCGGCCATTTTCCGGCCTTGGTAAAGTGGGCATCTGCGCAGACGCAATGGCCTCACACCCGACTTTACCACGTTTTTGCGTCCGAAAATGGGCGCGACGCAATGGTAAAATCGGGCTCCATGAGTCGAATCCTGCTGGCGTAACACTTGGAGATTGATGTAACATCCTGATACTGTGTTGACTAGATTGGCGTCAATGAAGTTGTAGGTGCACACCAACTGCAAAAGAAGTGGATATCCATTCGTGGCAATATTAATCTTTGACACATCAAACAGTAATGCTGTCCACTTTTGCGGCAGTGGCTTATGGTTTGCAATGGCTTGTTAGTCCTTAGTCTGGATGAACTTTGAAAGAATCGTTCACCGACGCTGGCACATTGGCAGAGGAAACGAAAGAAGGTTTCCGCCGAACATGATGAACATCTTGAAATTCCTTTCCCACGAACAAAACGGGCTTTCCCGCAGCAGAATTATAATAGCATTCAAGAAAGCGACCACGACGAACTTTTCAAAAGGAAATATATATGGGCAACAGTGACGTTTTGGCAGCCTCTCCCATATTCCACGAGAAACGTTTTGCAAAGATTTTTGCTTTGCTGTGATGCTGCTCAGGAATACCTGTTCATAAAATGTATTACGTGTTTGTTTTTGTTTAATTTGCATGTAGTTTTGAAATGCGATTTATTTACCTTCGCATTTGCAACCAGAAGTTAAAATCCGCATACTTTATGTACTTCGCTTCAGTGTGAATGTATTCAGTCACCAATACAACACTTAATGTGGATGACACCTGTAGCCGAACGATAAGATGATAGACCTGATCGAAAAATAATTTTTAATTTCGGGGAGTTTTACCCTTGTAAGATCAGAACTCCAGCAGTTTCTCATTTATCCCAGTTAATTCACGGGTTGGTGGTGCTGTTTGCATAGTCTGAATCTGATACCCTTCCGTAATTCTTCTTGAACTGAATTCGCATTACTGAGACTTACTACCACCACACAGATATTTTGGCCGTGTATTGTACATTATAAAACTGCACGCCGCATGCCACAAGTGCCTTTCTTCGGTAACTTCAGAAGACAATTAATAACTAATAATATTTCTGTCGGTGTGCAATCACTTGTATGTTAGACAATGCAAAGATGGCAGAATTACTTCCTGGAAACCTTTGGTGATGCATAGGCTGTGTGCAAAACAATCAAATTTTTTTTCAAATTATGATCAACTTTAATAAGACTAGCTTTCAATTGCAAATTATATTGAGTTAATTAAATTTCCAGTGGATACCACGATGACATTTAACAAATGTTCCCAAACCATTATCCTGAGTCTCTGAATTATTGGTAGAAGTTGGATTCCCACTGCGCCATCAGCTCTCCAACTAGGAAAGTGAACTATGTAATCAATTTAGAAGAAACAATGCAGCAAATTTTGAAAAAAAATAAAGTAATGTGAAACATAGCCAACGTGTATAACGTGTTCAGCAATTATACTGCTCGAACAATCGGTTTTTTTTTCATTACATTGTAACTTTACTGCCGAAGGTGCTGATGATCAGCCATAACAGAAGATTGATGATGGGATATTCGATCAGCAGTTGCTACTGCAGAATTGCTTAGCGAATATTGTCTTGTTTTTGTAATGGCAGGAACATTTATAGTTTTACTGTGTGAGGGTAGTGTCCCTTTAAGAGATGTTTCTTAAAAAATGATTTCATGCTCACAGCCTTAGGTGATGTCATTGTTGGGTGGAGAAAAAAGCTATGGGTAGGTCTGGCTGCAGTCTTCGAAGCAGTCTCAGCAGCAAGCTAGAAAATAAGTTTCTCTCCCAGTTCTGCTTTGAAAATTTTACCAGTTTAATGAAAGAAAGGCTTATAGCCATGCTGCAGTAATCAATCTGTGGTTTGGTGCGTTGCGGAGCTCATGCGACTGCAGGGTGCTCTGAGTTTTCAAGATCATTTGACAGCAGAATTCAACACACTGGATTCTAGTATCATGTGAGCTTTAGCCTGTGCAGTGATAAATCTGTCTGAGGGATTTTGTTTATTGGATTTTGGTTTTGATTGGAACATCATTACATAGATGCATTAAGGGTTAAATACTGGTGTGACTGTTTTGATCTTGTTTCTAATTGATAAACGTTCTTGGCAATTTTCTTGCTATACATTTTGATTAAATAATTAATTAAATTTTGTCTCATAAAAGCTCCCTTGTGGGCTCACTTGAATAATACCTAGAATGAAACATCTCGTGCTTATCCTAGCTATGTTCAAGATGCAAAACGTCTGGCTCAGGAGGGCCTCATAAAACACTTTGGAGTTTCTAACCTGAACCATAATATCTGCATGAGGCGCATCGATTATAGAGGTTTGTTTGCGTATCTGAGACTTACTACCACCATACAGACATTTTGGCGGTGTATTTTACATTATTCTTATGTGAGAAATAAAAGAATGACCAGGGTGAGGTTAGGGCCGGTCAAGGACAGTAGTGGGAACTTGTTTATGGAGTCAGTAGAGATAGGAGGTGATGAATGAATACTTTTCTTCAGTGTTCACCAAGGAGAGGGGCCATGTTTTTGAGGGTGAGAAGGTGTTACAGGCTAATAGGTTGGAGGAAGTAGATGTTCCAATGGAGGATGTACGAGCAGTTTTGAATAAACTGAAGGTCGGTAACTCCCCTGGGCCTGATGAAATATATCCTAGGATACTTTAGGAGGCAAGGGATGAGATTGCAGAGCCTTTGGCTTTGGTCTTTGGGTCCTCACTGTCCACGGGGATGGTGCCAGAGGACTGGAGAGTGGTGAATGTTGTCCCTCTGTTTAAGAAAGGGAATAGAAATGACCCTGGTAATTATAGGCCGGTTCGTCTTACTTCGGTGGTTGGCAAGTTGATGGAAACGGTCCTTAGAGATGGGATTTATGACCAATTAGAAAGATACAGATTAATCCGGGATAGTCAGCACGGATTCGTGAAGGGCAAGTCGTGCCTCACAAATTTGATTGAATTTTTTGAGGAGGTAACTAAGTGTGTTGATGAAGTTAGGGCAGTTGATGTCATATACATGGATTTTAGTAAGGTGTTTGATAAGGTCCCCCATGGTCAGCTTATGATAAAAGTAAGGAGGTGTGGGATAGAGGGAAAGTTGGCCGATTGGATAGGTAACTGGCTATCTGATCACAGACAGATGGACATTTTTCGGATTGGAGGCAGGTTGCTAGCAGAGTGCCACAAGGATCATTGCGTGGTCCTCTGCTATTTGTGATTTTTATTAATGACTTAGAGGAGGGGGCTGAAGGGTGGATCAGTAAATTTGCTAATGACACCAAGCTTGGTGGAGTAGTGGATGAGGTGGAGGGCTGTGGTAGACTGCAAAGAGGCATAGATAGGATGCAAAGCTGGGCTGAAAAATGACAGATGGAGTTTAACCCTGATAAATTTGAGGTGATTCATTTTGGTAGGACTAATTTAAATGTGGATTACAGGGTCAAAGATAGGGTTCTGAAGACTGTGGAGGAACAGAGAGATTTTGGGGTCCATATCCACAGATCTCTGAAGGTTGCCACTCAAGCAGATCGAGCTGTGAAGAAGGCCTATAGTGTGTTAGCTTTTATTAACAGGGGGTTAGAGTTTAAGAGCCGTGGGGTTATGCTGCAACTGTACAGGACCTTGGCGAGACCACATTTGGAATATTGTGTGCAGTTCTGGTCACCTCACTATAAGAAGGATGTGGAAGCACTGGAAAGAGTGCAAAGGAGATTTACCAGGATGCTGCCTGGTTTGGAGGGTCGGTCTTATGAGGAAAGGTTGAGGGAGCTAGGACTGTTCTCTCTGGAGCTGAGGAGGTTGAGGGGAGACTTAACAGAGGTTTATAAAATGATGAAGGGGATAGATAGAGTGAACGTTCAAAGACTATTTCCTCGGGTGGTTGGACCTATTACGTGGGGTCATAACTATAGGGTTCATGGTGGGAGATATAGGAAGGATGTCCGAGCTAGGTTATTTACTCAGAGAGTGGTTGGGGTGTGGAATGGACTGCGTGCAGTGATAGTGGAGTCAGACACTTCAGGAAGATTTAAGCGGTTATTGGGTAGGCACATGGAGCACACCAGGATGGTAGGGAGTGGGATAGCTTGATCTTGGTTTCAGATAAAGCTCGGCACAGCATCGTGGGCCGAAGGGCCTGTTCTGTGCTGGACTGTTCTATGCTCTATGTTTATGCAACTATATGCCGCACGCTGGGAGTGCCATTTCTTTTCAGTCCTGCTTTGCTGTGGACGATTACACAACGAACAGAGTGAAGAGAGAGTACCTTTATCAACGGATTCGGCAAAGCTGAGTGCAAATGACAAGGTTTAAAAGTTGGCAACAACGTTCATCTGGAAATGACAAGAGATGGACGTCCGCCCATCACGGCATGGTAGATGTCAATATTCGTGCAGTTCGATTGAATCAATGAGATATCAACTAACGAGAGAACACACGAGATGCAACAAAGAATTTGAGCACTGATAAAACTCCGGTTCCGTGCTTGGGTCATCTGTTTTAAAACTCGCCACTTATCATGCCCATATTTATATAACGTGTTCAGTTCGGCGCAGAGAATCTGTCGTCACCACGCTCGTGTGCACCCTGGGGATTAATGCAAATTCAGTTTCCGATTTATCAATTGCGAATCTTTTATTTTCAAAATATGTATTTCCCCGCAGGCGTCTCCATTTTAGGAGTCGGCTCAAATTATTAATCGCTTTCCGTAAAGTATTAGACAGTCGGTACGCATCAGGCCTTAAAACAGCCGTCCGAATCCAGTATCCGTGCTCTTTTAATGACAATTACAAAACATTTCTCCGCCGTATCAAATGAAAGACCCTATTAATGTCATTGCCAAAGAGGTTTTGGAAGCTTAAAGACTTCACTGGTTCCTCACAAATATTTTATGTTTCACAAGAGGAACAGTCCAGCTGAATGGATCACCATTTTTATTCCTCACATTACTCCAATGCATTCCGTCATGGGATGAACATATGGTGCGTAATTGGTTAGCCGGAGTAGCCTGCAAAGCACCAAATATGACTCAATTCACATCTCCTACAAATTCAACACAGTCGTTAATTGTTATTTATTCGTGGGACATGGACGTCGCTGACTGGCCAGTATTAATTGCCCATCTCGAATTGCCCTTGAGAAGGTGGTGGAAAGCTGCCTACTTGAATCGCTGCATTCCATGTGATGTGGGTTGACCCACAATGCCGTAGGGGAGGAAATTCCAGGATTTTCACCGGACGAATGTGCATATTTAGTTTGTCAATGAATAACACACAATTCCCGTCTGTTTACTTGAACGGCATAATTTATTTCTTGGCTTTCAAGTTGTGTACTCACCCGATATCGAAGAAATATGCTCCGGATCAAGAAGCGCCACCTCGTAACCATGAATGCATCTCTGTATTCAAAGTTGATTTTGAGAGATAAACTGTAAGCAAGCTGAAACAAAAACAATCATTAAATTCTTACATCAGTAACATGATTAAATTCAATAAATTTATGATTTTTTTTTTCAAATGTAACTGCCCCTTTGCATTTTTCTCGCAAAAAAAGCTATCCACCGGATGAGCTTTTGGTTCTACTGACATAAGGTAACCACAGGAACATCAGAATGTCAGTTTATTGCGAAACATGTCCTTTCAGCCGCACAATGGAAAATGGACAGAGTCTCGAGCTGACATATGGTTAGGACGTTCATTTTTGTTTGTAACTTTTATACTTTTACTGCTATGTAAACTTTTACTGCTATGCACATATTTTTCATGTTCCAAGCCGGTGTTGGAAACATTTCGCTCTGGTCTATCTGCATATATTATGGTTACACTGCAGAATCACGAGCGTTCTTTTCAAAGCAGGTCGGATTCTTGTTATTCTCAGGCATGCGATTCACGTCGTTTCTCAGAAATTAATTGTTCGTCTATTTTCTAGTCCAGATCATCAACAAAGAAATGGGAGATTTGCTCGACAATGCGACCGAGCAGCACTTTGATGGCAATAACCAGATCGCTGGCGTCCATTTTGTTTCCCACCAGAAACATTCATGTCCTTACCTCATTACAGACTTGCTATGCGTATGGATATAATAGATACATTCGAGACACGCGGTGAAAGTGAATGCCTTTGACATCAGGGCATCATTTCTGCGAGTGCATTATCATTAGCCCCACCTAAACTGAGTTAAGACGAATGGAGGGGTTGGGAATTGGAGGGTGGGGTTGATTGTCACGCTCACATCCAACAGAACGTTAGCTGGCTGGAGTTGCGGGAGGTGACAGTGTTCCGTTCTGGGCCCAACCATCTTCAGACGTTTCATCAATGACGTTTCCTCCAACTTAAGTCAGTTGTTCAAATATTCTCCGCTGATTGCGGCAGCTCAGCACTATTCCCGCACCATCAACTATTCGGATACTGAAGCTATTCGTGTCCATGTGCAAAATTTATCGGGTAACTTTTAGATTAAGTCTGATTACTTGCAAGGAACTCGAGCACCATAGCAGTGCCAAGCAATGTCCATCTCCGACAAAAAATAACCCAACAATCTCACCTTTACTTACTGCGCCCCACTACCAACATCCTAAGAGATACAATTTACCGAAAACTGACGAAACAAGCCATATAATTACTGTGGCTACAGTTACAAGTCAGACGCTGCGGATACTTCGCCAGTAACTCACCTTGTCATTCTGCAAATGTAGTCCAACACCAGCACGAAACAATGCAGGAGATTGATGCGATGGAATACCCTTAACATGCCTGAATGAGTTCAGTTCCAACAACTTCTACTTGAACGTTTCCCGCTAAACCACACACCATGCTACCATGGAACATTGCCATTCCCTAGCTGTTGTACCGTCACAAATCTGGAACTCTCTTCCTGCTAGCGCTGTCGGTGCAACTGCAGGACATGTACTGCGGCATTATAAGAAAATGTGTCACTACCACGTTTGAAAAGACAATCAGGGATTGATAACCTCACTTAGACTATCAAGTGGCCCCCAAATAACGTGAAATAATGAAGCAAATGCATGAAAGTAGTGAATTTGACAGACATCACAGCAAAAAAAAATCGCATTACCACGCTAATCATGAAACTTCAAGAAGACAACAAAATGGTCCAGATAATTACAACACGCAGTATTTAAACCAAGTAAACTTATTTTGCGGACACGATATACCTCTGACATTCACTTAGCTTCGACATTTTAGTTGAATACTGTCCTCAAGTCACTCCTTTAGGTCGGTTTCTTAGCTATTATCTTTTTCTGAAGTCGATTACCACCGTTTTAATGACATTAAGGGCGAGGTTATGGTCGTTGCACCATTTCACCAAATTCTATATCTCTTTGCTGTTCTCCGCTTTCCCTCACTGTCAGAAAAACGAAGGAGCCCGTCATCGACTTCTGGAAAGTCGTGGAAGATATACCATGCCTACATCAGCGATGATGAAGCGGTGATAGTCGAGAGCTTCAGGTTTCGAGGTGGTCTGATCATCAACAATATGTCCTGGTCCCTCCAGCCGACGTTATATTTAAGAAAGCTCAGCAACTTTCTCATATGCTTAAGGAAATTTGGTAGCTCCACTCCGACGTTTCCCAATTTTTACAGATGCACCATAGAAAGTATCCTTTCCGGTTGTTTCATTGCTTGTTGTGGTTTCTGCTCTGCCCAAGACCGAAAGAAACTACAAAGGATTGTGACCCTCGCCGAGCCAACAACGCAAACAATTTTCCTGTCCATTGATTCCCTGTATACTTCGCTCTCCCTCGGGAAAGAAGCCGCACACAAAAGATAATCACTTTTTCACCTTTCTCCGTCGGTAAAATGGATACAACTGTCTGAAAGCACAGAGTAACAGAATCATCAGACTTTTGAATGGCCCATCATTTATTAAGGTGATCTTTCTCTTCACCCTACGTGTAACTGCCACAATATATTCTGCACCCTATTATTCCTTTTTATGCTATGTATTTTATGAACGGTATGTTCTGCCTGAACAGGGCACAAGAAACAAAACTCTTCACTATACCCCAGTTCATATGCCAATAACAAATCAAATCAAACCAAATCAAATAAAGTGCTGAATCAGACTGAAGATTATTGCCAATTAACAATAACTTTTTTTTACGTTTTATATGACTGCGTGATGCTGCCAGATTGATATATTCATGTGTGCATGAAATATTCAGGATTAAGGCGGAAGGACGGAAGGAACGCTACCAAAACACCTGAGCAATTGACTACCAAAACCGCTCAATAACCAGATTTTCTCCGACATTACTTCAACAAACAACGTCACCAGTTACGATCAAGACAAATACTATTTTATTTTAGCCTCCAGACCATTAATCCAAAATTCAGGACAAGTATTGTGAAGTCTAAATTTGCTATATCTACCAGTTATTCAAGAGCTCTTTGAACTTCATAAATCTTTTTGATAAGTTTACACGATGTGGGAGTAATTGGCAAGTCCAGGATTTATTGCCCATCTTTATTGTCCTTCAGAATTTGGGATTTAATGACTATATTGAACTGTTGTAGTCCATGTGGTGCATTTACAGGCACGGTACGGTTATGGAGGGAGATTTTGGATTTTGACCCAGCGACAGTGAAGGAACGGTGATATAGTCGCACGTCAGGATGGTGAGTGACTTGAAGGGAAACTGTCAGATGGTGATGCTTACATATTCCTGCTTCCCTGTTCCTTCCAGATCGGAGCAGTGATTAGCTTGGAACGTGCTGTCTCAGAGACTCTGGGAATTTACAGCAGTGCATCTTTTGCATGGTACAGATTGCTGCACTGTTCGTCCATGTTAGAAGGATGGAATATTTGTGGACGCGATGCAATTTAAGCGGCAGTTCGTTTTTGAATCCGATTAGCTTATTTAGCCATATTTGACCTCCATTCATCCAGACCATAGAAGATACTCCATCACATGACGTATGGCTTTTTGGTGGCGGACAGGTGTTCTGGACACAGCGGACGAGTAACTCGCCGCAGCATCCCTAGCCTCTGAACTGTTCTTGCAGCCAAAATATTTATATGGATAGTCTACTTAAGTTTTCATTAAATCGTAACCCTCTCGGATATTGATAGTGTGAGATTCACTGATGGAAATTACTCTGAATGTGAAGTCGCAATTATTAGATTACTTCTTAGTGTAGCCAGTCATTGTTTCGCACTTGGGTATTGCCAACGTCAGCTGGCACTTCGCTGCCCAAGCTTGGATATTGTCCAGGGCCTGTTCTGTGTAGATATTAGGTGCTTCAAAGTCAAGTACGAATAATTTTGAACCTTTTGCAAACATCAAAAAGCTTCCTCATTTCTTATCCTATGACGGAAGACAGGGCATTGATGAAGCAGTTCACCTGTGAACGCGGCCCTGCGGAATTCCTGCAGTGATGTTCTGGAAATTAGATGACTGACCTCTTGCAACCGCAACCATATTACTTTGTGTTGGGTATTACTACAAATAATGAACACTTTTAGTTTCCAGATTTCATGCAACTGCCTACGTTATAACACATAATTGAGCCTTGTACAAAGAGTGTCTGAACTAACTGGTGTCAAAATTACGGTGAGCTGATGGAACTGGTAAAACAATAAGCAATGCAATTTGGGGCATTTCCAATCAATGTTGTTTCAAGTACACAACGACCGAGGTTGGGAGTGCGTTGTCGAGAAGCATGCATCCATCAACATTTCATGCTGGCTTTGAAGACCATAGGTCAGTTTGTAACTTAACTTATGCTTTGCGGACATCGATAGTTAGGCCAAAATTTATTGACCATCCCGAGTTGCCTTTCAAAAGGTGGTGGTGAACTGCCTCTTGCAAGGCTGCAGTCCCCAAGTTACATGTGCACCAACAGCGCCGTTGGGTCTGGGGGAGACGAAAGATCCAGGATTTTGACCGAATGGCAATAGATTTCCAAGTCTGCAAAGTGACTGATGAGGGGAACTTCCAGGATGTGTTTCTGAATGTGCTGAGCTTCTTTAGTAATATTTGAGCTTCATTCATCCAGTTCATAAATGATATTCCATCACACTCCTAAGCTATGCCTTGTTGATAGTGGGCAGGCGTTGGGAAGTCAGCATGTGAGTAACTCGCTGCAGCATCCCGAGCTTCTTAAATGTTTCTGGAGCCAAAATATTTGAAACGAAAGTCTACTTAAATTTTTCGTAAATGGTAACCCCTGGGATGTTGATTCTGTGTAATTTGGTGAAGTAAATGACATTGAATGTCAATACACAATGGTTAGATTATCGCTTATTGTAGCTGGGCATTGGTTAGTACTTGTGTATTGCCAATGGCAGATGTCTGCTCAAGCCCGGATATTGTGCAGGACCTGTTCCGTTTTGACATTAGCTGCTTCAGAGTCTGAAGCACCTCGAATAATTTTGAATCTTTTGCAAACATCAAAGAACTATCCCACTTCTTACCTGATGATGGAAGACAGCTTATTGATGAAGCAGTTCATCGGAGGACATTGCCCTGCGGAATTTCTGCAGTGATATCCAGGAGATTAGATTATTTACCTCCTGCAACCGCAACCATATTACTTTGTGCTGGATATGACTTCAAATTATGAACCCCTTTATTTTACAGATTTCATGTGCATGCCAACTATTTATATGGATGGTTTACTTAAGTTTCTGGTAAATGAAAACCCTTTGGATGTTGGTCGTGTGGTTTTCACTGAGGGGAATGACATTGAATGTCAAGAATCAATGGTTGGATTATTTTGCATTGCAGATGATCATTGTTTAGTTCTTGTGTTTTGCCAAAGTCACTTGGAACTTTTCTGCTCCAGCATATATCTGCAACTCTTGCCTTCTCGATGACACTACAACCTCAGGAACATTCGTTCATTTTGTAGTGCAGTGCATTTTACAGTTGCTGCACAAGGCTGCAAGTATTCGTCGCTGGTAGAAGGACGAAATGATGCGGAGGGTGTAGCAATCCAGCGAGCTGCATTGTCCTGAATATGTGGAACTTACTGAATGTTGTTGCGGATGCACTCACCCAGACAAGCGGTGTGTCTTCCATCACACTCCAGACCTGCGCCTTATAAATGAAGGGCAAGCATTGGGGAACCAGGAAGAGAGTTTCTCGCCGCAGGATACCTAGCCTTTGAATTGCCACGCAAAGCACTCTTGTATGTGGCTAGACCAGTTCAAATTCTATTCTATAGTAACCTCCAGGATGTTGACAGTGGAAGACTCAGCGATGTTAACGTCATGCACCGTTGACAGACTAGATAGTCCCTTTTTGGAGATGCTCAGCACTTGTGTGGCGTGAATGTTCTTTTTCTGTTGTTTTCAGCTAATGCCTGAATATTGTACAGGCCTTGCTGTATTTTTTTCTATAGACTGCTTCAGTATCTAATGAGTCGCAAATTCTTGTCAATATTCAGCAGTCACCTGAAAACAAATCCACACTTCCGGCCTTATGATGGAAAGAAGGTCATCGAAGAAGCAGCTGAAGATGTTTGGGTCCAGGATATCACACCGAGTAACTCCTGCAGTGTTGTCGTGGAACTGAGATAATTGACCTAAATTCACCAAAAAATTCCTTTGTTGTGCCAGGTATGCGGTATGCTTCCAGTCAGCGGAGCGTTTTCCCTCTTATTCCCATTGACGCCAGTGAAGTTAGAGCTCCTTGACACTCGGTCAAATGCTACTTTGGTGTCGTTGGCTGTGACTTTCACCTGATACCTGATTTTCATATCTATAGTCCATGTTAAGATCAGTTTCTTGTTAGTGATAGTGTTCGAATTTCTCCAGAGGAAAATACAATGTATCAGCAAAATGTATTAAATTGATTGATTTGTGAGAAGTGTACATCTCATTTTTAACCCAGCAATTTGTATATTGTCCCGGGTTTATTCTCATTCGTAGGATACTTGGAGAAGAGTGTCTTAAACTGACGCTGCAGGCCTGCAGTTGGAAACGAAGACAGCTGAAAAGCGAACTGGCGAGGTCTAGCACCAGCTCGGCCCCACCTCCAACTGCGCGCAGAATTCAATAAAACCCTAGTCTACACTCCGCGCAGAAAAATAGCAAAAACCACTAGAAGTCAAATTCGGAAATTTCCACAGATATTCCATTACCGGGAAATTGCGTCATCTCCCACAATCTAATTGTGCATCAAGCAATATAATTAATATTTATCCGACAGGCTCTACTCACTTCTCACCTGTTTGCTGCCTGAATCAACCAGACGGTTCGGACCAATGGCACTTTAAACGATCAACGTAGGCCCACAGTGAACCCAACACAAATATTTGGGGAACCTATCTTGTGAAGACTTGCAATATTATTCCCCCATGGTGGCTGACAAAATGGCGATTCATGGACTTGACGTGTCATTTACCATTTGTTCATCGATACCGCCCGGGACCAGTCCCATTCACCACGCCCCTCCCTCACCAGTCTGTTTTGATATCGTTGCCTTCTGTTTCCCATTACTCCTTCAGCTCACTCACACGCCGGAATATCTTGTTCGAAAAGATATGCATTTGTTTTACTCAGCATTATCTTGTCATTTGCTTACTGATCAGTAGTCGTTTATAATCAAATCGGAGCCGCCCATCCGACGGATATCCGTCTGTTCGGTATATAATCTCAGCGTATTATCTATCATTGTCTCTGCGTCCATATGGTCATGGGTTGTTCGCTTTGGGGCAAAGTTTTTTTGTCGATTTTCCTTCCAGGTAGATTTCTATTTTATGTTTTCATTTTGTTTTCTATGACGATTCGCGAGCCAGACGCAACAGTAAGTTGATCTCATAGTTGGCGGAAAAGTGAATGTCTTTATTTTTTTTTAAATTGTGTTTATTGCCATGCCACGTGTTCCTAGTGGTCGGAAGGGTCTGGGTGAGTAAAACATATTTAGAAATCTCAAGTCGAAATACAAATGCTGGAACTCGAGAATAATTCTAGCAGTGAGGCACATTAAATTGTTACGGTATATGTGGACTGAACGGGTGATGTTATTTTCGTAGTATACATCAACTTTTATTGCATATGTATGATTTAGTATGTGTGTGTTCATTTTTGTTTATAGTTGCTATGGGCACATCGGATATTGAACCAATAAAGGCGCTCAGATGCACAAACGTAACCTTGCGATGTCCTTTCCCTTTCCATACCGACTTTATAAACGCAACGGCTTTCTGGTGGAAAGATGGTAATAAGAGGTTGCTGCAGGAGGACAGCGGAAAACGCTTCCAGATAATGAAAGGTGGAGCGTACCTTCAACTCCTGAATGTCAACATACCGGATGCCGGAACATATCACTGTGCAGTCAAAATTCAGCGTCGGACGATTGTGAACGATATTGCGGTGCAAGTACTCATATATGGTAAGTTGAAAATATGTCATGCATAGTAGATGGAGTCAATAAAAGAAGGTTAATAGACCATTAAAATAAATAAATGCAGAGCGCTGAAAGCACATTCACTTGATTAGAAGAACAGATGTTCAACAAAGTGGAAAACTTGCAGTTGCAACGACACTGCAAAGTTTATCAAATCCCTATCTTAAAGAAATGCTCCTTGACTTGAAGTTTGCCAAGCAAAACGCAAGCAAAACTAACAAGTAAAATTCGTTTTCAATGTGGGAACGTTGTAACGGGATGAATAATTTTATAGTCGCTCGCAATATTTGCATTTTCAATGCCCTTTCGCGAATTACAAGCGAGTGGGGCTCACAATCCAAACGTTTGGAGGCGCCTTTCATGCTTCAATCATCCACGTTTATTCCTGAATGGCTGGTGTCAACAATTGTTTCTTTTTTTAGTTATTCGTGGGACTTGGGCTTCGCTGGCTGGCGAGCATTTAATGTCCATCCTTAGTTGTCCTTGCTCAGAGTAAACAACATTAGAACAAAGAACGAAGAACAATACAGCACAGGAACAGGCCCTTCGGCCCTCCAAGCCCGTGCCGCTCCCTGGTCCAAACGAGACCATTCTTTTGTATCCCTCCATTCCCACTCCGTTCATATGGCCATCTAGATAAGTCTTAAACGTTCCCAGTGTGTCTGCCTCCACCACCTTGCCTGGCAGCGCATTCCAGGACCCATCCACTCTCTGTGTAAAATATCTCCTTCTGATATCTGTGTTAAACCTCCCCCGCTTCACCTTGAACCTATGACCCCTCGTGAACGTCATCACCGACCTGGGGAAAAGCTTCCCACCGTTCACCCTATCTATGCCTTTCATAATTTTATACACCTCTATTAAGTCTCCCCTCATCCTCCTTCTTTCCAGGGAGAATAACCCCAGTGTACCCAATCTCTCCTCATAACTAAGCCCCTCCATACCAGGCAAATCCTGGGAAACCTCCTCTGTACTCTCTCCAAAGCCTCCACGTCCTTCTGGTAGTGTGGCGACCAGAACTGGATGCAGTTTCAAATGCGGCCGAACCAACGTTCTATACATCTGCAACATCAGACCCCAACTTTTATGCTCAATGCCCCATCCTATCAAGGCAAGCATGCCATATGCCTTCTTCACCACCTTCTCCACCTGTGACGTCACCTTCAAGGATCTGTGGACTTGCAGACCCAGGTCCCTCTGCGTATCTACACCCTTTATTGTTCTGCCATTTATCGTATAGCTCCTACCTACATTATTTCTACCAAAATGCATCACTTCGCATTCATCAGGATTGAACTCCATCTGCCATTTCTTTGCCCAAATTTCCAGCCTATCTATATCCTTCTGTAGCCTCTGACAATGCTCCTCACTATCTGCAAGTCCTGCCAATTTTGTGTCGTCCGCAAACTTACTGATCACCCCAGTTACACCTTCTTCCAGATCGTTTATATAAATCAAAAACAGCAGAGGTCCCAATACAGAGCCCTGCGGAACATCACGAGTCACAGGCCTCCAGCCGGAAAAAGACCCTTCCACTACCACCCTCTGTCTTCTGTGACCAAGCCAGTTCTCCACCCATGAGATCCAACCTTTTTCACCAACCTACCATGAGGGACTTTGTCAAACGCTTTACTAAAGTCCATATAGACGACATCCACGGCCCTTCCCTCGTCAACCATTCTAGTCACTTCTTCAAAAAACTCTACCAGGTTAGTGAGGCATGACCTCCCTCTCACAAAACCATGCTGACTATCGTTAATGAGTTTATTCCTTTCTAAATGCGCATACATCTTTTTCATAAGAATCTTCTCCAACAACTTCCCCACCACAAACGTCAAGCTCACGAGCCTATAATTACCCGGGTTATCCTTCCTACCCTTCTTAAATAACGGGACCACATTAGCTATCCTACAATCCTCTGGGACCTCACCTGTGTCCAGTGACGAGACAAAGATTTGCGCCAGAGACCCAGCGATTTCATCTCTCATCTCCCTGACCAGCCTTGGATAGATTCCATCAGGCCCTGGGGACTTGTCAGTCTTTATATTCTCTAACAAACCTAACACTTCCTCACATGTAATGGAGATTTTCTCCAACTGTTCAACACTCCCCTCCGAGACACTCCCAGTCAACACATCCCTCTCCTTTGTGAATACCGACGCAAAGTATTCATTTAGGATCTCCCCTACTTCTTTGGGCTCCAAGCATAATTCCCCACTTTTGTCCCTGAGAGGTCCGATTTTTTCCCTGACAACCCTTTTGTTCCTAACGTATGAATAAAATGCCTTGGGATTCTCCTTAATCCTGTCTGCCAAGGACATTTCGTGACCCCTTTTTGCCCTTCTAATTCCCCGTTTGAGTTATTTCCTACTTCCTTTGTACTCCTCCAGAGCTCCCTCCGTTATTCGCTGCCTGGACCGAACATACGCCTCTCTTTTCTTTTTGATCAGTCCCTCAATTTCCCTGGTTATCCACGGTTCTCGAATCCTACCCTTCCTATCCTTCTTTTTTACAGGCACATGCCTGTCCCGTCGCCCTAACAACTGTCCCTTAAAAGACTCCCACATGCCAGATGTGGATTTACCCTCAAACAGCCTCTCCCAATCAAGAGCTGCCAATTTCTGCCTAATCCCACTAAGGTTAACCTTCCCCAATCCAACACCTTACCCTTGGGACACCACTCATCCTTTTCCATCACTATCCTAAAGCTAACAGAATTTTGTTCACTATTTGCCACATGTTCCCCTACGGAAACTTTGAAGACCTGACCAGGCCCATTCCCCAGTACTCGGTCCAGTATAGCCCCCTCTCTAGTCGGGCTATCTACATATTGTTCCAAAGAACCCTCCTGTATGCATTTTACAAATTCCTCCCCATTCAGAGTCCCAGCTCTCAGCGATTTCCAGTCTATACCGGGGAAATTGAAGTCTCCCACTCCAACAACCCTATTTTTCCTGCACCTATCCAGTATCTCCTGACATACCCGTTCTTCCACTTCCCTTGGGCTGTTGGGGGGCCTGTAGTATACACCCCCAACATAGTGACTGCGCCCTTCCTGTTTCTAAGCTCCACCCAGAGTGACTCGTTACACGACCCCTCTGAATTGTCCTCCCTCTGCACCGCAGTAATATGCTCTCCAACTAATACTGCTACCCCCCCCCCCCACCTCTTTGGGCCCCTCCACTGTCTCGCCTAAAACACTTGTACCCCGGAATATTCAGCTGCGAGTCCTGTCCCTCTTTCAACCAAGTCTCTGTCACCGCAACCACATCCAAATTCCTCGTGAGCATTAAGGCCCTAACTTCGTCTGTCTTACCTGCTACGCTCCTTGCATTGAAGTATAAGCACTCCATAAACATTGCTGTGAATCTGGAGTCACGTGTAGACCAGACCGAGAAGACGGCAGATTTCGTTCCTTAAAATACATTACTGAACCAGATGCGCGTTTTTCCCCAAGCAATCGACAATGGTTTCATGGTGGTCAGTCGGTTCTTAGTTCCAGATATTGCGAATGGAATTCAAATTCCACCACTTGCCAGTTCCCGGAATGTTAGTTGATTTTCTGGATTAGTAGCCAAGCGATAATATCGCTACGCTATCACCTTTCCTCTACCCCCGGCCCTCCCCCTTCTCCCAATCGCTAAATCCTTAAATGCAGTATACCGACTGTAACACATAGGTTTAAATAAAGAGGGACAAATTATGCAAGTCAATTTTGCTAAACATGCTGGTAGTCCTTTAATAGCGTACGGGTGGAGGGACCTAGAAAATCTATGAAAAACACCGCGCAGCAATATAAAAATACTGATTATTAAAGAAACTTGCTTGCCAAGAACAAGCTGCACGTAATTAATAAAATTACAATTTTTTAGAGCAGAAGCTCACTTTTTCAATTTATCTGTCTTGTTATCTTGAATTTAGCTCCAGCGGCTCCCCTGAAAATTATGTCCATATCATCCGAAGAGATCTCATCTGCTACTATTAGGCTCCAGTGCAAAACTGCAGCTTTTTACCCGAAAGGATTTAACCTCACCTGGCATAAAAACGGTGCTCAAATTCTCAGCGGATTCCAAAATGAACAACAAGCAAATTCCGAGGGGCTTTTTGAAGTTGTCAGCAACCTGAAACAGCAGGCGATCGAACAAGGCACAGTTTATATCTGTCAAGTTTATCACGTTTCAAGCTCAATGTTAGCAAATGCCAGCTATACGTTTTTTGATGAAGGTAATCTTATATGAAATATGATAGTTTTTAGTCTTTCGCCCTTCACAAAAATGCATGAAAAACGATGGTGCATAGGAAGTGATTACTGGAGTAGCTTGATGCTCATATATTGATGAAACTTATTGTATTCTTTGGGCGAAGGTTTCCAATCATTTGGTTTTAAAATAGGATATATTGTAGACTGCATCATGCAACCTAACCAATAATGGGTTTGAGTCTTCAGTATTGCTCCCATAAATCAGATTAACCGCATAAAATTGCAACTTAGAAAATGATGCAGCATCGATGTTCAATCGAGGCACTGAAAAATAATGGATCGCTGAGCTATGGAATCGAACAATTGAATCTTTTCATCTCGCTGCAGATACGAACTAAACCAACTTGATTCCTCATTTATAAAGTTGTTACTCACTCGTAATGCGACTAAAAATAGGGTCACAGGTAATTGTGAGAAGATGAGTAAATACACGGTAATGCATCTTTCCTTGAAAGATGATCTCAAGCGATTTGTTTGGACCTTTTCTGCGTGTGGTGCAATGAAACTTGGAACAACATTTTAATTGTTTTTTGATTGGCACAATCAGTTGAAAACGATTGCATTCTGTATAGTCATGAATGGGAATGTGCCCATTCAATGGGCACCTTCTTCAACATTGCTGCTCTTTCTCCAACAGGCTTGCACAGAGGTAAGCTGCCTCACAGTGCGAGGGACCCGTGTTCAATTCGGGCTTCGGATGACTGTGTGGAGTTTGCACATTCTGCCTGCGAAAGCGCGGGTTTCCTCCGGCTGCTCCGGTTCCCTCCCATACTCCAAATATGTGTGTGTTAGGTGGGCAATGCTAAATTGTGCTTTGGTGTCAGGGGCCTTAGAAACGTAAATACGTGGAGTTGCGGGGATAGAGCCTGCGTGGGAATTTTGTCGGTGCAGGCTCGATGGGATGAATGGCCTCCTTCTGCCCTGTAGGGATTCTACGACTCAAGGATTCTATGATCTATATGTTTCAACCACGTTTTTTCGAACGATTCGTAAAACAGCTGCATAAATATCGATAATGAAAATGATGTACTGAAGTTTTATATTTTGTATCATGATGTTCGATTCACAGCGTAATTGAAAATTATGCATTTGATATTGATAGCTGTGTACATATGGCTGACATGACATTTTCTAATTTTGATAGCTAATCCCTCTAAAATCAATGTTCTTATGGTCGGTGGATGGTCCGGTGGTGTACTTGCAATTCTATTTTTGACCCTAATGCTAGTGATTGGAGTCATAAAGTGCAAAGGTATGAATGAGAATTTTCACACTGAAGGAAATAATTTACTGGTAGGCGAAATCTTAAAATATCCGATTCGAGTAACTATAAGCGGGAGCAAAGCTGCTTTTTGGTATAATTCGCATAATTAGCTGACGGAAAAATACCTTCACACTTACATGTTGCTTCAACTCAAGTATTACATGAGCATCTGACATTATAATGCTCACAGCTTCATTTTCCGAACTGCATTATCTAACCATAAAAATGTAACTTAAATAGTGCAATGGTGCCTGCGTAGCTTTAATACAGAAGCGATAGCGAAACAAATTCGTTTGGTTTGAACATTTTGTGATATATTACGAAATCAGCGTATCACTATAGCTTGCTGGCATGAATTGCATTTTACTTAATTGACATCGGGTCAAATGCAAATATGCCCCCTATTTATACGTTATCCTTTTCGAATTTCACCAGGTGCAAAGAAAAAATCAATAAATACTACACAGCGTACAGATGAGGTAAGCACATTTTGTTCTCAATCCTGAACTTGTGTTCTCAAGTTCACGTGAATGACATCACATTAAATAAATCTCTTTTAAACATGTGGGGATTTGGACTTGACTTTTCCCCTTTTCTGGAAAAGCGCAACTTTATGTATAAACAAGTAAAATTAGAAAAATGGTCGAAGCGTTTGCAAACTCTGCCAGCTTTTTGAATAGTTCAATACAGTTTTAACTTTCCATCTATATTAGCTAAAATGACATACCTTTTTCGGCTACTAAAGATAGTGAGAATAAGGTTCGCAGATTTGCATTTCTTGTTGTGCAAACCAAGCTGCAGCATGGTGAAAACGTGCCACGGCATTTATATTACAAATAAAATTCAAATTTCTAATCTCAGTGTAGAATCGGTAACGAAAATAGAGAGCAACACTATTGCCTATCCTTCTTACGCGGTTTAAAATGAGATCACCCGTTATTCCTTGCTTAAGAATAAAAAAATGTATCCACCAGGCGATTCAGGAAAAAAAAATCTATTTATACTGTTCAGGCAGCCCGTCTTTCTCTTTCACAAGCTGACATTTCAGCTTGGAGGGCCAAACGACCTGTTTCTGTGCTGTAATGGTCTTTGATCTTTGCTACTTCCATACTCGATCCTTTGTCATTGCAAAATGCTGACAAGGGATCTGACGAAGCTCTGACGAAGGGTGGTCTGGACTTCGTTCTATTTTCTCTCTACAGATGCTGTCAACCTGCTAAGATTTTCAAGCATTTTCTGTTGTTATTCCAGCATCCACAGCTGTCGTGCTTTTATCAGAAACTTAAGGAGATGTTTTCTAATTCTCAGCCATTTGAGTCAGAAAGAACAAAACATCTCGAGGGGACGGACATATTATCCGCGGCTTACTAAGGAAGTTATCAACAGGATCAAATTGAAATAAACAAAATCAATTCCCTGAAGTTTACTGGCAGGTTAGACGAACAAGTTGCATAAATTACAGCGAATAATGGCTAAAAATGAAGTGAAACATCAGAGCAGGACCGATCGTTAGCTATTAATATGCAGCACAAATCGGAAGAGTTTTCACAGGTGTTGTAAAAGCAACTACTTATAATGTGCTGCTCCGCCAAAGAGCGGGTCTGACGAATTAGGATTGCCAATCAAGCGAAAGCAGAATCAACGGAACATATATCGCTGTAGAGGATACAAAGCATATACCAGAAATAATTGGATATCGCGATGCGAAACGGAAGCAAGAGCATAAAACGATTACTTTCAGCAGGATGATGCTGCTGAAAAAATAATATAACGAAAAATCTGAAAAGTCCCAAGCATGATGCAACTGTTACGAGGGTCTTACAATAAGTAACTGCTGAGAGAATGGATGACTTGGATTTAAATTTTCAAAACGTCCTAGATTCTGGCAGCGACAAATTAGATTTGAATTAAACAGCGAATGTAGCTCCTTTGCTCAAGAAAGGAGGGAAACAGTATTCCAGAAACTACAGGCCAATTATCTTAACTTCTGCCATTGGGAAAATGCTGGAATCCATTAATAAAGGAGTTGTAACAGGGCACTTGGGAAATCTGATGGAGGTTAGCAGAGTAAACATGGCGTTGTAACCTGGAAATTATTATTACATAATGTATGAGTTATTTGAGAAAGTAACAAGCAAAGTGAATAAAACCGAACCTGTGGAGTTACTGTGGATCCTGTGGATTTCGAAAAGACATTCCATCATGTTCGACATCAAAGGTTCCACACATAGCAAGATCACATGACACAGGTGATAGCATCTATCAAGGACTATCTAGCTGTCAGGAAACATAGAGTAGGCACATTTTGGCCTTTTATCTGGTTGGAAAAATATGTATCAATTGTAGTGTCATGTGTATCAGTCTTGGGTCCTCAATTATTTACAATTGATATCAACGACTTGGATGATAACACTATACGCATGGCTGCTAAAGATGTTGATGAAAGAAAGTAGATGGGTGAGTAAGTGGCAAGGGGGAAATATGGAGTCTGCAGAGGGTCACGGATAGGTAAAGAGTGTGCAAAAAATGACAGATGACGTGAGAGATCGCGAATTTGTCCATTTTAGCAGTCAGAATAAAACACGTATTTTTTTTATGCGAAGATATTTTAGACTCTGATGTACAGAGACATACGGATGTCCCGGTACATGAATCAGAACACAATAATATGAACCGAAATATATGGTTGAGAAGGCGCATAAGTGGCTGGGATGCCCAATGGAATGTTACCGTTCATTGCAAGAGGAGTGGATTATGAAGTGTAGTGCTGCAGCTGAGAATTGGTGCCGAAGGAAGAATCTGACCGGCACCTCCGCCCGAGGTCTGTACTATCCCGCCCGAGGCCTTCGGAGGAAGCCGTCCTCCGAGTCGCGACCGCCCCCGGAATCGGCGTGGGCGTGCCGGTAAAATTCCCGCCCAAACGTATTGTACGCAGCTTTGGTCCTTCATGAAGAAATAAAATAACTTCAGTTCAAATAATTAAGAGAAGTTTCACCAGATTGATTGCTGGGATGAGCGTGTTATTTAATGAGGACATTTTTAACAGATTGGGCCTGTACCCTCCTCACTTTAGAAGACTAAGTGATCTTTTGAAAAGTAGAAAATGCTGAGTCGTCTTGACAGAATGGACGTTGCAAAAATGTGATACTTTGTAGCAAAGGGTAAAAATACGTGATGCCGTTTGAAAAAGCATGATTTACCATTTAAGACAAGGATGAGGAGATTTGATTTATTTCCCTCTCAGTGGGCCACGCATCTGTAGAACTGATTTAATCAGAGAGCGGTGAAGGCAAATTCATTCAATTACTTCAAGGTTGACTTCGATCACTTTTTGATTGACAGGAGAGAAAACTGAAAAAACACTAATTTGATTTGTTATTTTTACAAAGTAAAGAACTACTGTGAATAATGGCTGGGAAATGCCAAGGAACTCTAGGAGGTTAGAGCGATACGGAAATTCGTAGATATTTGTGGAGCTTACTGAATTAGGGCAGTTTGTAAGGCTTGGAGATTCAGGGCGCAGAAAGGACAGTGAAATTGAGGCCACACGGGGATCAAACATGTCTTAAGGAATAGCAAAATGGTTTTAGAGGTTGAGCGGCCTGCTTCGGTTTCTAATTTGTATGTATGTATGCAAGATTTTGTGTCCGAAAGATGAAACTTACTGAATACTAAACATTGAATTCCTAGAAGGAACGAAATTCAGCCGAAGGCAAACTGCTGTACGCTGCTCTTTATCTGACCGGTTCCAAGCGTGGCGAAATGCCGAAACAACACAGAGAACACACGGTATATACAGAGGTAAATCTCAATTCCCACGTGGAAACTTTAATCTTGTCTGCTATAATTTGCTTTTGAGATTGTATTGAAAATCAACTTGATGCAATTTCGATACATTTAAGTTAATAAATAGTAAAATACTCCCTGTCGTTGATTTACAGACCAGACAGAGCACCGCTGAGAGCAAATTGACTTACGTTGCTCTGAATCTGGCAGGTTCCAGGTCATCGTCAAAAACGACATTCGGAGAAACAAGGTTAACATACGCAGCCGTGAAAACGAAAAGCTAAATTAAGCAAACAAGGAAGTGTTGCGCGATGACTGCATAATCGATGTATTCACCTTCGTGTATCTTTTCCTCGGTAACTGCCTTTACATCAGGCCTTTGACATTTTCGAAAATCGCAGGTGGATTTTTTCTCCAAATATATCTTGTGGATTTCCTGTTTGCCTTGAAACTCACTCCACGCAAGGCACTCCATCGTTGTTGACCATGCTCATCCGTCGTCGGATTTCCGAATTCTAGCCATTCCACATATATGGATAACATGAAAGAAAGACTGCGTCATTTTCTACTCTAATTTACTTTTAATTTTAATAGATTGGCTAATCTTTGCTCTACCCAATATCCAGACGTGATACGCTTGATTCGCTCCTTAATTTGCTAATGTTCATCTTATTTTCTCACATGAATTTGGATTTCATTTGATTATCATTCCAGGAATCGTTTAAATCTCTATGTGTGCTATCATTGTCACCACCACCCGCCTCTCCCAACTCCTCCTTTGATGTGTGACGTGAAAATATCCATGTATCTTTCATTTTTCAAATTGCAACATTTTCAATAAATAGTCGCCTTCTGACCTCACAGGTTTTTAAAATTGGTTTTCCATCCTTGATCCTTCTCGTGCTCAGCTTGTGATATCGTTGCGAAACGATTTAGCACGTCTGGGGCAGGTGCCACATCATTTCACGACTGAGCCCATTGATTTCCTCCAAAGCCCATTGATTTCCTCCAAAGCGGTTCACTCATTCTGGATATTCCGAAATGGCGAGTCAGCAGTCTGCTAATTCGTCAGAAAACATTATTTCCTCTTGCCTTTCCTGCGTCCAGATATTGTTCCAGATTTATGCTCGTATAAGTAATCATATTGAAATATCAAGCTTTTAAATTGACTCCCAGCCAAGCTAAATGCCAAATCTCATTTTTTTGGGCTGACTGAATCATTTATCTGCCTATCTCAGCATCTTATATCTCCACTGTTCACACTGTCCTTCTACTACCACCGTTCACCTCCAACTCCCTCCCGGATATTCTGCCTCTATTTTAATGGATGACAATCTGATATCACAGCTTTATATTGTTAAGCATGACCATTGTCACGCCTGGTTTAAATGTCCATTAACTTCAAATTCTTCAAATTCTGGAGTCGAGAGTTCGATCGCCAGATAGCCGGAGCACGGCTTTAACGGGACAAATACATCAGATGGTTCTGTGTCACTGATGGAGATCCTGGAAGAGTAAATACATGGTGTTACCGTTGGCGTATATCAGGTTTGTGGGAAATGATAGATTCACTTGAGATAGTGGATAAAGGTGGATGGAAGTCTCAAATTCCGCGGGGCATTTCGAACTAACATCTTACCACATCTCGCTTTGGGGCCCACTATTTCCAGGCTCCTCTCCTCAAAGGGAGTAAGGGCCCGAAGCACAGCTATACCAACACCCGCCTCCTGTGTTCCTTGCAGCTGCGGGATATCTTAGCTGATGGAGACACACGAACGGCATTATCAGATTGCGGTATGACGAGGATACTAAGGTAGGCAGCCGATGGCATACACGTGTGAGCACTGCGCCGAACCTTTGATTTTTTGGCAGGAGTCTGAGGGAGAGGAGTGGAGTTCGTGCGTTTGATGTTTTTAGGGATATAAGGTGAAATGTCAAATGATACCGACGGGAGTGATGCCAGCAGCAGGCAGGTGGGTACTAACCACAGTCGGAGGAGGGCATTCATCAACCTGTGTCATTTGTAAGGTCCGCCTGTTAATGATGTTAGAGCTTACTTCCTCTGCCATGTCATCACAGGCTTCTGCTAGAACACGAAGTGGTCATGGCATGACATTTGGAAAGAGGATGGCCCTCTTCTCCTCCACGGTTTCGAACATCGTCCAAGAAACTTGGGGCAACTCTTCGGAAAAAAAAACTGGTGCTGGCTGAAAATATGTTGGGTGCTGGTGGGAGGGCTTAAAATGGTGCTCCCTCTTATTTGGTCTGAGTGCTGAATCCCGACAACAGCGAACTAGGCGCCGCTGGGACCGGAACATAAGAGACATACCCGTGGGGAAGGAGAGGAGTTATCTACCATTAGCATAGACTGAATGGGGCCTGACGAGCGCTGCATTTGCCTCCGGGAAACATTCCTGTTTTCCCGATGGCGTGCACACTTTGAAGAGATTCAAAAGATTCAAAGTGATAATGCCAAACGCCTGAATCAATGCCGATCAAATGAGATTTGAAACTATCAGCTCAACATATCTATCATGGTGGCATGGCCAGCAATGTGTTCTATCCTGAACAAACTGCCAAGGAAATTGCCAAGAAACTTTCTTTCATCTTAACAGAGATGATGGAAGTAACAAAGACATTCAATACTGAGAGGGATGATCCAGCAAGCAATTGACAACATAGTGGTTCCGTCAGGGGAAATTTGGAAATAATATCAGCGGATGACCATCATACTCGAGAAGTCCATTAGAAATTGATCGTACCGGTTTGGACTCTCATACCGATCACACAATCCCTCAGCCAATTACGAATTAGCATCGCCTCATTAACACCAATTGGAGTACAATGATATCAAGGGTCACACTGCGGATTGTGGTTTCGAATACGTTAATAAGTAGAAGATCTCGCTGATCAATTTGTGCAGCAGAAGTTACGGAGAGAGAACAGACACTTCGGCCGGGAGTCCCCAACGGCATCGGCGGTTGGGACTTTCAGGTGCTGATGCTGTGAATGGAGCTCAGCCAATCCTTCATTCACTTGCAGAAGGAGACTCCGAGCCACACACGAGGTCAGAGAATGCCAGCCAGAGATTTGGCTAAGCAGCAAATTCTCCATAACTGCAGGTAGCGCTGGTAGGGCTATACCTGGAACTTACATAGTCTCATATTTGAGAAGTGGGACCGTTTCGTTGAGAGCGAGTTTGCGATACCTTCTCCTTAGATTTATATAAAGAACTGAGAGCAAAACCTTCACTTTCAGGAGGACAGATGCGTGCGTACAGGTAGATGTCGTGAGGAAACCTGCGTGTGATAGTATTGGTGGAAATTCGTAAGTGGAGGTCAAATTGAGAGTCATTATAAATAAATCTGCCAACTATTTGCTTTATGAACAGATATATGGCATACGGAATGAGGAAGGTAAGATAACATTTTCCAACTCAATGGTTAGACGTCATCTCTGGCATTATAATCTATTATCAACATCACGTGCCACAAGGCACGTGAAAAACTTGGAAATAGTTTTGAACTAAATGAAAGTTAAGGCGTTCGTGAGGATGTGTCAAATGCATGTTGCCAGCGCCATCACAACCCTGCTTTAATTTCATCTTTTTCATGATTGATTTTTGGAATATTGCACTGCACTAACTTCCTTCATGGCCCTTTTATTTACTGTCTGTGTTGTGTGTGACTGCGACTAACAGCCAGTGTAGAAGTCACCAATAAAAGTTGGTTCCCACGCTACCATGAGTAACCCTTGCGTCCCCGACCAAGATCAATTGATAACCAACCAACTACACAGCAACATCCATGTTTCGATTTCTTCTTTACTTGTTTAGTATTTCTCCAGGTAATCTTAATCGAAGCTTTAATCTTCAGCAACAGATGAAAACGTTCGTGATTTTAGCCTCATAATAACTCGTTTGTTCGTCCCTCCTTCCCCATCTCCAAACAACGCTCCCGCATAAATTATTAGTTGATTACTTGGCTATTATTCTTGTTCAATTAACTTGCAACTGGGACTTCTCCTCGTTACAAACTGTTGAAGTCATGAGCAAAGTAATTGGGGCAGGTGCAGGCCGTTCAGCCTAAAGGGGCGATCTGATGGAAACATTTTTAAGGACACGACTTAGCGAAAATAAAATGCCGAACCATTGAGGAAACGGGACAGATTCAGATCTGTTTTATGGGCGAGTTTGAAAATGCATCGTATACACTCAGTGCAATGAAAGGGGTCTCTGTATCGGTCTCTGACCTCCACACTCATGCCACAGTCACGTTATTAACGGGTAGACCTTGTCCCCCACGAGCCATCCCGGTAGCCTTGGCTGCTCCTCAAATTCGCCAGGGATGATGGAGCTCCGCAAGTTAGAGATTCTATGATAAAACGCCAGAAGAATTGCATGAAGATGTAGCAATCATGTACGCTACCCGGGTGGCGTGCACACACATGCATGATTTTCATCTGGAACTCCTTGCTGTGCACGAACTGCGGTGTCTGTTGTTTTGGGGAATCACAGGTTGCTGTGTGTGCAATCAATACTCCAGGTGCACATTCAGTATCCTGGCGATAGCGGCAAAGCCTGTGGCCCGGGCTTCTGGCTGGGCCTGGCTCCGTCGAATTAGATGTAAGGGCCTGCCCAGACGAACAAGACCTTTGTCACCTCAGGCACACCGCAACCTCCGCCGCAACTGGGAGCATGTGTCCCCCTATCCTTCAAGGTGACCATTCTGCGAGCACGTGACACAGGACCGTACCATCTCCTCACGGAGCCGAGCCGGAACCTGCACATGGCATCCAACAGCTCGTTGAAGGACATATGTGTCCTGAATTGCCAGGGTCTCCATCTCATCCATCCTCTGGCGCCCGAATCGACAGATGAGTGGCCGCCTCCTGACCCAGACCGACGGAACCCTGGCCTCCTGCTGCAGCCTCTGACCCCCGCGTGCCCTGAAGTGCGTGGACGATTCACTACTACTCTTCCTCCTCCACAGCAGCAACTGCAAGAATGAATGGCAGGCCTAATGGCTCCAAGCAAAAAAATCTATTTGCTCTGGATGGGGGAGGGCAAGGGGCAAACCCAGCAACAAAGGTCCATATGCGTCTGGACGGTAGAAAACCGACACCATGACCAGTGCCGTGCGCCATCTTGCCATGTTAACATAAAAACCTAGAAGTTTAGAAATGTGAAAGCAGAGTGGGCCAGTCGGCCTTTCCAACCTGCCCTGCCAATTATTTTGATCATAGATCATCATCGAATTCAATATCCTGATCCCAACTTCCCCAAAATCCCTTGATCCATTTAACCCAAGAGTTATTTCTAATTTATTTTTGAAATCACTCAATGTGTTGGTCTCTACTACCTTTGGCAGTGAATTCCACAGATTCACTACTCGTTGTATGGCAAACGGTCTCATGTCCTCAATTCTAAAAGGTTGAGCTCTTAACTTAAAACTCTCACCCCTAGTACTGAACCTCCTTCCTATCAAAAACATTCTTTCTGAATCTACCATTCAGAAATTCCATTAGAATTTGATACGTTTCTGTGAGATTCGCTCTGATTCTTCTATACTCCAATGAATATAATCTTAACCATCCCAGGAATCAGCCTGATAAATCTTGGATGCACTCCCCTATAGCAAGGGCTTTCTTCCTCAGATAAGGACACCAAAACTGCACACGATATTCCAGACATGGACTTACCAGAGCCCTGTAAAATTGCAGGAATATATCTCTATTCCTAAATTTAAATCCTCTCGCTATGGAAGTCTACACAACATCTGCCTTCTTTACTGCAAGCTGGATGTAACTGTATGCTTACTTTCAGTGACTGATGCACAAGGGCAGCAAGGCCTCAATAATTATCCACATCTCTCAATTTACACCCATTCAAATTATAATGTGTCTTCCTGTTATCGCTGCCGAAGTGGATGACCTCACTTTCATTCACATTATAATATTGCATCTGCCATGCATATGCCTACTCACTGAGCCTTTCCATATCATGCAGAAGCATCTCTGCATCCTCCTCACAGCTCACCCTCCAACCCAACATTGTATTATTGGATAACGCGGAGATAAAACATTTAGTATTCTCTTGTAAATCATTAATATATAACATGATCAGCACATATATCTTCAATACCTAATAGTCACTCCTGCCAGTCGGAAAAAGATACATTTATGCCAAGTACATTCTTCACACCTGCTAACCAGCTTTCTATCCACCTCAGGACGCAAGCACAATGCCACCCGTTTTAACGTGACAACATCCAGATGCACCGTTTCTCCATCATCAAATCCACTCGGTACATCCTCAAAGAATTCCAATAGGTTCATTAAGTATGGTTCCCTTCATAATTCCGTGTTGCTTTGTTTGATTATGCGACTGCTTTTTAAATGCTGAGCTGTGAAATCTTACATAATTGAATCTATCAACTTCCCCAGAACTGACAATAGGTTAATTGGTCTCTAGTTCCCTGTTTGCTGCCTACCTCCCTTTTTGAATAGTGGGCTTACATTAGCTACCCTTCAATTTGTACGATCTAGGCCAGAATTCAAAATATCTTGGGAAATAACCACCAGCGAATGCTTTATTTCCAGGACCACTTCCTTAACTACTCTGAGATTACGTTTATCAGGAACTGAAGATGTATCCACGTTTAATCCCGTCAATTTCCCCACAATTATTTTTCTATTCATACTGATTTCCTTCAGCTCCTATCTAAAACGTTTTTCTCTCGGAACATCTCGTACATTATTCATGTATTCCTTTGTGAAGACAGAAACAAACGAGAAATGTAGTTCATCAGCCATTTCTTTGTTTCCGTTATAAATTCTCCCCTTTCTGAGTGTAAGGGGCCTACATATGTTTGTGTCACAATTCTTCTCTCTGCACACACCTATCTAAACTTTACAATCAGTTTTTATGTTTCCGTTTAGCGCTTAAAATTGTTTGGGAAAATGCCTGATCAATTATCTAATACAGTTAGAACTTTGCAATGACTATTAAATGAAATGGAATGAAAACGGCAGGTTTCCTCATCGGTTTTTTGAGCAATCTGAGTTTTGATAATTTACTGCTCCGTGCAGTACAAAGGCCGCGAGGAGATTCATGCTAGTAGTGGATGGTCGCAGCCTAATCCCACCACAGAGGCCGGCGAAATACCGCACAGGACATCAGTGCGAATGTGTATGATCTCCCAACATACCAGGAGATCTCCTGTTTATGTATCCAGCACGCCCTATGCCCCACGGACATGGCCTCCCCACCATGGGAATGGCGGGACGACCCCCCAACTTCTGCGTCCCACATCGACAGCCTCAGCCACCCCGGACATAGGCCATTGCAGAGTTCACCACATCAGTATTACACCCCCTCACTGGTCAGCCCTGCTTGCAGAGTACACCCCATCAGAATCAACCTACTCGCCGGATATCGTCCCATGTAGAGTTCATCCCATAATTCCCCCCCCCGCCCCCCAACCTGATCGTCCCCTCTGCAGAGTAAACATCATCAGCTCCGTTGCAGAGTAGCTCTTGCCTCACCCCCCTGTTGAAAACAAACAGCCTTGACATGATTATCGCTGAAATAGACTGAACGAGCGCATGGCTCGTCAAAACTACTTTAAGTAGGGACAGCTCTATATGAGCGCCAAGGATGGACAGACAGGCAGTCACTTCCCGAAGATGACACCAAGGAAGACTGTTCTATGTCTTACAGATGCCGAGCTAACCAGTCTGCTGGATGCTGTAGAGCAGAGAGAGACAATTATTGCATCCGAGACTGGCGACGGCCCAGACGCCTGGCAGCCAATGCCACCTGGCTGTCTGTGGCAGCACCCCCCCCCCTCCAGCCCCCCCCCCCCTCCCCGTGCCCCTGGGAAATGCCAAGGTGCCAGGCTAACACTGAGAGGCTGGAACTTGCCCTCGACTTCCCGGTGGACCTCAGTGGCCTCCGCTTATACCGGCGTGGGGAACATCAGTGTTCCTCGTTCATGGGCAGCAGGTGTTTTCCATGCCGCAGAGAACCTCTCCCGGCTCACTAATCATATGGAATTAAGCATCTTAATAAAATTAACAAAAATATTGAGCCAGTTGCCGGAAATGGGTGGGAGGTTGATCACGCCGAGAATCTTTTGTAGGTAACATCACGAGAGTTGAGAAAGCGGGCGTGGCCCATGAGTCTTACCTCCACGCTACGGTTCGCTACTGCTGCACCTGTCTCAGACATAGAGACCGCGGCATTACCGATTTCATCCGGCCCGAATTTCTGCGAGTTGATTTCGTAACATCGGTACTGATTCAACGAATGCGAATGGCGCCCGTTTTCGCGCCGTTCCCAACATTCCAGCGAAAAAGTGACCATTATCGGGAACTCGCACAAAACGGGTGAGACGTCATTTTTTAAAAATTTTGCATTCATCTCAATGTCATTGACCGGTTTTACTTGCCTTAACGACCTCATTCGTGGCAACTGCAATCGGGGAATAAAACATTTAGCCTGTTAGAACAAAGTTTGCAACAGTATCGAAGTGCGGTCAGGCAGTAGGTCCACAGGGCTCCGTGTTGCAGAGTGGTGGTTGATTAGTGGCGGCCACGTTGCTTTTCGGGTGGCGGGGGGAGGGTACTGCATGTGTATTGTTGGCTATGGGATCGGACCGCAGGATCTCACAGCTGACTCAGATGTTAGCGCTGAACTCGTATCACAGTGCTGACACTTGGTCCTGGCACTAGAGGCAGCAAGCAAGCTGATGTGAAGATGGGGAAAAGCATCCTAACGGGCTTCGCTGCATCCTCGGGTCTTGTAAAACAGTCATGACTCGGGTCACTACTCCAGGGGTTCTATGTGTGTGTGTGCGTGTGGCTTGCCTCGGAGGTGGGTTGACGGTGGGGATTGTGTGCGTCTTGTTTGGGTGTTGAAGATCAGTGTGGAATGTGTGTGGCTGGTCTGTGATTTGGGGTGGTGAGTGGAGGGTTTGTGTGACTTGTTTGGGGAGGCCAGAGGTCTATTGCATATCCATCGCTCTCTCCCGTTCCCCTAAAGAAGGAACATAGAACAAAGAAAATTACAGTACAGGAACAGGGCCGTTGGCCCTCCAAACCTGCACCGACCATGCTGACCGAATGAACTAAAACCTCCTACCCTTCGATGGACCATATCCCTTTATTTCCATCCTATTCATGTATTTGTCCAGCCGCACTTGAAAACTCACTGTCGTATCTGCTTCCACTACCTCCCCTGGCAACGAGTTCCAGGCACCCATCACCCTCTGTGGAAATAACGTGCCTGGTACATCTCCTTTAAACCTTGCCCCTCGCACCGTAAACCGATGCCCCCTAGTAATTGATTCTTCCACCCTGGGAAAAGGCTTCTGACTATCCACTCTGTCCATGACCCTCATAAAATTGTAGACTTCTATCAGGTCGCCCTTCAACGTCCGTCGTTCCAGTGACAACAAACCACGCTTCTTCAATCTCTCCTCATAGCTAATGCCCTCCATACCAGGATACACCCTGGTAAATCTTTTCTGTACCACTCCAAAGTCTCCACATCTTTCTGGTAGTGTGCTGACCAGAATTGAACACTATATTCCAAGTGCAACCTAACTAGGGTTCTGTAAAGCTGCAACATGACTTGCCAATTTTAAGTCTCAATGCACTGGCCGGTGAAGGCAAGCATGCCATATGCCTTCTTGACTACCTTCTCCACCTGTGTTGCCACTTTCAGTGACCTGTGTCCCTGTATACCCAGATCCCTCTGCCTTTCAATACTCTTAAGGGTTCTGCCATTTACTGTATATGTCCTATCTGTATTAGATCTTCCACAAGCCACCGCACCACTCCACCAGATTATTAATTTCATTAGAGATGCAACTTACAGACGCTGCACGCATTTTAGTGGTTGCTGGAGCAGTGGAGGAAAAATAGCATGAACTGCAGGCATAACACGGCCAGCCAATGCCACTAGCTGCTGCAGGAGACGGAGATGCCCATCGGAGGCAGGAGGTTGGCTGACAGTCCAGGAGGAGAAGGGCAACAGAATAACGGAACTGAGACCCTGGCAGTTCAGGATGCGAGTGCCTTTTTAACAACTCTCGGATGTCGCATCCTGTGACATCTTTGCCAACAGAAGGGACAGTGTGCCACCTGTGACATTTACTGAAGGATTTGTTACCACTGAGCACAGGGGAGCACCTACTACCGGTGGTTATAAAGGTGATGGCAGACCGAAATGTCTATGCAACTGCATCCTTCCAGACAGCCAGCAGGAAATTTTGTGGCATCTCCCAGTCCTCTGTCCACAAATGTGTACACGAAGTCACAGATGCGATGTATTTCTGACAGCCCAGTACAGTAAATTTGGTGTGGGACAGGATCAGCAAGAATCCCAGGCTGTAGGATTTGCTGCCATTGTGGGGATATAGAACGTGCAGGGGGCTTTCGAGTGCTTACATAGCACCATGAGGTCCCTGAGAAGAACTCAGCCCACTTCACTAACAGGAAAATCCATCAATGTGCAGTTGGTGTGCGACCATGAGCTATGCGTCATGCACATTTGTGCCAGACATCCTGAAAGCATGCACAGTAGTTTCACTTTGGGAAGCCCTGATATGCCAGGGGCTTTGGGGAGGAACCCAGGGTTCAGGGATGGCTGGTGGGAGACATGGGGGACACAATTCAGGCTTCGGTGGTGATGCCTGTGTGGAGGTCTGAGACCTAGGCGGACACCCAATGCAATAACGGCCATGCTGCCATGTCGTCTATCATGGAGCAGCACATAGGGCTCCTGAAAATGCTGATCAGGTATCTACTCTGGCAATGCCCTGAAAGTATAGATCCCTGACAGTGTCCAATATTTTGGTGGTCTGCTGTGCCCTGCACAACTTGTCACATGAACGGGGAAACTCCCTTGAGGACGAGGATGTCAAGCACAACCAGATGGACAATGCTGGGGAGGTGGGGAGGAGGCTACCCAGGAGGATGTGGAGGAAGTGGAAGGTGACGATGACCACCACCACCACAACCACAACCACCCAGGTGCTGGATGGTTGGCAGCAGCAAGAATCTGGCATGTAAGGGCAGCTAGGGAGGCCCTCAGCAACACGAGCTTCGCCAACTAGGGGGCCTGTGTTGCTGCTGCTGCATTCCACCTGCCCCCCGTTGTGTACCCCGAGTCAACCCTGCGCCAAATTTACACCAGAGTGGTGGGCCTCTATAAGCTCTGTTGGCATGTTTCTGTGGCAGACAGGAGGGTGATCAAGACTCGTTATGTGACACTATGTGACGCTGCTATTGTGCAAACAGGTGTGACTCTTATCTGAGCTCTGCATGCCCGCTCGCACCTGGGTCCAGAACAGGGTGGGGATAAGGGAGAATAAATACCAATGCAGGACCTTGTGGCATGCAAGGGTGGCATGGGAGTATGTCTCCTTGATTCTGGGGACGTCATTGGAGATGTTGTGAGTCGGTGCCCTGCTTGCCACATGCTGTCTGGAGACAATGCACATCTCTTTAACCTGTGCTTAATGCTCTCTCCACTCACAGTGTCTGTACCTTTAAGACTTGATTAGCTGTAAAGATTCGCATTACAATCATTATTCTGTAAATTGAGTTTGTGTCTTTATTTCCCCTGTTTGTGAACAGAACTCCCTCTCACCTGACGAAGGAGCAGCTCTCCGAAAGCTAGTGGTGTTTGCTCCCAAATAAACCTGTTGGACTTTAACCTGGTTTTGTGAGACTTCTTTCTGCCACATGCTGTCGCCAGTGGATGATTGGAATGCGTTGATTTTCAAAATGTGGTGCACTGAGGGCCCTCCTCCATGAACATCAACATGCATAGTCCCTCTGGTGAAGATCGGGGTATGGTCATCCCTATTGGAGGCTAATCACAGACAATTTAGAAACAGCTGTGGGGGCAGCAACATTTATTGCTGTCAATAACTGGGCCCTCAAACTAAGTGCTCATATATAATAAGTGGAAGTGAAACTTTACAGTGCCTAATTCCTCAATTTCACAGTTGCGGTCCTTTACCCATGCCATTTTGGTGACGTTATAGCTTCTTAACTCTACATGGTCTAGCACTGTGTCTCGGTGTCTCCCCAGGATGTACGCCAGAGGAGGAGGAGGGCAGCTGCCTACCTTGCCCTGTGCTCTGCTCTGTGATGCCCTTTGGCAATCGTCCTCTGGAGGGCCTGAACATTGAGGACCCCGTCTGGCTTTCAGATGTCACAAACGTATCCATGTCATCTTGTTCATCACAATGCCCCTGAGATAGTCAGGAAGGTGTCAGGAAGGAGGGAGTCAGAAGCTATAGTCACAGCTGCATCTCTGGGGTGCAATGCCCCGACACGGGCCCCAGACCTTCCTCCTCCTTCGGGGTTCCTGTGGGCCCCTGGGTCACTCAATGGGATGCTGGTGCTTCTGCACTGAACTGCAGAAGCTCCACCATCACCGGGCCCTGCCAGTTCTGGAGGCCCACCTGCGTTCGGCCTCCTGCTCAGTGGTCAGCGATGGCGCTCTGAGTCTGAGGGCACCCGACAAGGGTAGCAGCACCTGCCCTCTGAAACTGGACCATACTCTGCACTCCCTCAGTCATGACCTTCTAAGAGTGGGCCACATTCCCAAGGGCTGCTGCCATAGCCCGCTGTGGCTCGGCGCTGTCCCACTGGTCTCCTGCAAGCTCTCGAGCCTCTCAGCCACCAGCTGCAGAATCTCGATAAGCTTGTTGAGGCCCTCAGGTATGGCCCACTCCGACTTAGCTGTGGCCTGCTGTGACTCAGCTGTGGCCCTCTGGGAATCGTCTGTGGACAGCTGTGACATAGCCATCGCTTGGACCCTGCCACTCAAGTGATCATTTCCTACCCCAGGCTTTCCACCGCTGACACCCCACTTTCATTTTGGACCTGGGAACCACATGAGATCAGCAATAGCAGCTGGACCTGAAAGATTTGGGACTCCTCCCAGCAGCCTCTTCGTTGGCCCAGTGTTGCTGTCAGCCCCTCCTACATTCCTGGTCTCTGCTGCTGCATCTCCAGCAGCTGCGGGAGAACTGTCCGCAGAGGCCCAACATGTTGCCTGGGGTCAGCTGAGTCCTCACTCACTGGCAGGGTTCCACGTGCCAGCGGCCTCCGAATTTCCTTCCTCCATCCGATGTACGTCAGCAGGTGTGTGCTGTCCCCCAGAGAGTGACCCAGATGCCTACCATTAACTTGAAACACCAGTGTGATCGTCGATGGGATGGGAATACGAAGTGAAAGCTGATACGAGACTTGTGCCAACACAGGAGGTCCCATCATCGCCTTCATCCCAGCTGTCTTCCGAGTTGTCGTGGGGAGGATGGGTGGGAGCAGCAAAGCGTGGGGGGTGGGGGAGGGGCGTGGGGCGTCGGGGGGGGGGGCGGGGGCGCGGGGGGGGGGGGCGGATGGTGATGCCAGATGTGCCGGGCTGGGTACTTTCCTGCAACCCAGGACACATGGTTGAGTGCAGGAGTGGGACAGGATTCTGAGCTGCATGCAACTTGCTTGAGATATCTCCAAGAGTGGAAGATTGGCAAGTGCTCATGTCGGTGCTCCAGCCCATTTTGGCTATCAGCGATGGTCTGCACTCCTCTCCCATCGGCTCCACTGGCCACTCCTCAAATTGGGTGAGGACCCAGATTTTGGGCAGACACCCCTGCCTTAGTCTTCTCCCGGTGGTTATTGGCGTTCTTCTCCTGTGGGGACAGGAGGATCCATGTTGAGTCTGATGTCAGGATGTCTGTAGGGTGTCAGGGGTGTCAGAGGGCAAGGTCTGTGAGCCGTTTGGTGTTCGGTGGCGGAGGGAGTTGCAAGGGCATCAGGGACTGGAATCATATGTCGGGTGCTTGGGGTTGGGGAATCTGGGGTTAACATAGGGGAAAAAGCTACATCAGGTTTAACACTGGGCGGCACGGTAGCACAGTAGTTAGCACTGCTGCTTCACAGCTCCAGGGACCTGGGTTCGATTCCCGGCTTGGGTCACTGTCAGTGTGGAGTTTGCACATTCTCCTCGTGTTTGCGTGGGTTTCCTCCGGGTGCTCCGGTTTCCTCCCACAATCCAAAGATGTGCGGGTTAGGTTGATTGGCCATGGTAAAATTGCCCCTTCGTGTCCTGAGATGCATAGGTTAGAGGGATTAGTGGGTAAAATATGTATGGATATGGGGGTCGGGCCTGGGTGGGATTGTGGTCGGTGCAGACTCGATGGGCCGAATGGCCTCTTTCTGTACTGTCGGGTTTCTATGATCATACTCACCCTTGCTGCATGGAGCAGCTAATTAAGTTTCTTCCTGTACTAGTTTCTGGTTGTCTGTGTCAGTGCCCTCGCACTGACAGCCAATGCCACCGCCTCCCAGGCTGCTCTGCCGTCCCTTTCCGTGACCAACGTCCCCAGCAATCTGGCCAGCTCTCCGTTTCGTCCAGTTTTGACGCCTGTGCATGTTGTGGCTCCGATCTGAACTGCAGGCTTCCTGGCGAGGTCCCGCCCACTTCACATCGTGGCGAGAAATGACCTAGCAGTTTTTTAAAAACTTCTTAGAATCCATAAAATCCCTCCAGGCAGAAGGAGGCCATTCGGCCCATTGAGTCTGCACTGACCACAATCACATCCAGGCCCTATTCCCGTGACCCCACGTATTTACTCTACGAATGCCCTGACACTAGGGTCAGTTTAGCGTGGCCAATCGACCTAACCGGTGAATGGCATTGTAACGATGTCACAAAAATTTAAATGACATCGGGCACACTCTGGGTGCGATGCAGATTGCGCTCGACAAAATGGCCTGGGCGTATCGTGGAAGACTAGGCACATTTCACGTTATTTGGCTTCTGCTAACATTTCCCGCCCCACTATGCTACTTCACCAGTGCAACAGGGTGTAAAACCTTAGGACTGTGGAAGGAAACCAGAGCACCCGGAGGAAAACCACGCAGACACGGGGAGAATGTGCACCCTCCACTCATACACAACCCGAGATCGGAAATGAACCCGGGTCCCTGGCGCTGTGAGGCAGCAGTGCATACCACTATGCCACCGTGTTGCCCACGATGCCCACTTCTCTACGTCTGTAAGGTATTGATTTGGCCTCGGCCAATAAACGGAAATAAAACTCTCCCATTTTCACGCCAGCTTGGCACTTAGAATTTTTTTCGTAAAATTCTGTCTCATGTGTAAATAATGCCGACATTACGTCACGCTGTGGGGGTGGGAGATGGGTGGCAGGAGGTACAGGAAGAGGAACCGGCCATGCTGAATTCACGAATGATATGGTAACGATGTCACAAACATTTTAATTCACATCGGGCACATTGGGTGCGATGCAGATTGCGTTCGACAAAACGGCCTGGGCGTATCGTGGAAGACCACGCACATTTCAAGTAATTTGTCTTCTGCTAAATTTCCCTCCCCGCTATGCTACTTGACCAGTGCAACAGGATGTAAAACACCCGCCATGAAAATGAAACTGATATGTTTGTTTCAAATTGTCTCTTGTAAACTCAACCATTGGTAGGATTCCGGCTGCTCCACACTCTGTGTCAGCCTAACATGCAACTGTATATAAGTATCCATGATCATCGATCCTTCAAGTATATAAGATCATCTTCCATAATTTCAGGATTGCATCAAAGTTCAAAAATCTTCTTAACCGTCTCACGACGAAGTTCAAACCGTCCATCAGTCTTGATTTTTAAGCACCTCTTATGCTTCACTGGCCATTCATTTTCCCTGTTCAAATATTTTGTTGCACAACACATTCTGGAATTTTTTGATATTGCAGTTAATCTAATTTTAACGGAAGATTTATTGTTGTTGCATTTATTTCATCCAGATTATCATTGATGCGACACATTTGAAATTGTTCATATCAATTCCAGCTTTTCACTGGCAAATTGATCTTTTGTGCATGGAAGTTGCTTCTCGACACTGAGCACATTTTTGTTCAATTGCTCATTATTGGCAATAAGCTTCTCGATTTCATCTGCATTAATTTTTGTGTGTTTGGTTGTCTCAACGTGACCAATCGTCTGCTGGAAACATTTGTCCCTACGTTACTATCTCCACTGGCGAAAACAGTACTCACAGTAAATGGTACATTTTATTTGGTGACCTCGGACTAACTCCCACGAAACAATTTTGTTTATTAAGCAATTGCATAAAATGAGTGAGCACAGAGGAACAGGTTTATGAATTTCATAAATATCTCATATTCAAACCTTTATTTCATCAAAATATCAGAAAGGAACTGTATCATCAGCACAAAGAATGCGATCACACATATGGATTAGATCTCAAGCGATGCTGAGACAGAATACAGGAAAGAGATAGAGAATTTGACAGATTCGTGGGATGACAATAAAATCTTCCTCAAAGTGAAGGAAATAATCATTTACCTCAGGAAGACATGTCTCTGCCTCCATCAACACGGATGAAGTGGAAATGATCGAGAGCTTCAAGTTTCTATATGTCCAGATCACCAGCAACCTGTCCTGGTGCTTCCACACCGATGCTATAGATAAGAAAGCCCAACATCCTCCCTCCATTCTCAGAAGGTGAACGAAATGTGGCATGTCCACTATGACATGATTGAGTTTTTTGAATGGCGAACCAAGAAGGTAGATGTGGGCAATGCAATTGATGTTGTCTACATGGACTTTCGCAAGGCCTTTGACAAGGTACCGCATGGTCGGTTGTTGCATAAGGTTAACTCTCACGTGATCCAGCGAGGGGTATCCAAATGGATACAAAATTGGTATTTTTGACAGGTAGTTGTAGAGGTTTGGTTTTCAAACTGGAGGCCTGTGACCAGCGGTGTGCCTCAGGGATCAGTGCTGGGTCCGCTGTTATTTGTCATTTATATTAGTGATTTGGATCAGAATATAGGAGGTTAGTAACTTTGCAGATGACACCACGATTGGTGGCATAGTGGACAGTGAAGAAAGTTATCTCCGATTGCAACGGGATCTTGAACAATTGGGCTTGTGTGCTGACGAATGGCAGATGGAATTTAATTTAGATAAAGCGAGGTGATGTATTTTGGTAGATTGAACCAGCGCAGGACTTACTCAGCGCTCGGGAGAGTGACAGAACAAAGAGATATAGGGGTACATGTTCATAGCTCCTTGAAAGTGAAGTCACAGGTGGACAGAGTGGTGAAGAAAGCATTCAGCATGCTTGGTTTCATTGGTCAGGACATTGAATACAGGAGTTGGGACGTCTTGTTGAAGTTGTACAAGACATTGGTAAGGCCACACTTGGAATACTGTGTACAGTTCTGGTCACCTATTACAGAAAGGATATTATTAAACTCGAAAGAGTGCAGAATAGATTTACTAGGATGCTACCGGGACTTGATGGTTTGAGTTATAAGGAGAGGCTGGACAGACTGAGTCTTTTTTCCGTGAAGCATAGAAGGCTGAGGGGTGATATTATGAAGGTCTATAAAATATTGAGGGGCACACATCAGCTAGATAGTCAATATCTTTTCCCAGAGATAGGGGAGTCTAAAACTAGAGGGCATAGGTTTAAGGTGAGAGGGGAGAGATACAAAAGTGTCAAGAGGGGCAATGTTTTCACAAAGAGGGTGGTGAATGTCTGGAACAAGCTGCCAGAGTTAGTTGTAGAGGCGGGTTACAATTTTGACTTTAGAAAAGCATTTAGACAGTTACATGGGTAAGATGGGTATAGAGGGATACGGGCCAAATGCAGGCAATTGGGATTAGTTCAGGGATTTTTAAAAAAGGGCAGCATGTACACGTTGGGCAGAAGGGCCTCCTTCCATGCTGTAAACCTCTATGACCCTATGACTCGATGACACTCACCAAGCTTTAGAGGTGCACCATAGAAAGCATTTTTCTGGCTGTACCACAGCTTGGTATGGCTACTTCTCTGTCAAAGACCGCAAGAAAGTCCGAAGTATCATGAACGACACCCCATCCATCACGCAAACAAGCCTCCCAACCATTGACTCTGTCTAGACTTAGCACTTCCTCGGAAAAGCAGTCAGCATAATCAAGGACCCTGTGAAACTCAGACATACCTTATTCCGTTGGGGAAAAGATACAAAAGTCTGAGGTCATGTACCAATCAATAATAATTTCTTCCCTTTTGCCATCAGCCATTTGGATGGACCTACCTCGTAGTAAGTTAATCCTTCTCTACAATCTAGCTATGGCTGAAACACGAAATTCTGCACTCTTCCTTTTATTCTGCATGCACTGTATGCTTTGCCTGTATAGCATGCAAGAAACAATACTTTTCACTGCATTACACGTGACATTAATAAATTTTTAAAAACATGATTGTTGACTGATCTGCATTTTCCTTCGCATAGTTGGTCAGCTGTTTTTGACAACCCCGCTATTTATATTTAGGTAAGTATACTGTGGGGGGGGGGGGGGGGGGGGGGGCTGGGGGATGACCCTCCAGGGGTAAGCCACGGTGACCAGTTCACTGGCACGGAATCGGGCCCTGTGGCTCAGAAGAGACAGAGGGGAACGAGGAGAGCAATAGTAGTGGGGGATGAAATGGTTAGAGGCACAGAGAGGCGGTTCTGTGGGCGTGACCGAGACTCCAGGATGGTAGTCTGCCTCCCTGATGCCGGGGTCCTGGATGTCACTGAGCGGGTAGGAAGCATCCTAAAGAAGGCGGGTAACCAGACAGACGTCATTGTCCACATTGGTGCAAATGACGTCGGCAGAAAGAGCAGGGAGGTCCTGCAAGAGCAATTCAGGGAGTTGGGTATTCGGCTAAAAAGCAGGGCCTCTAGGGTAGCGATCTCTGGACTACTCCCAGTGTCACAAGCCAGTGAGGCTAAGAACAGGGAGATTGCACAGCTGAACGCGTGGCTAAGGGACTGGTGCAGGGGGGAGGGTTTCGAATTCGTGGACCACTGGGAAGTCTTCAAGAGAGGATGGCACCCGTACAAGAAGGACAGGTTGCACGTAAACTGGAGGGGTACGAATATCCTAGCTGGGAGTTTTGCGAGTGTGGTTCGGATGGGATTAAACTAATGTGGCAGGGGGGTGGGGATCAGACCAATAGGTCAATAAGCATAGAGGCTGGGGACGAGGTTGGGGCCAAGACAAGGCTATCTTAGAGGAAGGGCATTCTGGGGGATGATGACCTGAGTGGGCCTGGAAGTCTGGAATGCATATGCTTCAATGCAAGGAGCGTCACGGGCAAGACAGAAGGGCTTAGAGTCTTAATGCTTGCGCAGAACTTGGATGTGGTTGCAGTGACGGAGACTTGGTTAAAAGGACAGGACTGGCAGCTGCATATTCCGGGGTATAAGTGTTTTAGATGAGACGGAGGAGGGGCGAGGAGAGATGGGGGAGTAGCAATGCTCGTTCGGGATCATATTACAGCGGTACAGAGGGTGGACAATATGGAAGGGTCAGGTAACGGGTCACTGTGGGTGGAGCTCAGAAACAGGAAGGGCGCAGTCACTATGCTGGGGGTATACCACAGGCCTCCCAACAGCCCACGGGAAGATGAGGAACGGATATGTAAGGAGATTCTGGACAGGTGCAGAAAAAATAGGGTTGTTGTAGTGGGAGATTTTAATTTCCTTCAAATAGACTGGAAATCGCTTAGGGCTGGGGGCCTGGATGGGGAAGCATTTATAAATTGTGTACAGGACAGTTCTTTGGAACAATATGTTGACAGTCCAACTAGAGAGGGGGCTATACTGGACCTAGTACTGGGGAATGAGTCCGCTCAGGTCATCAAAGTTGCAGTAGGGGAACATGTGGCAAATAGTGACCACAATTCTGTAAACTTTAGGATAGTAATGGGAAAAGATGAGTGGTGTCCTACAGGTAGTGAATTGGGGAAGGTTAACTACAGCCGGATTAGGCAGGATTTGGTGGCTGTTGATTGGGAGAGGCTGTTCGAGGGTAAATCCACATCTGGCATGTGGGAGTCTTTTAAGGAGCAGTTGATAGGACTGCAGGACAGGCATGTGCCTGTAAAGAGGAAGGATAGCAAAGGTAGGATTTGGGAGCCGTGGATAACCAGTGAAATTGGGCGTCTAATCAAAAAGAAAAAAGAGGCATACATGAGGTCCAGGCAGCTAAAAACAGATGGAGCACAGGAGGAATACAGAGAAAGTAGAAAATAACTCAAACAGGGATTTAGAAGGGCAAAAAGGGATCACGAAATGTCCTTGGCAGACAGGATTAAGGAGAATCCTAAGGCATTTTATACAAACGTTAGGAACAAGAGGGTTGTTAGGGAAAAAATCGGACCTCTCAGGGACACAGGAGGGGAATTGTGCTTAGAACCAAAGGAAGTAGGTGAGATCCTAAACGAATACTTTGCATCAGTATTCACAAAGCAGAGGGGCATGTTGACTGGTATTGTCTCAGAGAGATGTGTTGACCCGTTAGAAAAAATCTCACTTACAAGGGAGGATGTGTTTTGTTTTTTAGGAAACATTAAGGCAGACAAATCCCCAGGGCTGGATGGCTTCTATCCTAGACTCCTCAGGGAGGCGAGAGATGCAATTGCTGGGCCTCGAACAGAAATCTTTGTCTCTTCACTGGACACAGGTGAGGTGCCAGAGGATTGGAGGATAACAAATGTGGTCCCGTTATTTAAGAAGGGTAGGAAGGATAACCCGGATAATTATAGGCTGGTGAGCTTGACGTCTGTGATAGGGAAGTTGTTGGAGAAGATTCTTAGAAATAGGATATATGAGCATTTAGAACTGAATAATCTCATTAGCGAGAGACAGCATGGTTTTGTACGAGGGAGGTCATGCCTCACAAATTTGGTTGAGTTATTTGAGGAGGTGACAAGAACGATTGACGAGGGAAGGGCCGTGGATGTCGTCTGTGTGGATTTTAGTAAAGCGTTTGACAAGGTCCCTCATGGCAGGCTGGTGAAAAAGGTTAAATCTCAGGGGATAAAAGGTGAGCTAGCTAGATGGGTGGAGAACTGGCTTAGCCATAGAAGACAGAGGGTAGCAGTGGAGGGGTCTTTTTCCGGTTGGAGGTCTGTGACTACTCGTGTTCCGCAGGGCTCTGTACTAGAACCTCTGCTCTATGTGATCTAAATAAATGATTTGGAGGAAGATGTAACTGGTGTGATCAGTAAGTTTGCGGACAATACGAAGATTGCTGAAGTTGCAGATAGTGATGAACATTCTCAGAGAATACAGCATGATATAGATAGGCTGGAACATTGGGTGGAGAAATGGCAGATGGAATTTAATCCAAATAAATGCAAAGTGATGCATTTCGGTAGATTTAATGTAAGGAGGGGCTATACAATAAATGGCAGAACCATCAAGAATATAGACACACAGAGGGACCTGGGTGTACAAGTCCACAGCTCCTTAAAGGTGGCAGCACAGGTGGAGAGGGTGGTGAAGAAGGCATATGGCATGCTTGCATTTATTGGACAGGGCATAGAATATAAAAGTTGGCATATGATGTTGCAGCGGTATAGAACGATGGTTCAGCCACATTTGGAATACTGCATCCAGTTCTGGTCGCCACACTACCAGAAGGACGTGGAGGCTTTGAAGAGAGTACAGAAAAGGTTTACCAGGATGTTGGCTGGTATGGAGGATCTTAGCTATGAGGAGAGATTGGGTAAACTGGGGTTGTTCTCCCTGGAAAGACGGAGGATGAGGGGCGACCTAATAGAGGTGTATAAAATTATGAAGGGCATAGATAGGGTGAACAGTGGGAAGCTTTTTCCCAGGTCGGAGGTGACGAACACAAGGGGTCACGGGTTCAAAGTGAAGGGGGCAAGATTCAACACAGATGTCAGGGGACGTATTTTACAGAGAGGGTGGTGGGGGCCTGGAATGCACTGCCAAGCAAGGTGATTGAGGTGGACACGCTGGGATCGTTTAAGACTTATCTCGATAGCCACATGAACAGACTGGGAATAGAGTGATACAAAAGAATGTTCTCGTGGGCACATGAGCGGCACAGGCTTGGAGGGCCGAAGGGCCTGTTCCTGTGCTGTATTGTTCTTTGTTCTTTGCAATTTCAAAAATTCAGGAACAGGTTACAATTCTGTCAACTTGTCTTGCTCCTGTCTCCCTACCTGTTCACTTTCTTTATTCTCATCATTGTCCTGTCACGGGGTTTCATTCTCCACCTTCACTCGTTTTACATGGCTGATGGAGACCTTTGTTTGCTGCTTCTCAGATGAATAAACATCAACTTATCTTTCTCAACCTGTGCGAATTTGAGAGGATTATATAAACACAGATAATGCTGAATTGGAGCAGTATTCATAGTATTTACTTGCTTATTCCCACATTTTTCTCCATGTGATTTTAATAACTCCGGAAGGTACCTCAACAATTTGTTCCAGTTACTGAAATCTAGCCATGTCAGCTACGACTCTCTTACAGATGCACCATAGGAATCACTCTTTCTGGTTGTATCACAACTTGCTATGGCTCCTGCTCTGCCCAAGACTGCAAGGAACTACAGAAGGTCGTGAATGTAGCCTAATCCATCACGCAAACCTGCCTCCCATCTATTGACTCTCTCTACACTTGCCGCTGCCTTGGCAAAGCCAGCATAATTGAGGACCCCACGCACCCAGGACATTCTATCTTCCATCTTCTTCCATCAGGAAAAAGATGCAAAAGTCTGAGGTCACGTACCAACCGACTGAACAACAGCTTCTTCCCTGCTGCTATCAGACTTTTGAATGAACTTACCTTGCATTTTATTACATCAGTTGATCTTTCTCGATACCCTCGCTATGACTGTAACCCTATATTCTGCACTCTCTCGTTTCCTTCTCTATGAACGGTATGCTGTGTCTGTACAGCGCACAAGAAACAATACTTTTCACTGTATGTTAATACATGTGACAATAATAAATCTAATCAATTCAAATCAAATCTACCTGCTCATCCAATTTAATTGGAGGAATTTCATATTCATAATATATTTACTTGTTTTTTCTATCCCAGTTGTAACAAGCAACACATGCTGCTTCTGCTTTCCTTCATTACAAAATGCCACTTGATCATATTCACATGACATACTCTGTGATGGTTCTTTTTTCTGGCATTATTTTCAAATAATTCCTCTCACTCAATTTTCTTTTCATTTGATTAGAGCCACTAAACATTGTTTTTAAGAGTTTCCCTATCCGCGCTAACAAAACTTATTCTTTCCCTCCACTAGCAACGATATGATTTTTTTGATCTCGTATCTGCTTAGAAGTTGATCGCTTGCTGTGCCACTTTTAAATGGCGCCTGGCCAACTTACCAAGTATAGCTAATCTCTCCCTAATGTTTGACACATAGTCTAATAACGCAGTCTCAGAACGCTGACTCACCAATGTATGCTTGATAAAGTTAAGTCGTTCTCATTAAATCATGACCAACAAACTATTCAAATGTAATAATTACATCCCTAATTGCAAAATTTACAAATGGAATTCTTTATCCCAACTTCTGGGTAATCCTTTCGATACACCCTCAACATTGACCTTAATGTCCAATGCCACCGTTCTGACGTTCCCCGTGATTATGGAATTGTTTTACTCCAAAGCTATTCATACTTCACTGAACAGCTTTGACATAAAATTTGACCAATGATTTGATTGTTTTTCTTTTGTCTGCAGTCCCTAACTGGTCAAAAGCAGTAACTCTCCTCAGCAACAATATTTGCTGTGTTATCGGTTAATGGAGTGGCCGCTGGAAATTAGTAGACATACCGATCATAGTCAACATACACGGTCTCGGAAGGAGTCCCACACAATCAATTGGGACACCCGTAAAATGTTCCTCAAATGTTGAAATTTCTATTGAATGTGCGTCTTTGATGACTGCTTGAGGTTTTCTTATTGCCTGACATGGGTATGGCAAAATGAAATTACATCATCATGTAATCCAGTCCAAGAAAAACGTTTCTGTACAGTTGCTTAAGTTTTTCTTACTCCTACATGACCTCCGACTGGAACCTCGTACTCCATCTGCAACACCTCCTTTATATAACCCACCACTAATACATTTTGATGAACGTCTGCACATTTTTCGTCTACTTGAACGTGTAAAGTTCTCCCGTTCCTCATCAAGACGTCATTTTTAATGTAATACTGTGGTATACACGCAGATTTTCCTTCTGGGTATCCTTTCCGTTACAACTACTTTACATCTGCATCCTTCCGTTGTCATTCGACCAATTCTGCTGGCCTAAATATATTTGTTTCATTCTCCCATTGTTGTTGTTTCTTCTCAGTCACTTGGTCAACAATGGTTTATGATAACTGAACCTCAATCTCCTTATTTTTACTCTTTGATTTCTCCTCCTGGCTCAAGCTGTGGCTTTTTGATCTTGTTACTGCACCGACAGCAAAAATGCCATGATGGCTTCTTGCAACAGCTCATTTTGCACTGGCGTTTCAAACGCAGTATCCATCACTCCCACCTGTGATCCAGCCATGTCTTTAAACAGGATAAACTGTATTCCAGAAAAGATTAATTTCTTTATTACTCCTACGACCACTTTATTTATTTGACTGCACTCTCCAACCTTGGACATATAATGGAACACCCTTCACCATGAATTTCACATTTTACCACCTTTTCTGGCAATACCCCTTCTGAACTATATAGGTCTCACTATCGAAGATAGACTTTCTTGTGTATCCTGAAAACTTTAACGTCTTCACCTAGTCCTCCTTGTACACGAGTAAACCTGATCCAGACAAGGAAACTATTGAAAGAGATCGGACAATCACTGGACAGCAAATATGATGTGCACAAATTTATCCTTAACCATTATTTCCTTTGACTCTGAACCAAACACCACTGGCTATTTTGCCAAGTCTATCTTCCTGCTGCTTTTAATAAGCCACCAACACTGTGACATCGTTTTTCCCACTTTATCACAATGAAAACATCTGAGGCTTTTTTATCTCTACCCCGCCTTCGCATATTCCCTATTTGAACTGAGGTAAATTCTCATTCCTGTCTCCAAAGAATTACACTTTGCCGTTGAGACCTGATGATTTCTCTTTCCCCAGTTTCTATCACTCACATATTGAAATAGATTTTGAAACACAAATCATGTTTAACCATCTAACAGATAATCATTTGGTATTTCTGGTGCCAGTCTCGCAGTTTTTACCCTCTGTTCTTCCACATGAGTTATCACTACGTCGGGAAGTGATTTTTTGAACTCATCCAAGATATCCGTTTCCCTATGAGTGTCATACTTCTATGTTACCTTCAGTTTCCCTACCCACCTGAAAATGTTACTTTGTTTGATTTTGTTTCTATTGCAACGTATGTTTGACCTTGTCTCTTGCTCAGATTTCTAAAATTCTATCTGTAAGCCTCTGGCACAAGTCCATAGGCGCTTATGATGGCTTGTTTAACCACATCATTATCCCAAACTATCTCCTCCAATAGCAAGCAAAACAGCTCAAATTTTTAAACATACCCGACACAAGAAACATGAGATGAATGCAATTCTTCACTACACAGTAGCAGTTTACTTGTCCAAAGTATGGAGAGATCAACTGAACTCAAGCAATGACGTGACAGTGACTGCATTGGATATAATTTTAAACTTGTCAGTGTTTTGCATCAAGGAGTCCTAACAACTTTGAAGGCAATATGAGTCGGGTAACATTCCACAGGTTACTGTTTGTAGCTAATGAGCTCCAGTCAATTTGTAGGTGTTGCTTAGTGCAGGAGCGTAGGCCCAAAAACCTTTAGCTGCTCCATCCATGACATTTCCTCCTCCCTAAGGTCAAAATTGTTAATATTTCAGATGGTTGCATGATGCCGAGTGCCAGTCCACCATTTTTAGATACGGGAATGCTTCGTTTGCATACGCAGGAAGTGCAGGAAAATGTTCAGCATATAACATGAACCTGCTAACATAAGCTGCAATTGAGGCGACTGAAGACTGCTCTCCAAGTTTCCATTAAAAGCAATACAAAAATTAACATCGCAAGTAGCAGCATTGTGAAACATTTATAAGAATCAACTGAAAGTGTCATCTACACCCATGAAATCTAGCAGCTTGAAAGACATATGCATGGTATATGTTCGTGCAAGTTCTATTCCATGTCACGCACTATTTTGACTTGGAATGAAATTATTTTCACTGTTATCAGGTCAAGATTCTATACCTCCCTCCGTAAAATCATTGTGGGTCAATGTGCATCACATGGATTTCAGCCGTTGAAGACGTTTTCTTACTATCACCAATCGGGATAGGTAATTCACCCTTGCCCCCACAGAGATACAAAGATAAATTCATCGTACAAATATAAACACTACAGCACTCTCCTCCTCTTACCGGCCTTGTAAACCAAGGGCCTGAGCACTTTCATGCGGAAACATATTCCACAATAGGGTGCTATTTAAATAATCGTAGAATCCGAGAATCCTACATTGCATCCCCGCAAGCCGATTATTTACCTTGCTAGCCCCTCCCCCTCCCCCCATCCCGCCGACAGTAAGGGGCAACCTCGCATGGCCAATCAACGTACCGCCCATATCTTTGGAGAGTGGGAGGAAACCCGAGCACCGGAGGAAACCCACGCAGCCATAGGGAGAATGAATCGACTCTGCACAGGCAGTGACCCCAGGCCGAATTGAACCCCAGCCCCAGTGCTAACCACTGTGCCACCGTGCTCTTCGTTGTATAAACCTGGAATGATATTAGGTATACAGAAGAACACTTAAATTTACCAAGAAACTGTCAAGTTGTTTCATTAACAAAGTGGTTTTATTTAGCGACCGGGATCTTATTTAATCCCACTTTATCCTTTCTGTGATTGTCGAGCACAGCAGTCCGGTTGATTTTCATCTCCCACTAGATAAGCCACCTTCTACATGGTGTTATTCAAGACAGAAAAGATCAATAACTTTCACCTTCACGAACGCAATTAACTATGAGAAAAATAATGCTGAAAATTGGCATACTTTTCGCAGTCAGCCTTTCCAAATAGAGGACCTGAACAAGACACACTCGGAGTTTCAAAGCGTAAATATCCAGAAAAGAACAACAGAGCGGTGAATCTGATTGGCTGTCGGCACGAAATTTGCATCTTCGACGCAGACATCCTTTCAGAATCCAGCAGAGAGCAAGCAGAGCAGTGAATCTGATTGGCTGTTGGCTCAAAATTTGCATCCTTTAAAAGACAGCGGGAAATTGAGGAACATATATGTAAGCAGATTCCAGAAAACTCCAAGAAAGGTAGGGTGGTAGGGGGCTTTAACCTCCCAAAATTGATTGGGACAGCCATATCATTAGCGGCTTCGATGGAGAGAAATTTTTTGTGTGTATTCAGGAGGAATTTCTCCTTCAGTATGTGGATGGCCCGACAAGAGGTGGAGATTGGGGGCCAAACGTAACCTCCTCTGAGGAAATAAAGAAAGTCAGGTGACAGAAGTGTTCGTGCGGGATCACTTTGGGACCAATGACCATCATTCCATTAGTTTTAAAATAGTTAAGAAGAATGGTAGGTCTGGTCCAAAAAATAAAATTCTAAATTGCGGCAAGTCCAATTTTGATATTATCAGACAGAAATTTTCAGAAGTTGATTGGGGATCTGTTGGCACGCAATGGGACGTCCGGTAAGTGGGAGACCTTCAAAATTGTGTTAGCCAGGCTTCAGGGTAAGCACATTCCTTTTCGAGTGACGGGCATGGCTGGTAGAATTAGGGAACTCTGGATGACACTGGATATTGAAGCCCTGGTCAAAAAGAAGAAGGAGACATGTAACATGCATAGGTAATTGGGGTCAGGTGGATCCCTGGAAGAGTATAGAGGGTGTCGACATTGAGTTAAGAGAGAATCAGGAGGACAAAAAGGGGACACGGCCTTGCGTTGGCAAATAAGGCAAAGAAGAATCAAAACATTCTCCTCGTGTCTGCGTGGGTTTCCTCCGGGTGCTCCGGTTTCCTCCCACAGTCCAAAGATGTGCAGGTTAGGTTGATTGGCCAGGTTAAAAATTGCCCCTTAGAGTCCTGGGATGTGTAGGTTAGAGGGATTAGCGGGTAAATATGTGGGGGTAGGGCCTGGGTGGGATTGTGGTCGGTGCAGACTCGATGGGCCGAATGGCCTCCTTCTGCACTGTAGGGTTTCTATGGTTCTATGGTTCTAAGAGCTTCTACAAATATATAAAGGGCAAAAGAGTAACTAGGGAAAGAATAGCGCCTCTTAAGGATCTTCAAGACCATCTATGTGTGGATCCACAAGAGATGGTGAGATCATTAAGAACTATTTCTCATCAGTATTTACTGTTAGAGAACTTGGGGAAATAAATAGTGATGCCTCGAGGAGCCAACATATTACAGAGAAGGAGGTGTTGGAAGTGTTAAAGCGCATCAAGGTAGGTAAACCCAAGGACCTGGTGAAGTGTACCCCAGGAAGTTGTGCGAGGCTAGGGACTAATTTGCAGGTCTCCTAGAAAACACATTTGAATTATCAGCAGTCCCAGGTGAGATGCCTGAAGATTGGAGGATGGCAAATATAGTGCCCTTGTTTCCGAAGGGATGTATTCAAAAGTCTGGGAACTGCAGACCGGTGAGACTAATGCCTGTATTGGTAAAGTTGTTAGAAGGTATTTTGAGAGACATGATCAACAGGTATTTAGAGAGGCAAAGATTGACTTGGGACAGCCAGCTTGGCTTTGTAAGTGGAAGGTCATGTCTCATGAATTTGATTGAGTTTCTGAAGGGGTAACCAAGAAGGTAGATGTGGGCAGTGCAGTGGATGTTGTCTACTTGGACTTTAGCAAGGCCTTTGATATGGTACCACGTGGTAGGTTGTTGCATGAGGTTAAATCTTACAGGATCCAGGTGAGGTAGCCAGATGGATACTAAATTGGTTGACGACAGAACACAGACTTTGCTAATAGACGCTTGTTTGTTCAAACTGGAAACCTATGATCAGCGTTGTGCCTCAGCAATCTGTGCCTGGTCCACAGTAATTTTTCATCATTTTCCCGACAGAAGAAGTTGCAAGAGAGTATGTCCGGGGTGCGTGGGCTCCTTAATTATGCTGTCGGATTTTCTGTAGCAACGGAAAGTGTAGCCAGAGTCAATGGATGGGAGACTGGTTTGCGTGATGGACTGGGTTCCGTTCACAACCCATTATATTTTCTTGCGGTCTTGCTCAGAGCAGGAGCCGTAGCAAGCTGTGATACATCCGGAAAGCACATTTTCTATCGTGCATCTGTAAAAATTGGCGAGAATCGTAGGTATGCAAGGAATGAACAGGTTAACTCCAAAAGTTGTGTATTCCCATTTTGCGCGAGAGTACAAATGGAACGTGGCCAACCATGTCCAACAAGGGAAATTAGAGGTTGTTTTATATTCAAATAACAAACTTAAAAATTCGCAAGAAAAACAAATAGACTTGTGCATTGGGAGCAGTTTAAACTTTCAGCAAAGGCGGACCAAGGAATTGATGAAGAGGAAGAAATTATAACGTGAAAGCAAGCTAATGGGGAACATATAACCTGACTGTAAACGTTTTTTAATGTATGCAACAAAAAAAAAGAGATGAACAAAAACGAATGTAGGCCCTTTGCATTCAGCTAGGGGGAATTTCATAAGGTGGAACAATAAATTGGCTGAGGAAATAAATATGTACTTTGCTTCTGTTTGCACAAAGGAAGACAGAAATAATGTATCGGAAGTTCTTCGCAACACAAATTTTAGTGAGAAGCCGGAGAAAATCAGTATTAATAGAGAAATGGTTTTGTGGAAATTTATGGGACTGAAGGCGGAAAAATCTGCAGCGCTGGATACTCGTCAGCTCAGAATACTTAAGGAAGTGGGACTTTAAATAGAAATCAATTTTAGTCGTTTTACAAAATTCTTTGGACTCTGGCATGGTTCCTACAGGTCGGAGGCGAGAGAATGTTTAACCAATCTATTCAAGAAGAGAGTTAGAGAAAAAAACAGGGAATTATAGATAAGTGAGGATAACGTTGGTAGTCGGGAAGTTACTAGAATTCATTATCAGGGATTTCATAGCACAGCATTTGGAAAACAGTGATGTTGTCAAGCAAGCACGGTGGCACTGTGGTTAGCACTGCTGCCTCACAGCGCCAGGGATCGGAGTTCGATTCCGGCCTAGGGCACTTTCAGGGATTCTCCCTGTGTGGGTTTCCTCTGGGTGCTCTGCTTTTCTGCCACAGTCCAAAGGTGTGCAGGTTACGTGAATTGGCCATGCTAAATTCTCCCTCAGTGTCCAGGAGCCAGCGTGTGGCGACTCGGGGACTTTCACAGTAACTTTATTGCAGTGTGAATGTAAGCCCACTTTTGACAAATAAATAAACCTTACTTGAATCGATGAAAGGAAATCATGCTTGACAAATCTACTGGAATTCTTCAAAGATGGCACGAGTAGAATTGAAGAAGGTGAACACGTGGGAGTGGCTTATTTAAATTTTCAGAGATCTTGTGACAAGGTCACAAATAGCAGACTACAATATAAAGTTGAGATGCTTAGGATTGCGGGTAGTGTCTTGACATGGAGGGAAAGCTGTTTGGCAGGAAGAAATCAAAGTTTGGAATAAATGGGTCTCTTATCAGTTGGCAGGCAGTGACTGGTAGGGCAGTGCAGCGATCAATGCTAGGACCTCAACTGTACACATTGCGTATGAATGATCTGGATTTGGGAACTAAATGCAATATCTCGAAATTTACAGATGATGATTTCCAGGTGAGAGGGTGAGCATTGTGGAGGATACAATGATGCTTCAGTGTGGTTTGGACAGACTGATAGAGTTGGCATATACACACACATGCAGTTCAATGTGGATACATTCCTTTCATTCATTCACAGGATGTGGGCATTGCTTGCTGGGCCAGCGATTATTGACAAACTTAAGGCGATTTAATCCACATTGCTGTGGATTTGGAGTCACATGTCGGCCAGTCCAGTTACGGATGGCAGATTTTCTTCCCTAATGAACATTAGTGAACCAGATGATTTCTTACAACAATTGACAATGGTTTCATGGTCATCATTAGACTGTTAATGATTTGGAAGTGGGAACTAATTTGGTCTGATTTGATTTGAATTGATTCATTATTGTCTCATGTATTATTATACAGTGAAAACTATTGTTTCTTGTGCGCTATACAGACAAAGCATACCGTACATAGAGAAGGAAAGGAGGTGGCGCAGGATGTAATGTTACACTCGTCGGTAAGGTGCAGAGAAAGATCAACTGAATACGAGGTAGGTCTATTCAAAAGTCTGATGGCAGAGGGAAAGACGCTGTTCTTCAGTCGGTTGGTCGATGACCACAGACTTTTATATCTTTCTTCCTGATGGAAAAAGGTGGAAGAGTGTATGTCGGGAGTGCGTGGGCTCCTTGATTATGCTGGCTGCTTTTCCAAGGCAGCAGGGAGTGTAGACTGAGTCAATGGATGGGAGGTTACTTTGCAACATTGGCTGGGCGTCGTTGACGGCCATTTGTAGTTTCTTGTGGTCTTGGATAGAGCAGAAGCCACACCAAGCTGTGAAACAACCAGAAAAAAATGTTTCCTATGGTGAATTTTGAAAGTTGGTGAGAGTCTGAGCAGATATGTCAAATGTATTTAGCCTCCTCAGAGAGTAGAGGCGTTGTTGTGCTTTCTTAGCTACAGCATGAAAGTGGAGGGACTAGAAAGGTTTTTTGGTTATCTGGACACCGAGAAATTTGAACCTTGCGACCATTTCCGCTTAATCCCCCTTGATATAGTCGATGACTATCTCCTTCAATTTTTTGACATTGAGGGAGAGATTATTGCCTTCGCATCAATTCATCAGTATCTCTATCTCTTTCCTATTATCCATCACATCATTGTTTGAGATCCGACCCACTACGGTGGTATCCGACCCACGATGGTGGTATCATCAGTAAATTGAAAGTCGAGTCGGGGGGGAATTTGGTCACACAGCTTATACGAAGCATAGTAAGCGAAGCGGCTGAGGACACCAATGTTGAGGATGATCGTGGAGGAGGTGCTGTTGCCTATCCTTACTGATTGCAATCTGTGAGTTAGAAAGGCTAGGATCCAGTCACAGAAGGAGGAGACGAGCCCCAGACTATGGAGTTTGGAGATGAATATTGTAGGAATGATGGCGTTGAAGACTGAGCTGTAGTCAGTAAATAGGAGTCTGACATATGTGAATTTCTTATGCAGGTGTTCCAATGTTGAGTGCAGCACCAAGGTGATGGCCTCTGCCGTGAACCTGTTCCAGCGATAGGTGAACTGTAATGGATCTGGGTAATCTGGGAGGCTGGAATTGATTTGTGCCATGACTAACTTTCGAAGCTCTTAATAATGATGGATGTCAGAGGCACCGGATGACAGTCATTAAGGCAAGCTGCCTGGCTTTTGTTTGGGAGAGCGATGAGGGTCGTCTTCTTGAAGCAGATTTGGACGTCAGATTGGCGGAAAGAGAGGTTAAATATGCCTGGGAATAATCCGCCAGCTGGTCTGCACAGGATCTGAGTGCTCATCCGGGTATCCCATCCGGACGATTTGCTTTCCGAGGGTAGACTTTCGAGAAAGTTGATCTGACGTATGTGATGGTGAACTCGGACATCAGTTTGGCCGAGACTTCTGGAGTAGGAGGCATGCTCTCGCTGATCTCTTGCTCAATACGGGCATAAAATGTATTGAGCTAATCGGGGAGGGGTGCATTTGTATTGGCGATTCTAAATCCATTATCTCAACATCTGTAGGTAATGCAATGTTGGATGGCGAGTGATGTATCAGACGGAAAGTAGAGATACTTCAGTGTGACTTTAACAGACTGAGTGAGTGAGGAGATGCATGGCAAGTGCAATATAATGTGGATAAATATGAGTTTATCCCTTCAGTAGAAATAAGAAGAAGACATGTTATTATTTGTCAGGGGGTCAATTGAGAGAGGTGGATAATCACCGAGACCATTTCAGACCACAAGGCTGTGCTCCTGCTCCTGGCTTACTGAAATGGGAGAATCCGTCAATGAAAGCCGTGCAATGTTGCCCTGAGGAATTGGATGATCTCCTCCGGGACAGTGTACAGTCGAAGACTGGTCAGTATTTAAAAAATTCTGCGACCTGCCTCAACGATTACGCCACTACGGTAACTGACTTTGTTCCTAAATGTCTGGAAGACTGTGTGCCAAAGAAACAAATCGCGTGTTTCCCAACCGGAACCTATAGGTGAACAGCGATATGCACGGCTTGCTGAAGTCCAGGTCTGAAGCATTCAAGTCAGGCGACCTTGACCTATACAACAAAGTCAAATATGACCGAAGGAGATCGAACAATGATGCCAAAAGCCAGTACAGGACGAACGTAAGTCCGAGGCTTGCAACACGGACTCCCCACGACTATGGCAAGCTCTGCAAGGCGTACAAGATGAAGGCATGTAAAATTGCCATTACCAACGCAACCCTCCCCGATGAGCTCAATGCAATATATGCCACGCTCTCCACCCCAGAAGCCTTGAAACGAACTTGTATGCGAGGTCACCATTGCAGACGTCAGGGCAGCCTTCCCGAAAAAGCAGCCCGCATAATTAAGTACCCCACGCACACCGGGCAGGCTCTCTTCGGGAAAAAGATACAAACATCTGTGGGCACATACCAACTAAATCAAGAATAGCTTCTTTCCTGCTGCCATCAGACTTTTGAATGGACCTACATCGCATAAAGTTAATGTTTCTCTGCACCCTGGCTATGACTGTAACATTACATTCTGCACTCTCTCCTTTCCTTCTCGATGTACGGTATGCTTTGTCTATATAGTGCAGAAGAAACAATACTTTTCACTGAATACAAATGCATGTAACAATAATAATCAAATCAAATCAAATTGTGCATCAATCAATTCAAGTAAACGTTTTGCTACAGCAGGCAGTGCCGAAGACAAAATGTATGCTGGACTTCACAGCAAAAGGATTTTGGTGTAGAAGTCGGGAGGGATGTGTTGCTGCAATTGTATATGACGTTGCTGAGGTCACATCTGAAGTATTCTGTGCAGTTCTGGCCTCCTTATCAGAGGAAGGATATTTGTGCTGTGATAGAGGGCAGAAACGTTCTTCGAAGCTGTTTCCTGGAATGTGGGACTGCCATATATGGAAAGGTTCAATCGGATATGATTACACCCATTGAACCTTAGAAGAATGACAGAGGATCTCGTAGAAACCTATACAATTCTTGCAGGATTAGATTATGTTGATAAATAAATATTGTTCTCGATGGTGGAGGTGCTCAGAACGAGAGAGCATTGTGTGAGAATAATGGATAAACCTGTTAAGAGTGAGTAAAGTAACATTTCTTCACGCAGGGAGTGGTAAATCTTCAGAAATCACTTCCACAGAAAGTATTTGAGGTCAATACGTTGTGTGATTTCAAGAAGGAATTAGATAATGCTCTTAGGGCTAGACGGATCAGCAGACATGAGGGAAGGCGAGATTAAGGTGTTGGATTGATGATCAGCCTTGATCACAGTGAACAGCTGAACATGCTCGAAAGGCCGAATGGCCAACTCCTGCTTCTATCTTTCTATAAAGGTATTTGTATGTTTTGATTTAACGTTCGCCCCTCCCTTTAATCAATGCATGAAATGTTCGGAATAATCAGCAGATCTTGACTTATATTTGGAGAGAATCTAAGGTTCAGACCTTAGAATCCTTAGTGAGACAACAGAGACTGAATAACATGTCGTGCGTTAGAATTTTTCAATTCAAAGGCCTGGATTTTGTTCTTAAACTCAGGACAGGAAAACGTCCGATTCGAAACGCTAGTTCTGTTTCATTCTCCGCGTGAACATATACATAATTTTGTATTTTTGCTTCATATTTTCAGCATTTGCAGCATTTTGCTTTATTTGCCTTTGCATCTCTCAAAGAGCATATCTGTTAGTCTATATGTCTACCTGCGTCCCCCTCTCTTTCAGAAGTTGCTTTGTATGTGTGGTCCTGCGTGATTACTTATGTTTGTATCCAAGGGCAAAGTTACCTGTGCGTGACATTAATGGCATGAGAATGTCACTGACAAGAGCAAACTTTGATGACCATCCTCAACTGAGCTTAATACGGTGCAAAAAGCGTCTTTGAGCTGCGGCACTGAATATAGCATCTGGACCACTCGGCGAGAGTGCTTTCCAAGAATTTTACGCAAGAAGATGGAAGAAAGGGACACATTTCCAAATCGGAATGTTTTTTGTCTTGGATTACAAAGTACAGATTGTGTCCATCTCATGCAATTACTGCCAACGTCCCTGTACGTTGTGTATTGCACCTCCTCATAACAGCTTCAAACCAAAGATCGCTAAAACCTCTGCAGCTTGTTAGCAATCTTCACAAATTGGCGCAGCTCTGGGCACTGCCGCTTTAGAAATCGACCACTTGCGACAATTCTTGAAGATTGTTTCGATGACCATTAGGAAACATAGGAAATTATGTCTTTCGGCATATCTTGCTGTACAGTTCCCTCCCCCAAAAAACAATGAATAACCTTAAATAACACTTCTATTCAGGTAACAAAATCCGGGCCACTGTAATAACTTTTCAAACGAACAAGATTTTATTCGGTCGCTGCTGTCTCAATAAGGATTTTGAGGTTTGATCCTTTGAGAAATTATTCTTCAATTTTGCTGTTTATATCTCTTGCAAATGGAGATAAATATGTTTAACTCTTCTCGTAATACCTATTTCCACTACAAAAGCTCATGCGAATTTACTGGGAAAGTGGAAATGCATTAAACGCAAAGCGACGCGTCTTCAGCCAATACCACAGATACATCTCTGGTCACGAGCCGCTACTTTCGCTCCACCACACCAGGCTAAGTTATGTTTTTGTGGAGAGTTAAATGCGGATCTGTGTCTCTGTGGATTTTGCACGTTTTCCCCGTGTCTCCGTTAGTTTCCTCCGCTTGCTCCAATTCCATACCACACTCCGAACGTGTGTGAGTTACGTTGATTGGCCATACTAAATTGTCCCTTCGTGTCAGCTGGACTTGCAGAGTGACGACGTGGGGTTACAGGGGGAGGGTCTGGGTGGGATTGCTGCCAGTGCCGACTGGACAGGCCAAAATGGCATCCTTTGGGACTGTATGGATTCTTTGATTCTGTAGGCCCGATTCTACCATTGTACGGACGCGAACACTTGGTAAAGTCTGACGTGAGGCCATTAACACGATCCATGCCCGCGTCCACGCAGATGCCCACTTTACCAAGACCCGAAAATGGCCACAATCCAAATCGCGCCCGAAACAGGCGCAATGGGGTTTAAATGCATTCGCATGCATTAAAATTGAATTAATGAGCTGTCCGCCCACCTTTACCAGCATTTCTCCGTTTACCATTGTGTTCGCCCATCCAGATTCAGCGTGAAACAGACATGTTCAGCAAAGGAGTGTTTCGGGCGCTTCAGCTTCTGAAGACGTATGTTCAGAGCTTCCAGCGACTCTGTGACTCAGATCGTTGGGTTGGGGGGAAGGGAGGTGGGTCAGATCATTCTCTGGTTGCGGGGGCGAAGGAGGGGAGGAGAGAGGCCCAATCGTCCTCTGGTGAGGGTGAGGGAGGAGGGTCAAATGCATCTCTGGTGGGAGGGGGGGTGGGGGGGGGGGGCTGCTGGGGAGAGAATGGAGGGAGGATGGAGGCCCGATCATTCTCTGGTGGGGTGGGGAGAGGCCAGATCGTTCTCGGGGAGGGTGGAAGGAGGGAGGCCTGATCATTTACTGGAGGGGGGAGGGAGGTGGGAGGCCCGATCATTCTCTCGGGGGCAGGCCCGATCACTATTTGGTGGGGGGGGGCTGGCGGGGGGAGGCCCAATCATTAGTTGCGGGAGGGGAGGCCAGAAAACTATCTGGTTGGGGGAGGATGATCATCCTCTGGTGGGGGGGATGCCCGATCATTCTCTGGTGGGAGGGAGGCCCAATCGCTCACTGGTGGGGTGGGAGGGAGGCCAGATGGATCTCTGGTGGGGGGGTTGGGGGGTGACAAGTAAGGGAGGGGTCTGCTGCCACTCTGCGGGCAATCGGTAGGGGGAAGGGGGCACAGGGTCATGATCGATCTGGGTAGTGGAGGGGATTGGCTGGATAATGGCGACAGTCGGGTTGTGGGGGGTGGGGTGATCTCTGTGGGGGCCATCGTTCACGCTTTTCACTCCCCCGCTGCTTTATCCGCTTTTTGCAGCCTGGGAGAGATGTGACAGGGGCACATTTTGCAAATTGTTTTCTCACTGTGCATGTGCAGTTCAAAGTTCCGATCGCAGCAGCAGCGTTTTGGAGCGATAAGCCCCGCCCACAGCACAATTCAGACTCATGACTTTTTTTTCAGGCTAAGTGCGTATGGGGGCGCCTGAGAACGCCTTTACAGTACAGATCTGAATTGCGCCCAAATTCAGCATGTCGAATCAAAATGTTAAAGTCGGGCCCCTTGGGAAATCTGTTCCGAAGCGCCCCCATACGCACTTAGCCTGACAAAAAAGCTTGAATTGCGATGTGTGCGGGGCTTAGCGTGCCGGAAACGCTGTTGCAAGGATCGGAGCTTTGAATTGTGCATGCGCAGTGAGAAAAATATTAAACATGTGCCCATGTCACATCGCTCCCGGGCCACTTTGTCCACTTTTTGCGGCTCGGGAGTGGGAAGCAGGAGCGATGGTCCCCACAGACATCACCCCATCCCCACAACATAACTGTACCCCTTATCAATCCACCCCGCCCCCCCAATGGTGACCCCCTGCCAACGCCCCCCCCCCAACCTCTCCGTCTCCCCCCACCAGAGAATGATCAGGTCTCCCTCCTCCCCCCCCACCAGACAACAATCTGACCTCTCTCTGCCTACGCCCCGTCCCCGCCCTCCCCCCAACCAGACACCATCGGGCATTCCTCCCTCTCCCCATCCACCAGAAAACGATCTGACATCCCTCCCCGCCTGACCAGAGAATGATCAGAATGATCTGTCCCGCCTCTCTCCACCGCCCCGCCAAGCCCCCCCCCCCCCCCCCCACCCACCCTTCCCAGCACCGATCTGAGTCAGACAGCCGTTGGAAGCTCTGAACTCACCTCTTCAGAAGCTGGAGCTCTCGAGACAGACCTTGGCCGAGCATGTCTGTTTCACGCCATATCTGGACTTATGAACTTGATGGTAAAGGGGAAAATGCTGATAAACGTGGGCGGGCAGCCCATTAATTCAATTTAAATGAATGCAAATTCATTTAAATCGCCGTTGCGCCCGTTTCGGGCGCGAATTGGATCGCGGCCATTTTCCGGCCTTGGTAAAGTGGGCATCTGCGCAGACGCAATGGCCTCACACCCGACGTTACCACGTTTTTGCGTCCGAAAATGGGCGCGACGCAATGGTAAAATCGGGCTCCATGAGTCGAATCCTGCTGGCGTAACACTTGGAGATTGATGTCACATCCTGATACTGTGTTGACTAGATTGGCGTCAATGAATTTGCAGGTGCACACCAACTGCAAAAGAAGTGGATATCCATTCGTGGCAATATTAATCTTTGACACATCAAACAGTAATGCTGTCCATTTTTGCGGCAGTGGCTTATGGTTTGCAATGGTTTGTTAGTCCTTAGTCTGTATGAACTTTGAAAGAATCGTTCACCGACGCTGGCACATTGGCAGAGGAAACGAAAGAAGGTTTCCGCCGAACATGATGAACATCTTGAAATTCCTTTCCCTCGAACAAAACGGGCTTTCCCGCAGCAGAATTATAATAGCATTCAAGAAAGCGACCACGACGAACTTTTCAAAAGGAAATATATATGGGCAACAGTGACGTTTTGGCAGCCTCTCCCATATTCCACGAGAAACGTTTTGCAAAGATTTTTGCTTTGCTGTGATGCTGCTCAGGAATACCTGTTCATAAAATGTATTACGTGTTTGTTTTTGTTTAATTTGCATGTAGTTTTGAAATGCGATTTATTTACCTCCGCATTTGCAACCAGAAGTTAAAATCCGCTTACTTTATGTACTTCGCTTCAGTGTGAATGTATTCAGTCACCAATACAACACTTAATGTGGATGACACCTGTAGCCGAACGATAAGATGATAGACCTGATCGAAAAATAATTTTTAATTTCGGGGAGTTTTACCCTTGTAAGATCAGAACTCCAGCAGTTTCTCATTTATCCCAGTTAATTCACGGGATGGTGGTGCTGTTTGCATCGTCTGAATCTGATACCCTTCCGTAATTCTTCATGAACTGAATTCGCATTACTGAGACTTACTACCACCACACAGATATTTTGGCCGTGTATTGTACATTATAAAACTGCACGCCGCATGCCACAAGTGCCTTTCTTCGGTAACTTCAGAAGACAATTAGTAACTAATAATATTTCTGTCGGTGTGCAATCACTTGTATGTCAGACAATGCAAAGATGGCAGAATTACTTCCTGGAAACCTTTGGTGATGCATAGGCTGTGTGCAAAACAATCAATTTTTTTTTCAAATTATGATCAACTTTAATAAGACTAGCTTTCAATTGCAAATTATATTGAGTTAATTAAATTTCCAGTGGTTCCCACGATGACATTTAACAAATGTTCCCAAACCATTATCCTGAGTCTCTGAATTATTGGTAGAAGTTGGATTCCCACTGCGCCATCAGCTCTCCAACTAGGAAAGTGAACTATGTAATCAATTTAGAAGAAACAATGCAGCAAATTTTGAAAAAAAATAAAGTAATGTGAAACATAGCCAACGTGTATAACGTGTTCAGCAATTATACTGCTCGAACAATCGGTTTTTTTTCATTACATTGTAACTTTACTGCCGAAGGTGCTGATGATCAGCCATAACAGAAGATTGATGACGGGATATTCGATCAGCAGTTGCTACTGCAGAGTTGCTGAGCGAATATTGTCTTGTTTTTGTAATGGCAGGAACATTTATAGTTTTACTGTGTGAGGTTAGTGTCCCTTTAAGAGATGTTTTTTAAAAAATGATTTCATGCTCACAGCCTTAGGTGATGTCATTGTTGGGTGGAGAAAAAAGCTATGGGTAGGTCTGGCTGCAGTCTTCGAAGCAGTCTCAGCAGCAAGCTAGAAAATAAGTTTCTCTCCCAGTTCTGCTTTGAAAATTTTACCAGTTTAATGAAAGAAAGGCTTATAGCCATGCTGCAGTAATCAATCTGTGGTTTGGTGCGTTGCGGAGCTCATGCGACTGCAGGGTGCTCTGAGTTTTCAAGATCATTTGACAGCAGAATTCAACACACTGGATTCTAGTATCATGTGAGCTTTAGCCTGTGCAGTGATAAATCTGTCTGAGGGATTTTGTTTATTGGATTTTGGTTTTGATTGGAACATCATTACATAGATGCATTAAGGGTTAAATACTGGTGTGACTGTTTTGATCTTGTTTCTAATTGATAAACGTTCTTGGCAATTTTCTTGCTATACATTTTGATTAAATAATTAATTAAATTTTGTCTCATAAAAGCTCCCTTGTGGGCTCACTTGAATAATACCTAGAATGAAACATCTCGTGCTTATCCTAGCTATGTTCAAGATGCAAAACGTCTGGCTCAGGAGGGCCTCATAAAACACTTTGGAGTTTCTAACCTGAACCATAATATCTGCATGAGGCGCATCGATTATAGAGGTTTGTTTGCGTATCTGAGACTTACTACCACCATACAGACATTTTGGCGGTGTATTTTACATTATTCTTATGTGAGAAATAAAAGAATGACCAGGGTGAGGTTAGGGCCGGTCAAGGACAGTAGTGGGAACTTGTTTATGGAGTCAGTAGAGATAGGAGGTGATGAATGAATACTTTTCTTCAGTGTTCACCAAGGAGAGGGGCCATGTTTTTGAGGGTGAGAAGGTGTTACAGGCTAATAACTTGGAGGAAGTAGATGTTCCAATGGAGGATGTACGAGCAGTTTTGAATAAACTGAAGGTCGGTAACTCCCCTGGGCCTGATGAAATATATCCTAGGATACTTTAGGAGGCAAGGGATGAGATTGCAGAGCCTTTGGCTTTGGTCTTTGGATCCTCACTGTCCACGGGGATGGTGCCAGAGGACTGGAGAGTGGTGAATGTTGTCCCTCTGTTTAAGAAAGGGAATAGAAATGACCCTGGTAATTATAGGCCGGTTCGTCTTACTTCGGTGGTTGGCAAGTTGATGGAAACGGTCCTTAGAGATGGGATTTATGACCAATTAGAAAGATACGGATTAATCCGGGATAGTCAGCACGGATTCGTGAAGGGCAAGTCGTGCCTCACAAATTTGATTGAATTTTTTGAGGAGGTAACTAAGTGTGTTGATGAAGTTAGGGCAGTTGATGTCATATACATGGATTTTAGTAAGGTGTTTGATAAGGTCCCCCATGGTCAGCTTATGATAAAAGTAAGGAGGTGTGGGATAGAGGGAAAGTTGGCCGATTGGATAGGTAACTGGCTATCTGATCACAGACAGATGGACATTTTTCGGATTGGAGGCAGGTTGCTCGCAGAGTGCCACAAGGATCAGTGCGTGGTCCTCTGCTATTTGTGATTTTTATTAATGACTGAGAGGAGGGGGCTGAAGGGTGGATCAGTAACTTTGTTAATGACACCAAGCTTGGTGGAGTAGTGGATGAGGTGGAGGGCTGTTGTAGACTGCAAAGAGGCATAGATAGGATGCAAAGCTGGGCTGAAAAATGACAGATGGAGTTTAACCCTGATAAATTTGAGGTGATTCATTTTGGTAGGACTAATTTAAATGTGGATTACAGGGTCAAAGATAGGGTTCTGAAGACTGTGGAGGAACAGAGAGATTTTGGGGTCCATATCCACAGATCTCTGAAGGTTGCCACTCAAGCAGATCGAGCTGTGAAGAAGGCCTATAGTGTGTTAGCTTTTATTAACAGGGGGTTAGAGTTTAAGAGCCGTGGGGTTATGCTGCAACTGTACAGGACCTTGGCGAGACCACATTTGGAATATTGTGTGCAGTTCTGGTCACCTCACTATAAGAAGGATGTGGAAGCACTGGAAAGAGTGCAAAGGAGATTTACCAGGATGCTGCCTGGTTTGGAGGGTAGGTCATATGAGGAAAGGTTGAGGGAGCTAGGACTGTTCTCTCTGGAGCTGAGGAGGTTGAGGGGAGACTTAACAGAGGTTTATAAAATGATGAAGGGGATAGATAGAGTGAACGTTCAAAGACTATTTCCTCGGGTGGTTGGACCTATTACAAGGGGTCATAACTATAGGGTTCATGGTGGGAGATATAGGAAGGATGTCCGAGCTAGGTTATTTACTCAGAGAGTGGTTGGGGTGTGGAATGGACTGCGTGCAGTGATAGTGGAGTCAGACACTTTAGGAAGATTTAAGCGGTTATTGGGTAGGCACATGGAGCACACCAGGATGGGAGGGAGTGGGAGAGCTTGATCTTGGTTTCAGATAAAGCTCGGCACAGCATCGTGGGCCGAAGGGCCTGTTCTGTGCTGGACTGTTCTATGCTCTATTTTTAAGCAACTATATGCCGCACGCTGGGAGTGCCATTTCTTTTCAGTCCTGCTTTGCTGTGGACGATTACACAACGAACAGAGTGAAGAGAGAGTACCTTTATCAACGGATTCGGCAAAGCTGAGTGCAAATGACAAGGTTTAAAAGTTGGCAACAACGTTCATCTGGAAATGTCAAGAGATGGACGTCCGCCCATAACGGTGACTCCGCATGGTAGATGTCAATATTCGTGCAGTTCGATTGAATCAATGAGATATCAACTAACGAGAGAACACACTAGATGCAACAAAGAATTTGAGCACTGATAAAACTCCGGTTCCGTGCTTGGGTCATCTGTTTTAAAACTCGCCACTTATCATGCCCATATTTATATAACGTGCTCAGTTCGGCGCAGAGAATCTGTCGTCACCACGCTCGTGTGCATCCTGGGGATTAATGCAAATTCAGTTTCCGATTTATCGATTGCGAATCTTTTATTTTCAAAATATGTATTTCCCCGCAGGCGTCTCCATTTTAGGAGTCGGCTCAAATTATTAATCGCTTTCCGTAAAGTATTAGACAGTCGGTACGCATCAGGCCTTAAAACAGCCGTCCGAATACAGTATCCGTGCTCTTTTAATGACAATTACAAAACATTTCTCCGCCGTATCAAATGAAAGACCCTATTAATGTCATTGCCAAAGAGGTATTGGAAGCTTAAAGACTTCACTGGTTCCTCACAAATATTTTATGTTTCACAAGAGGAACAGTCCAGCTGAATGGATCACCATTTTTATTCCTCACATTACTCCAATGCATTCCGTCATGGGATGAACATATGGTGCGTAATTGGTTAGCCGGAGTAGCCTGCAAAGCACCAAATATGACTCAATTCACATCTCCTACAAATTCAACACAGTCGTTAATTGTTATTTATTCGTGGGACATGGACGTCGCTGACTGGACAGTATTAATTGCCCATCTCGAATTGCCCTTGAGAAGGTGGTGGAAAGCTGCCTTCTTGAATCGCTGCATTCCATGTGATGTGGGTTGACCCACAATGCCGTAGGGGAGGAAATTCCAGGATTTTCACCGGACGAATGTGCATATTTAGTTTGTCAATGAATAACACACAATTCCCGTCTGTTTACTTGAACGGCATAATTTATTTCTTGGCTTTCAAGTTGTGTACTCACCCGATATCGAGGAAATATGTTCCGGATCAAGAAGCGCCACCTCGTAACCATCAATGCATCTCTGTATTCAAAGTTGATTTTGAGAGATAAACTGTAAGCAAGCTGAAACAAAAACAATCATTAAATTCTTACATCAGTAACATGATTAAATTCAATAAATTTATGATTTTTTTTTCAAATGAAACTGCCCCTTTGCATTTTTCTCGCAAAAAAAGCTATCCACCGGATGAGCTTCTGGTTCTACTGACATAAGGTAACCACAGGAACATCAGAATGTCAGTTTATTGCGAAACATGTCCTTTCAGCCGCACAATGGAAAATGGACAGAGTCTCGAGCTGACATATGGTCATGACGTTCATTTTTGTTTGTAACTTTTATACTTTTACTGCTATGTAAACTTTTACTGCTATGCACATATTTTTCATGTTCCAAGCCGGTGTTGGAAACATTTCGCTCTGGTCTATCTGCATATATTATGGTTACACTGCAGAATCACGAGCGTTCTTTTCAAAGCAGGTCGGATTCTTGTTATTCTCAGGCATGCGATTCACGTCGTTTCTCAGAAATTAATTGTTCGTCTATTTTCTAGTTCAGATCATCAACAAAGAAATGGGAGATTTGCTCGACAATGCGATCGAGCAGCACTTTGATGGCAATAACCAGATCGCTGGCGTCCATTTTGTTTCCCACCAGAAACATTCATGTCCGTACCTCATTACAGACTTGCTATGCGTATGGATATAATAGATACATTCGAGACACGCGGTGAAAGTGAATGCCTTTGACATCAGGGCATCATTTCTGCGAGAGCATTATCATTAGCCCCACCTAATCTGAGTTAAGACGAATTGAGGGTTTGGGAATTGGAGGGTGGGGTTGATTGTCACGCTCACATCCAACAGAACGTTAGCTGGCTGGAGTTGCGGGAGGTGACAGTGTTCCGTTCTGGGCCCAACCATCTTCAGACGTTTCATCAATGACGTTTCCTCCAATTTAAGTCAGTTGTTCAAATATTCTCCGCTGATTGCGGCAGCTCAGCACTATTCCCGCACCATCAACTATTCGGATACTGAAGCTATTCGTGCCCATGTGCAAAATTTATCGGGTAACTTTTAGATTAAGTCTGATTAATTGCAAGGAACTCGAGCACCATTGCAGTGCCAAGCAATGTCCATCTCCGACAAAAAATAACCCAACAATCTCACCTTTACTTACTGCGCCCCACTACCAACATCCTAAGAGATACAATTTACCGAAAACTGACGAAACAAGCCATATACTTACTGTGGCTACAGTTACAAGTCAGACGCTGCGGATACTTCGCCAGGAACTCACCTTGTCATTCTGCAAATGTAGTCCAACACCAGCACCAAACAATGCAGGAGATTGATGCGATGGAATACCCTTAACATGCCTGAATGAGTTCAGTTCCAACAACTTCTACTTGAACGTTTCCCGCTAAACCACACACCATGCTACCATGGAACATTGCCATTCCCTTGCTGTTGTACCGTCACAAATCTGGAACTCTCTTCCTGCCAGCGCTGTAGGTGCAACTGCAGGACATGTACTGCGGCATTATAAGAAAATGTGTCACTACCATGTTTGAAAAGACAATCAGGGATTGATAACCTCACTTAGACGAGCAGGTGGCCCCCAAATAACGTGAAATAATGAAGCAAATGCATGAAAGTAGTGAATTTGACAGACATCACAGCAAAACAAAATCGCATTACCACGCTAATCATGAAACTTCAAGAAGACAACAAAATGGTCCAGATAATTACAACACGCAGTATTTAAACCAAGTAAACTTATTTTGCGGACACGATATACCTCTGACATTCACTTAGCTTCGACATTTTAGTTGAATACTGTCCTCAAGTCACTCCTTTAGGTCGGTTTCTTAGCTATTATCTTTTTCTGAAGTCGATTACCACCGTTTTAATGACATTAAGGGCGAGGTTATGGTCGTTGCACCATTTCACCAAATTCTATATCTCTTTGCTGTTCTCCGCTTTCCCCCACTGTCAGAAAAACGAAGGAGCCCGTCATCGACTTCTGGAAAGTCGTGGAAGATATACCATGCCTACATCAGCGATGATGAAGCGGTGATAGTCGAGAGCTTCAGGTTTCGAGGTGGTCTGATCATCAACAATATGTCCTGGTCCCTCCAGCCGACGTTATATTTAAGAAAGCTCAGCAACTTTCTCATATGCTTAAGGAAATTTGGTAGCTCCACTCCGACGTTTCCCAATTTTTACAGATGCACCATAGAAAGTATCCTTTCCGGTTGTTTCATTGCTTGTTGTGGCTTCTGCTCTGCCCAAGACCGAAAGAAACTACAAAGGATTGTGACCCTCGCCTAGCCAACAACGCAAACAATTTTCCTGTCCATTGATTCCCTGTATACTTCGCTCTCCCTCGGGAAAGAAGCCGCACACAAAAGATAATCACTTTTTCACCTTTCTCCGTCGGTAAAATGGATACAACTGTCTGAAAGCACATATTAACAGAATCATCAGACTTTTGAATGGCCCATCATTTATTAAGGTGATCTTTCTCTTCACCCTACGTGTAACTGCAACAATATATTCTGCACCCTATTATTCCTTTTTATGCTATGTATTTTATGAACGGTATGTTCTGCCTGAACAGGGCACAAGAAACAAAACTCTTCACTTTCCCCCAGTTCATATGCCAATAACAAATCAAATCAAACCAAATCAAATAAAGTGCTGAATCAGACTGAAGATTATTGCTAATTAACAATAACTTTTTTTTACGTTTTATATGACTGCGTGATGCTGCCAGATTGATATATTCATGTGTGCATGAAATATTCAGGATTAAGGCGGAAGGACGGAAGGAACGCTACCAAAACACCTGAGCAATTGACTACCAAAACCGCTCAATAACCAGATTTTCTCCGACATTACTTCAACAAACAACGTCACCAGTTACGATCAATACAAATACTATTTTATTTTAGCCTCCAGACCATTAATCCAAAATTCAGGACAAGTATTGTGAAGTCTAAATTTGCTATATCTACCAGTTATTCAAGAGCTCTTTGAACTTCATAAATCTTTTTGATAAGTTTACACGATGTGGGAGTAATTGGCAAGTCCAGGATTTATTGCCCATCTTTATTGTCCTTCAGAATTTGGGATTTAATGACTTTATTGAACTGTTGTAGTCCATGTGGTGCATTTACAGGCACGGTACGGTTATGGAGGGAGTTTTTGGATTTTGACCCAGCGACAGTGAAGGAACGGTGATATAGTCGCACGTCAGGATGGTGAGTGACTTGAAGGGAAACTGTCAGATGGTGATGCTTACATATTCCTGCTTCCCTGTTCCTTCCAGATCGGAGCAGTGATTAGCTTGGAACGTGCTGTCTCAGAGACTCTGGGAATTTACAGCAGTGCATCTTTTGCATGGTACAGATTGCTGCACTGTTCGTCCATGTTAGAAGGATGGAATATTTGTGGACGCGATGCAATTTAAGCGGCAGTTCGTTTTTGAATCCGATTAGCTTATTTAGCCATACTTGAGCTACATTCATCCAGACCATAGAAGATACTCCATCACATGACGTATGGCTTTTTGGTGGCGGACAGGTGTTCTGGACACAGCGGACGAGTAACTCGCCGCAGCATCCCTAGCCTCTGAACTGTTCTTGCAGCCAAAATATTTATATGGATAGTCTACTTAAGTTTCCATTAAATCGTAACCCTCTCGGATATTGATAGTGTGAGATTCACTGATGGAAATTACTCTGAATGTGAAGTCGCAATTATTAGATTACTTCTTAGTGTAGCCAGTCATTTTTTCGCACTTGGGTATTGCCAACGTCAGCTGGCACTTCGCTGCCCAAGCTTGGATATTGTCCAGGGCCTGTTCTGTGTAGATATTAGGTGCTTCAAAGTCAAGTACGAATAATTTTGAACCTTTTGCAAACATCAAAAAGCTTCCTCATTTCTTATCCTATGACGGAAGACAGGGCATTGATGAAGCAGTTCACCTGTGAACGCGGCCCTGCGGAATTCCTGCAGTGATGTTCTGGAAATTAGATGACTGACCTCTTGCAACCGCAACCATATTACTTTGTGTTGGGTATTACTACAAATAATGAACACTTTTAGTTTCCAGATTTCATGCAACTGCCTACGTTATAACACATAATTGAGCCTTGTGCAAAGAGTGTCTGAACTAACTGGTGTCAAAATTACGGTGAGCTGATGGAACTGGTAAAACAATAAGCAATGCAATTTGGGGCATTTCCAATCAATGTTGTTTCAAGTACACAACGACCGAGGTTGGGAGTGCGTTGTCGAGAAGCATGCATCCATCAACATTTCATGCTGGCTTTGAAGACCATAGGTCAGTTTGTAACTTAACTTATGCTTTGCGGACATCGATAGTTAGGCCAAAATTTATTGACCATCCCGAGTTGCCTTTCAAAAGGTGGTGGTGAACTGCCTCTTGCAAGGCTGCAGTCCCCAAGTTACATGTGCACCAACAGCGCCGTTGGGTCTGGGGGAGACGAAAGATCCAGGATTTTGACCGAATGGCAATAGATTTCCAAGTCTGCAAAGTGACTGATGAGGGGAACTTCCAGGATGTGTTTCTGAGCTTCTTTAGTAATATTTGAGCTTCATTCATCCAGTTCATAAATGATATTCCATCACACTCCTAAGCTATGCCTTGTTGATAGTGGGCAGGCGTTGGGAAGTCAGCATGTGAGTAACTCGCTGCAGCATCCCGAGCTTCTTAAATGTTTCTGGAGCCAAAATATTTGAAACGAAAGTCTACTTAAATTTTTCGTAAATGGTAACCCCTGGGATGTTGATTCTGTGTAATTTGGTGAAGTAAATGACATTGAATGTCAATACACAATGGTTAGATTATCGCTTATTGTAGCTGGGCATTGGTTAGTACTTGTGTATTGCCAATGGCAGATGTCTGCTCAAGCCCAGATATTGTGCAGGACCTGTTCCGTTTTGACATTAGCTGCTTCAAAGTCTGAAGCACCTCGAATAATTTTGAATCTTTTGCAAACATCAAAGAACTATCCCACTTCTTACCTGATGATGGAAGACAGCTTATTGATGAAGCAGTTCATCGGAGGACATTGCCCTGCGGAATTTCTGCAGTGATATCCAGGAGATTAGATTATTTACCTCCTGCAACCGCAACCATATTACTTTGTGCTGGGTATGACTTCAAATTATGAACCCCTTTATTTTACAGATTTCATGTGCATGCCAACTATTTATATGGATGGTTTACTTAAGTTTCTGGTAAATGAAAACCCTTTGGATGTTGGTCGTGTGGTTTTCACTGAGGGGAATGACATTGAATGTCAAGAATCAATGGTTGGATTATTTTGCATTGCAGATGATCATTGTTTAGTTCTTGTGTTTTGCCAAAGTCACTTGGAACTTTTCTGCTCCAGCATATATCTGCAACTCTTGCCTTCTCGATGACACTACAACCTCAGGAACATTCGTTCATTTTGTAGTGCAGTGCATTTTACAGTTGCTGCACAAGGCTGCAAGCATTCGTCGCTGGTAGAAGGACGAAATGATGCGGAGGGTGTAGCAATCCAGCGAGCTGCATTGGCCTGAATATGTGGAACTTACTGAATGTTGTTGCGGATGCACTCACCCAGACAAGCGGTGTGTCTTCCATCACACTCCAGACCTGCGCCTTATAAATGAAGGGCAAGCATTGGGGAACCAGGAAGAGAGTTTCTCGCCGCAGGATACCTAGCCTTTGAATTGCCACGCAAAGCACTCTTGTATGTGGCTAGACCAGTTCAAATTCTATTCTATAGTAACCCCCAGGATGTTGACAGTGGAAGACTCAGCGATGTTAACGTCATGCACCGTTGACAGGCTAGATAGTCCCTTTTTGGAGATGCTCAGCACTTGTGTGGCGTGAATGTTCTTTTTCTGTTGTTTTCAGCTAATGCCTGAATATTGTGTAGGCCTTGCTGTATTTTTTTCTATAGACTGCTTCAGTATCTGATGAGTCGCAAATTCTTGTCAATATTCAGCAGTCACCTGAAAACAAATCCACACTTCCGGCCTTATGATGAAAAGAAGGTCATCGAAGAAGCAGCTGAAGATGTTTGGGTCCAGGACATCACACCGAGTAACTCCTGCAGTGTTGTCGTGGAACTGAGATAATTGACCTAAATTCACCAAAAAATTCCTTTGTTGTGCCAGGTATGCGGTATGCTTCCAGTCAGCGGAGCGTTTTCCCTCTTATTCCCATTGACGCCAGTTAAGTTAGAGCTCCTTGACACTCGGTCAAATGCTACTTTGGTGTCGTTGGCTGTGACTTTCACCTGATACCTGATTTTCATATCTATAGTCCATGTTAAGATCAGTTTCTTGTTAGTGATAGTGTTCGAATTTCTCCAGAGGAAAATATAATGTATCAGCAAAATGTATTAAATTGATTGATTTGTGAGAAGTGTACATCTCATTTTTAACCCAGCAATTTGTATATTGTCCCGGATTTATTCTCATTCGTAGGATACTTGGAGAAGAGTGTCTTAAACTGACGCTGCAGGCCTGCAGTTGGAAACGAAGACAGCTTAAAAGCTAACTGGCGAGGTCTAGCACCAGCTCGGCCCCACCTCCAACTGCGCGCATAATTCAATAAAACCCTAGTCTACACTCCGCGCAGAAAAATAGCAAAAACCACTAGAAGTCACATTCGGAAATTTCCACAGATATTCCATTACCGGGAAATTGCGTCATCTCCCACAATCTAATTGTGCATCAAGCAATATAATTAATATTTATCCGACAGGCTCTACTCACTTCTCACCTGTTTGCTGCCTGAATCAACCAGACGGTTCGGACCAATGGCACTTTAAACGATCAACGTAGGCCCACAGTGAACCCAACACAAATATTTGGGGAACCTATCTTGTGAAGACTTGCAATATTATTCCCCCATGGTGGCTGACAAAATGGCGATTCATGGACTTGACGTGTCATTTACCATTTGTTCATCGATACCGCCCGGGACCAGTCCCATTCACCACGCCCCTCCCTCACCAGTCTGTTTTGATATCGTTGCCTTCTGTTTCCCATTACTACTTCAGCTCACTCACACGCCGGAATATCTTGTTCGAAAAGATATGCATTTGTTTTACTCAGCATTATCTTGTCATTTGCTTACTGATCAGTAGTCGTTTATAATCAAATCGGAGCCGCCCATCCGACGGATATCCGTCTGTTCGGTATATAATCTCAGCGTATTATCTATCATTGTCTCTGCGTCCATATGGTCATGGGTTGTTCGCTTTGGGGCAAAGTTTCTTTGTCGATTTTCCTTCCAGGTAGATTTCTGTTTTATGTTTTCATTTTGTTTTCTATGACTATTCGCGAGCCAGACGCAACAGTAAGTTGATCTCATAGTTGGCGGAAAAGTGAATGTCTTTATTTTTTTTTAAATTGTGTTTATTGCCATGCCACGTGTTCCTAGTGGTCGGAAGGGCCTGGGTGAGTAAAACATATTTAGAAATCTCAAGTCGAAATACAAATGCTGGAACTCGAGAATAATTCTAGCAGTGAGGCACATTAAATTGTTACGGTATATGTGGACTGAACGGGTGATGTTATTTTCGTAGTATACATCAACTTTTATTGCATATGTATGATTTAGTATGTGTGTGTTCATTTTTGTTTATAGTTGCTATGGGCACATCGGATATTGAACCAATAAAGGCGCTCAGATGCACAAACGTAACCTTGCGATGTCCTTTCCCTTTCCATACCGACTTTATAAACGCAACGGCTTTCTGGTGGAAAGATGGTAATAAGAGGTTGCTGCAGGAGGACAGCGGAAAACGCTTCCAGATAATGAAAGGTGGAGCGTACCTTCAACTCCTGAATGTCAACATACCGGATGCCGGAACATATCACTGTGCAGTCAAAATTCAGCGTCGGACGATTGTGAACGATATTGCGGTGCAAGTACTCATATATGGTAAGTTGAAAATATGTCATGCTTAGTAGATGGAGTCAATCAACGAAGGTTAATAGACCATTAAAATAAATAAATGCAGAGCGCTGAAAGCACATTCACTTGATTAGAAGAACAGATGTTCAACAAAGTGGAAAACTTGCAGTTGCAACGACACTGCAAAGTATATCAAATCCCTATCTTAAAAAAATGCTACTTGACTTGAAGTTCGCCAAGCAAAACGCAAGCAAAACTAATAAGTAAAATTCGTTTTCAATGTGGGAACGTTGTAACGGGATGAATAATTTTATAGTCGCTCGCAATATTTGCATTTTCAATGCCCTTTCGCGAATTACAAGCGAGTGGGGCTCACAATCCAAACGTTTGGAGGCGCCTTTCAAGCTTCAATCATCCACGTTTATTCCTGAATGGCTGGTGTCAACAATTGTTTCTTTTTTTAGTTCTTCGTGGGACTTGGGCTTCGCTGGCTGGCGAGCATTTAATGTCCATCCTGAGTTGTCCTTGCTCAGAGTAAACAACATTAGAACAAAGAACGAAGAACAATACAGCACAGGAACAGGCCCTTCGGCCCTCCAAGCCCGTGCCGCTCCCTGGTCCAAACTAGACCATTCTTTTGTATCCCTCCATTCCCACTCCGTTCATATGGCCATCTCGATAAGTCTTAAACGTTCCCAGTGTGTCTGCCTCCACCACCTTGCCTGGCAGCGCATTCCAGGACCCATCCACTCTCTGTGTAAAATATCTCCTTCTGATATCTGTGTTAAACCTCCCCCGCTTCACCTTGAACCTATGACCCCTCGTGAACGTCATCACCGACCTGGGGAAAAGCTTCCCACCGTTCACCCTATCTATGCCTTTCATAATTTTATACACCTCTATTAAGTCTCCCCTCATCCTCCTTCTTTCCAGGGAGAATAACCCCAGTGTACCCAATCTCTCCTCATAACTAAGCCCCTCCATACCAGGCAAATCCTGGGAACCCTCCTCTGTACACTCTCCAAAGCCTCCACGTCCTTCTGGTCGTGTGGCGACCAGAACTGGATGCAGTATTTCAAATGCGGCCGAACCAACGTTCTATACATCTGCAACATCAGACCCCAACTTTTATACTCTATGCCCCGTCCTATAAAGGCAAGCATGCCATATGCCTTCTTCACCACCTTCTCCACCTGTGACGTCACCTTCAAGGATCTGTGGACTTGCAGACCCAGGTCCCTCTGCGTATCTACACCCTTTATTGTTCTGCCATTTATCGTATAGCTCCTACCTACATTATTTCTACCAAAATGCATCACTTCGCATTCATCAGGATTGAACTCCATCTGCCATTTCTTTGCCCAAATTTCCAGCCTATCTATATCCTTCTGTAGCCTCTGACAATGCTCCTCACTATCTGCAAGTCCTGCCAATTTTGTGTCGTCCGCAAACTTACTGATCACCCCAGTTACACCTTCTTCCAGATCGTTTATATAAATCAAAAACAGCAGAGGTCCCAATACAGAGCCCTGCGGAACATCACTAGTCACAGGCCTCCAGCCGGAAAAAGACCCTTCCACTACCACCCTCTGTCTTCTGTGACCAAGCCAGTTCGCCACCCATCTAGCCACCTTCCCCTTTACCCATGAGATCCAACCTTTTTCACCAACCTACCATGAGGGACTTTGTCAAACGCTTTACTAAAGTCCATATAGACGACATCCACGGCCCTTCCCTCGTCAACCATTCGAGTCACTTCTTCAAAAAACTCTACCAGGTTAGTGAGGCATGACCTCCCTCTCACAAAACCATGCTGACTATCGTTAATGAGTTTATTCCTTTCTAAATGCGCATACATCTTTTTCATAAGAATCTTCTCCAACAACTTCCCCACCACAAACGTCAAGCTCACGAGCCTATAATTACCCGGGTTATCCTTCCTACCCTTCTTAAATAACGGGACCACATTAGCTATCCTACAATCCTCTGGGACCTCACCTGTGTCCAGTGACGAGACAAAGATTTGCGCCAGAGACCCAGCGATTTCATCTCTCATCTCCCTGACCAGCCTTGGATAGATTCCATCAGGCCCTGGGGACTTGTCAGTCTTTATATTCTCCAACAAACCTAACACTTCCTCACATGTAATGGAGATTTTCTCCAACTGTTCAACACTCCCCTCCGAGACACTCCCAGTCAACACATCCCTCTCCTTTGTGAATACCGACGCAAAGTATTCATTTAGGATCTCCCCTACTTCTTTGGGCTCCAAGCATAATTCCCCACTTTTGTCCCTGAGAGGTCCGATTTTTTCCCTGACAACCCTTTTGTTCCTAACGTATGAATAAAATGCCTTGGGATTCTCCTTAATCCTGTCTGCCAAGGACATTTCGTGACCCCTTTTTGCCCTTCTAATTCCCCGTTTGAGTTATTTCCTACTTCCTTTGTACTCCTCCAGAGCTCCCTCCGTTTTTCGCTGCCTGGACCGAACATACGCCTCTCTTTTCTTTTTGATCAGTCCCTCAATTTCCCTGGTTATCCACGGTTCTCGAATCCTACCCTTCCTATCCTTCTTTTTTACAGGCACATGCCTGTCCCGTCGCCCTAACAACTGTCCCTTAAAAGACTCCCACATGCCAGATGTGGATTTACCCTCAAACAGCCTCTCCCAATCAAGAGCTGCCAATTTCTGCCTAATCCCACTAAGGTTAACCTTCCCCAATCCAACACCTTACCCTTGGGACACCACTCATCCTTTTCCATCACTTTCCTAAAGCTAACAGAATTTTGTTCACTATTTGCCACATGTTCCCCTACGGAAACTTTGAAGACCTGACCAGGCCCATTCCCCAGTACTCGGTCCAGTATAGCCCCCTCTCTAGTCGGGCTATCTACATATTGTTCCAAAGAACCCTCCTGTATGCATTTTACAAATTCCTCCCCATTCAGAGTCCCAGCTCTCAGCGATTTCCAGTCTATACCGGGGAAATTGAAGTCTCCCACTCCAACAACCCTATTTTTCCTGCACCTATCCAGTATCTCCTGACATACCCGTTCTTCCACTTCCCTTGGGCTGTTGGGGGGCCTGTAGTATACACCCCCAACATAGTGACTGCGCCCTTCCTGTTTCTAAGCTCCACCCAGAGTGACTCGTTACACGACCCCTCTGAATTGTCCTCCCTCTGCACCGCAGTAATATGCTCTCCAACTAATACTGCTACCTCCCCCCCCCCCCCCCGCACCTCTTTTGGCCCCTCCACTGTCTCGCCTAAAACACTTGTACCCCGGAATATTCAGCTGCGAGTCCTGTCCCTCTTTCAACCAAGTCTCTGTCACCGCAACCACATCCAAATTCCTCGTGAGCATTAAGGCCCTAACTTCGTCTGTCTTACCTTCTACGCTCCTTGCACTGAAGTATCAGCACTCCATAAACATTGCTGTGAATCTGGAGTCACGTGTAGACCAGACCGAGAAGACGGCAGATTTCGTTCCTCAAAATACATTACTGAACCAGATGCGCGTTTTTCCCCAGGCAATCGACAATGGTTTCATGGTGGTCAGTCGGTTCTTAGTTCCAGATATTGCGAATGGAATTCAAATTCCACCACTTGCCAGTTCCCGGAATGTTAGTTGATTTTCTGGATTAGTAGCCAAGCGATAATATCGCTACGCTATCACCTTTCCTCTACCCCCGGCCCTCCCCCTTCTCCCAATCGCTAAATCCTTAAATGCAGTATACCGACTGTAACACATAGGTTTAAATAAAGAGGGACAAATTATGCAAGTCAATTTTGCTAAACATGCTGGTAGTACTTTAATAGCGTACGGGTGGAGGGACCTAGAAAATCTATGAAAAACACCGCGCAGCAATATAAAAATACTGATTATTAAAGAAACTTGCTTGCCAAGAACAAGCTGTACGTAATTAATAAAATTACAATTTTTTAGAGCAGAAGCTCACTTTTTCAATTTATCTGTCTTGTTATCTTGAATTTAGCTCCAGCGGCTCCCCTGAAAATTATGTCCATATCATCCGAAGAGATCTCATCTGCTACTATTAGGCTCCAGTGCAAAACTGCAGCTTTTTACCCGAAAGGATTTAACCTCACCTGGCATAAAAACGGTGCTCAAATTCTCAGCGGATTCCAAAATGAACAACAAGCAAATTCCGAGGGGCTTTTTGAAGTTGTCAGCAACCTGAAACAGCAGGCGATCGAACAAGGCACAGTTTATATCTGTCAAGTTTATCACGTTTCAAGCTCAATGCCAGCAAATGCCAGCTATACGTTTTTTGATGAAGGTAATCTTATATGAAATATGATAGTTTTTAGTCTTTCGCCCTTCACAAAAATGCATGAAAAACGGTGGTGCATAGGAAGTGATTACTGGAGTAGCTTCATGCTCATATATTGATGAAACTTATTGTATTCTTTGGGCGAAGGTTTCCAATCATTTGGTTTTAAAATAGGATATGTTGTAGACTGCATCATGCAACCTAACCAATAATGGGTTTGAGTCTTCAGTATTGCTCCCATAAATCAGATTAACCGCATAAAATTGCAACTTAGAAAATGATGCAGCATCGATGTTCAATCGAGGCACTGAAAAATAATGGATCGCTGAGCTATGGAATCGAACAATTGAATCTTTTCATCTCGCTGCAGATACGAACTAAACCAACTTGATTCCTCATTTATAAAGTTGTTACTCACTCGTAATGCGACTAAAAATAGGGTCACAGGTAATTGTGAGAAGATGAGTAAATACACGGTAATGCATCTTTCCTTGAAAGATGATCTCAAGCGATTTGTTTGGACCTTTTCTGCGTGTGGTGCAATGAAACTTGGAACAACATTTTAATTGTTTTTTGATTGGCACAATCAGTTGAAAACGATTGCATTCTGTATAGTCATGAATGGGAATGTGCCCATTCAATGGGCACCTTCTTCAACATTGCTGCTATTTCTCCAACAGGCTTGCACAGAGGTAAGCTGCCTCACAGTGCGAGGGACCCGTGTTCAATTCGGGCTTCGGATGACTGTGTGGAGTTTGCACATTCTGCCTGCGAAAGCGCGGGTTTCCTCCGGCTGCTCCGGTTCCCTCCCATACTCCAAATATGTGTGTGTTAGGTGGGCAATGCTAAATTGTGCTTTGGTGTCAGGGGCCTTAGAAACGTAAATACGTGGAGTTGCGGGGATTGAGCCTGCGTGGGAATTTTGTCGGTGCAGGCTCGATGGGATGAATGGCCTCCTTCTGCCCTGTAGGGATTCTACGACTCAAGGATTCTATGATCTATATGTTTCAACCACGTTTTTTCGAACTATTCGTAAAACAGCTGCATAAATATCGATAATGAAAATGATGTACTGAAGTTTTATATTTTGTATCATGATGTTCGATTCACAGCGTAATTGAAAATTATGCATTTGATATTGATAGCTGTGTACATATGGCTGACATGACATTTTCTAATTTTGATAGCTAATCCCTCTAAAATCAATGTTCTTATGGTCGGTGGATGGTCCGGTGGTGTACTTGCAATTCTATTTTTGACCCTAATGCTAGTGATTGGAGTCATAAAGTGCAAAGGTATGAATGAGAATTTTCACACTGAAGGAAATAATTTACTGGTAGGCGAAATCTTAAAATATCCGATTCGAGTAACTATAAGCGGGAGCAAAGCTGCTTATTGGTATAATTCGCATAATTAGCTGACGGAAAAATACCTTCACACTTACATGTTGCTTCAACTCAAGTATTACATGAGCATCTGACATTATAATGCTCACAGCTTCATTTTCCGAACTGCATTATCTAACCATAAAAATGTAGCTTAAATAGTGCAATGGTGCCTGCGTAGCTTTAATACAGAAGCGATAGCGAAACAAATTCGTTTGGTTTGAACATTTTGTGATATATTACGAAATCAGCGTATCACTATAACTTGCTGGCATGAATTGCATTTTACTTAATTGACATCGGGTCAAATGCAAATATGCCCGCTATTTATACGTTATCCTTTTCGAATTTCACCAGGTGCAAAGAAAAAATCAATAAATACTACACAGCGTACAGATGAGGTAAGCACATTTTGTTCTCAATCCTGAACTTGTGTTCTCAAGTTCAGGTGAATGACATCACATTAAATAAATCTCTTTTAAACATGTGGGGATTTGGACTTGACTTTTCCCCTTTTCTGTAAAAGCGCAACTTTATGTATAAACAAGTAAAATTAGAAAAATGGTCGAAGCGTTTGCAAACTCTGCCAGCTTTTTGAATAGTTCAATACAGTTTTAACTTTCCATCTATATTAGCTAAAATGACATACCTTTTTCGGCTACTAAAGATAGTGAGAATAAGGTTCGCAGATTTGCATTTCTTGTTGTGCAAACCAAGCTGCAGCATGGTGAAAACGTGCCACGGCATTTATATTACAAATAAAATTCAAATTTCTAATCTCAGTGTAGAATCGGTAACGAAAATAGAGAGCAACACTGTTGCCTATCCTTCTTACGCGGTTTAAAATGAGATCACCCGTTATTCTTTGTTTAAGAATAAAAAAATGTGTCCACCAGGCGATTCAGAAAAAAAAATCTATTTATACTGTTCAGGCAGCCCGTCTTTCTCTTTCACAAGCTGACATTTCAGCTTGGAGGGCCAAACGACCTGTTTCTGTGCTGTAATGGTCTTTGATCTTTGCTACTTCCATACTCGATCCTTTGTCATTGCAAAATGCTGACAAGGGATCTGACGAAGCTCTGACGAAGGGTGGTCTGGACTTCGTTCTATTTTCTCTGTCAACCTGCTAAGATTTTCAAGCATTTTCTGTTGTTATTCCAGCATCCACAGCTGTCGTGCTTTTATCAGAAACTTAAGGAGATGTTTTCTAATTCTCAGCCATTTGAGTCAGAAAGAACAAAACATCTCGAGGGGACGGACATATTATCCGCGGCTTACTAAGGAAGTTATCAACAGGATCAAATTGAAATAAACAAAATCAATTCCCTGAAGTTCACTGGCAGGTTAGACGAACAAGTTGCATAAATTACAGCGAATAATGGCTAAAAATGAAGTGAAACATCAGAGCAGGACCGATCGTTAGCTATTAATATGCAGCACACATCGGAAGAGTTTCCACAGGTGTTGTAAAAGCAACTACTTATAATATGCTGCTCCTCCAAAGAGCGAGTCTGACGAATTAGTATTGCCAATCAAGCGAAAGCAGAATCAACGGAACATATATCGCTGTAGAGGATACAAAGTACATACCAGAAATAATTGGATATCGCGATGCGAAACGGAAGCAAGAGCATAAAACGATTACTTTCAGCAGGATGATGCTGCTGAAAAAATAATATAACGAAAAATCTGAAAATTCCCAAGCATGATGCAACTGTTACGAGGGTCTTACAATAAGTAACTGCTGAGAGAATGGATGACTTGGATTAAAATTTTCAAAACGTCCTAGATTCTGGCAGCGACAAATTAGATTTGAATAAAACAGGGAATGTAGCTCCTTTGTTCAAGAAAGGAGGGAAACAGTATTCCAGAAACTACAGGCCAATTAGCTTAACTTCTGCCATTGGGAAAATGCTGGAATCCATTAATAAAGGAGTTGTAACAGGGCACTTGGGACATCTGATGGAGGTTAGCAGAGTAAACATGGCGTTGTAACCTGGAAATTATTATTACATAATGTATGAGTTATTTGAGAAAGTAAGAAGCAAAGTGAATAAAACCGAACCTGTGGAGTTACTGTGGATCCTGTGGATTTCGAAAAGACATTCCATCATGTTCGACATCAAAGGTTCCACACATAGCAAGATCACATGACACAGGTGATAGCATCTATCAAGGACTATCTAGCTGTCAGGAAACATAGAGTAGGCACATTTTGGCCTTTTATCTGGTTGGAAAAATATGTATCAATTGTAGTGTCATGTGTATCAGTCTTGGATCCTCAATTATTTACAATTGATATCAACGACTTGGATGATAACACTATACGCATGGTTGCTAAAGATGTTGATGAAAGAAAGTAGATGGGTGAGTAAGTGGCAAGGGGGAAATATGGAGTCTGCAGAGGGTCACGGATAGGTAAAGAGTGTGCAAAAAATGACAGATGACGTGAGAGATCGCGAATTTGTCCATTTTAGCAGTCAGAATAAAAAACATATTTTTTTTATGCGAAGATATTTTAGACTCTGATGTACAGAGACATACGGATGTCCCGGTACATGAATCAGAACACAATAATATGAACCGAAATATATGGTTGAGAAGGCGCATAAGTGGCTGGGATGCCCAATGGAATGTTACCGTTCATTGCAAGAGGAGTGGATTATAAAGTGTAGTGCTGCAGCTGAGAATTGGTGCCGAAGGAAGAATCTGACCGGCACCTCCGCCCGAGGTCTGTACTATCCCGCCCGAGGCCTTCGGAGGAAGCCGTCCTCCGAGTCGCGACCGCCCCCGGAATCGGCGTGGGCGTGCCGGTAAAATTCCCGCCCAAACGTATTGTACGCAGCTTTGGTCCTTCATGAAGAAATAAAATAACTTCAGTTCAAATAATTAAGAGAAGTTTCACCAGATTGATTGCTGGGATGAGCGTGTTATTTAATGAGGACATTTTTAACAGATTGGGCCTGTACCCTCCTCCACTTTAGAAGACTAAGTGATCTTTTGAAAAGTAGAAAATGCTGAGTCGTCTTGACAGAATGGACGTTGCAAAAATGTGATACTTTGTAGCAAAGGGTAAAAATACGTGATGCCGTTTGAAAAAGCATGATTTACCATTTAAGACAAGGATGAGGAGATTTGATTTATTTCCCTCTCAGTGGGCCACGCATCTGTAGAACTGATTTAATCAGAGAGCGGTGAAGGCAAATTCATTCAATTACTTCAAGGTTGACTTCGATCACTTTTTGATTGACAGGAGAGAAAACTGAAAAAACACTAATTTGATTTGTTATTTTTACAAAGTAAAGAACTACTGTGAATAATGGCTGGGAAATGCCAAGGAACTGTAGGAGGTTAGAGCGATACGGAAATTCGTAGATGTTTGTGGAGCTTACTGAATTAGGGCAGTTTGTAAGGCTTGGAGATTCAGGGCGCAGAAAGGACAGTGAAATTGAGGCCACACGGGGATCAAACATGTCTTAAGGAATAGCAAAATGGTTTTAGAGGTTGAGCGGCCTGCTTCGGTTTCTAATTTGTATGTATGTATGCAAGATTTTGTGTCCGAAAGATGAAACTTACTGAATACTAAACATTGAATTCCTAGAAGGAACTAAATTCAGCCGAAGGCAAACTGATGTACGCTGCTCTTTATCTGACCGGTTCCAAGCGTGGCGAAATGCCGAAACAACACAGAGAACACACGGTATATGCAGAGGTAAATCTCAGTTCCCACGTGGAAACTTTAATCTTGTCTGCTATAATTTGCTTTTGAGATTGTATTGAAAATCAACTTGATGCAATTTCGATACATTTAAGTTAATAAATAGTAAAATACTCCCTGTCGTTGATTTACAGACCAGACAGAACACCGCTGAGAGCAAATTGACTTACGTTGCTCTGAATCTGGCAGGTTCCAGGTCATCGTCAAAAACGACATTCGGAGAAACAAGGTTAACATACGCAGCCGTGAAAACGAAAGCTAAATTAAGCAAACAAGGAAGTGTTGCGCGATGACTGCATAATCGATGTATTCACCTTCGTGTATCTTTTCCTCGGTAACTGCCTTTACATCAGGCCTTTGACATTTTCGAAAATCGCAGGTGGATTTTTTCTCCAAATATATCTTGTGGATTTCCTGTTTGCCTTGAAACTCACTCCACGCAAGGCACTCCATCGCTTTTGACCATGCTCATCCGTCGTCGGATTTCCGAATTCTAGCCATTCCACATATATGGATAACATGAAAGAAAGACTGCGTCATTTTCTACTCTAATTTACTTTTAATTTTAATAGATTGGCTAATCTTTGCTCTACCCAATATCCAGACGTGATACGCTTGATTCGCTCCTTAATTTGCTAATGTTTCATCTTATTTTCTCACATGAATTTGGATTTCATTCGATTATCATTCCAGGAATCGTTTAAATCTCTATGTGTGCTATCATTGTCACCACCACCCGCCTCTCCCAACTCCTCCTTTGATATGTGACGTGAAAATATCCATGTATCTTTCATTTTTCAAAATGCAACATTTTCAATAAATAGTCGCCTTCTGACCTCACAGGTTTTTAAAATTGGTTTTCCATCCTTGATCCTTCTCGTGCTCAGCTTGTGATATCGTTGCGAAACGATTTAGCACGTCTGGGGCAGGTGCCACATCATTTCACGACTGAGCCCATTGATTTCCTCCAAAGTCCATTGATTTCCTCCAAAGCGGTTCACTCATTCTGGATATTCCGAAATGGCGAGTCAGCAGTCTGCTAATTCGTCAGAAAACATTATTTCCTCTTGCCTTTCCTGCGTCCAGATATTGTTCCAGATTTATGCTCGTATAAGTAATCATATTGAAATATCAAGCTTTTAAATTGACTCCCAGCCAAGCTAAATGCCAAATCTCATTTTTTTGGGCTGACTGAATCATTTATCTGCCTATCTCAGCATCTTATATCTCCACTGTTCACACTGTCCTTCTACTACCACCGTTCACCTCCAACTCCCTCCCGGATATTCTGCCTCTATTTTAATGGATGACAATCTGATATCACAGCTTTATATTGTTAAGCATGACCATTGTCACGCCTGGTTTAAATGTCCATTAACTTCAAATTCTTCAAATTCTGGAGTCGAGAGTTCGATCGCCAGATAGCCGGAGCACGGCTTTAACGGGACAAATACATCAGATGGTTCTGTGTCACTGATGGAGATCCTGGAAGAGTAAATACATGGTGTTACCGTTGGCGTATATCAGGTTTGTGGGAAATGATAGATTCACTTGAGATAGTGGATAAAGGTGGATGGAAGTCTCAAATTCCGCGGGGCATTTCGAACTAACATCTTACCACATCTCGCTTTGGGGCCCACTATTTCCAGGCTCCTCTCCTCAAAGGGAGTAAGGGCCCGAAGCACAGCTATACCAATACCCGCCTCCTGTGTTCCTTGCAGCTGCGGGATATCTTAGCTGATGGAGACACACGAACGGCATTATCAGATTGCGGTATGACGAGGATACTAAGGTAGGCAGCCGATGGCATACACGTGTGAGCACTGCGCCGAACCTTTGATTTTTTGGCAGGAGTCTGAGGGAGAGGAGTGGAGTTCGTGCGTTTGATGTTTTTTAGGGATATAAGGTGAAATGTCAAATGATACCGACGGGAGTGATGCCAGCAGCAGGCAGGTGGGTACTAACCACAGTCGGAGGAGGGCATTCATCAACCTGTGTCATTTGTAAGGTCCGCCTGTTAATGATGTTAGAGCTTACTTCCTCTGCCATGTCATCACAGGCTTCTGCTAGAACACGAAGTGGTCATGGCATGACATTTGGAAAGAGGATGGCCCTCTTCTCCTCCACGGTTTCGAACATCGTCCAAGAAACTTGGGGCAACTCTTCGGAAAAAAAAACTGGTGCTGGCTGAAAATATGTTGGGTGCTGGTGGGAGGGCTTAAAATGGTGCTCCCTCTTATTTGGTCTGAGTGCTGAATCCCGACAACAGCGAACTAGGCGCCGCTGGGACCGGAACATAAGAGACATACCCGTGGGGAAGGAGAGGAGTTATCTACCATTAGCATAGACTGAATGGGGCCTGACGAGCGCTGCATTTGCCTCCGGGAAACATTCCTGTTTTCCCGATGGCGTGCACACTTTGAAGAGATTCAAAAGATTCAAAGTGATAATGCCAAACGCCTGAATCAATGCCGATCAAATGAGATTTGAAACTATCAGCTCAACATATCTATCATGGTGGCATGGCCAGCAATGTGTTCTCTCCTGAACAAACTGCCAAGGAAATTGCCAAGAAACTTTCTTTCATCTTAACAGAGATGATGGAAGTAACAAAGACATTCAATACTGAGAGGGATGATCCAGCAAGCAAATTGACAACATAGTGGTTCCGTCAGGGGAAATTTGGAAATAATATCAGCGGATGACCATCATACTCGAGAAGTCCATTAGAAATTGATCGTACCGGTTTGGACTCTCATACCGATCACACAATCCCTCAGCCAATTACGAATTAGCATCGCCTCATTAACACCAATTGGAGTACAATGATATCAAGGGTCACACTGCGGATTGTGGTTTCGAATACGTTAATAAGTAGAAGATCTCGCTGATCAATTTGTGCAGCAGAAGTTACGGAGAGAGAACAGACACTTCGGCCGGGAGTCCCCAACGGCATCGGCGGTTGGGACTTTCAGGTGCTGATGCTGTGAATGGAGCTCAGCCAATCCTTCATTCACTTGCAGAAGGAGACTCCGAGCCACACACGAGGTCAGAGAATGCCAGCCAGAGATTTGGCTAAGCAGCAAATTCTCCATAACTGCAGGTAGCGCTGGTAGGGCTATACCTGGAACTTACATAGTCTCATATTTGAGAAGTGGGACCGTTTCGTTGAGAGCGAGTTTGCGATACCTTCTCCTTAGATTTATATAAAGAACTGAGAGCAAAACCTTCACTTTCAGGAGGACAGATGCGTGCGTACAGGTAGATGTCGTGAGGAAACCTGCGTGTGATAGTATTGGTGGAAATTCGTAAGTGGAGGTCAAATTGAGAGTCATTATAAATAAATCTGCCCACTATTTGCTTTATGAACAGATATATGGCATACGGAATGAGGAAGGTAAGATAACATTTTCCAACTCAATGGTTAGACGTCATCTCTGGCATTATAATCTATTATCAACATCACGTGCCACAAGGCACGTGAAAAACTTGGAAATAGTTTTGAACTAAATGAAAGTTAAGGCGTTCGTGAGGATGTGTCAAATGCATGTTGCCAGCGCCATCACAACCCTGCTTTAATTTCATCTTTTTCATGATTGATTTTTGGAATATTGCACTGCACTAACTTCCTTCATGGCCCTTTTATTTACTGTCTGTGTTGTGTGTGACTGCGACTAACAGCCAGTGTAGAAGTCACCAATAAAAGTTGGTTCCCACGCTACCATGAGTAACCCTTGCGTCCCCGACCAAGATCAATTGATAACCAACCAACTACACAGCAACATCCATGTTTCGATTTCTTCTTTACTTGTTTAGTATTTCTCCAGGTAATCTTAATCGAAGCTTTAATCTTCAGCAACAGATGAAAACGTTCGTGATTTTAGCCTCATAATAACTCGTTTGTTCGTCCCTCCTTCCCCATCTCCAAACAACGCTCCCGCATAAATTATTAGTTGATTACTTGGCTATTATTCTTGTTCAATTAACTTGCAACTGGGACTTCTCCTCGTTACAAACTGTTGAAGTCATGAGCAAAGTAATTGGGGCAGGTACAGGCCGTTCAGCCTAAAGGGGCGATCTGATGGAAACATTTTTAAGGACACGACTTAGCGAAAATAAAATGCCGAACCATTGAGGAAACGGGACAGATTCAGATCTGTTTTATGGGCGAGTTTGAAAATGCATCGTATACACTCAGTGCAATGAAAGGGGTCTCTGTATCGGTCTCTGACCTCCACACTCATGCCACAGTCACGTTATTAACGGGTAGACCTTGTCCCCCACGAGCCATCCCGGTAGCCTTGGCTGCTCCTCAAATTCGCCAGGGATGATGGAGCTCCGCAAGTTAGAGATTCTATGATAAAACGCCAGAAGAATTGCATGAAGATGTAGCAATCATGTACGCTACCCGGGTGGCGTGCACACACATGCATGATTTTCATCTGGAACTCCTTGCTGTGCACGAACTGCGGTGTCTGTTGTTTTGGGGAATCACAGGTTGCTGTGTGTGCAATCAATACTCCAGGTGCACATTCAGTATCCTGGCGATAGCGGCAAAGCCTGTGGCCCGGGCTTCTGGCTGGGCCTGGCTCCGTCGAATTAGATGTAAGGGCCTGCCCAGACGAACAAGACCTTTGTCACCTCAGGCACACCGCAACCTCCGCCGCAACTGGGAGCATGTGTCCCCCTATCCTTCAAGGTGACCATTCTGCGAGCACGTGACACAGGACCGTACCATCTCCTCACGGAGCCGAGCCGGAGCCTGCACATGGCATCCAACAGCTCGTTGAAGGACATATGTGTCCTGAATTGCCAGGGTCTCCATCTCATCCATCCTCTGGCGCCCGAATCGACAGATGAGTGGCCGCCTCCTGACCCAGACCGACGGAACCCTGGCCTCCTGCTGCAGCCTCTGACCCCCGCGTGCCTTGAAGTGCGTGGACGATTCACTACTACTCTTCCTCCTCCACAGCAGCAACTGCAAGAATGAATGGCAGGCCTAATGGCTCCAAGCAAAAAAATCTATTTGCTCTGGATGGGGGAGGGCAAGGGGCAAACCCAGCAACAAAGGTCCATATGCGTCTGGACGGTAGAAAACCGACACCATGACCAGTGCCGTGCGCCATCTTGCCATGTTAACATAAAAACCTAGAAGTTTAGAAATGTGAAAGCAGAGTGGGCCAGTCGGCCTTTCCAACCTGCCCTGCCAATTATTTTGATCATAGATCATCATCGAATTCAATATCCTGATCCCAACTTCCCCAAAATCCCTTGATCCATTTAACCCAAGAGCTATTTCTAATTTATTTTTGAAATCACTCAATGTGTTGGTCTCTACTACCTTTGGCAGTGAATTCCACAGATTCACTACTCGTTGTATGGCAAACGGTCTCATGTCCTCAATTCTAAAAGGTTTAGCTCTTAACTTAAAACTCTCACCCCTAGTACTGAACCTCCTTCCTATCAAAAACATTCTTTCTGAATCTACCATTCAGAAATTCCATTAGAATTTGATACGTTTCTGTGAGATTCGCTCTCATTCTTCTATACTCCAATGAATATAATCTTAACCATCCCAGGAATCAGCCTGATAAATCTTGGATGCACTCCCCATAGCAAGGGCATTCTTCCTCAGATAAGAACACCAAAACTGCACACGATATTCCAGACATGAAAGTAAGCATACAGTTACATCCAGCTTGCAGTAAAGAAGGCAGATGTTGTGTAGACTTCCATAGCGAGAGGATTTAAATTTAGGAATAGAGATATATTCCTGCAATTTTACAGGGCCCTGGTAAGGAACTTACCAGAGCCCTGTAAAATTGCAGGAATATATCTCTATTCCTAAATTTAAATCCTCTCGCTATGGAAGTCTACACAACATCTGACTTCTTTACTGCAAGCTGGATGTAACTGTGCTTACTTTCAGTGACTGATGCACAAGGGCAGCAAGGCCTCAATAATTATCCACATCTCTCAATTTACACCCATTCAAATTATAATTTGTCTTCCTGTTATCGCTGCCGAAGTGGATGACCTCACTTTCATTCACATTATATTGCATCTGCCATGCATATGCCTACTCACTGAGCCTTTCCATATCATGCAGAAGCATCTCTGCATCCTCCTCACAGCTCACCCTCCAACCCAACATTGTATTATTGGATAACGCGGAGATAAAACATTTAGTATTCTCTTGTAAATCATTAATATATAACATGATCAGCACATATATCTTCAATACCTAATAGTCACTCCTGTCAGTCGGAAAAAGATACATTTATGCCAAGTACATTCTTCACACCTGCTAACCAGCTTTCTATCCACCTCAGGACGCAAGCACAATGCCACCCGTTTTAACGTGACAACATCCAGATGCACCGTTTCTCCATCATCAAATCCATTCGGTACATCCTCAAAGAATTCCAATAGGTTCATTAAGTATGGTTCCCTTCATAATTCCGTGTTGCTTTGTTTGATTATGCTACTGCTTTTTAAATGCTGAGCTGTGAAAACTTACATAATTGAATCTATCAACTTCCCCAGAACTGACAATAGGTTAATTGGTCTCTAGTTCCCTGTTTGCTGCCTACCTCCCTTTTTGAATAGTGGGCTTACATTAGCTACCCTCCAATTTGTACGATCTAGGCCAGAATTCAAAATATCTTGGGAAATAACCACCAGCGAATGCTTTATTTCCAGGACCACTTCCTTAACTACTCTGAGATTACGTTTATCAGGAACTGAAGATGTATCCACGTTTAATCCCGTCAATTTCCCCACAATTATTTTTCTATTCATACTGATTTCCTTCAGCTCCTATCTAAAACGTTTTTCTCTCGGAACATCTCGTACATTATTCATGTATTCCTTTGTGAAGACAGAAACAAACGAGAAATGTAGTTCATCAGCCATTTCTTTGTTTCCGTTATAAATTCTCCCCTTTCTGAGTGTAAGGGGCCTACATATGTTTGTGTCACAATTCTTCTCTCTGCACACACCTATCTAAACTTTACAATCAGTTTTTATGTTTCCGTTTAGCGCTTAAAATTGTTTGGGAAAATGCCTGATCAATTTTCTAATACAGTTAGAATTTTGCAATGACTATTAAATGAAATGGAATGAAAACGGCAGGTTTCCTCGTCGGTTTTTTGAGCAATCTGAGTTTTGATAATTTACTGCTCCGTGCAATACAAAGGCCGCGAGGAGATTCATGCTAGTAGTGGATGGTCGCAGCCTAATCCCACCACAGAGGCCGGCGAAACACCGCACAGGACATCAGTGCGAATGTGTATGATCTCCCAACATACCAGGAGATCTCCTGTTTATGTATCCAGCACGCCCTATGCCCCACGGACATGGCCTCCCCACCATGGGAATGGCGGGACGACCCCCCAACTTCTGCGTCCCACATCGACAGCCTCAGCCACCCCGGACATAGGCCATTGCAGAGTTCACCACATCAGTATTACACCCCCTCACTGGTCAGCCCTGCTTGCAGAGTACACCCCATCAGAATCAACCTACTCGCCGGATATCGTCCCATGTAGAGTTCATCCCATAATTCCCCCCCCCCCCGCCCCCCAACCTGATCGTCCCCTCTGCAGAGTAAACATCATCAGCTCCGTTGCAGAGTAGCTCTTGCCTCACCCCCCTGTTGAAAACAAACAGCCTTGACATGATTATCGCTGAAATAGACTGAACGAGCGCATGGCTCGTCAAAACTACTTTAAGTAGGGACAGCTCTATATGAGCGCCAAGGATGGACAGACAGGCAGTCACGTCCCGAAGATGACACCAAGGAAGACTGTTCTATGTCTTACTGATGCCGAGCTAACCAGTCTGCTGGATGCTGTAGAGCAGAGAGAGACAATTATTGCATCCGAGACTGGCGACGGCCCAGACGCCTGGCAGCCAATGCCACCTGGCTGTCTGTGGCAGCACCCCCCCCCCCTTCCAGCCCCCCCCCCCTCCCCGTGCCCCTGGGAAATGCCAAGGTGCCAGGCTAACACTGAGAGGCTGGAACTTGCCCTCGACTTCCCGGTGGACCTCAATGGCCTCCGCTTATACCGGCGTGGGGAACATCAGTGTTCCTCGTTCATGGGCAGCAGGTGTTTTCCTTGCCGCAGAGAACCTCTCCCGGCTCACTAATCATATGGAATTCAGCATCTTAATAAAATTAACAAAAATATTGAGCCAGTTGCCGGAAATGGGTGGGAGGTTGATCACGCCGAGAATCTTTTGTAGGTAACATCACGAGAGTTGAGAAAGCGGGCGTGGCCCATGAGTCTTACCTCCACGCTACGGTTCGCTACTGCTGCACCTGTCTCAGACATAGAGACCGCGGCATTACCGATTTCATCCGGCCCGAGTTTCTGCGAGTTGATTTCGTAAAATCGGGACTGATTCAACGAATGCGAATGGCGCCCGTTTTCGCGCCGTTCCCAACATTCCAGCGAAAAAGTGACCATAATCGGGAACTCGCACAAAACGGGTGAGACGTCATTTTTTAAAAATTTTGCATTCATCTGAATGTCATTGACCGGTTTTACTTGCCTTAACGACCTCATTCGTGGCAACTGCAATCGGGGAATAAAACATTTAGCCTGTTAGAACAAAGTTTGCAACAGTATCGAAGTGCGGTCAGGCAGTAGGTCCACAGGGCTCCGTGTTGCAGAGTGGTGGTTGATTAGTGGCGGCCACGTTGCTTTTCGGGTGGCGGGGGGAGGGTACTGCATGTGTATTGTTGGCTATGGGATCGGACCGCAGGATCTCACAGCTGACTCAGATGTTAGCGCTGAACTCGTATCACAGTGCTGACACTTGGTCCTGGCACTAGAGGCAGCAAGCAAGCTGATGTGAAGATGGGGAAAAGCATCCTAACGGGCTTCGCTGCATCCTCGGGTCTTGTAAAACAGTCATGACTCGGGTCACTACTCCAGGGGTTCTATGTGTGTGTGTGCGTGTGGCTTGCCTCGGAGGTGGGTTGACGGTGGGGATTGTGTGCGTCTTGTTTGGGTGTTGAAGATCAGTGTGGAATGTGTGTGGCTGGTCTGTGATTTGGGGTGGTGAGTGGAGGGTTTGTGTGACTTGTTTTGGGAGGCCAGAGGTCTATTGCATATCCATCGCTCTCTCCCGTTCCCCTAAAGAAGGAACATAGAACAAAGAAAATTACAGTACAGGAACAGGGCCGTTGGCCCTCCAAACCTGCACCGACCATGCTGACCGAATGAACTAAAACCTCCTACCCTTCGATGGACCATATCCCTTTATTACCATCCTATTCATGTAATTTGTCCAGCCGCACTTGAAAACTCACTGTCGTATCTGCTTCCACTACCTCCCCTGGCAACGAGTTCCAGGCACCCATCACCCTCTGTGGAAAAAACGTGCCTGGTACATCTCCTTTAAACCTTGCCCCTCGCACCGTAAACCGATGCCCCCTAGTAATTGATTCTTCCACCCTGGGAAAAGGCTTCTGACTATCCACTCTGTCCATGACCCTCATAAAATTGTAGACTTCTATCAGGTCGCCCTTCAACGTCCGTCGTTCCAGTGACAACAAACCACGCTTCTTCAATCTCTCCTCATAGCTAATGCCCTCCATACCAGGATACACCCTGGTAAATCTTTTCTGTACCACTCCAAAGTCTCCACATCTTTCTGGTAGTGTGCTGACCAGAATTGAACACTATATTCCAAGTGCAACCTAACTAGGGTTCTGTAAAGCTGCAACATGACTTGCCAATTTTAAGTCTCAATGCACTGGCCGGTGAAGGCAAGCATGCCATATGCCTTCTTGACTACCTTCTCCACCTGTGTTGCCACTTTCAGTGACCTGTGTCCCTGTATACCCAGATCCCTCTGCCTTTCAATACTCTTAAGGGTTCTGCCATTTACTGTATATGTCCTATCTGTATTAGACCTTCCACAAGCCACCGCACCACTCCACCAGATTATTAATTTCATTAGAGATGCAACTTACAGACGCTGCACGCATTTTAGTGGTTGCTGGAGCAGTGGAGGAAAAATAGCATGAACTGCAGGCATAACACGGCCAGCCAATGCCACTGGCTGCTGCAGGAGACGGAGATGCCCATCGGAGGCAGGAGGTTGGCTGACAGTCCAGGAGGAGAAGGGCAACAGAATAACGGAACTGAGACCCTGGCAGTTCAGGATGCGAGTGCCTTTTTAACAACTCTCGGATGTCGCATCCTGTGACATCTTTGCCAACAGAAGGGACAGTGTGCCACCTGTGACATTTACTGAAGGATTTGTTACCACTGAGCACAGGGGAGCACCTACTACCGGTGGTTATAAAGGTGATGGCAGACCGAAATGTCTATGCAACCGCATCCTTCCAGACAGCCAGCAGGAAATTTTGTGGCATCTCCCAGTCCTCTGTCCACAAATGTGTACACGAAGTCACAGATGCCATGTATTTCTGGCAGCCCAGTACATTAAATTTGGTGTGGGACAGGATCAGCAAGAAGCCCAGGCTGTAGGATTTGCTGCCATTGTGGGGATATAGAACGTGCAGGGGGCTTTCGAGTGCTTACATAGCACCATGAGGTCCCTGAGAAGAACTCAGCCCACTTCACTAACAGGAAAATCCATCAATGTGCAGTTGGTGTGCGACCATGAGCTATGCGTCATGCACATGTGTGCCAGACATCCTGAAAGCATGCACAGTAGTTTCACTTTGGGAAGCCCTGATATGCCAGGGGCTTTGGGGAGGAACCCAGGGTTCAGGGATGGCTGGTGGGAGACATGGGGGACACAATTCAGGCTTCGGTGGTGATGCCTGTGTGGAGGTCTGAGACCTAGGCGGACACCCAATGCAATAACGGCCATGCTGCCATGTCGTCTATCATGGAGCAGCACACAGGGCTCCTGAAAATGCTGATCAGGTATCTACTCTGGCAATGCCCTGAAAGTATAGATCCCTGACAGTGTCCAATATTTTGGTGGTCTGCTGTGCCCTGCACAACTTGTCACATGAACGGGGAAACTCCCTTGAGGACGAGGATGTCAAGCACAACCAGATGGACAATGCTGGGGAGGTGGGGAGGAGGCTACCCAGGAGGATGTGGAGGAAGTGGAAGGTGACGATGACCACCACCACCACAACCACAACCACCCAGGTGCTGGATGGTTGGCAGCAGCAAGAATCTGGCATGTAAGGGCAGCTAGGGAGGCCCTCAGCAACACGAGCTTCGCCAACTAGGGGGCCTGTGTTGCTGCTGCTGGATTCCACCTGCCCCCCGTTGTGTACCCCGAGTCAACCCTGCGCCAAATTTACACCAGAGTGGTGGGCCTCTATAAGCTCTGTTGGCATGTTTCTGTGGCAGACAGGAGGGTGATCAAGACTCGTTATGTGACACTATGTGACGCTGCTATTGTGCAAACAGGTGTGACTCTTATCTGAGCTCTGCATGCCCGCTCGCACCTGGGTCCAGAACAGGGTGGGGATAAGGGAGAATAAATACCAATGCAGGACCTTGTGGCATGCAAGGGTGGCATGGGAGTATGTCTCCTTGATTCTGGGGACGTCATTGGAGATGTTGTGAGTCGGTGCCCTGCTTGCCACATGCTGTCTGGAGACAATGCACATCTCTTTAACCTGTGCTTAATGCTCTCTCCACTCACAGTGTCTGTACCTTTAAGACTTGATTAGCTGTAAAGATTCGCATTACAATCATTATTCTGTAAATTGAGTTTGTGTCTTTATTTCCCCTGTTTGTGAACAGAACTCCCTCTCACCTGACGAAGGAGCAGCTCTCCGAAAGCTAGTGGTGTTTGCTCCCAAATAAACCTGTTGGACTTTAACCTGGTGTTGTGAGACTTCTTTCTGCCACATGCTGTCGCCAGTGGATGATTGGAATGCGTTGATTTTCAAAATGTGGTGCACTGAGGGCCCTCCTCCATGAACATCAACATGCATAGTCCCTCTGGTGAAGATCGGGGTATGGTCATCCCTATTGGAGGCTAATCACAGACAATTTAGAAACAGCTGTGGGGGCAGCAACATTTATTGCTGTCAATAACTGGGCCCTCAAACTAAGTGCTCATATATAATAAGTGGAAGTGAAACTTTACAGTGCCTAATTCCTCAATTTCACAGTTGCGGTCCTTTACCCATGCCATTTTGGTGACGTTATAGCTTCTTAACTCTACATGGTCTAGCACTGTGTCTCGGTGTCTCCCCAGGATGTACGCCAGAGGAGGAGGAGGGCAGCTGCCTACCTTGCCCTGTGCTCTGCTCTGTGATGCCCTTTGGCAATCGTCCTCTGGAGGGCCTGAACATTGAGGACCCCGTCTGGCTTTCAGATGTCACAAACGTATCCATGTCATCTTGTTCATCACAATGCCCCTGAGATAGTCAGGAAGGTGTCAGGAAGGAGGGAGTCAGAAGCTATAGTCACAGCTGCATCTCTGGGGTGCAATGCCCCGACACGGGCCCCAGACCTTCCTCCTCCTTCGGGGTTCCTGTGGGCCCCTGGGTCACTCAATGGGATGCTGGTGCTTCTGCACTGAACTGCAGAAGCTCCACCATCACCGGGCCCTGCCAGTTCTGGAGGCCCACCTGCGTTCGGCCTCCTGCTCAGTGGTCAGCGATGGCGCTCTGAGTCTGAGGGCACCCGACAAGGGTAGCAGCACCTGCCCTCTGAAACTGGACCATACTCTGCACTCCCTCAGTCATGACCTACTAAGAGTGGGCCACATTCCCAAGGGCTGCTGCCATAGCCCGCTGTGGCTCGGCGCTGTCCCACTGGTCTCCTGCAAGCTCTCGAGCCTCTCAGCCACCAGCTGCAGAATCTCGATAAGCTTGTTGAGGCCCTCAGGTATGGCCCACTCCGACTTAGCTGTGGCCTGCTGTGACTCAGCTGTGGCCCTCTGGGAATCGTCTGTGGACAGCTGTGACATAGCCATCGCTTGGACCCTGCCACTCAAGTGATCATTTCCTACCCCAGGCTTTCCACCGCTGACACCCCACTTTCATTTTGGACCTGGGAACCACATGAGATCAGCAATAGCAGCTGGACCTGAAAGATTTGGGACTCCTCCCAGCAGCCTCGTCGTTGGCCCAGTGTTGCTGTCAGCCCCTCCTACATTCCTGGTCTCTGCTGCTGCATCTCCAGCAGCTGAGGGAGAACTGTCCGCAGAGGCCCAACATGTTGCCTGGGGTCAGCTGAGTCCTCACTCACTGGCAGGGTTCCACGTGCCAGCGGCCTCCGAATTTCCTTCCTCCATCCGATGTACGTCAGCAGGTGTGTGCTGTCCCCCAGAGAGTGACCCAGATGCCTACCATTAACTTGAAACACCAGTGTGATCGTCGATGGGATGGGAATACGAAGTGGAAGCTGATACGAGACTTGTGCCAACACAGGAGGTCCCATCATCGCCTTCATCCCAGCTGTCTTCCGAGTTGTCGTGGGGAGGATGGGTGGGAGCAGCAAAGCGTGGGGGGTGGGGGAGGGGCGTGGGGCGTCGGGGGGGGGGGGGGGCGGGGGCGCGGGGGGGGGGGGCGGATGGTGATGCCAGATGTGCCGGGCTGGGTACTTTCCTGCAACCCAGGACACATGGTTGAGTGCAGGAGTGGGACAGGATTCTGAGCTGCATGCAACTTGCTTGAGATATCTCCAAGAGTGGAAGATTGGCAAGTGCTCATGTCAGTGCTCCAGCCCATTTTGGCTATCAGCGATGGTCTGCACTCCTCTCCCATCGGCTCCACTGGCCACTCCTCAAATTGGGTGAGGACCCAGATTTTGGGCAGACACCCCTGCCTTAGTCTTCTCCCGATGGTTATTGGCGTTCTTCTCCTGTGGGGACAGGAGGATCCATGTTGAGTCTGAGGTCAGGATGTCTGTAGGGTGTCAGGGGTGTCAGAGGGCAAGGTCTGTGAGCCGTTTGGTGTTCGGTGGCGGAGGGAGTTGCAAGGGCATCAGGGACTGGAATCATGTCGGGTGCTTGGGGTTGGGGAATCTGGGGTTAACATAGGGGAAAAAGCTACATCAGGTTTAACACTGGGCGGCACGGTAGCACAGTAGTTAGCACTGCTGCTTCACAGCTCCAGGGACCTGGGTTCGATTCCCGGCTTGGGTCACTGTCAGTGTGGAGTTTGCACATTCTCCTCGTGTTTGCGTGGGTTTCCTCCGGGTGCTCCGGTTTCCTCCCACAATCCAAAGTTGTGCGGGTTAGGTTGATTGGCCATGGTAAAATTGCCCCTTAGTGTCCTGAGATGCATAGGTTAGAGGGATTAGTGGGTAAAATATGTATGGATATGGGGGTCGGGCCTGGGTGGGATTGTGGTCGGTGCAGACTCGATGGGCCGAATGGCCTCTTTCTGTACTGTCGGGTTTCTATGATCATACTCACCCTTGTTGCATGGAGCAGCTAATTAAGTTTCTTCCTGTACTAGTTTCTGGTTGTCTGTGTCAGTGCCCTCGCACTGACAGCCAATGCCACCGCCTCCCAGGCTGCTCTGCCGTCCCTTTCCGTGGGCCAACGTCCCCAGCAATCGGGCCAGCTCTCCGTTTCGTCCAGTTTTGACGCCTGTGCATGTTGTGGCTCCGATCTGAACTGCAGGCTTCCTGGCGAGGTCCCGCCCACTTCACATCGTGGCGAGAAATGACCTAGCAGTTTTTTAAAAACTTCTTAGAATCCATAAAATCCCTACAGGCAGAAGGAGGCCATTCGGCCCATTGAGTCTGCACTGACCACAATCACATCCAGGCCCTATTCCCGTGACCCCACGTATTTACTCTACGAATGCCCTGACACTAGGGTCAGTTTAGCGTGGCCAATCGACCTAACCGGTGAATGGCATTGTAACGATGTCACAAAAATTTAAATGACATCGGGCACACTCTGGGTGCGATGCAGATTGCGCTCGACAAAATGGCCTGGGCGTATCGTGGAAGACTAGGCACATTTCACGTTATTTGGCTTCTGCTAACATTTCCCGCCCCACTATGCTACTTCACCAGTGCAACAGGGTGTAAAACCTTAGGACTGTGGAAGGAAACCAGAGCACCCGGAGGAAAACCACGCAGACACGGGGAGAATGTGCACCCTCCACTCATACACAACCCGAGATCGGAAATGAACCCGGGTCCCTGGCGCTGTGAGGCAGCAGTGCATACCACTATGCCACCGTGTTGCCCACGATGCCCACTTCTCTACGTCTGTAAGGTATTGATTTGGCCTCGGCCAATAAACGGAAATAAAACTCTCCCATTTTCACGCCAGCTTGGCACTTAGAATTTTTTTCGTAAAATTCTGTCTCATGTGTAAATAATGCCGACATTACGTCACGCTGTGGGGGTGGGAGATGGGTGGCAGGAGGTACAGGAAGAGGAACCGGCCATGCTGAATTCACGAATGATATGGTAACGATGTCACAAACATTTTAATTCACATCGGGCACATTGGGTGCGATGCAGATTGCGTTCGACAAAACGGCCTGGGCGTATCGTGGAAGACCACGCACATTTCAAGTAATTTGTCTTCTGCTAAATTTCCCTCCCCGCTATGCTACTTGACCAGTGCAACAGGATGTAAAACACCCGCCATGAAAATGAAACTGATATGTTTGTTTCAAATGGTCTCTTGTAAACTCAACCATTGGTAGGATTCCGGCTGCTCCACACTCTGTGTCAGCCGAACATGCAACTGTATATAAGTATCCATGATCATCGATCCTTCAAGTATATTTCAGGATTGCATCAAAGTTCAAAAATCTTCTTAACCGTCTCACGACGAAGTTCAAACCGTCCATCAGTCTTGATTTTTAAGCACCTCTTATGCTTCACTGGCCATTCATTTTCCCTGTTCAAATATTTTGTTGCACAACACATTCTGGAATTTTTTGATATTGCAGTTAATCTAATTTTAACGGAAGATTTATTGTTGTTGCATTTATTTCATCCAGATTATCATTGATGCGACACATTTGAAATTGTTCATATCAATTCCAGCTTTTCACTGGCAAATTGATCTTTTGTGCATGGAAGTTGCTTCTCGACACTGAGCACATTTTTGTTCAATTGCTCATTATTGGCAATAAGCTTCTCGATTTCATCTGCATTAATTTTTGTGTGTTTGGTTGTCTCAACGTGACCAATCGTCTGCTGGAAACATTTGTCCCTACGTTACTATCTCCACTGGCGAAAACAGTACTCACAGTAAATGGTACATTTTATTTGGTGACCTCGGACTAACTCCCACGAAACAATTTTGTTTATTAAGCAATTGCAGAAAATGAGTGAGCACAGAGGAACAGGTTTATGAATTTCATAAATATCACATATTCAAACCTTTATTTCATCAAAATATCAGAAAGGAATTGTATCATCAGCACAAAGAATGCGATCACACATATGGATTAGATCTCAAGCGATGCTGAGACAGAATACAGGAAAGAGATAGAGAATTTGACAGATTCGTGGGATGACAAAAAAATCTTCCTCAAAGTGAAGGAAATAATCATTTACCTCAGGAAGACATGTCTCTGCCTCCATCAACACGGATGAAGTGGAAATGATCGAGAGCTTCAAGTTTCTATATGTCCAGATCACCAGCAACCTGTCCTGGTGCTTCCACGCCGATGCTATAGATAAGAAAGCCCAACATCCTCCCTACATTCTCGGAAGGTGAACGAAATGTGGCATGTCCACTATGACATGATTGAGTTTTTTGAATGGCGAACCAAGAAGTTAGATGTGGGCAATGCAATTGATGTTGTCTACATGGACTTTCGCAAGGCCTGTGACAAGGTACCGCATGGTATTGTTGTTCTGGGTTTAATCTCAGTTGTTTGGATTTAATCTCAGTTGTTTGGGTTTAATCTCAGTTGTTTGGGTGTAATCCCAGTTGTTGTGGGTTTAATCTCAGTTGTTTGGATTTAATCTCAGTTGTTTGGATTTAATCTCAGTTGTTCGGGTTTAATCCCAGTTGTTGTGGATTTAATCTCAGTTGTGTGGATTTAATCTCAGTTGTTTGGATTTAATCTCAGTTGTTTGGGTTTAATCTCAGTTGTTTGGGTTTAATATCAGTTGTTTGGGTTTAATCTCAGTTGTTTGGGTTTAATATCAGTTGTTTGTGTTTAATCTCAGTTGTTTGGGTTTAATTACAGTTGTTTGGGTTTAATATCAGTTGTTTGGATTTAATCTCAGTTGTTTGGGTTTAATATCAGTTGTTTGGGTTTAATCTCAGTTGTTTGGGTTTAATTACAGTTGTTTGGGTTTAATCTCAGTTGTTTGGGTTTAATCTCAGTTGTTTGGGTTTAATTACAGTTGTTTGGGTTTAATATCAGTTGTTTTGGGTTTAATCTCAGTTGTTTGGGTTTAATATCAGTTGTTTGGGTTTAATCTCAGTTGTTTGGGTTTAATTACAGTTGTTTGGGTTTAATCTCAGTTGTTTGGGTTTAATCTCATTTGTTTGGGTTTAATTACAGTTGTTTGGGTTTAATATCAGTTGTTTGGATTTAATCTCAGTTGTTTGGGTTTAATCTCAGTTGTTTGGGTTTAATTACAGTTGTTTGGGTTTAATATCAGTTGTTTTGGGTTTAATCTCAGTTGTTTAGGTTTAATATCAGTTGTTTGGGTTTAATCTCAGTTGTTTGGGTTTAATATCAGTTGTTCTGGGTTTAATCTCAGTTGTTTGGGTTTAATATCAGTTGTTTAGGTTTAATCTCAGTTGTTTTGGGTTTAATCTCAGTTGTTTGGGTTTAATATCAGTTGTTCTGGGTTTAATCTCAGTTGTTTGGGTTTAATCTCAGTTGTTTGGGTTTAATATCAGTTGTTAATATCAGGGATTTGTTCCCAGGAGCAGGCTGAGGGTAAGAGAGTGGGTTTGCTGACTTTAATTAATTAATTATTTTTTCAGTTAATTTTGGGTTTAAAATCGGAGGTTTTTTTCAAAACCGGAAGTCGGGCCAGGAGAGGCCTGGGGAAGTTTTTGGAGGGTTTAAAAGCGCACCAAAGTATACAGCGGGCAGCATCGTAGCGGGCAGCAGAGTGAGTGGGAAGTTGAGTGAGCTGTCAGGGCTTTGGCTCACAGGGCTTGGACGAGCAGGGGTGAGTTTTTGTTTCCTTACACTCTTATTAACTTTTCACTGTCTTACTTGACATAAAGTGTCCAGTATGAGTGTGAAACCAGTGTGTTGTTCCCAGTGTAGGATGTGGGAGGTCCTGGAGGCATCTGGCCTCCCGGACATCCACATCTGTGAGGGGTGTGTCGAGCTGCGGTTCCTGAGGGACCGTGTTAGGGAGCTGGAACTGCAGCTCGAGGATCTTAGGCTGATGAGGGAGAATGAGGAGGTGATAGACAAGAGCTATCATCAGGTGGTCACACCAGGGCAACGGGAGGAGGCCAAGTGGGTGATGGCCAGGAAGGGTAAGGCTAGGGTGGTTGAGAGCACCCCAGTGGATTTGCCCCTGCACAACAAGTACTCCTGCTTGAGTACTGCTGGGGGGGACAGCCCGCCTGGGGGAAGCAGCAGTGGCCGTGTCTCCGCAGTGGAGTCCAGCCCTGTAACTCAGAGGGCTAAGGAAAAGAGGAGGAAGGCGGTATTAATCGGGGACTCGATGGTGAAGGGGACAGACAGGCGTTTCTGCGGAGGTAGGCGGGATTCTCGCATGGTGGTCTGCCTCCCTGGGGCCGGGATCCAGGATGTCGCTTGTCGCGTCCCGGAAATCCTGAGGTGGGAGGGCGAGGAGCCTGAGGTAGCGGTACATATTGGTACCGCTGATGTGGGTAGGAAGGGAGAAGGGGTCATGAAAAGGGAGTACAGGGAATTAGGGAGACAGCTGAGAAAGAGGAAAGCAAAGGTAGTAATCTCAGGATTACTGCCTGTGCCACGGGAAGGTGAGGGCAGGAATGGAGTGAGGTGGAAGATGAATGTGTGGCTGAGGGACTGGTGCAGGGGGCAGGGATTCAGGTTCCTGGACCATTGGGACCTCTTTAGGGGCAGGGGTGATCTGTATACAAAAAACGGGTGGAACTTGAATCACACGGGGACCAATATCCTGGCCGGTAGGTTGGCTAAGGTTACTGGGGAGAATTTAAACTAGATTGGTTGGGGGGAGGGGAGCTAGAAGAGTTGACTAGGATCAAGGAACTAATTGATGGGGTGGAGGATGCAGGGGTAAGGGGAATTACAAAATTAATGGTAGAGGAGAGGGTGCAAGTGAATGAAGGCGGTAATTTAGATAAGGGAGTAGAGGGAGAGGGTGTTCGCGACTCATCAAAGCGGGTCCAGATAAAAGCTGGAATAAGGACACTTTGCCTGAATGCACGAAGCATTCGGAACAAGGTAAATGAGTTGATGGTGCAAATCAGCACGAGTGGGTACGATCTAGTGGCCATTACAGAAACGTGGCTGAAAGGTGACCAGGACTGGGAGATGAATATCCAGGGGTATCAGGCGTTTAGGAAGAATAGACAGGAAGGAAAAGGTGGTGGGGTTGCGCTATTAATAAGAGATAATATCAGGGTAGTACTGAGGAATGACATAGGCTCTGAGGAACAAAACGTGGAATCATTATGGGCAGAGATGAGGAATAGTAGAGGGAGAAAGACACTAGTAGGTGTGGTATATAGGCCCCCAAATAATAATGTTGAGGTAGGGAGGGCTATAAACAAGCAGATAAGGGATGCGTGTAAAAACGGAACGGCAATAATCATGGGGGACTTCAACATGCACATTGACTGGCAGACTCAAGTCGGTAAGGGTGGAATGGAGGAAGAGTTCTTAGAATGCTGTCGGGATAGTTTCCTTGAACAGCATGTTACGGAACCGACGAGGGAACGAGCTATTTTGGATCTGGTATTGTGTAACGAGGTAGGTAGAATTAAGGATCTTATTGTGAAGGACCCTCTTGGGTCTAGTGACCACAATATGGTCGAATTTCTGATTCAGATGGAAGAGGAGAAAGTTTGGTCCCAAACCAGTGTCCTCTGTTTGAACAGAGGGAAATATGATAGGATGAGGGATGAATTGGCTAAGGTAGACTGGGAGAGCAGGCTGGCAGGTAGGATAGCTGAGGAACAGTGGAGGATTTTTAAGGAGATCCTTTTCAGTTCTCAGCAAAAATATATTCCAGCAAAAAACAAGGATTGTAAGAAAAGGGAGAACCAGCCGTGGATAACGAAGGAAATAAAGGAGAGTATTAAAATAAAAACAGCTGCGTACAGAGTGGCCAAAAATAGTGGAGAAACAAGTGATTGGGAAAAATTTAAGAAACAACAAAGAGAGACTAAGAAAGCGATAAAGAAAGGAAGGATAGACTATGAAGCTAGGCTAGCAATTAATATAAAAAATGATAGTAAAAGTTTTTATAAATATATAAAAAGGAATAGAGTGGCTAGAGTGAATGTTGGACCCTTGGAGGACGAGAGGGGGGAGTTAATAGTGGGAAATGAGGATATGGCTGAGTCTTTAAATACGTTTTTTGTGTCGGTCTTCACGGTGGAGGACACAAATAGTTTGCCAAATATTAACGATAGAGGGTTGGCAGCAGGAGAAATACTTAATACAATTAATGTTACCAGAGAGGCAGTGCTGGGTAGACTAATGGGACTGAAGGTGGATAAGTCCCCGGGTCCGGATGGAATGCATCCCAGGGTATTGAAAGAAATGTCAGAGGTAATAGTGGATGCGTTAGTGATTATTTATCAAAACTCGTTGCATTCTGGGGTAGTGCCGGTTGATTGGAAAACGGCTAATGTTACGCCGCTGTTTAAAAAAGGAAGGAGACAAAAGGCGGGTAACTATAGGCCGGTCAGCTTAACGTCTGTAGTAGGGAAAATGCTGGAATCCATTATTAAAGAGGAGATAGCAGGGCATCTGGATAGAAATGGTTCGATCAATCAGACGCAGCATGGATTCATGAGGGGAAAGTCGTGCTTGACGAACATGTTGGATTTTTATGAAGATGTGACGAGGGCGGTTGATGGAGGAGAACCGGTGGATGCGGTGTTTTTGGATTTCCAAAAGGCGTTTGATAAGGTGCCCCATAAAAGGCTACTGAAGAAGATTAGGGCACACGGAGTTGGGGGTAGTGTGTTAAAGTGGATTGGGGACTGGCTATCCGACAGGAAGCAAAGAGTCGGAATAAATGGGTGTTTTTCCGGTTGGAGGAAGGTAACTAGTGGCGTGCCGCAGGGATCGGTACTCGGGCCGCAACTATTTACCATTTATATAGATGATCTGGAGGAGGGGACGGAGTGTAGGGTAACGAAGTTTGCAGACGACACAAAGATAAGTGGAAAAGTGAATCGTGTGGAGGACGGAGAAGATCTGCAGAGAGATTTGGACAGGCTGAGTGAGTGGGCGAGGATACGGCAAATGGAGTATAACGTTGATAAATGCGAGGTTATACACTTTGGAGGAAATAATAACAAATGGGATTACTATCTCAATGGAAACAAATTAAAACATGCTATCGTGCAAAGGGACCTGGGGGTCCTTGTGCATGAGACGCAAAAGCCCAGTCTGCAGGTACGACAGGTGATCAAGAAGGCAAATGGGATGTTGGCCTATATTGTGAAGGGGATAGAATATAAAAGCAGGGATGTCTTGATGCACCTGTACAGGGCATTGGTGAGGCCGCAGCTGGAATACTGTGTGCAGTATTGGTCCCCTTATATGAGGAAGGATATATTGGCATTGGAGGGAGTGCAGAGAAGGTTCACCAGGTTGATACCGGAGATGAGGGGTTTGGATTATGAGGAGAGGCTGAGGAGATTGGGTTTGTACTCGTTGGAGTTTAGAAGGATGAGGGGGGATCTTATGGAGACTTATAAGATAATGTGGGGGCTGGATAGGGTGGAGGCGGAGAGATTCTTTCCACTTAGTAAGGAAGTTAAAACTAGAGGACACAGCCTCAAAATAAAGGGGGGTCGGTTTAAGACAGAGTTGAGGAGGAACTTCTTCTCCCAGAGGGTGGTGAATCTCTGGAATTCTCTGCCCACTGAGGTGGTGGAGGCTACCTCGCTGAATATGTTTAAAGCGCGGATGGATGGATTCCTCATCGGTAAGGGAATTAAGGGTTATGGGGATCAGGCGGGTAAGTGGTACTGATCCACGTCAGATCAGCCATGATCTTATTGAATGGCGGGGCAGGCTCGAGGGGCTAGATGGCCTACTCCTGCTCCTATTTCTTATGTTCTTATGTTCTTCTGGTCGGTTGTTGCATCAGGTTAACTCTCACGTGATCCAGCGAGGGGTATCCAAATGGATACAAAATTGGTATTTTTGACAGGTAGTTGTAGAGGTTTGGTTTTCAAACTGGAGGCCTGTGACCAGCGGTGTGCCTCAGGGATCAGTGCTGGGTCCGCTGTTATTTGTCATTTATATTAGTGATTTGGATCAGAATATAGGAGGTTAGTAAATTTGCAGATGACACCACGATTGGTGGCATAGTGGACAGTGAAGAAAGTTATCTCCGATTGCAACGGGATCTTGAACAATTGGGCTTGTGTGCTGACGAATGGCAGATGGAATTTAATTTAGATAAAGCGAGGTGATGTATTTTGGTAGATTGAACCAGCGCAGGACTTACTCAGTGCTAGGGAGAGTGACAGAACAAAGAGATATAGGGGTACATGTTCATAGCTCCTTGAAAGTGAAGTCACAGGTGGACAGAGTGGTGAAGAAAGCATTCAGCATGCTTGGTTTCATTGGTCAGGACATTGAATACAGGAGTTGGGACGTCTTGTTGAAGTTGTACAAGACATTGGTAAGGCCACACTTGGAATACTGTGTACAGTTCTGGTCACCTATTACAGAAAGGATATTATTAAACTCGAAAGAGTGCAGAATAGATTTACTAGGATGCTACCGGGACTTGATGGTTTGAGTTATAAGGAGAGGCTGGACAGACTGAGTCTTTTTTCCGTGAAGCATAGAAGGCTGAGGGGTGATATTATGAAGGTCTATAAAATATTGAGGGGCACACATCAGCTAGATAGTCAATATCTTTTCCCAGAGATAGGGGAGTCTAAAACTAGAGGGCATAGGTTTAAGGTGAGAGGGGAGAGATACAAAAGTGTCAAGAGGGGCAATGTTTTCACAAAGAGGGTGGTGAATGTCTGGAACAAGCTGCCAGAGTTAGTTGTAGAGGCGGGTTACAATTTTGACTTTAGAAAAGCATTTAGACAGTTACATGGGTAAGATGGGTATAGAGGGATACGGGCCAAATGCAGGCAATTGGGATTAGTTCAGGGATTTTTTAAAAAGGGCAGCATGTACACGTTGGGCAGAAGGGCCTCCTTCCATGCTGTAAACCTCTATGACCCTATGACTCGATGACACTCACCAAGCTTTAGAGGTGCACCATAGAAAGCATTTTTTCTGGCTGTACCACAGCTTGGTATGGCTACTTCTCTGTCAAAGACCGCAAGAAAGTACGAAGTATCATGAACGACACCCCATCCATCACGCAAACAAGCCTCCCAACCATTGACTCTGTCTCGACTTAGCACTTCCTCGGAAAAGCAGTCAGCATAATCAAGGACCCTGTGAAACTCAGACATACCTTATTCCGTTGGGGAAAAGATACAAAAGTCTGAGGTCATGTACCAATCAATAATAATTTCTTCCCTTTTGCCATCAGCCATTTGAATGGACCTACCTCGTAGTAAGTTAATCCTTCTCTACAATCTAGCTATGGCTGAAACACGAAATTCTGCACTCTTCCTTTTATTCTGCATGCACTGTATGCTTTGCCTGTATAGCATGCAAGAAACAATACTTTTCACTGCATTACACGTGACATTAATAAATTTTTAAAAACATGATTGTTGACTGATCTGCATTTTCCTTCGCATAGTTGGTCAGCTGTTTTTGACAACCCCGCTATTTATATTTAGGTAAGTATACTGTGGGGGGGGTGGGGGATGACCCTCCAGGGGTAAGCCACGGTGACCAGTTCACTGGCACGGAATCGGGCCCTGTGGCTCAGAAGAGACAGAGGGGAACGAGGAGAGCAATAGTAGTGGGGGATGAAATGGTTAGAGGCACAGAGAGGCGGTTCTGTGGGCGTGACCGAGACTCCAGGATGGTAGTCTGCCTCCCTGATGCCGGGGTCCTGGATGTCACTGAGCGGGTAGGAAGCATCCGAAAGAAGGCGGGTAACCAGACAGACGTCATTGTCCACAGTGGTGCAAATGACGTCGGCAGAAAGAGCAGGGAGGTCCTGCAAGAGCAATTCAGGGAGTTGGGTATTCGGCTAAAAAGCAGGGCCTCTAGGGTAGCGATCTCTGGACTACTCCCAATGTCACAAGTCAGTGAGGCTAAGAACAGGGAGATTGCACAGCTGAACGCGTGGCTAAGGGACTGGTGCAGGAGGGAGGGTTTCGAATTCGTGGACCACTGGGAAGTCTTCAAGAGAGGATGGCACCCGTACAAGAAGGACAGGTTGCACGTAAACTGGAGGGGTACGAATATCCTAGCTGGGAGTTTTGCGAGTGTGGTTCGGATGGGATTAAACTAATGTGGCAGGGGGGTGGGGATCAGACCAATAGGTCAATAAGCATAGAGGCTGGGGACGAGGTTGGGGCCAAGACAAGGCTATCTTAGAGGAAGGGCATTCTGGGGGATGATGACCTGAGTGGGCCTGGAAGTCTGGAATGCATATGCTTCAATGCAAGGAGCGTCACGGGCAAGACAGAAGGGCTTAGAGTCTTAATGCTTGCGCAGAACTTGGATGTGGTTGCAGTGACGGAGACTTGGTTAAAAGGACAGGACTGGCAGCTGCATATTCCGGGGTATAAGTGTTTTAGATGAGACGGAGGAGGGGCGAGGAGAGATGGGGGAGTAGCAATGCTCGTTCGGGATCATATTACAGCGGTACAGAGGGTGGACAATATGGAAGGGTCAGGTAACGGGTCACTGTGGGTGGAGCTCAGAAACAGGAAGGGCGCAGTCACTATGCTGGGGGTATACCACAGGCCTCCCAACAGCCCACGGGAAGATGAGGAACGGATATGTAAGGAGATTCTGGACAGGTGCAGAAAAAATAGGGTTGTTGTAGTGGGAGATTTTAATTTCCCTCAAATAGACTGGAAATCGCTTAGGGCTGGGGGCCTGGATGGGGAAGCATTTATAAATTGTGTACAGGACAGTTCTTTGGAACAATATGTTGACAGTCCAACTCGAGAGGGGGCTATACTGGACCTAGTACTGGGGAATGAGTCCGCTCAGGTCATCAAAGTTGCAGTAGGGGAACATGTGGCAAATAGTGACCACAATTCTGTAAACTTTAGGATAGTAATGGGAAAAGATGAGTGGTGTCCTACAGGTAGTGAATTGGGGAAGGTTAACTACAGCCGGATTAGGCAGGATTTGGTGGCTGTTGATTGGGAGAGGCTGTTCGAGGGTAAATCCACATCTGGCATGTGGGAGTCTTTTAAGGAGCAGTTGATAGGACTGCAGGACAGGCATGTGCCTGTAAAGAGGAAGGATAGCAAAGGTAGGATTTGGGAGCCGTGGATAACCAGTGAAATTGGGCGTCTAATCAAAAAGAAAAAAGAGGCATTCATGAGGTCCAGGCAGCTAAAAACAGATGGAGCACAGGAGGAATACAGAGAAAGTCGAAAATAACTCAAACAGGGATTTAGAAGGGCAAAAGGGGATCACGAAATGTCCTTGGCAGACAGGATTAAGGAGAATCCTAAGGCATTTTATACAAACGTTAGGAACAAGAGGGTTGTTAGGGAAAAAATCGGACCTCTCAGGGACACAGGAGGGGAATTGTGCTTAGAACCAAAGGAAGTAGGTGAGATCCTAAACGAATACTTTGCATCAGTATTCACAAAGCAGAGGGGCATGTTGACTGGTATTGTCTCAGAGAGATGTGTTGACCCGTTAGAAAAAATCTCACTTACAAGGGAGGAAGTGTTTTGTTTTTTAGGAAACATTAAGGCAGACAAATCCCCAGGGCTGGATGGCTTCTATCCTAGACTCCTCAGGGAGGCGAGAGATGCAATTGCTGGGCCTCGAACAGAAATCTTTGTCTCTTCACTGGACACAGGTGAGGTGCCAGAGGATTGGAGGATAACAAATGTGGTCCCGTTATTTAAGAAGGTTAGGAAGGATAACCCGGATAATTATAGGCTGGTGAGCTTGACGTCTGTGATAGGGAAGTTGTTGGAGAAGATTCTTAGAAATAGGATATATGAGCATTTAGAACTGAATAATCTCATTAGCGAGAGACAGCATGGTTTTGTACGAGGGAGGTCATGCCTCACAAATTTGGTTGAGTTATTTGAGGAGGTGACAAGAACGATTGACGAGGGAAGGGCCGTGGATGTCGTCTGTGTGGATTTTAGTAAAGCGTTTGACAAGGTCCCTCATGGCAGGCTGGTGCAAAAGGTTAAATCTCAGGGGATAAAAGGTGAGCTAGCTAGATGGGTGGAGAACTGGCTTAGCCATAGAAGACAGAGGGTAGCAGTGGAGGGGTCTTTTTCCGGTTGGAGGTCTGTGACTAGTCGTGTTCCGCAGGGCTCTGTACTAGAACCTCTGCTCTTTGTGATCTATATAAATGATTTGGAGGAAGATGTAACTGGTGTGATCAGTAAGTTTGCGGACAATACAAAGATTGCTGAAGTTGCAGATAGTGATGAACATTCTCAGAGAATACAGCAGGATATAGATAGGCTGGAACATTGGGTGGAGAAATGGCAGATGGAATTTAATCCAAATAAATGCAAAGTGATGCATTTCGGTAGATTTAATGTAAGGAGGGGCTATACAATAAATGGCAGAACCATCAAGAATATAGACACACAGAGGGACCTGGGTGTACAAGTCCACAGCTCCTTAAAGGTGGCAGCACAGGTGGAGAGGGCGGTGAAGAAGGCATATGGCATGCTTGCATTTATTGGACAGGGCATAGAATATAAAAGTTGGCATATGATGTTGCAGCGGTATAGAACGATGGTTCAGCCACATTTGGAATACTGCATCCAGTTCTGGTCGCCACACTACCAGAAGGACGTGGAGGCTTTGAAGAGAGTACAGAAAAGGTTTACCAGGATGTTGGCTGGTATGGAGGATCTTAGCTATGAGGAGAGATTGGGTAAACTGGGGTTGTTCTCCCTGGAAAGACGGAGGATGAGGGGCGACCTAATAGAGGTGTATAAAATTATGAAGGGCATAGATAGGGTGAACAGTGGGAAGCTTTTTCCCAGGTCGGAGGTGACGAACACAAGGGGTCACGGGTTCAAAGTGAAGGGGGCAAGATTCAACACAGATGTCAGGGGACGTATTTTACAGAGAGGGTGGTGGGGGCCTGGAATGCACTGCCAAGCAAGGTGATTGAGGTGGACACGCTGGGATCGTTTAAGACTTATCTAGATAGCCACATGAACAGACTGGGAATAGAGTGATACAAAAGAATGTTCTCGTGGGCACATGAGCGGCACAGGCTTGGAGGGCCGAAGGGCCTGTTCCTGTGCTGTATTGTTCTTTGTTCTTTGCAATTTCAAAAATTCAGGAACAGGTTACAATTCTGTCAACTTGTCTTGCTCCTGTCTCCCTACCTGTTCACTTTCTTTATTCTCATCATTGTCCTGTCACGGGGTTTCATTCTCCACCTTCACTCGTTTTACATGGCTGATGGAGACCTTTGTTTGCTGCTTCTCAGATGAATAAACATCAACTTATCTTTCTCAACCTGTGCGAATTTGAGAGGATTATATAAACACAGATAATGCTGAATTGGAGCAGTATTCATAGTATTTACTTGCTTATTCCCACATTTTTCTCCATGTGATTTTAATAACTCCGGAAGGTACCTCAACAATTTGCTCCAGTTACTGAAATCTAGCCATGTCAGCTACGACTCTCTTACAGATGCACCATAGGAATCACTCTTTCTGGTTGTATCACAACTTGCTATGGCTCCTGCTCTGCCCAAGACTGCAAGGAACTACAGAAGGTCGTGAATGTAGCCTAATCCATCACGCAAAACTGCCTCCCATCTATTGACTCTCTCTACACTTGCCGCTGCCTTGGCAAAGCCAGCATAATTGAGGACCCCACGCACCCAGGACATTCTATCTTCCATCTTCTTCCATCAGGAAAAAGATGCAAAAGTCTGAGGTCACGTACCAACCGACTGAACAACAGCTTCTTCCCTGCTGCTATCAGACTTTTGAATGAACTTACCTTGCATTTTATTACATCAGTTGATCTTTCTCTATACCCTCGCTATGACTGTAACCCTATATTCTGCACTCTCTCGTTTCCTTCTCTATGAACGGTATGCTGTGTCTGTACAGCGCACAAGAAACAATACTTTTCACTGTATGTTCATACATGTGACAATAATAAATCTAATCAATTCAAATCAAATCTACCTGCTCATCCAATTTAATTGGAGGAATTTCATATTCATAATATATTTACTTGTTTTTTCTATCCCAGTTGTAACAAGCAACACATGCTGCTTCTGCTTTCCTTCATTACAAAATGCCACTTGATCATATTCACATGACATACTCTGTGATGGTTCTTTTTTCTGGCATTATTTTCAAATAATTCCTCTCACTCAATTTTCTTTTCATTTGATTAGAGCCACTAAACATTGTTTTTAAGAGTTTCCCTATCCGCGCTAACAAAACTTATTCTTTCCCTCCACTAGCAACGATATGATTTTTTTGATCTCGTATCTGCTTAGAAGTTGATCGCTTGCTGTGCCACTTTTAAATGGCGCCTGGCCAACTTACCAAGTATAGCTAATCTCTCCCTAATGTTTGACACATAGTCTAATAACGCAGTCTCAGAACGCTGACTCACCAATGTATGCTTGATAAAGTTAAGTCGTTCTCATTAAATCATGACCAACAAACTATTCAAATGTAATAATTACATCCCTAATTGCAAAATTTACAAATGGAATTCTTTATCCCAACTTCTGGGTAATCCTTTCGATACACCCTCAACATTGACCTTAATGTCCAATGCCACCGTTCTGACGTTCCCCGTGATTATGGAATTGTTTTACTCCAAAGCTATTCATACTTCACTGAACAGCTTTGACATAAAATTTGACCAATGATTTGATTGTTTTTCTTTTGTCTGCAGTCCCTAACTGGTCAAAAGCAGTAACTCTCCTCAGCAACAATATTTGCTGTGTTATCGGTTAATGGAGTGGCCGCTGGAAATTAGTAGACATACCGATCATAGTCAACATACACGGTCTCGGAAGGAGTCCCACACAATCAATTGGGACACCCGTAAAATGTTCCTCAAATGTTGAAATTTCTATTGAATGTGCGTCTTTGATGACTGCTTGAGGTTTTCTTATTGCCTGACATGGGTATGGCAAAATGAAATTACATCATCATAGAAATCATAGAAATCATAGAAACCCTACAGTGCAGAAGGAGGCCATTCGGCCCATCGAGTCTGCACCGACCACAATCCCACCCAGGCCCTACCCCCACATATTTACCCACTGATCCCTCGAACCTACGCACCTCAGGACTCTAAGGGGCAATTTTTAACCTGGCCAATCAACCTAACCCGCACATCTTTGGACTACATCATGTAATCCAGTCCAAGAAAAACGTTTCTGTACAGTTGCTTAAGTTTTTCTTACTCCTACATGACCTCCGACTGGAACCTCGTACTCCATCTGCAACACCTCCTTTATATAACCCACCACTAATACATTTTGATGAACGTCTGCACATTTTTCGTCTACTTGAACGTGTAAAGTTCTCCCGTTCCTCATCAAGACGTCATTTTTAATGTAATACTGTGGTATACACGCAGATTTTCCTTCTGGGTATCCTTTCCGTTACAACTACTTTACATCTGCATCCTTCCGTTGTCATTCAACCAATTCTGCTGGCCTAAATATATTTGTTTCATTCTCCCATTGTTGTTGTTTCTTCTCAGTCACTTGGTCAACAATGGTTTATGATAACTGAACCTCAATCTCCTTATTTTTACTCTTTGATTTCTCCTCCTGGCTCAAGCTGTGGCTTTTTGATCTTGTTACTGCACCGACAGCAAAAATGCCATGATGGCTTCTTGCAACAGCTCATTTTGCACTGGCGTTTCAAACACAGTATACATCACTCCCACCGGTGATCCAGCCATGTCTTTAAACAGGATAAACTGTATTCCAGAAAAGATTAATTTCTTTATTACTCCTACGACCACTTTATTTATTTGACTGCACTCTCCAACCTTGGACATATAATGGAACACCCTTCACCATGAATTTCACATTTTACCACCTTTTCTGGCAATACCCCTTCTGAACTATATAGGTCTCACTATCGAAGATAGACTTTCTTGTGTATCCTGAAAACTTTAACGTCTTCACCTAGTCCTCCTTGTACACGAGTAAACCTGATCCAGACAAGGAAACTATTGAAAGAGATCGGACAATCACTGGACAGCAAATATGATGTGCACAAATTTATCCTTAACCATTATTTCCTTTGACTCTGAACCAAACACCACTGGCTATTTTGCCAAGTCTATCTTCCTGCTGCTTTTAATAAGCCACCAACACTGTGACATCGTTTTTCCCACTTTATCACAATGAAAACATCTGAGGCTTTTTTATCTCTACCCCGCCTTCGCATATTCCCTATTTGAACTGAGGTAAATTCTCATTCCTGTCTCCAAAGAATTACACTTTGCCGTTGAGACCTGATGATTTCTCTTTCCCCAGTTTCTATCACTCACATATTGAAATAGATTTTGAAACACAAATCATGTTTAACCATCTAACAGATAATCATTTGGTATTTCTGGTGCCAGTCTCGCAGTTTTTACCCTCTGTTCTTCCACATGAGTTATCACTACGTCGGGAAGTGATTTTTTGAACTCATCCAAGATATCCGTTTCCCTATGAGTGTCATACTTCTATGTTACCTTCAGTTTCCCTACCCACCTGAAAATGTTACTTTGTTTGATTTTTTTTCTATTGCTACGTATGTTTGACCTTGTCTCTTGCTCAGATTTCTAAAATTCTATCTGTAAGCCTCTGGCACAAGTCCATAGGCGCTTATGATGGCTTGTTTAACCACATCATTATCCCAAACTATCTCCTCCAATAGCAAGCAAAACAGCTCAAATTTTTAAACATACCCGACACAAGAAACATGAGATGAATGCAATTCTTCACTACACAGTAGCAGTTTACTTGTCCAAAGTATGGAGAGATCAACTGAACTCAAGCAATGACGTGACAGTGACTGCATTGGATATAATTTTAAACTTGTCAGTGTTTTGCATCAAGGAGTCCTAACAACTTTGAAGGCAATATGAGTCGGGTAACATTCCACAGGTTACTGTTTGTAGCTAATGAGCTCCAGTCAATTTGTAGGTGTTGCTTAGTGCAGGAGCGTAGGCCCAAAAACCTTTAGCTGCTCCATCCATGACATTTCCTCCTCCCTAAGGTCAAAATTGTTAATATTTCAGATGGTTGCATGATGCCGAGTGCCAGTCCACCATTTTTAGATACGGGAATGCTTCGTTTGCATACGCAGGAAGTGCAGGAAAATGTTCAGCATATAACATGAACCTGCTAACATAAGCTGCAATTGAGGCGACTGAAGACTGCTCTCCAAGTTTCCATTAAAAGCAATACAAAAATTAACATCGCAAGTAGCAGCATTGTGAAACATTTATAAGAATCAACTGAAAGTGTCATCTACACCCATGAAATCTAGCAGCTTGAAAGACATATGCATGGTCTATGTTCGTGCAAGTTCTATTCCATGTCACGCACTATTTTGACTTGGAATGAAATTATTTTCACTGTTATCAGGTCAAGATTCTATACCTCCCTCCGTAAAATCATTGTGGGTCAATGTGCATCACATGGATTTCAGCCGTTGAAGACGTTTTCTTACTATCACCAATCGGGATAGGTAATTCACCCTTGCCCCCACAGAGATACAAAGATAAATTCATCGTACAAATATAAACACTACAGCACTCTCCTCCTCTTACCGGCCTTCTAAACCAAGGGCCTGAGCACTTTCATGCGGAAACATATTCCACAATAGGGTGCTATTTAAATAATCGTAGAATCCGAGAATCCTACATTGCATCCCCGCAACCCGATTATTTACCTTGCTAGCCCCTCCCTCTCCCCCCTCCCCCTCTCCCCCCTCCCCCTCCCCCTCCCCCCTCCCCCCCTCCCCCTCCCCCTCCCCCTCCCCCTCCCCCCCTCCCCCTACCCCCCTCCCCCTCCCCCTCCCCCCCTCCCCCTCCCCCTCCCCCCCTACCCCCCTCCCCCCTCCCCCTCCCCCCTCCCCGTCCCCCTCCCCCCTCCCCCCCTCCCCCTCCCCCCTCCCCCTCCCCCCTCCCCCTCCCCCCTCCCCCTCGCCCTCCCCCCCTCCCCCTCACCCTCCCCCTCCCCCCTCCCCCTCCCCCTCCCCCCTCCCCCTCCCCCCCTCCCCCTCCCCCCTCCCCCTCCCCCCCTCCCCCTCCCCCCCTCCCCCTCGCCCTCCCCCCCTCCCCCTCACCCTCCCCCTCCCCCCATCCCGCGGACAGTAAGGGGCAACCTCGCATGGCCAATCAACGTACCGCCCATATCTTTGGAGAGTGGGAGGAAACCCGAGCACCGGAGGAAACCCACGCAGCCATAGGGAGAATGAATCGACTCTGCACAGGCAGTGACCCCAGGCCGAATTGAACCCCAGCCCCAGTGCTAACCACTGTGCCACCGTGCTCTTCGTTGTATAAACCTGGAATGATATTAGGTATACAGAAGAACACTTAAATTTACCAAGAAACTGTCAAGTTGTTTCATTAACAAAGTGGTTTTATTTAGCGACCGGGATCTTATTTAATCCCACTTTATCCTTTCTGTGATTGTCGAGCACAGCAGTCCGGTTGATTTTCATCTCCCACTAGATAAGCCACCTTCTACATGGTGTTATTCAAGACAGAAAAGATCAATAACTTTCACCTTCACGAACGCAATTAACTATGAGAAAAATAATGCTGAAAATTGGCATACTTTTCGCAGTCAGCCTTTCCAAATAGAGGACCTGAACAAGACACACTCGGAGTTTCAAAGCGTAAATATCCAGAAAAGAACAACAGAGCGGTGAATCTGATTGGCTGTCGGCATGAAATTTGCATCTTCGACGCAGACATCCCTTCAGAATCCAGCAGAGAGCAAGCAGAGCAGTGAATCTGATTGGCTGTTGGCTCAAAATTTGCATCCTTTAAAAGACAGCGGGAAATTGAGGAACATATATGTAAGCAGATTCCAGAAAACTCCAAGAAAGATAGAGTGGTAGGGGACTTTAACCTCCCAAAATTGATTGGGACAGCCATATCATTAGCGGCTTCGATGGAGAGAAATTTTTTGTGTGTATTCAGGAGGAATTTCTCCTTCAGTTTGTGGATGGCCCGACAAGAGGTGGAGATTGGGGGCCAAACGTAACCTCCTCTGAGGAAATAAAGAAAGTCAGGTGACAGAAGTGTTAGTGAGGGATCACTTTGGGACCAATGACCATCATTCCATTAGTTTTAAAATAGTTAAGAAGAATGGTAGGTCTGGTCCAAAAAATAAAATTCTAAATTGCGGCAAGTCCAATTTTGATATTATCAGACAGAAATTTTCAGAAGTTGATTGGGGATCTGTTGGCACGCAAAGGGACGTCCGGTAAGTGGGAGACCTTCAAAATTGTGTTAGCCAGGCTTCAGGGTAAGCACATTCCTTTTCGAGTGACGGGCATGGCTGGTAGAATTAGGGAACTCTGGATGACACTGAATATTGAAGCCCTGGTCAAAAAGAAGAAGGAGACATGTAACATGCATAGGTAATTGGGGTCAGGTGGATCCCTGGAAGAGTATAGAGGGTGTCGACATTGAGTTAAGAGAGAATCAGGAGGACAAAAAGGGGACACGGCCTTGCGTTGGCAAATAAGGCAAAGCAGAATCAAAAGAGCTTCTACAAATATATAAAGGGCAAAAGAGTAACTAGGGAAAGAATAGCGCCTCTTAAGGATCTTCAAGACCATCTATGTGTGGATCCACAAGAGATGGTGAGATCATTAAGAACTATTTCTCATCAGTATTTACTGTTAGAGAACTTGGGGAAATAAATAGTGATGCCTCGAGGAGCCAACATATTACAGAGAAGGAGGTGTTGGAAGTGTTAAAGCGCATCAAGGTAGGTAAACCCAAGGACCTGGTGAAGTGTACCCCAGGAAGTTGTGCGAGGCTAGGGACTAATTTGCAGGTCTCCTAGAAAACACATTTGAATTATCAGCAGTCCCAGGTGAGATGCCTGAAGATTGGAGGATGGCAAATATAGTGCCCTTGTTTCCGAAGGGATGTATTCAAAAGTCTGGGAACTGCAGACCGGTGAGACTAATGCCTGTATTGGTAAAGTTGTTAGAAGGTATTTTGAGAGACATGATCAACAGGTATTTAGAGAGGCAAAGATTGACTTGGGACAGCCAGCTTGGCTTTGTAAGTGGAAGGTCATGTCTCATGAATTTGATTGAGTTTCTGAAGGGGTAACCAAGAAGGTAGATGTGGGCAGTGCAGTGGATGTTGTCTACTTGGACTTCAGCAAGGCCTTTGATATGGTACCACGTGGTAGGTTGTTGCATGAGGTTAAATCTTACAGGATCCAGGTGAGGTAGCCAGATGGATACTAAATTGGTTGACGACAGAACACAGACTTTGCTAATAGACGCTTGTTTGTTCAAACTGGAAACCTATGATCAGCGTTGTGCCTCAGCAATCTGTGCCTGGTCCACAGTAATTCATCATTTATAGTAATGATTTAGATGGGAATGTAGGAGGCATATTTCGTAAGTTTGCAGATGACACCAAGATTTGTAACATGGCGGACAGTGAACACGTTTTTCTAGGAATCCAACTGGATTTTGCCAGTGGACTGATGAATGGCAGATGGAGTTTAATTTCTATAAATGCGAGCTGATGCATTTTGGTAGATCAAACTAGGCAGAACGTACTCAGTTAGTGGTAGGGCGTTGGGTAGAGTTGTAAAACAAAGGGATATAGGGGAACAGATTCATAGCTCGTTGAAAGTGGAGTCACAGGTGACAGGATGGTGAAGATGATATTTGGCATGCTTGGATTCATTGGTCAGAACATTGAAGTGGAGATGCCGGCGTTGGACTGGGGTAAACACAGTAAGAAGTTTAACAACACCAGGTTAAAGTCCAACAGGTTTATTTGGTAGCAAAAGCCACACAAGCTTTTGAGGCTCTGAGCCCCTTCTTCAGGTGACCTGAAGGGGCTCAGAGCCTCGAAAGCTTGTGTGGCTTTTGCTACCAAATAAACCTGTTGGACTTTAACCTGGTGTTGTTAAACTTCTTACAGAACATTGAATACAGGGCTGAGTTGGGACGTCTTGCTGAAGTTGTACAGGACACTGGTAAGGCCGCACTTGGAATACTGTGTACATTTCTTTCACATTATTATTGAAAGGACATTAGTAAACTCAAAAGAATGCAGGAAAGATTTCTTAGGATGCTACCGGGATTAACTGGTTTAAGTTATAAGGAGAGACTGGATAGACTGGGACATTTTCCCCAAATGGTACGAGACTTAGCGATGATTTCATAGAGGTCTATAAAATAATGAGGGGCATAGATGAGATAGATAGTCAACATCTTTTTTCAATGGTAAGGGAGTCTAAAACTGGAGGACATCAGGTTAAGGTGAGAGGGGAAAGATACAAAAGGGTCCAGAGGAGTAATTGCTTTCACACAGAGGGTTGTTAATGTCTGGAATGAGTTGCCAGAGGTAGTAGGGGAGGCGGGTACAATTTTGCTTTTCAAAAAGCCTTCAGACTGTTACATGGGTAAGATTGGAATAGATGGATATGGGTCAAACGTGGGCAGTTGGGATTCATTCAATAATAAAAACTGAGCGGCATGGTCAAGTTGGACCAAAGAACTTGTTTCCATGCTGTAATCCTCTTTGACTCTATACTGGGTATACTAATTGCACTCACATACCGCGATAGGTTAAAATAAAAACTTCCCAGAAACATGAACAATCAAGGTGGAGAGAAAAAAAATAACATAATGCCGGCTCAGGAAGGTTAGTTAAGCCTTTCTCTAAATGCTCAAAGTGTGCTCCTGATCTTTACAAAATGGATGACTGCAGGCACATGTCGCCAGATGAGAACACAGCAAGTTATTGGAAACTGATATATGATTCAGATAAAATATTTGTAAAAGAAAATGTAATATTCCTGTCTACAAATTCACCAATGAAGTAGCAAATGAAGTGATTGGCAGGATTAACAGGACATGTTTGCATTTCTGGGAAGAGTTGGTCTGTTTCAGAGTTCAAATGCAGAATATCTCACATTCCAGCGTGTAAAATATATAACAACAATTAATGAAATGTGATGAACGGCTGATTTATAGCCGAATATCAATGGATCAAAAATAGTGAAAGGGGCAGAGTATCCATATAAACTGGGAAGAGGCAAGGCAAAGGACACAGAGCAGGAGAAAAGACCCAAAATATATGCTGCAGTACGTTCTTGCACTGTGGGTTTCGAGCCTCTTAGACAAGTTTCAATTAATCAGGGATTTAAAACACTAAAAAAACTACTAGACTTAAGTGAAATGACTCCAGATCAGACTTGCGGACTAACAGGGATACGATATGCATATAGACACAAAAGATAACAACCAGAGATTTCAACAAGTAAGAGATTTGAACAAGTGTTTCTGATTTTAAAATACATTTTGGATTTTAAGGTGTACTTTTAAAGTAATCTGTACATTTTAGCCAAAGGCAGGCTGCTCCAGGGCATGATGGGACGAAGAATGAGTAAGACGAACCATGTTCTTTCGAATATTGGAATCACAGAATTTGTGCAGTTTTTCAGCATAAGTTACGGGCAGTATGGCTTCCCAAAGCCATAGTATGAATTGAGCTATTCAATTTCTACTGACAAGGCAGTGCTTCACAGATATCGGAATGTCACTGTCTGACTCGACTATGATGTAATTGAGAGTTGGTGGGAACAGTATTTTGAACTCTGTAGCTGAGTGTCAGAGATTGGTAAGCAACAGGAGGAAAAACCACCCGGATTCAATGGACCAATTAAATCCCATGAAGTCAGAGGGTAGAGTGTAATTTGATAAGGTAAATGACAATAGTTAACAGTGATTGATTTGTACTAAGGATGACTGATTGGAAAGGTGGGAAAAGTTAACATGAAGGTTTACTACTGGCCTGACTGTTGTGGTACTGGAATGCTTAGGGCCTTCTCTCCAGAGAGGTGTTGGACTGCCCAATGTTGTCTCTCCCCGCGATTCTTGGTCAAATAAAGATGCGTGTTTAGTCAGGATGATGACTTCACGACTGTTTGTATTAGGTGAAGTTTTGGTAATACTTAGTCTCTGAAAAATCTCCACGACAACCTTGAAGCTGCAAGCACGGTAGAATCACAAGAATCCGGCGGCAGGACGCATCTCCTAAGAGGGGGGTGAGTATTTTTTTTACCACCCGAGTAGTTCGAGGAGTCACATGTCATGCCGTCGGAACTGTAAATTGACAGACCCGAGCAAGAGTGAGTGTTTGCAAAAACAATGTCAGTACGTAAAGAAATCGCCCTTAATGGGGGTGGGGGGGGCGGTGTTTGGGGCAAGGATGGCCTCTTGCAGCTGCCCTAAATAGCAGAGTAAAAGGCCGTGCGATGGACAAAGGCGTTATTCGTTAGTTGCGCTTAATGTTGGAGACCAGGACGGGACCCCTAGAATGCAGCGAACAGCAGATCTAAAAGCCTAACAACAAGGATGAGTCAAGGGACACGGACCACACAAAAAGAGGTGACGGTAGGTCCCAACGTAGGGGTCTCCAGAGAGGGACTCAAGAGTAAAATAGAGAAAAAGTCGTGGTTTGAGGACTGCACAATGGTGACGGTCAGTCCTGGAACACAAGATTTTCAATGGGAAGCTGAAGGCAGTCTAATTCAAGCAGTAGAGACTAAGCATGGAAATTGATAAAGAAGATGATAGAGAAAGGGCATAATCCAAAAGCCCCCGACGCCGAACAGGAGGTGTGGTGGAAATGTCAAGTGAGAAATAAATCAGAAATGGGTGCCGTTATGTTATCAGCTATGATGAGAAACCGCCTCCAGAGGGAGGCATGTAGGAAGCAACAGCCGCTGTTATGGCAGCGCGCGAAGAAATCAGAAACAAACCCGGAGGAAGGCTCGTGGTCGTACAATTGTATTCCTCACTTCCAGCGATAGGAGGGAGAGGGGAGCTGGACGTAGGGGAAGTAGGTTTGGAAAGTTCACTGGAGGAAGCAACCCAGCAAGGTAGTAATCCCCCTTCCTATAATGTGATAGCCACATCCGTTCCTGTAGCACCAATCCAAATCATAGTAAAAATTCCCGCAATGATGGAATATGGAGAAGGGACGGAAAAACAACAGACCTCGAAGCAGTACAGCAAACTTTGTTGAAAGTTTACTGTGCACTAACTTCTACAGGGAGAGATAACATTGCCAAATTACTCAAAGAGGGCAGGTGGTGCAAAGGCATGGGAAAGGACGTAACGACATTCTGCTAGTAATGCATACAGCTGGTGGGAACAGGCCTCCCTTCAAGTATTGCAACGGGAAATCAGCCGCGGCCCAAAGGACCTTGCAAAACTGTCAAATGGATTTTACGGGACCATTGGCCCAAGTGAAAGGAAGAACATATTGTTTAGGAATTATAGACCAGCTGATCCGATGGTTTGACGCGTTTCCCTGCAGAGATGCCACAGCCAGAACTGTGGCTTTGATATTGGTGAATGAAATAATATCTAGGTGGCGAATATACGCCTCTTCAATTAGACTCTGAACTCACTTTATGGGAAGAGTCCTGAGAGATGTTTGACACACGGCAGGGTAAGACAAAGGTTTTATATACCATAACATCCCGGGAATTCAGGAATGGTAGAACGAATGAACCACACATTGAAGAATAGTTTGGCTAAAACTATTTTACAGGAAGGGAAATATTTGCCTGCAGTATGGGTGCGGCAGAGAGCAACTCGAGCTCGAGGAACAGGATTAACCTCTTTTGAAAAAATGACTGGAAGCGCAATGCACCTCGCAGAGGAGGCAATAACAGGGGGATAAGAACTGGAAATCAGCCGAGGAGCAGGATTTCAATATATGAGGGATTTACTAGACCGCCTGCCTTCTGTCACTCAGCAGCTGCATAGAGATTGAGCAAAGAACAAAGAACAGTACAGCACAGGAACAGGCCCTTCGGCCCTCTAAGCCTGCGCCGCTCATGTGCCCAACTAGACCATTCGTTTGTATCCAGCTATTCCCAGCCTGTTCATGTGGCTATCTTGGTAAGTCTTAAACGATCCCAGCCTGTCCGCCTCAATCACCTTGCTTGGCAGTGCATTCCAGCCCCCACCGCCCTCTGTGTAAAATACGCCCCCCTGATATCTGTGTTGAACCTTGCCCCCCTCACCTTGAACCTGTGACCCCTTGTGTTCGTCACCTCCGACCTGGGAAAAAGCTTCTCACTGTTCACCCTATCTATGCCCTTCATAATGATATACACCTCTATTTGGTCGCCCCTCATCCTCCGTCTTTCCAGGGAGAACAACCTCAGTTTACCCAATCTCTCCTCATACCGAAGACCCACCATACCAGGCAACATCCCGGTAAACCTTTTCTGTACTCTCTCCAAAGCCTCCACGTCCTTCTGGTAGTGTGGCGACAAGAACTGGACGCAGTATTCCAAATGTGGCCGAACCAACGTTCTATACAGCCGCAACATCACATGCCAACTTTTATATTCTATGCCCTGACCAATAAAGGCAAGCATGCCATATGTCTTCTTCATCACCCTCTCCACCTGTGCTGCCACCTTTCAGGATCTGCGGATTTGTACACCCAGGTCCCTCTGTGTGTCTATACTCCTGATGGTTCTGTCATTTATTGTATAGCTCCCCCTGACATTAGTTCTACAGAAATGCATTACTTCACATTTATCTGGATTAAATTCCATCTGCCATTTCTCCGCCCAATGTTCCAGCCTATCTATATCCTGCTGTATTCTCTGACAATGTTCATCACTATCCACAACTCCTGCAATCTTCGTGTCATCCGCAAACTTGCTGATCACACCAGCTACATCTTCCATCAAATCATTTATATCTATCACAAGCAGCAGAGGTCCCAGTACAGAGCCCTGTGGAACTCCACTAGTCACAGACCTCCAACCGGAAAAAGACCCCTCCACTGCTACCCTCTGTCTTCTATGGCTAAGCCAGTTCTCCACCCATCGAGCTAGCTCACCTTTGATCCCGTGAGATTTTACCTTTTGCACCAGTCTGCCATGAGGGACCTTGTCAAAGGCTTTACTAAAATCCATATAGACGACATCCACGGCCCTTCCCTCGTCAATCGGTTTTGTCACCTCCTCAAAAAACTCAACCAAATTTGTGAGGCATGACCTCCCTCATACAAAACCATGCTGTCTATCGCTAATGAGATTATTCAGTTCTAAATGTGCATATATCCTACCTCTAAGAATCTTCTCCAACAACTTCCCTACCACGGACGTCAAGCTCACCGGCCTATAATTCCCAGGGTTATCCTTGCTACCCTTCTCAAATAACGGGACCACATGTGCTATCCTCCAATCCTCTGGCACCTCACCTGTGTCCAGTGAAGAGACAAAGATTTCTGTTCGAGGCCCAGCAATTTCATCTCTTGCCTCCCTGAGGAGTCTCGGATAGATGACTTCTGGCCCTGGGGATTTGTCTGTCTTAATGTTTCCTAAAAAACCTAACACTTCCTCCCTTGTAATTGAGATTTTTTCTAACGGGTCAACACATCTCTCTGAGACAATACCAGTCAACATGTCCCTCTCCTTTGTGAATACTGATGCAAAGTATTCATTTAGGATCGCACCTACTTCCTGTGGTTCTAAGCATAATTCCCCTCCTTTGTCCCTGAGAGGTCCGATTCTTTCCCTAACAACCTTCTTGTTCCTAACGCGTGTATAAAATGCCTTAGGATTCTCCTTACTTGGGTGAAAATAGGAGAGAAAAGTACCACTAAGTTGCCCACACAATGGGATAAGCAATGGTGAAATTCATGACAGGCAAGAAAGGGCTGGGGTTCGTTGGAAGGGACCCTATGAAGTGGTTGTCACAGGACAAACATGTGTCCTATTCAATGAAAATACAGTCTGTAATGGTGGCACTGGACGCAGCTGAAACCATATCCTAATGCCCAATCCAGTAGCAATGAAATTGCCCCAGTGGATAACTAATCCTAAAGGCGTTATGATGGCTTTTGTACGACTATGATGATAACAACAATAATATGTATTTGTAGACGAACTACTAGATTGGGCCAGATGATGGGATGAGGAAATCAGGACGGTATGAGAAGGGAGGAGGTAGAAATAATTCAATTGATAAGAAACTAACTTAAAACCGTAAGGCAATTTCTTGATATTTAAACTATTTCACCGGTGCACCACGATTTCTGGATCTACAACAGATTGAAGCAGAAATCAGCAGACAGAACTCAAAGAGCAACCAAGGAACGAATATGCAATAGAGGGTGACGTGGTTGTTACGTGAATCTGTAAATAAATGAAACATTTACCTCCAGCTGGGATTTTTTTCAAAAAAGAAGTCTGTGGGAACTGTCGATCGGTAATTGATGGTCAAGACGAAGACATGTGCGTCTAACTTTTTACTACTAAATGTACTGATCCTGACTCAGATAGGGCCAGCATCTAAGGCCGTTCAACGGTCCCTTCGGGAAATACATGCCAATACTTACTACAAATGGCACATACATTTGCTAAAATTTCCAAACAATCAACGTGTTAGGTTTGCACACATATGCCCATCCATGTGGGGGCAGGGGAATACATTTGCAATCATTTTCTTTTTTTTGCACGGAGTTAATAATGGCAGACCAAACAGCCCAGGATTCCAGGTTTCCTGAACACGAAATGCCAGGATGCTCTAGCAGAGAGATAGGGAGGAACGTTCATAGCAGAGAGACTTGTGCAGGAAAGTTAGGTCACATGAAGAAATACGCATCTATATATAACCGAGAAAAAACAGCTCCTAGTCTCGTCTTGAAACAAACTACAACAAAGCCAAAAGAGACATATGGTGCTAAGAATATGGAAGACCCCGGGAGCAAAATAGGCATAAATGAATGTCACTACACGGTCGATTGAACTCACCGGCTGTGCTTGGTCCACCCAGTAATGACCAATCTTGCAACATCTCTTACTTTTTTTCAACGGAGGCAACACTTACTCGACTCTCAATGGTACATAATGGATTTGTGTGGATGGGGCATTTAAATTCCTCAGCATTTTTTACCTGTCACTACATCCTGTAAAGGAAACTTTATTCATAACTATGCAATATTGAAATTTACTATTCCAATGTAACCCGGTCCATTCTACCATTCACCAAGTCGGTGAACTTGCCGTTGTTCAGTGACTTGATCACAATTTATCCGAGATCCTCTCGTTAATTCATGGTTACTACTTCAACTACATTGACCCATGTTGCCTCAACACTCAAAACCTAAGATATCGGCGTCACGTGCCGTTCCTGCTTCGTCTCTGCTCAATATTATTAAACTAACCAGCCTGACACATATGCTGAAGAAATGTTTAAGAATTGAATAGCCATGCAATTATCAAGGTCCCTGAGAAGATCATTGAGGACACCGGCGAGACAATTGCAACATAATTGCAACATCCGTCCATTACTGAAATCAGAAAGCAGAGTTGTACAAAAAAGTCGTGGATTTAACGAACTCCCCTGCAAATTACATGGACAGTGCGACAAATAAACAATTTAAGACTGAAATGCATAGTCTTCCATCCTGAACTAATGTCATCCAGCAATTATTTTATTTCTTTGGCCAGTCCATTCCCTTTACTCGAGTATTGGCGGCTGCGCTGTTCGACACTTTGATCACAACTTTCTAAATTGTGACTTAACATATATATGTGATACTTAAATAATACAGCTGTAAAAATTATTTTGGCATATCATCTAGTATTCCTACTTTGAAGTCGCCAGTAGTAATATTACTACTCATCAGATCAAATACTTTGTAAAGTTTATGAATTGTAAGGAATACTATCTTCACAGCTTCTTCGCTGCTGCCATCATTCATTTGATGGACCTATTATACATTATGCTGATCTTTCTCTTCTCCCTTTCTGTAATTGCAACACTGCATTCTGCACACTCTCCATTTCTTCTCCCCAAGCACTCCATGAATGGATTTTTTTTGTCTGTATAGCAGGCAAGAAACAATACTTTTCACTGTATCCCAATACAATAATAAATCAAATTAAATCAACCCGCTAGATTATTCCAGTGGGCCGCCTATGTTACCAATTTGAGCAACAAACCTTCGAACTTCAGAGAATGGTTTACCGAGCAGGGTCAGGTAGATTGTTAGTCCGCCATCGGATCCTTGAAATGGCCGTGCACTTTTGGAAGAATGGCCGAAGTTGTTACACACTGCTTTAAATTGTGTCGTTACATCAGTTGATTATCCACTCAGAAATTCAAGACATTTTCCATCCTCTCTTGCAAAAACAAATGAAGAACCTCTGTTTTCTATGCCTGTCACTATCAATTATTTGCCGATGCGTAATCACAGAAACTCTGTTTGAATAGTTAGAAAACTTGCATATTAGGCGCGAAGTTCACATTGTTTCTGAACCTACAAAAATTAATATAATCTTCATTCTTTTCTCATTTGATTCAGTCGGGATGTTTGCATGTACATTGTAAATCATCCTGCAGCTTTTCAAGAAGGGTGATCACCACTGACAACCGTAAACAGTAACAAATCCATCGAAGTTCACATCCCGTACAAAAATGCACCGGTGTTCTAAGGGGAAAGATAGTACACCTTAAAAGGCTTTTTACTCTTATGTTAGGAATAAAAGAATGACCAGGGTGAGGTTAGGGCCGGTCAAGGACAGTGGTGGGAACTTGTGTATGGAATCAGTAGAGATAGGCGAGGTGATGAATGAATACTTTTCTTCAGTGTTCACCAAGGAGAACATGTTTTTCAGGAAGAGAAGGTGTTACAGGCTCATAGGCTGGAGGAAATAGATGTTCGGAGGGAGGATGTATTGGCAGTTTTGAATAAACTGAAGGTCGATAAGTCCCCTGGGCCTGATGAAATGTATCCTAGGATTCTTTGGGAGGCGAGGGATGAGATTGCAGAGCCGTTGGCTTTGATCTTTGGGTCCTCGCTGTCCACGGGGATGGTGCCAGAGGACTGGAGAGTGGCAAATGTTGTTCATCTGTTTAAGAAAGGGAATAGAAATGACCCTGGTAATTATAGACCAGTTAGTCTGACTTCGGTGGTTGGTAAATTGATGGAAAAGGTCCTTAGGGATGGGATTTACGACCATTTAGAAAGTTGCAGATTAATCCGGGATAGTCAGCACGGATTTGTGAAGGGCAAATCGTGCCTCACAAATTTGATAGAATTTTTTGAGGAGGTAACTAGGTGTGTTGATGAAGGTAGGGCGGTTGATGTCATATACATGGATTTTAGTAAGGCGTTTGATAAGGTCCCCCATGGTCGGCTTATGATGAAAGTAAGGAGGTGTGGGATAGAGGGAAAGTTGGCCGATTGGATAGGTAACTGGCTGTCTGATCGAAGACAGAGGGTGGTGGTGGATGGAAAATTTTCGGACTGGAGGCAGGTTGCTAGCGGAGTGCCGCAGGGATCGGTGCTTGGTCCTCTGCTCTTTGTGATTTTTATTAATGACTTAGAGGAGGGGGCTGAAGGGTGGATCAGTAAATTTGCTGATGACACCAAGATTGGTGGAGTAGTGGATGAGGTGGAGGGATGTTGTAGGCTGCAAAGAGACATAGATAGGATGCAAAGCTGGGCTGAAAAATGGCAAATGGAGTTTAACCCTGATAAATGTGAGGTGATTCATTTTGGTAGGACTAATTTAAATGAGGATTACTGGGTCAAAGGTAGGGTTCTGAAGACTGTGGAGGAACAGAGAGATCTTGGGGTCCATATCCACAGATCTCTAAAGGTTGCCACTCAAGTGGATAGAGCTGTGAAGAAGGCATATAGTGTGTTAGCTTTTATTAACAGGGGGTTGGAGTTTAAGAGCCGTGGGGTTATGCTGCAACTGTACAGGACCTTGGTGAGACCGCATTTGGAATATTGCGTGCAGTTCTGGTCACCTCACTATAAGAAGGATGTGGAAGCGCTGGAAAGAGTGCAGAGGAGATTTACCAGGATGCTGCCTGGTTTGGAGTGTCGGTCTTATGAGGAAAGGTTGAGGGAGCTGGGGCTGTTCTCTCTGGAGCGGAGGAGATTGAGGGGAGACTTAATAGAGGTTTATAAAATGATGAAGGGGATAGATCGAGTGAACGTTCAAAGACTATTTCCTCGGGTGGATGGAGCTATTACGAGGGGGCATAACTATAGGGTTCATGGTGGGAGATATAGGAAGGATATCAGAGGTAGGTTCTTCACGCAGAGAGTGGTTGGGGTGTGGAATGGCCTGCCTGCAGTGATAGTGGTGTCAGACACTTTAGGAACATTTAAGCGGTTATTGGATAGGCACATGGAGCACACCAGGATGGTAGGGAGTGGGATAGCTTGATCTTGGTTTCAGATGAAGGTCGGCACAACATCGTGGGCCGAAGGGCCTGTTCTGTGCTGTACTGTTCTATGTTCTATGTTCTATAACATCAGAAATCAGTGATAGGTCGAAAAATCAGGTTACAATTCCTGAAACTATTTTTGTGCAAAAAGCCATTCCCATATATAATGTTGTACTTCGCTGTCATTTTCTCACCCTTCTATTTATTTTTCAGCCTCTTATTGTTTGCCTGTTTTCTCGTCAAAAAGCAAGGTCCATCAGCCAAGTAGTCTATTTTTAAATAGTACAAGAAAAGGTAGCTGTCGAAAAATAACAATTGAACACTAAATAGCGACTGTAAATTTTCATAATATTATTTGGTCTTAGATATTGTAACAGTTCAAAATAATGCGCACGGATTGATCAGCAATAACTTCACTAAGTCTCAGCATCTACAGTTTTGTGCCGCATTGCTCTGCCAATGTTTATATATGTACCCATCTGTAATGATTGCAATACGTAACTGGGGAAGAATACATGCCCGGTTGCGTGGTGTTGAATTAGTATATAAAACGGTTATGGCGGACGCCGGTCTTCCACATCACTTTTCCATCTGTTGAAAACAGCCATCCGATTTCATTAGAAAGTGAAGAACAGATATTGGTCGCGTGGTGAACGTTGAGGAATAATTGATGGTAAGACGAAAATACAACTATCTAAAATTACATCTTCTGTCAGAGGATTAATGAAAGCCAAAAGATTTTGTGCAACATAAGGATTTTGACATGTTTCTATCTGAAAAATGAGGCATCTTAATATCACACAGATCCATCGTTCTAATAGAAATGTGCAGACTGATGTAATATATTTTTGTTCTGTGGTTCTGTAATCAAAGATATTTGTGTTTTTTAGCCTTTTAAAAAAATACTCAGCCTGTTTATTCCTCACTAATAGGTATTTCCTGCCATTTCCGGAATTGTCCTTATAAATCCTTTCCGCATCCTCTGCAGTGTCGCGGGCATTATTTTACAAATATAATATGGAGGGCAGAACTTCACACTGAACGTTAAATATGGTAGAACAGATATTCGGAAAATGCATTGCAAAAATTCCTACTTAGAAAATGTATCTGCATTGAAAGAAACTGTAGCGTTTGTTGTAGCTCAACTTTTAACTATCGCTGTAATTCTGATTCCTTTGTTTTCCTACTTTGCATACGACGCATTTTCAATGTAATGTGGCCTTTTTTGTTCTTCAAATCTTTGTTTCGTTGGCTCTGCGCATCGCTGGCAATGCCAGCTCTTGTTGCAAACCCCAATTGTCCGAGGAGTGACCTTCCTGTCCATGTGATAGGCAAGTTAAGATTTAACCACATTGTTCCAGGTCCGGGAACACATGGAGCCTAAACTGAGTAAGGATGACAGATTTTTTCCTTAAGATCATACGTGACTGAGATAGGGCTTTTTAAAGAAAATATCGATGATAGTTTCATGATTATCATTACTGAGATTACATTTCAATTCCAGATTTAAATACGATAGCTTAAATTCTACTGCTTGCTATGTTGTGATTTTGAAAATATGCTCGCACATAATTAGCCTGGGCCTCTGGGCTTCTCGTCCAAGCATTAGCACGACACAATCGCGCCTGCAATCACTCTTCATGCCTGTCGTATGTAAGTGCTGAATTTCATATGGAATCACTTTTTCATTTGCAATTTTATTTTTGGCTTCATAAAATCTGTTGCGTCCTCCTCGGTATTGACTATTCGACCGCGACAATTTGGTTTCAGGTATAACATTACAGATACCGTTTGTGATACTAAAGTCAAAATAATCGTTCTAAATCGTGAATAACGGGGAGGCCTGAAATGGTTCCTTTGGAGAACCATTTCCAACTGTCTCTTTCTGTAGCGACAGAATGCTCATGCTTTTTGACCGTCGCTGGCAATCCATTCTGTCGCTTGTTCATCAACTCACAATTCGTTACTCTTTCGTCTAATTCCGACTCTTCTTCAAAATCATTTAATGATTAAGCAAGATTACACCCACTGCATCAACATTATCCATTTATTCAGTTAGTTCTCCAAAAAAGGTCAATTACTATTTTTCCCCTTAAAACCCATGATGATTGTTCAGATTTTATTTCTCACTTTTCCTCGTTCTTCTCCGTTTGAATAACGATTCAATTGTGTTGCTGCCTACAAATTATGGTGTTAATCTGACTATTGTGTAATTCCCTGGGAATCTCATGTCTCACTTCTTTGCTGTGGGATCTGGATAAATTACCTACTAGTCCCATAGCAACACGCTCTTTCTAAAGGATTATTCTATATGAGCACTGATGTCATTTTAGTGGTTCTGATATCTCTTTTTGTTTAAGATAGATTCCTGCGATCCATCTATCTCAGACGCATATTATTGTGTTAATGTATTCAATACTTTGATGTTTTTATTCAAAACGCAGTTATCTGATCACTCCGTCCGTCACAAAACGTCATGCCTACCTGTTATATCATGATAAGCAGTGAAGAAAAACGATTACATAATATTATAGTCACCTCTGTATTCGTGAGTGTGGAATTATTGCAATAATTTTTAATGAGCTGTTCCCAAGACGATCTTCATCTTTTATTAATTGGCCTGTTAATCATTTTACGATCTTTTGATGCTTCTTGATAACTTAATTTATCCTCTGCTGACAAAATTGCTTATTGTTTAGTTATTTCCCCTGAAATTGTCCACATTGCTCTTACCATGTACTCCACTGTTATGTACGTAGTTAATGTCACAGAAAACATGAAAGTGCAGAAAGAGGTGATTTTATTCATTATGTCTACTCTGGCAATTGGCGTCTTGCCAATCCCTTGTTGTGTCCCCATAACCCAGCTTGTTTTTTTCATTTTCCATAACTGCTTAGTTATTTTTGCATCGTTCTATTAATCCTGACTTCAACACAGTCTCAGGTAGTTCATTAACAATTCGCTGCAATAGTACTGTCTCTCTTTCTGTCAGTTTCGTTTCTGCTACGAATTGATTTATATCTGTGCATCCTCGTTCTAAATTTTCTTTCACGAGTCTCAGCAGTCTCTCTACTTGCACTCTCTGAAACCTTGACATTGTAAACACCGTGGTCAAATCTCTTCCCAAACATGTTTTTCTAAGGATAACTGTCCAACTTCTACATTCTATCTACATAACTGAAATTTCTCATCGCTTGCACCATTTCTGTGAATCTTCACTACATCCATTGTAGTGCCTTCACAATCTTTCTTAAATATAGTGCCAAGGGCTGGATGCAAGACTCGAGCTGAGGCCAAGCTAATTCATTATTTTGTTCAGAATTACCTTTCTTGTGCTCTGTGTTCCTATTAATAAAGAGCAGGATACCTTATGCTTTAGTAACCGTTATCTCAATCTACCCAGCCATCTCTTATAACTTATGCACACATACTCAAAGATCCCTGTGCTTCTCCATCAACTTTAGAATTGTTCGTTTATTTTATATTGTCTCTCCATATTCTTGCTGCCAAAATGGATCAAATTGATTTGCTCTGCATTAAAATTGACTGTCGTCTATGTTGATCTAGCAACTTGACAATGTCCTTTTGACAGGCTACAATAACGTCATAGCCATTGACAACTGTTCCAAATTGTATATCATTCGAAGAAAATGAAGTTGTACCAATGTCAGGGTCATTCATCTATATCAAGGGAACCAAAGTTCCACTGCCATCCTTGCTCCAGCCCGCCAGTAAATATTGATATCCTTGCTGTCACTTAGCCAATTCGTTATCTATGTATGCATCCTTTGATTCCAGGGTCTGCTCTGCAGCGCTGTATCAGGTGTCTTTTGGAAGAACATGTTCAATACATCTCCAGGATAGTCCTCACCAAATTTGTAAATATCCCTTTGTTCATCTATTATTTGTTCTGCCAACATTTGGCTGCAAAGTATTCGCCACACATTCCCTTCATATGCTATTGAAGTTGGCTCTTCCCGAGTTATTTCTTCATACTCAGGATTTCGCTACAACGTTCCCCGAAGGTATATAATACAAAGATCAATGTAGCCCAAAATTTCTGCAATTGAAATTTTTATCTGCATGGCGCGCCTCGTTTCAACGACATATGTCGAGCAGTGCATCCTTCCTCGTTAGATTGGAAAAATACTGCTGAAAAAAATGTTTCGTTAACACTCGCGAGGAGCGTTGTTCCTTTTTCAGCATTTTACCATTATTATACCAGTCTATATTTCGATAATACTTTCCCCCATTAAAAATACTATGATGCTATTACCCCTTTGTAATATCCTTGCATATTTGTTTCCCTACACTTTTCCCACACGTTGCCGACCTGTAGAGTAAACACAACACAGTAATTGTACTTTATTTTCTGTCCTCGCTGTGACCAAATAGAACCAACTAAAGACTCTGTGGGTGGAGGTTCGCAACAAGAAGGGGTCAATAACTTTACTGGGTGTTTTCTATAGGCCGCCCAATAGTAGCAGGGATGTGGAGGAGCAGATTCGGAAGCAGATGCTGGAGAGATGTGATAATGGTAAGAAGTTTAACAACACCAGGTTAAAGTCCAACAGGTTTATTTGGTAGCAAAACCCACACTAAGTGGAGAGTGGAGAGGATCTCCAAGAAGATCGCGCATGTGTGGCTTTTGCTACCAAAATAAACCTGTTGGACTTTAACCTGGTGTTGTTAAACTTGTTACTGTGTTTACCCCAGTCCAACACCGGCATCTCCACATCATGACTACCATCGACACCGCAAACTGCCGGCTCCAAGTGGAGAGGATCTCCAAGAAGATCGCGCATGTGTGGCATTTGCTACCAAATAAACCTGTTGGACTTTAACCTGGTGTTGTTAAACTTGTTACTGTGTTTACCCCAGTCCAACGACGGCATCTCCACACCACGAGATGTGATAATAACTGAGTGATCGTGATAGGAGATTTTAATTTCCCAAATATCGATTAGAATACCCCTAGGGTAAGGGGTTTGGATGGGGAGGAGTTTGTTAGGTGTGTTCAGGAGGGCTTCCTGACACAGTATGTGGATAAGCTTTCAAGAGGAGAGGCTGTACTTGATTTGGAATTCGGGATTGAACCTGGGCAGGTGTCAGATTTCAGTGGAAGAGCATTTTGGGGATAGTGATCATAACTCTATCTCCTTTACAGTAGCATTGGAGAGAGATAGGATCAGTCAAGCAAGGAACGTGTTTATTTGGAGTCAGGGCAATTATGAGGCTATTAACCAGGAAATTAGAGGCATAAATTGGAAGGAGGTTTTCTCAAGGAAATGTACAGAAGAAATGTTACAAATATTCAAGGAAAATTTGTCTGGAGCCCTGCACAGCAATGTTCCAATGAGACAGGGGAGTTATGGTAGGTTATAGGAACCATGATGCACGAAAGCTGTAACGAATTTAGTCAAGAAGAAAAGAAAAGCCTACAAAAGATTCAGGGAGCTCGGTAATGTTAGAAATCTAGAGGAGTATACGACTAGTAGGAGGAAGGAACTTAAGAGGGAAATTAGAAGAGCAAGAAGGGGTCATGAGAAGGCCTTGACAGACAGGATAAAGGAAAGCCCCAAGGCATTCTACAAGTATGTTAAGAGCAAGAAGATAAGATCTGAAGGAGTAGGACCTATCAAATGTGACGGTGGGAAAGTCTGTATAGAACCGGTAGAAATATCAGAGGTACTCAATGAATACTTTGGTTCAGTATTCACAGTGGAAAAGGATCTTGGGAGTTGCAGTACAGACTTGCAGTGGACTGAGAAGATTGAGCATGTGGGCATTAGGGGAGAGGATGTGTTGGAGCTTTTGAAAAGCATCAAGTTAGATAAATCGCCGGGACTGGATGAGATGTGCCCCAGGGTATTGTGGGAGGTGACGGAAGAGACTGCTGAGCCTCTGGCGATGATCTTTGCGTCACGAATTGAGACGGGAGAGGTTCCAGAGGATTGGAGGATTGCGGATGTGGTTCCGTTATTCAAGGAAGGGAGAAGAGATAGCCTGGGAAATTATCGACCAGTGAGTCTAACCTCAGTGGTTGCTAAGGTGATGGAGAAGACCCTGGGAGGCAGGATTTATGAACATCTGGAGAGGAATAGTATGATCAGAAATAGCCAGCACAGCTTTGTCCAAGGCCGATCATGCCTGATGAGCCTAATTGAATTTTTTGAGGATGTAACTAGACGCACAGATGAGGGAAGAGCAGTAGATGTAGTTTGTATGGATTTCAGCAAGGCGTTTGATAAGGTGCCCCATGCAAGTCTTATTGGGAAAGTGAAGGGGCACGGGATACAAGGGGACATTGCTTTGTGGATTCAGAACTGGCTTGCCCACAGAAGGCAAAGAGTGGTTGTAGATGGGTCTTTTTCAGCATGGAGGTCGGTCACCAGTGGAGTGCCCCAGGGATCTGTTCTGGGACGCTTGCTCTTTGTGATTTTTATAAATGACCTGGATGAGGAAGTGGAAGGATGGGTTGGCAAGTTTGCTGATGACACAAAGGTTGGTGGTGTTGTCGATAGTGTAGAGGCATGTCAGCAGTTGCAACGAGACATAGATAAGATGCAAGACTGGGCAGAGAAGTGGCAGATGGACTTCAACCCAGATAAGTGTGTGGTGGTTCATTCTGGCAGGTCGAATAGGATGAAAGAATATAATATTAAGGGTAAGACGCTTGGCAGTGTGGAAGATCAGAAGCATCTTGGGGTCTGGGTTCATAGGACACTCAAAGCAGCGTCGCAGGTAGAGGTTGTAATTACGAGGGCGTATGGAATACTGGCCTTCATCAATAGAGGAATTAAGTTTACAAATCGGGAGATAATGCTGTAGCTGTATAGGACCCTGGCCAGACCCCACCTGGAGGACTGTGCCCAGTTCTGGTCGCCTCATTACAGAAAGGATGTGGAAGCCATAGAAAGAGTGCAGAGGAGATTTTCAAGGATGTTGCCTGGAATAGATGGCATGCCTTATGAGGATAGGTTGAGAGAGCTAGGTCTTTTCTCCTTGGAGAGGCGAAGGATGAGGGGTGACCTGATAGAGGTGTATAAGATGTTGAGGGGTATTGATAGAGTGGATTCTCAGAGGCTTTTACCCAGGGCTGGAATGGTTGCCACAAGAGGTCATAGGTTTAGGGTGCTGGGGAATAGGTACAGAGGAGATGTTAGGAGTAAGCTTTTCACTCAGAGAGTGGTGGGTGTGTGGAATCGGCTGCCAGTACGGGGCAGCACGGTAGCACAGTGGTTAGCACTGCTGCGTCACAGCTCCAGAGACCTGGGTTCGATTCCCGGCTTGGGTCACTGTCTGTGTGGAGTTTGCACATTCTCCTCGTGTCTGCGTGGGTTTCCTCCGGGTGCTCCGGTTTCCTCCCACAGTCCAAAGATGTGCGGGTTAGGTTGATTGGCCAGGTTAAAATTGCCCCTTAGAGTCCTGAGATGAGTAGGTTAGAGGGATTAGCAGGTAAATATGTGGGGGTAGGGCCTGGGTAGGTTTGTGGTCGGTGCAGACTCGATGGGCCGAATGGCCTCCTTCTGCACTGTAGGGTTTCTATGATGATTTCTAGTAGTGGTGGTGGAGGCGGATTCGATAGGGTCTTTTAAGAGACTTTTGGATAAGTTCATGGAAGTTAGTAAGATAGAGGGTTATAGGTAAGCCTAGTAGGTAGGGACATGTTCGGCGCAATTTGTGGGCCGAAGGGCCTGTTTGTGCTGTCGCTTTTCTATGTTCTATGTTCTAACCAGTACTCGACTCCTTTTTGACATGATAGTTCTCCACCAATGCATGGCTCTTCTAATCAATGCCGCCACCTCTCATCCATTCTTTTCGATTTATGATCTTTCCTTATTCCCAGGTATATTAAACGTCCAGTTTTGCTTTCTTTGCATCAGATATTTATTATAATCAGGATATCATGTTGTTATTCGCATGGTAATCTGTTCCTATTGCACCCCAATCTTATTTTCCACACTCTGTCCATTTACACAGTGACTCTGATTTAGCCGTCATTTCGTGCTACTTTACCCTAAACAGAATGTAAATTTACTGTTCCAACATTAATGTCTGTTATCTTTCCCAGTATTCGATTCACTTTGGTATTCCTCTCTGATATTATATGCCAATGCCGGCGAGTTAGCTTTAACAGCGCGAGCAAAATACCACAAAAGAAACTCAGTTCGATTTTCATTTCCATTCGTGGATTTTCGACCACGTTGTGTGAACTCGATACTCATGCAGAACTACCTATCCTGTGCAATTAGTAATTGTTTTGAAATTCCCCCGATTACAAGATATGTATGATCAATTCTCTTATTTGTCTACATCGATTTTCTTTTCCTCCAAAGAACCTTTGTTACTTCTACCTCAAATAATATTGTGAATGAACATGTGTTATCTCCCAACTATTTATTTTATTATACATAGAACATAGAACATAGAACATTACAGCGCAGAACAGGCCCTTCGGCCCACGATGTTGCACCGACCAGTTAAAAAAAAAACTGTGACCCTCCAACCTAAACCAATTTCTTTTCGTCCATGAACCTATCTACGGATCTCTTAAACGCCCCCAAACTAGGCGCATTTACTACTGATGCTGGCAGGGCATTCCAATCCCTCACCACCCTCTGGGTAAAGAACCTACCCCTGACATCGGTTCTATAACTACCCCCCCTCAATTTAAAGCCATGCCCCCTCGTGCTGGATTTCTCCATCAGAGGAAAAAGGCTATCACTATCCACCCTATCTAAACCTCTAATCATCTTATATGTTTCAATAAGATCCCCTCTTAGCCGCCGCCTTTCCAGCGAAAACAATCCCAAATCCCTCAGCCTCTCCTCATAGGATCTCCCCTCCATACCAGGCAACATCCTGGTAAACCTCCTCTGCACCCTCTCCAAAGCCTCCACATCCTTCCTGTAATGTGGGGACCAGAACTGCACACAGTACTCCAAGTGCGGCCGCACCAGAGTTGTGTACAGTTGCAACATAACGCTACGACTCCTAAATTCAATCCCCCTACCAATAAACGCCAAGACACCATATGCCTTCTTAACAACCTTATCTACTTGATTCCCAACTTTCAGGGATCTATGCACACATACACCTAGATCCCTCTGCTCCTCCACACTATTCAAAGTCCTCCCGTTAGCCCTATACTCAACACATCTGTTATTCCTACCAAAGTGAATTACCTCACACTTCTCCGCATTAAACTCCATCCGCCACCTCTCGGCCCAACTTTGCAACCTGTCTAAGTCTTCCTGCAAACTACGACACCCTTCCTCACTGTCTACCACACCACCGACTTTGGTGTCATCAGCAAATTTGCTAATCCACCCAACTATACCCTCATCCAGATCATTAATAAATATTACAAACAGCAGTGGCCCCAAAACAGATCCCTGAGGTACACCACTTGTAACCGCACTCCATGATGAATATTTACTATCAACCACCACCCTCTGTTTCCTATCCGCTAGCCAATTCCTGATCCAATTTCCTAGATCACCCCCAATCCCATACATCTGCATTTTCTGCAGAAGCCTACCATGGTGAACCTTATCAAACGCCTTACTAAAATCCATATATACCACGTCCACTGCCTTGCCCCCATCCACCTCCTTGGTCACTTTCTCAAAAAACTCAATAAGGTTAGTAAGGCACGACCTACCTGCCACAAAACCATGCTGACTATCACCTATCAATTCATTACTCTCCAAATAACTATAAATCCTATCCCTTATAATTTTTTCCAACATCTTGCCGACAACAGAAGTGAGACTCACCGGTCTATAATTCCCGGGGAAGTCTCTGTTCCCCTTCTTAAACAATGGGACAACATTCGCTAACCTCCAATCTTCTGGTACTATACCAGAGGCCAACGACGACCTGAAGATCAGAGCCAGAGGCTCTGCAATCACTTCTCTTGCCTCCCAGAGAATCCTTGGATAAATCCCATCCGGACCAGGGGATTTATCTATTTTCAGACCCTCCAGAATATCCTGCACATCCTCCTTATCAACTGTAATACTGTCTATTCTACTCCCTTGCAACCCAGTGTCCTCCTCAGCTATATTCATGTCCCCTTGCGTGAACACCGAAGAGAAATATTGGTTCAATGCTTCACCAATCTCCTCCGGTTCCACACATAACTTCCCTCTGCCATCTATAACTGGCCCTAAACTTGCCCTAACCAACCTTCTGTTCTTGACATACCTATAGAACGCCTTAGGATTCTCTTTAACCCTATCCGCCAAAGTCATCTCATGTCCCCTTTTAGCCCTTCTAAGCTCGCTCTTCAACTCCCTCTTAGCCAATCTAAAGCTTTCTAGTGCACTACCCGAGTGCTCACGTCTCATCCGAACATAAGCCTCCTTTTTCTTTTTAACCAACAAAGAAACTTTTTTGGTGCACCACGGTTCCCTAGCCCTACCAATTCCTCCTTGCCTGACAGGGACATACCTATCACAGACTCGCAGTAGCTGCTCCTTGAAAAAACTCCACATGTCGGACGTTCCCAGTCCCTGTAATCTCCTAGTCCAACCTATGTTTCCTAATTCTCTCCTAATAGCCTCATAATTACCCTTCCCCCAGCTAAAACCACTGGCCCGAGGTTCATGCCTATCCCTTTCCATCACTAAGGTGAACGTAACCGAATTGTGGTCACTATCACCAAAATGCACACCAACTTCCAAGTCTAGTACCTGGTCTGGCTCATTTCCCAGCACCAGATCCAATATAGCCTCACCTCTAGTTGGCCTGTCTACATACTGAGTCAAAAAACCTTCCTGCACGCTTTGAACAAAAACTGACCCCTCTAACGAGCTAGAGCTATAACAATTCCAGTCAATATTAGTCAAGTTAAAATCCCCCATAACAATTGCCCTATTACTTTCACTCCTAAGCAGGATTGACTCCGCAATCCTTTCCTCAACCTCTCTAGAACTTTTAGGAGGTCTATAAAAGACTCCCAACAGGGTGACCTCTCCTCTCCTATTTCTAATCTCCGCCCATACTACCTCAACAGATAAGTCCTCATCAAACCTCCTCTCTGACACTGTGATACAATCTCTGACCAATAATGCTACCCCTCCCCCTCTTCTACCTCCTTCCCTACTTCGACTAAAACAATCTTACTGATTGTTCATTCACCATTTTCTACTGCGATTAGGCTATCGAGAGTAAAGACATTGATCACACCTGTCCTTTATTCTATATCATTCATTTGTTGATTCCCAAGTCCTAATTTTATTGCGGGCATCTCCTCGCATTTCCTACAATGTTTGCTTTTTCCAACATAGGATTGCTTCCAGCTGCTCTGTCTTGGAGCTGCTGTGCACTGTTGTGCATGTATTCAAAGTCACATAAATGGTATTCCCTCTCAATTGATGTATAGCTGTACTTTAGAGGTCAGTACTGAAACAATAAAAACTTCGTTGAGAACAATTTGACCTCTCACCTTAGTTTCTGCAATGCAGTGCCACCACTTAATCATGAGATTTAATGCTGCGAAGGGCGCTTTGAGATCCCACTGAACATTAATTGAAAATCAATTGACATTTCCCGATTTATCATCATGCAGCTCTCGTACTACTTCAGCTGGAACCAGTTCGGACATGAAATAACCAGAAATAACGTCAGTGTTCCATGAAAATGAATCACTTTTCGTCTCACAAAGCCTTTTCCATGTACTGCGTTCCCTGATCTCTTTACTGTCATGTCAATTTAGACGCGATTCAGCCAGGTATCCAGTTATTATTACTCCTGGAGATTTATTTTTAATTTCGAGGTTATCCCCTAATGCTTCGTCCTGCATTCTCCTATCTAATTTCCATTCTTCAATCTGGGCCTGCTCCTTCGTAAAAACTTATCTATCGCCTCCTTATATTTGTTCCTGTGACAACTACACTTTAGGTTGGATGGTTCCAGAGATTCACAACAATTTAAATGAAGTTGTTCCTGCTCATTTCTGTTTTAAATCTGCCACCACTTATCCTAACGCTATTCGTTCTAAAATGTCCATGATGTGGAAACATAATTTTACCTCCACCATGTCAATCCGCCTTCGCATCTTAGACACATCAATTAGATATTTTCTCATTCTTCTAAACTCGAATCAGGTCCTTCATCGCTTGAATCAATCTACTGTACCTCTTCGGAACCATCTCCAATGCATGTATGTCTTTCTTCAATGAAGGGGACGAAAATGTATACAGTAACCCAGGTACGGTCTCTCGATCATCCTATAAACCTGCAGTAGAACTCTTCTATTTTTATAGTCTATTCCACTCGCAAGGAATGCCAAAACTCCATTTGCCTTCGTAATTAAATGATGAACTTGCATGTTAACCTTCTGCTATTCACGCACGGGGACAGCGAAAACCACCTGTCTTGAAGCACTTTGAAGTTTCTTGCCATTTAGATAACAACTTGCCCTTCTATTCCTTGGGCCAAATGGATAATCTCACATTTATCCACGTTGAATTCCACCTGTCATTTTATTGCCCAATGACCTACTCTTTCCGTATCCATTTGCATAGTTCTTATTTCCTCCTTGCAAATCGCTTTCTTATCTGTTGTAGTGTCATAGAGCTATAGAGCCAAACAGGTATATAACACCATTAAAGGCCCTTCGGACCATCACGTTTGTGCCAGTCAAAGACAGAACACCTAACCATTCGAATCAAATTCTACAATACTTAGTTCATAGCCTGGTATGCCTTGACATCTCAAGTACACAACTAAATACTTCTGAAATGTCATGAGGGACTCTGCCTCCACTACCTGTTCAGGCAGTGAGTTCAAGTCTTCCACCACCCATTGGGCGAAAACGTTTTTCCTCGCATTCTCTGTAAACCACTTGCCACCTTTAACTTGTCATTCATTCTTCCACCAAGGGGAAAATAGTATTCCTGTCTATTCTATCTAAGTCCCTCAGAATGTTTTACATAGAATCATAGATCATAGAATCCCTACAGTCCAGAATGAGGCCAATTGGCCCATCGAGTCTGTACCGATACAATCCCGGCCAGATCCTATTCTCGGAAACCCACACATTTACTCTGCTAATCACCCTGACATCAGGGTCAATTTAGCATCGCCAATCTACCTAACCCGCACATCTTTGGGAAACCGGAGCACCCGGAGGAATTCCACGCAGACACGGAGAGAAAGTGCAAACTCCGCACAGACAGTGACCCGAGGCCAGATCTGAACCTCTGGTTCTGGCGCTGTGAGGCAGCAATGCTAACCACTGTGCTGCCCCACATGTCAGTTCAGTGTCGTCTCAGTATCCTTTGCTCCAAGGAATGAACTCGAGAGAATTTTGAAATTATTGCGAATGGCCCTGTATTTCCTCTCTTCCCTCACACAACTGCCTTGGATGCATTTCATCCGGCGCTGGAAAGTTATCGAATTTTAAACCTGCCAGAACACTCAGAACCTCCTCTCTGTCTATGTTAATTTATTTAATTGTATTACTGTTCCTCTTCCTGATTTTTATACCCGCAATGTCATAGTGTGTCTCTCAATCGTGAACGCGGACCCGAAGTATTAAATTGGATCCCTGCGTACATCCTCAGGCTGCGCAAACAAATTTCCACTATGGTCCTTACCGGACCCTATTATTTGTCTACTAATTAGTTCATTCTTAACGTACTTGCAAAACAATTTAGGACTTCAATTTCTTCTACCTATCTGTATCCTTTCCCTGTCTCCTTGTTGACCTCCTAATTTCCTTTTTAAGCTTACTCTCGCGCATGCACTGGCTTTAGTTGCCTTGAGCTCTCGAAGCCGTGCCATTACCCTTCGTTTTCCTCTTTGTCTGAGGCTGTATATACGTCGATATCTAGGGTTCTCTAGGTTTGTTGGTCCCAGCCCTTTGATTGAAACATGTAGGTTATGTATACTCCATATTTCCTGCTTGAATGCGTTCGACTGTTCCAGCACAGATTTACCTAAAACTGACTTCTCCCAGTCCACTCTATCCAAATCAGCTCTGATCCCATTAAAATTAGTCTGCTCTCAGTTAAAACTTTCATTTCTGCCCCACCCTTGCCCTTTTTCCTAATATTTCCAATCGCATAGAGTTATCTTGGCTACTGATCAGCCCATCTCATCTGCAAAATGCTCCTCCACTGTTACCTCAAACACTTGCCCGTCTTCGATATCAAAGGTAACTCCAGGACCGTCCCCTCTCTTGTAGGATCTTTTGCGTACTGGCTGAACAATTTCGACAGGACGCATTTTACGAATTCCGTTTCCTGTAAACCTTAGTTACAGTTTGGGGAACTTTAAGTGTCGCACTATTACTATCGTATTACTTTTAATCTTCTCTGAAATGTGCCTATATATCTGATTTTCTATTTCCCTCGGACTATTGTGGGGCCTATTGAACACTGCCAACAATGTGATTGCTCCTTTTTCTTTTTTTTAAAGTGCGACCCATGTAGCTTCGTTGAAAGAGTCATTTGAGATATTGCCCCTCCTTCCTGCTGTAATTGATTCCCTGATCGACATTTTGGTACACCTTCCTCTTGTCCCTCCTTCCCTTTCTCACCTGATGGTTTTATATCTTGAGGTATTGCGTTGCCAATCCTGGCCCACTCTCAACTATGTCTCAGAGACAACATTGACATCAAACCGACATACTTAAATGTGTGTTCTAAACTCATCTGCCTTGTTCGTTGGACTCCTTGCATTAAAATAAATATTATCCGTCGTTGCCAAATTCCCTTGTGCCTTAATTGGCGTGTAACCTCTCTGTCGCCCTAACTCACATTATATCGCTTCTAATTTTAACTGTACGTCTGTCCCTGCTCAACCTTCAATTTTGGCGTATCCTGCATCGAAGTCATTAATAAAGATTATTAATTGTTGGGATTCAAGTACCGAGCTACGTGTCACCCCATTAGGTACACCTTGCAAACCAGAGACGAACCATTTATCCATGCTCTCTGCTTTCCACTGGTAATCATGATGTGGAGATGCCGGCGTTGGACTGGGGTAAACACAGTAAGAAGTTTAACAACACCAGGTTAAAGTCCAGCAGGTTTATTTGGTATCAAAAGCCACACGAAAGCTTGTGGCGAAAGCTGGTGTGGCTTTTGCTACCAAATAAACCTGTTGGACTTTAACCTGGTGTTAAACTTCTTACTGTGTTCCACTGGTAAAGCAAACCTCTGCTCAAGCTCCCAACCAGTGAGGTTTTAATTCCTGTATCTACCTCTTCTGCAGCACTTTTCAAATGCCTTCTCGAAGTTTATATACACTCCATCTACATGACTTTCATTTTCCCTCCGCTTGTTACATCTGCAAAGTGCTCCCGCAAATTCGTCACACACGATTTATCCTTCAAAAAGTATTCTGAATCTGATCGATTGCGTTTTGACTTTCCAAATATCCCATTATGACTTCCTTTTTAATGGATTTCAATTATTTCCAAAAGACATACGTTAACTAACTGGTCCATAGTTTCCCAAAAAGTGCCTTTAGCACTTTTTGAACAGGGGCATTACGTTAGCGTTTTCCAAATCCACTGGAATCTTTCCAGAATTCAGAGAACATTGCAGTGTTATAACTAATGCATCCACAATCTCTGCTGCCACTTGCTTTACGACCCTGCCATGTAGGTGATAAGGCCCCTGGTAACTGGCCTACTTTTAATTCCAATACTTTGCTCAGTACATTTTCTCTTGTAATGGGTGTTGTTTTCGGTTCCTGATTTTCAGTCACCTTTCCATTATCTGTTGTTGGAATTATTTTTTTAGAGTTCCCTACCGTGAAACTCGAGGCAAGATATTGAATTCCTATCTCGACCATATCTGTGTCCCCCAATTTCAACTCACTGTATGTTCTCTAAGGGACAAACTTTGGCTGTAAGAATTTCTTCATTTTATATTCCTATAGATTTCCCAATCTGTTATTACATTTTGTAATACCTTTCTTTCGTAATTTACCATTGCCCTTGTAATTGTTTTTTATGAACTCTTTGATTGTCTTTAAAAGTTTCAAAATTGTCCAGCCTGTCTTTGACATTTACAATATGGCATGCATTAGTTGTTGCCTTCAAATTAATTTTAACCTCCTTGCTTCGCCACAGACGCTTTTTCACCCTCTTTCAATGTTTCTTCCTATTTGGAAAATATAGTAATTGGGAGAACATAATATCTCCTTAAACGTCTGTCACTGTTCATCAATTGTTCAAGTTATTAGTCTTTCTGTGCAGTCCAGTACGGGCCAATCTGTCCACATACCCATGTAAGTACCTCGGTTTAACATCAGGACACTAGAGTGGCACTCGTGTTCATATTGCACTCAAATTGAATTCGTAAATAAATCACCGAAGGGTCACACTTGTCTAGAGGATCATTTACTATAAAGATCATGAATTAATTCCACCTATTCACACAATACTGTTCTCTCTGGAGCGGAGGAGGCTGAGGGGAGACTTAATCGAGGTTTATAAAATGATGAAGGGGCTAGATAGAGTGAACGTTCAAAGACTAGTTCCTCGGGTGGATGGAGCTATTACAAGGGGGCATAACTATAGGGTTCATGGTGGGAGATATCGGAAGGATATCAGAGGTAGGTTCTTTACCCAGAGAGTGGTTGGGGTGTGGAATGGTCTGCCTGCAGTGATAGTGGAGTCAGACACTTTAGGAACATTTAAGCGGTTATTGGATAGGCACATGGAGCACACCAGGATGATAGGGAGTGGGATAGCTTGATCTTGGTTTCAGATAAAGCTCGGCACAACATCGTGGGCCGAAGGGCCTGTTCTATGCTGTACTGTTCTATGTTCTATGTTCTAATACTATACGCAAAATAGTCTAATCCGTTGCTGGATCGATGACATATGATTCCAAGGAACCATCTCTAAAATATTCTTTAAATACTCCCTCGAGGTTAACCTCATCGGAGATTAGTTTTCGAAATTTATGTTCATAGCATTGTGAGTAGTGTATTGAGATTAACAGGAAATTGGTTGGCAGACAGAAAGCAAAGATTAGCAAAGAATGCGTTTTTTTTTCCAAACGGCAGGCAATGATAACTGGGTTACGCAGGGTTCAATGCTAGGATTCCAACGATTACAATGTATATTCATAAGTTAAATGAGGAAACAAAGGCAATGTCTCCAAGTGTGCAGAAGACACAAAGATGAATTAGAACGTGTGATATGAGTAGGATATCGAGATCATGCTGCTTGGTTTGGACAAGTTGAGTGAGTGGGCTAATGCATGACATGCAGTATAATGCAGATAAATGTGAGGACATCGTGCCACCTACTTGATCCGGAAGAAAATCTGATTTGTTTCCGTCAGCTGAAATTTCTAAGCAGAGTCTGCTTTCACCTCTGGGAAGAATGCTCGGGCATTTAGCACACAATTGGCATAAACTCACAGACTGATTCCCTGAAATGCGTGCGACAATGTAACTGTGGCCTAATAGATTTACTGAAGTGTTTCGCGTAACATTCCAAAGCTAAGTACTTTGGGATAACATTGAATACATCCATCTAATCTCAAAATTTAGTGTTCCTGGCTAATGGCGATATTAAACCTCTCAATTAATACTGAATATATTATGCTGTTTCCTGATGTCAGAAACTCGACCTTGACGAGCAAATGTAGTGTTTGACATGGCCATTTTGCTATATAGTTTCACAATGTCTGCGTTGAAATTGCGTAATTTAGAACAACTAAAATAGAGCAATGCATCGGGGCATATGAAAGTCTATCAGATCTGCCCAATCATCAGCAAATGTGCATTGGTTTACATGGGGACAGGGGTCCAAGTTAAGTCTAATTGAAAACAATGCGCTGATTTTTAACATTAGCAAGCAAAGGCGCAGGCCCTCGGCGCTGAAGGTTGAGTAACGTGGGGAGACGGAGAGACAGATTCCGTTTGTGCAAACCTGTAACACTAAAGCTCAGAGTAGGATCCTTGTAGGAGTCGCTTTTCTGTTGGAAAAGAACGGAGGAGATGGGAATGTTGGAGACTTAAGAAGCAAGAGGTCATCCAAGTGGACCTTGCAACTGGCGGCCCATTCGCTAATGCTCAGAAGATGAAAGTCGCAAAAATTGTTTAAAAAAGCAGAGAAACATATACTCTGTGAGGAGAAAAGGTACCGTAAGGAATCAACAGTGGGATTGAACGTTAAACTTACCTGGTTATCTTTCTAAGGGACAGTGCTGTGCTGTCAAAATGTGGAGTGTGGTTTTAGATTGCCTTACATTTTACTCAGGGAAAATGTCCCTGGAGTTTATTATGTTAGCTACGTGCAAAGTAAAGAATTATCGATATTAATTTGAGTCTGTTACAATAACGGTTTGAAATGGTTACATTCTGCAATGCGATCTTTTGAAATTGTTTGCTGTAAACTCTTTTTTTTTCAAATTTCGCCGTCTGCTCGGTTCGCAACGGCATTGAATGTCTATCGGTGCACACCATTAAATAATTGCTTTAACGATCAAGAACAACATGTTTCAGCAATCACATCAAAACCGCGAAGAACTATTCCTGCTGAAGCTCCAAATTATTTATCCACGAATGACTGCTACTGAGCACTATTAATCTACTTTCCATGCTTTCTAAAGCCACGCGTTTACGGCATGTGTCACCGTGATGTAAGGAACATGCATAGGAACAAAGTTAAATTCGCAAGACTGGTGGTCATCACATCATAGGCATCTGAAAGATATTTTGCTTTGGAAGGTTTGGTGCCGCTTGGTATTTTCATTTTGTAGAATCTGTCAACATTTCTCTAAGGTGTTGGTCCGAGTTAAGATGGTCCGCTCAGCGCGAATCTGTATGATGAGCGAAGCTGGAATATCACTGGATGTCACTTCGATGACTATTTTGGTGCCCCCTTTATGCTCTCGTCCAGACCTCGAAAAATTGATCAACTTCGCTTCCAGTAGCCACTCCTCCATCGCCTACACCGGGTCCATCTCAGACACTTCCCTTCCTTGGTATTATTGTCTCCATTTCCGGCAATGGACAATCTCCCAATATACATTACAAGTCCACTGACTCCCATTGCTTTCTGGGCTACAGCTCTTCACACCCCACATCCTGTAAAGATTCCATCCCTTTCTCTCAGCTCCTTCGCCTCGGTCGCATTTGTTCCGATGATGCCACTTTTCAAAGAGGTGCTTCCAATATGTGCTCCTCTTTCCTCAACGTGGATTCCCATCTACAGGCAATCGACAGGGCCCTCAACAGCGTGCAGTCTATCTCCCGCTCCACGGCCCTCACCCCCTCCCATCCCTCTCACAACAAGGATAGAGTCCCCCTTGTTCTCACATATCACCCCACCAGCCTCCGCATGCAAAGCATAATCCTCCGCCATTTTCACCAACTCCAACGCGATGCCACCACCAAGCACATATTCCCTTCACTCCCTCTGTCAGCATTCCGCAGAGACCGTTCCCTCCAGGATAACCTAGTCGACTCCTCCACTATACCCAACACCGCTCCCGTCACTCATGGCACCTTCCCATGCAACCGCAGAAGGTGTCACACCTGGCCCTTTACCTCTTATATGCTCACCATCCAAGGTCCAAAACATTCATTCTCAGTTAAGCAGCGTTTCACTTGCACCTCTATCAATTTGGTGTATTGCATTCACTGCTCCCAATGTGGTCTCCTCTATATCAGAGAGACCAAGCGTAGATTGAGCGATAGCTTTGCTGAGCACTTCGATCTGTGTGCAATCAGGACCTTGACCTTCCGGTTGCTTGCCATTTTAACACACGATCCTGCTCCCATGCCCACATGTCTGTTCTTGGCTTGCTGCAATGTTTCAGAGAAGTTCAACACAAACTGGAAGAACAGCATCTCATCTTCCGGCTAAGCACTTTACAGCCTTCTGGTCTCAACATCGAATTCAACAATTTCAGATGATTTGCTCTATCCCACTTTGGCCCCCTTTGTTTTCATTCTATTTTTTTTATTTTTTTTACCGTTCTCTATCTTTTATTTATTATCTTTCTCCATTTTTCTTTGCCCTCCCCATTCTTTCTCCCTACTCCATCCCCCTTCCCTTCCCTTTTCTGCCCCCTCCCCCGCTTCCCCTTTTCTACATTCTACATCTGTCCCACATCTTCATCTGTCAGAGCTCACAGCTTCTGTGCCTTTTGGCCATTCACACCCTTTATTCTCTCTGTGGACAGCTATTAGCAGTGTCTTCCCCGGGTTTCTATGGTTATGACTCATCTTTCATTCCCTCCCCCTGCAGTATCAATATCTCCCACTTTCTATGCCTTTTAACTTTGACAAAAGGGTCATCTGGACTCGAAACGTCAGCTATTTTCTTTCCTTACAGATGTTGCTTGATCTGCTGAGATTTTCCAGCGTTTTCTCTTTTGGTTCCTTCACCTTACGCCTACTTTCACCTTTATTGTTACATTTTTGAAATCCTGGTAGAAGGGCCTTCGTTTCATTGTATTATTAAGAAGAACCAGGATAGATAAATTTTCTATTACTGGGGCAACAAACTTTGACATCAGCCTGGGTAAAATCCAAACAAACAAGAGATAAAATTTCCCTGTTTTTGCCGGGTACTGAGATGAATTACTTGGAGCCATACGGTGGAAAAACGTAAACATGGTACCAGGTGCTCCCCTTCCCAATGAAGAGAATAATGGTTAATATGATTTCTTAAAGCTATATTCCAATGATCCCTGCTTCCGTAATGGAATCGTCCCAGGGTAAGTCAGGCAACCGTAACAACATGTCCGAATATATGGAAATAAAACAGGACATTTTAGAAATACTCAGCGGGACTGGCTACGTCGGTGGAGAGAGCTATCAGGTTAAAGTTTCTGATTTTCATTCTATGAGACTATTTCACGTGCAACCGATTTTGTTGTGTAATTCGTCAGGCAAGACAGGATCTTTGATACTGAGGGAACAAGCTGAAGTCAAGAACTGACCGATCCAGATGCGTTTACATAAGTAGAACCACAAAGCCGTTGGATTTTGTTTTCTTGTTGAGTGTAGTACCTACGAATTATGAAAAAGAAATTAGACGCATTTTTAAAAAAACTATTATTTTGCGGAATTGCGATCTGCCGGTTTCTGTTCGCATCTGAACGCTCAGACGTCATTAAAAAGGAAACGCATTTTTCTCTCTCTCCACAGCACAACCATGTGATACCTGGCGTCACAAATACGTGTGAAGCATAATATTACACACAGAATGTTCATCCACAGCGCCTTATTTGCCGCAAGTGTTCAATCGTCATTATTCCGGTTATTGTGCTGAGCAGTAGAAGGTTTTGGTGCATCTGCATCCTGGGAATTTTGCATCCAGGTATACTTTTGTATTTGTTGAATTTTAATGTCTCCTGAAAATTAACAAAATGCTATATTCAATATGAAACATAAAATCCAGTTTAAAATTGACGTCAATTTACCAGGTTCCCCACCATATGTACAAGAGGAACCATGATTTAAGAGTACTTTAGGAAGTCTTTAATAGTTCTCTAAGGTCGTTGTTGTTTTATCCATGTGCTTCACGTGCATCCATTGTTGTGAAGCCTGGATCAACTTCTACTTATATACACATTAGTTAAACCGAGTGGCTTCTGTTGTTTGGTAGTTCCATCATAGAAATCATAGAAACCCTACAGTACAGAAAGAGGCCATTCGGCCCATCGAGTCTGCACCGACCACAATCCCACCCAGGCCCTACCCCATATTCCTCCATATTTTACCCACTAATCCCTCTAACCTACGCATCTCAGGACACTAGGGGGCAATTTTAGCATGGCCAATCAACCTAACCTGCACATCTTTGGACTGTGGGAGGAAACCGGAGCACCCGGAGGAAACCCAAGTTGCTGCGATCACTTCGGACAAGGTGGATTTTTTCTTCTACATGATATCATTAGTTGCACTAGTAACACAGTTACGGAAGGACTATCGAATAGTGTACGAGCAGTGCCATGTCTGTTCCGTCTCAAAGTTGCAAAATGTCTCTCTGCTAATAACCTTACCGGCCATTCAATGTCGTGAATGTCATCCAATTGAGAGAAGAACTGGGGTATTTTCCGATTAACTCCAGATACCTTTGGACAATACATTGAATATATAACGGCGCTCAGAGGGACAGATCTTATATTTAAATGCACTTTCCCATTCCACTTCAACAATTCGGACGTAAAAGTTTACTGGTTGAAAAGGGGAAATGATAATTTGCTGCAGGAAGATAATAGAAAGAAATTCCAAGTAAAGAAAGGCGGCGGCTATCTTCTGAGTGTTGATATCCAGGATACCGCAACAGACAAGTGTGTATCGAAACATCGGGAGCAAGCTGTTGGAAAGGGGAAGATGGTAAAAGTCATTATATACGGTAAGCGCCATTGAAACAGAGTGGCGGAGCGCATAGTTTGCAACAATATGAATGTGTTTTGTCATCAATGCTTGTCCAGAAATGCAATATATTTGAAACAGTACAACATTCTGCTTGTTTATCGCGGGTCTTTCACAAAAAAGAACAGTTTCCAAAACTACATTGTTTTTAAAAGTGACGTCAAGCCTCTCCAGTCACAAAATGTTCAGTTCGTGGCTGACAGGAAAATTCAATTGAAGGCTGCAGCTGACAGGTTTCCTTCAAATTTCAGCATTGAGTATTAGCGTGAGTATTCCTGAGGTTACTCACAAGTGTGTGTGTGTTCAAAAAGCCAATGTATTTTCTTCTGGGAGGGAAGATGAAGAAATCTCTTGGCAATAATTTAAGCTACTGCCATGAAGATAAAATTGCCAGCACGCAATGGGTATAATTGAAAACATGTAAACACGCACAAACTGAGGGCCTGACTCGATATTTCGGTCCAGACAGGAACCAAATGACATCTGAAAAGAATAGAACATAGAACATAGAACATAGAAAGTCACAGCACAAACAGGCCCTTCGGCCCACAAGTTGCGCCGATCACATCCCCACCTCTAGGCCTATCTATAGCCCTCAATCCCATTAAATCCCATGTACTCATCCAGAAGTCTCTTAAAAGACCCCAACGAGTTTGCCTCCACCACCACCGACGTCAGCCGATTCCACTCACCCACCACCCTCTGAGTGAAAAACTTACCCCTGACATCCCCCCTGTACCTACCCCCCAGCACCTTAAACCTGTGTCCTCTCGTAGCAACCATTTCAGCCCTTGGAAATAGCCTCTGAGAGTCCACCCTATCCAGACCCCTCAACATCTTGTAAACCTCTATCAGGTCACCTCTCATCCTTCGTCTCTCCAGGGAGAAGAGACCAAGCTCCCTCAACCTATCCTCATAAGGCATGCCCCCCAATCCAGGCAACATCCTTGTAAATCTCCTCTGCACCCTTTCAATGGCTTCAACATCTTTCCTGTAATGAGGTGACCAGAACTGCGCGCAGTACTCCAAGTGGGGTCTAACCAGGGTCCTATAAAGCTGCAGCATTATCTCCCGACTCCTAAACTCAATCCCTCGATTAATGAAGGCTAGTACGCCATACGCCTTCTTGACCGCATCCTCCACCTGCGAGGCCGATTTAAGAGTCCTATGGACCCGGACCCCAAGGTCCTTCTGATCCTCTACACTGCTAAGAATGGTACCCTTCATTTTATACTGCTGCTCCATCCCATTGGATCTGCCAAAATGGATCACTACACACTTATCCGGGTTGAAGTCCATCTGCCACTTCTCCGCCCAGTCTTGCATTCTATCTATGTCTCGCTGCTTCAAGCGCAAGCCTTTTAAATCCCAACAAGCACCGGCTTTAGCAGAGTCAAAAACCTATTGGATGAGGTGCAAGATGGAGATTATGATGAAGCTAAAAAACGGGATGTCTAATGAAAGGCGTTTGTTTTAATTAAAGATGATAGAACATAGAACATAGAACATAGAACATTACAGCGCAGAACAGGCCCTTCGGCCCACGATGTTGCACCGACCAGTTAAAAAAAAACTGTGACCCTCCAACCTAAACCAATTTCTTTTCGTCCATGAACCTATCTACGGATCTCTTAAACGCCCCCAAACTAGGCGCATTTACTACTGATGCTGGCAGGGCATTCCAATCCCTCACCACCCTCTGGGTAAAGAACCTACCCCTGACATCGGTTCTATAACTACCCCCCCTCAATTTAAAGCCATGCCCCCTCGTGCTGGATTTCTCCATCAGAGGAAATAGGTGAAGTGAATTCGAAACTAACAGTGGCAAAGAGGGAACAGGCAAAATGAAAATGAACTTTATTTACTAGTTAGAAGTAGGTTTAGAGTAACACTGAAATGAATTTAATGTGAAAATCCCCCAGTCACCACACTCCGGCGCTGTTCGGGTATACTGGGGGAGAATGTAACATGGTCAATGCACCGAACCAACACGTCTTTTAGACTGTGGGAGAAAGCCGGAGCACACGCAGGAAACCCTCGCAGTCACGGAAATTGTGCAGACTCCACATCAACAGTGGCCGAAGTTGGGAATCAAACCCGGTTCCTGCCGCTTTGAGGCAGCAGTGCTTCCCCGGTAAAATGGTGGTGAACATAAAGTGGGGCGGCAATCTCATACAGGCATTTAAATAGTAAATATGCGGCGATTACGATTAAAATGCTAACTGATGCACGAAGTTAGAATAAGTAATGTCTGCAGATTGCAAGTATGAATTATTGGAAAATATGTTTGACTGTGAGCAGAGTCTGCTGAGGGATTTAGAGTTTAGGTAAAGGAAATGGTATCTTGAATTTTCCCTGGAAACTTGAGCGTTGGGGAGCACTTCAGCGGTCACGGGCATTCGGCCTCTGATATTCGGGTAAGCGTTCTCCAAGGCGGCCTTCGCGACACACGACGGCGCAGAGTCGCTGAGCAGAAACTGATAGCCAAGTTCCGCACACACGAGGACGGCCTCAACCGGGATATTGGGTTCATGGCACACTATTTGTAACCCCCACAGAGTTTCACTGGCTGTCTTGTCTGGAGACAATACATATCTTTTTAGCCTGTCTTGATGCTCTCTCCACTCACATTGTTTTGTTTCTTAAAGACTTGATTAGTTGTAAGTATTCGCATTCCAACCATTATTCATGTAAATTAAGTCTGTGTCTTTATATGCTCTGTGAACAGAATTCCCACTCACCTGAAGAAGGGGCTTGCAGCTCCGAAAGCTTGTGTGGCTTTTGCTACCAAATAAACCTGTTGGACTTTAACCTGGTGTTGTTAAACTTCTTACTGTGTTTACCCCAGTCCAACGCCGGCATCTCCACGTCATAGCTTGAGCGTTACCAGGGCATTTGCAAATTGAGCATTATTCATTGGAACGGTTAAATCCAGCCCAAGCATCTGCGGGCCAATTAGTTTACTATCAACAGAGGGTAAGGTTTGTGAAACAGTTATCCAGGAGAATAATAAAAAGGTACTCAAAGGTACTTGAAATATTTTATGATGTTTCATAATGAAAAAAGACAATAGGTGCTTCAGATATCTACGTTTTCTTCAGAGAACTTTGATAAATTAAAGGCCACAGATGAACTTCATGTGAATTTTAATAATGCATTTGACAAGTTATGACATGGAATGTACGTTGATATACATATCTTACATATTTGTGGTTCATAGAAAAGGAGCGTGAACGATCAAATAGATAATAAAGGCTTAGAAATCATAGAAACCCTACAGTACAGAAATAGGCCATTCGGCCCATCGAGTCTGCACCGACCACAATCCCAATCCCTACATATTTTACCCGCTAATCTACGCATCTCAGGACACTAAGGAGCAATTTTAGCATGGCCAATCAGCCTAACCCGCACATCTTTAGACTGTGGGAGGAAACCGGAGCACCCGGAGGAAACCCACGCAGACACGAGGAGAATGTGCAAACTCCACACAGACAGTGTCCCAAACCGGGAACCGAACCCAGGTCTCTCGAGCTATGAAGCTGTAGTGCTAACCACTGTGCTACCGTGCCGCCCTAAGAACGCTGAAGAACGGAAAGCGCAGAACAGTGATAAACGTTTTTTTCTGCAGACTGGGGAGTTGGTAGTTAATCTGTCTTCCCAAGGGATAGTGCCGGGACTATCACGCTATTTGTTATGTAGAGAGGACTTATAGCTTGTAGTACAGGGGAATATTTCAAAATTTGGCAATTGTAAAAATCGTAGAAGAATTGAAACGGTGAAGGTGATGCCAATCATCTTCAGGAGAATGCAGAGAGGTCAGCAAATTGGCACACAAATAGCAGAGGATAGTTAACATTGAGAAAACGTATGAAATGATACACTTTGGCAGATTTGATATTGAGAGGGAATATGGATTTGGTTTGGTTCCCGAGAGGAGGTGTTCCGCGCGTCATTGTTGGTCATTGTTCGAAGGGGCCAGATAATATTGGGAGAATGACTGGCAAAACAGACGGGCTCGTGTGATTGATGGAGCTAGGTAACATAAAAGGGATACTACGCGGAAAACGTAATCTTAGAGCAAGGAAAGTTGACGGATAATCATTTGATGCGCAAAATAATACCACAATTTTAGATATGTTAGCTCTGGATAGAGGACTGGTTGGCGAAAGAGAGGCAAGCGAAATTGAAGGATGAACTGTTAAAATACAATGAGCAGTAATAATCGAGAAACTGTTCAACACGAGAATTGTGGAATTCGAAGCCACTAATAATTTCAAAAGACAATTGGACAGGGATTTTCAGTTATACGAGCGTAAAGTAAGGCGAACTCGATTGACTGGATTGAAGCGTGGATAATCAATATAGCCTGGATGCGCAGAATGGTCTACGTCTGTTTCGTAGTCGAATCTGTGACTCTATCTGGGTTCACACATGATGCAAACATTTGAATTACGACACTTTAAATGCATCAAGTTGATCCAAACACATTGGCAGCCATATTCACTTTGGAGATTGTTCATAAGTATAGTGGTGATAATTCTACACTTTATTTGGTGGATCCATGAAATTCATCTCCCTGGATATAATGGAGTCATAAATGCAATTCTCCAGCTGGAGTATTGTTATGGCGACCATAACGTCTTCATTTTTCTGACAATAAAAAGGAGTTAGTGTACCAGACAGGATTCTTTATGATGTTATACTCTGTTTCAATATAGCTACCCCCGTTCCCCTGAAGATTGAATCACTGCTATCAGATAGAGCATCAAGCGTTTTCAGGCTGCAGTGCCGATCGGCGTCTTTTTATCCAATGGAATTTAACCACACCTGGCAGAAAAACGTTACCGAAATAGTGACCGGATTTAGAACAGAACAAATGGCAACAAAAGACGGATTGTATAAAGTTATTAGCACTTTAGGCGAAACACAAAAAATTGACCAAAGCACAGGTTATACTTGCCAAGTCTATCACATTTCGATTTCAATTCCAGCAAACGTCAGCTTCATATTTGTTGACCAAGGTACCGTCACCATCACATATGGTCACTTGTTCCTTCTTTCTTTATTTTTCATTGAATAGTCGAGCAAGCATCGAAAGTAATGAGTTACTGCAAACAGTTTCGAGAATTATTTACTGTCGTTCTGTGCATTGCGTCGTGCCCACTACTATGGCGATGCATCAGGTTCCAACGGTTGAACGTATGTTCCATTCATTTTAGGTATTAAAATACAAACAAACGCACTCTCATATATGGAAACAGAATGGAATTCCCACAGTGCAGAAGGAGGCCATTCGTCCATCGAATCTGCACTGGCTCTCCGAAACAGCATTTTACGCCCCCCACCGCCCCCCCCCCCCCACCCCCACCACCACCACCACCCCCCCCCCCCTCATCCCCGTAATACCGTGCATTCACAACGGCCAATCAACCGAACCTGAACTACACCGTTTAACGTTTATTGATTAGTGTTACAAGTAGGCTTACATTGGTTTACGGTGAAATTAGTGTGAAAATCCCCCAGTCGCTACACTCCGGCGCCTGTTCGGATAAAATGAAGGAGAATTTAGCATGACCATTGCACCTCATCAGGGCGTCGTTCTGACTGTGGAAGGAAACCGGACCACCCGGAGTTAACCCACGCAGACATGGGGAGAACGTGCAGACTCCGCACAGACACTGACCCAAGCCGGGAATGGAACTCAGTCCCTGGCGCTGTGAGGCAGCAGTGCTAACCACTGTGCACTCTGACGCCCAAAGAAGGAAGAAAATCTGGCAAGATTCAAATGAAGTCCAGGATAGTTTTAATTATCCATATTAACATTCTTAATATTTCATATTCACTGAAAAATGGCACTGTCTGTTAGGGCCATTTGTTTCTTTCAACGCCGAATGCGATCGGAAAGTGTAGTGCAGTTAGGAAAGCCAGAGAGGGGAAAATCTAAAAAGTTTACAAGCCGCAGTAAGGTGGCAATCGAAGTTGAGTCCCGTATTATCAGCTTGGCAGCACCCCTCCCGCTACACTGCCAGAGCAATAATTAAGAGAGCCTTGGCGCAATTTTACTCCAACGGGCATCTCAACATGATTTGCAAACAACTTCAAATACAATGCCTTCAGGGTTGTTACATGTTATTTCAATAAGGTAAATTAAGTCATAATGAAGAGCAGTTAATGATCGCCTGTACGTTGTTATCCGATTCCAACAAGAGTGCATTCGGCAAAAGGTGCTTGAGACACTGAAACGTGCAATTACCCGTTTCATATTCAACAGTTTGGACATTTCATCCGAATCTCATCGATTCTGACTCGAAGATCAATATTGCACTGACCAGTGGATGCATCATGGGATTTGTGGTAATTTCATTGCTGACAGCTATGATTTTAAAAGGACTTCGAATAATTACATATAAAGGTAATAACCATCTTGTCTTTGCTGTTGATTGATTTTCTGCGAAATATTATGACGTGCTCTCTTTTTAATTTTATTGTTACCTTTCGCGTAAGTTACCATGAATTTAAGAGCTGTCAAATCGAACAATAGAACTGCAAGATGGAAATAAAGATATTTCCAGAAATGAATCTCCATTTCTGTTCTCCTGGCTTAAATGATAATTCATAACCGAAAATTAATAGCATCGTAGCTGGCGTTTCCGAAACGGGTCAAAAACAGCGTAATTATTAACTTGAACTTACACCATCCTCACCAAAGACCAAGCAACATTAAGAAATCATACAATTCATAGAAACCCTACAGTGCAGGAAGAGGCCATTCGGCCCATCGAGTCTGCACCGACCACAATCCCACCCAGGCCCTGCCCCCATTTCCCTACATATTTTTACCTGCTAATCCCTCTAATCTACAAACCTCCGGAGACTAAGGGGCAATTTTACAACGGCCAATCAACCTAACCCGCACATCTTTGGACTGTGGGAGGAAACAGGAGCACCCGGAGGAAACCCACGCAGACTCGAGGGGAATGCACAAACTCTGCACAGTTAACCAAAGCATACTGCATCTATATCATAATACTTGCGGTCCAATTACAATATGTAAAATAATATAATTAGATCAGGTTTTGATGTTCTGGAGATAAATGGAAATACTTTAAAGAACCTATCAATCTTTTATATTTTTCTTTCCTGCCAGTTACAACGAGAAACTCGCTCAATGTCAATCAGCATGGAGATCTGGTCAGGTTGCTTGATTTTCCCCTCATTATTTTCGCATTTGAACTGACTTAATAAAAAAATGTGAACAAGTAAAAATATGCAGGAACCATGGAAATGTGGACGAATAGATGAAGTATTTAAAGTGCCTTGCAACGATTTTCAATAGTATGCATGTCATTAACCTAAATACATTGATGTAAATAATTTTCTTGCAGAAAATATTCATTGTGAGATTAATTAAATGTTAATTCATTCTTGCCTGACAGAAAGTAGCACAATAAATTAAAATTCCAACATTAATCGTTCGGATATCAGCCCCGAACACTCGGTACTCATGCAACAGAAGTAAATATAAAAGTTTCAGCTTGTTGCAAACTTGCTTCTCCACGCAAATGTTCCGTGTTCAAGAAATATTCAACTTGTCTGAGTTCAACTCCCACCCCAGAGCGTTAATCTGACATATTTCAGACTGCCGAATGCCAAGCTTTTTTGCTGTGCTTCCAGTTTGTGGTTATCTTTCGCAAAGCGGCAGCAGAATGGCATTGCTCTGTTTACACATTGCTTAGCACTTCGCAAACACGCGATGATGGGAAGGTGACTGAAAGCTGTAGATTGAGTGTCGGCGTATAGAATGCCTCACGGTCATTTTTGAATTGAGTGGCCATTTTTAGTAATAGAGACGGTTTTGTTTCCAAGCATTATGAACTCAATTGAAATATTTCAACAATCAGCTGACGTAATCGACGAAGAGTCATTGTCCACGCTCTTGGATCAGCTGAAAGTACTCGGAAATATAGGGTTGCTTTTCCTTATGTTCTTCGTGATTTTAGCAATAATACAAAATAAGTTAATCAATTTGTATAAACAAACGATAACGACTACTGCTTTACCAAGCAGAAGAGCACAAAATATGGTGGCAGCTGAAGAAACGTTTTTTTGAGACATTGCAAGAATACAAATAATATAAATATATTGAGAAACTAAGCCGTCAAGTTGATAATATTCCTACAGTGAGCAAATTTAGAAATCTTAAAACTGCTGATCTGCATGAATTGACATACATGCATTGAATAAATGAAAGAAGTGCGTTTGGTCGAGTACTGCAACACGGGGCCCGATTAAATTTGTTGTTTATGGCAATAAGAGTAACAGCAATCTCTTCTCTGGTTGGAGTCATACGTTGGATAAAGGGAAGTGACTGTGAATGTTGATGATTGTCGTTGCTTTTTCGAGGAAATATGCCAGTCTCAACCATATGATGTAAATGCAATTTTTCCTTCGTAACGACAACAGTGCGGATGTGGAAAATAAAATGTGTACCTTTCACTGATCCGCATATACTGGGCCATAGAGCACAAAAGCAAATATGTTATGCGGTGCCTATATAAAAGACGTTCCATGTATCAAATAGCGTCCAGTTCTGACAGTTGACGTTGCAAAGGACGAGAAGGAATTCGCGCGGGTGCAGGGGAGATTTATGAGACCAACTTCAGAAATTAACTTCAGTGGCCCAGAGAGTTTGGATACCTTGTGTTAATCTTCCGTGCAGCAGAGAAGTTTAGGGAGGGGATTCGGTTGAGGAATTCACATTTATGAATGTTGTGGGCAAAGTCGATAGGGGAAAATTATTCCCTTCGGTGGAAAGATGAAACAATAGAGGACTTATGCTTGAGGGAATTAGTAAAAATGGCAACATGTGAATTTATTTGTATTAGCGTGCTTTTTCAGTATTGAACTTAATTGTTTCAACGTGTTAGAGGGAAGTTCATTGGAGAAATTTAAAACGGAGTTGTGCCATTACAGTGATTGAAAAATAAATACACATATCTGTTTACGTTAAATAGCTCTAGAATGGTACACATTGAAAAGCTCCTGCTGAAAACCGGCACAGAGACGGCTACCTGAATTACTTCATTCCTTACTCTACCAATTCTATATGTGATGCTCTATTGTTTCCAAATTAGAAATAAAAGTTGAGATCCGCAGAGATGTGTTTAACACAAATGCCGTGTCAAACAAAAGTGAAGATGGCAATATAGTGCTTGCTCATTGGACATATAATTAGATAAATTAATTTATTGAGAGATTACGAAATATTGCTCCAGGTCGGATGTATGAAATGGCCTCCATGTTTGAGGAAACGATTTCATGATTGCAAGAATAATACTATTAGCGATGAACAGTTGATAAGGCTGCAGGACAGGCATAGAAACCCTACAGTGCAGAAGGAGGCCATTCGGCCCATCGAGTCTGCACCGACCACAATCCCACCCAGGCCCTACCCCCACATATTTTACCTGCTAATCCCTCTAACCTACGCATCCCAGGACTCTAAGGGGCAATTTTTTTTTAACCTGGCCAATCAACCTAACCCGCACATCTTTGGACTGTGGGAGGAAACCGGAGCACCGGGAGGAAACGCACGCAGACACGAGGAGAATGTGCAAACTCCACACAGACAGTGACCCGAGCCGGGAATCGAACCTGGGACCCTGGAGCTGTGAAGCAGCAGTGCTAACCACTGTGCTACCGTGCCGCCCCAAACGCATGTGCCTGTAAAAAGGAAGGATAGGAAAGGTAGGATTCGAGAGCCGTGGATAACCAGGGAAATTGAGGATCTAATCAAAAAGAAGAGAGAGGCATACGTTAGGTCCAGGCAACTGAAAACAGATGGAGCTCTGGAGGAATACAGAGAGAGTAGGAAAGAACTCAAACGGGGAGTTCGAAGGGCAAAATGAGGTCACGAAATGTTCTTGACAGACAGGATTAAGGAGAATTCTATTCATATGTTAGGAACAAAAGAGTTGTCAGGGAAAAAGTCGGACCTCTCAGGGACAAAGGAGGGAAATTATGCTTAGAACCCAAGGGAATAGGCGAGATCCTAAATGAATACTTTGCATTGGTATTCACAAAGGAGATGGACTTGTTGACTGGGAGTGTCTCAGAGGGAGGTGTTGACCCGTTAGAGAGAATCTCCATTACAAGGGAGGAGGTGTTAGATTTCTAGGTAACATTAAAACTGACAAATCCCCAGAGCCTGATGGCATCTATCCTAGACTGCTCAGGGAGACAAGAGATGTAATTGCTGGGCCTCTGACAGAAATCTTTGTCTCTTCATTGGACACAGGTGAGGTCCCTGAGGATTGGAGGATAGCGAATGTAGTACCGTTATTTAAGAAGGGTAGCAGGGATAACCCGGGTATTTATAGGCCAGTGTGCTTGACGTCCGTGGTAGGGAAGCTGTTGGAGAGGATTCTTAGAGACAGGATGTATGCACATTTAGAACAGAACAATCTCATTAGTGACAGACTGCATGGTTTTGTAAGAGGGAGGTCGTGCCTTACAAATTTGTTGGAGGAAGCGACACAAACGGTTGACAAAGGAAGGGCCATGGATGTCGTCTATATGGATTTCAGTAAGGCATTTGACAAAGTCCCTCATGGTAGGCTGGTTAAGAAGGTTAGGGCTCATGGGATACAAGGAGATGTGGCTAGATGGATAGATAACTGGCTTGGCCACAGGAGACAGGGGGTAGCAGTCGAAGGGTCTTTTTCCGGCTGGAGGTCTGTGACCAGTGATGTTCCGCAGGGCTCTGTACTGGGACCTCTGCTATTTGTGATATATATAAATGATTTTGTTAGCAGACAACAAATTTATGAAGTTACGTATATAATATGAAACAGGCCAAACTGCACTCAGAACCCCTCCATTAAAGATTAAAAGGGACAGATCCAGACAAGCAGGCAATAGGCATGCTTTTAAAATGCAAACAAGGTCTAACACACAAAAGGGAGCCAGACAGGGTGGCAACAAAGGAAATTAAGTAAAGGTACCCCCTCATCTCATCAAATCAGCACCACTGACCTAATCAATTGATATCAGGAAGCCTCCATAGAAACATCTAAGGAGACGATTAAAATAACTGAGGAAGCTTTCTTGGCCTCAAAAGACTTCCTGAGATCAGCCAAACACCCATTGTTCAAGAAATCCCGGAGATTCTAGACCATTGATAAACCCATCGGACAGAAACGATTACCATACTTAAACATCGATACTGTACTTAAAACATCAAAACAGAATGGTCAGAGTCAAATACTGTGAACAAAGCATTAGCATTTGAATCATACAACGTGTCAAGTTCGAGTACAACTGTTGCCCATTGCGGCGGGCTTTTAGAGTGCTTTTGGGACAGTGCTGTTTGTATGTCCTGATTGCACCTCCGTCGACGTTAATAAAGCTGTACCACTGTTGAACCTGACTCTGAGTCCGAAGTGGTCGTGTTCGCCCACTCGCGCTAACAACTGGGGGCTCGTCCGGGATCGCGACCGTCACTAGAACGCCGTCCCCTGGCACTGGGTGAGTATCTTTACTCATTTTATTAGATCCACGTCACATTCGCCTCCCAGTGTCTGAGCGGCGTTTCACGGCTGCCGCGATCTGAACCTATGAACAGAGTCCGTTCCATAGCTGTACAGTGGTAAAGTACTGTTTAAGTTCCTCTTTGGGTGGGCGATCGGGGTGCGAACTGTGATTGATTGTGTTCTTTTTGCATTACACTGACTCCCGACAACGAACCCGACCAGAAACTGACTGCCCACTGGGGACCCGACAAAACACATACTAGTAGTTATAAAGCCGGGGAGGACGTGCAAGGTTAGGGCCACTGGGATCGGACTCCGCGGAGTTCGGTACACGTCCAGGCGCTGCAAGTCGGGAGGACCTCTGCAGGCGCAAAAGATTGGGCCACTGGGGGCAAATTCCGCGAGGGGTTTGCTACATGTCCGGGCACTACTAAGTCCGGAGTCTCTGTGAGTGCCTCGAACACTACAAGCAGAAGACCTCGGTAGCGCAAAAAACTACTACACGCCGGGGAGACTCTGACCTGCGGTCAACTACACGCCTGTCCGCACCCAGGTGTGGGTGGTTCCCTAGGAGATAGGGAAATGGTGGGCCCCTGAGAGTCGACTTAGCGCTAAGAGTTGGTTCGGAGAAGCGGCCCCGGCACCTGTAGTCGATAGTCTCTCCGTATGCTGTGGCCCCTGCGGAGAGGCTGTACAGAGCTCACCTGCCTCTGAGAGTGGTAATCTACCCGCTACACGCAGACCGGGCTCTGCGTGTTGCCACTGAAGGTTTAAACGTACTGACAGTGGGAACACCAAATCCGTAACCCAATCAGAGATACCCACACAAGTACCCGTGAGAAGCACCAGAGTCAGGATTAGTATAACACTGGTCCTAGTTAAGAGACCCGACATGGATAGCAATGATACCACCTTCGAATGGGGACCAGAAGAGTCCCTCACCCGCTATCTAGCAGATAAAAACAAGAACCTAATTAAAAACATGATGAAGGCAGGGTGGAAACCCTATGACCCGCTTGAATCCCAGCGAGAATGGTGGGCAAAAGAAAAAAGGAACACGGACGACAAGGCCTGGATCCTAATATTAAAGGCCCATGTCACCCTTGCAGGACGAGTTCACAATTACGTACAAGGCAAGCAGGAGCAAGCCACACAGAGACAACACGCCGCTGTGATGGCCACTAGCCCCGTGCTGCCAACTCTGTCCGATGTCTCACGCGAACCTCCAAGTGAGGAGTGTTCCGACTGGGAATGTCTAGTGGACGAAACAGGTCTATTAGGCCCGACCGGGGGGAACATGCCATTGGCCGCCAACTCTCCGCCCCAGAGCGCCATAGCAGCTCCCCTCAAAATTGAATACGTGCCCGGGGGGCAAGGGGGAGACGGGCGAGGGCGACCTGCCCAGGCTCGGATAAAAATGACCGATGTATCCCTCGCCCCGGGAGACACAATGAAACTACTAGACAAACTCCTGACCCTCCAGCCCAGACACAGCAACGCAATCTTCTGGCAAAAGCTCAAGGAGATGAAAATGTGTCAAAATCTACACAATCGGGACATAGCAGGGCTCGTAAGAGCCAAAATGCCAGAAAATTATTGGACCCGGCTCCAGGTAGAACACCACAACGGGACCTGGTGCGCGAACCTGAACCTGAACGGGGGGAGGTTTAACACAGATATCAGAAGGACATATTTTACACAGAGGGTCGTGGGGGCCTGGAATGGGTTGCCGGGCAAGGTGGTGGAGGCGGACACACTAGGAACGTTTAAGACTTATCTAGACAGCTATATGAACGGAGTGGGAATGGAGGGATACAAAAGAGTGGTCTAGTTTGGACCAGGGAGCGGCGCGGGCTAATTGTTCTTTGTTTCTCGTTTCAAGGCTTCATTCTATGATCATCTTGCTGGTGCCAGTACAGAGCGAGACTGCGGATAGTTGGGAACCTGTTTTGGGGGCAGGGAATTCATATGGTGTTCGTGGAAGTGGAAATGAATAGGGTTGGGAAGCATTTTCCGATCAGGGCCAGTGTGATCTCCTGGACTCGTTTCGATCGCCTCAGGGGGTCGGAGAGGAATTTCCCAGATTTTTTTTTCCCCATATTGGCCCTGGGGTTTTCACTCTGGGTTTTCGCCTCTCCCTGGAGATCACATGGTCTGGAATGGGGGGGTGGGGGTGAGTTACTAGGTTGTGATGAACAAAGCATCGTAGCTGTGAGGGACAGCTCGGTGGATAGGATATTAGTATGTCGATAGGCTGGAAAATTGGGTGGGGATCCTGGATTCAGGATTCAATCCTGGACCGGGGAGCGGCGCGGGCTTGGAGGGCCGAAGGGTCTGTTCCTGTGCTGTATTGTTCTTTGTTCTTTGTTCTTTGTTTGAGAACCGCTGAGAGCAAGACCAAGCTCTGGCGGATTTTAAAAATGATATCACCCAAAGCATGGGGCGAATCCCCGTGAGCTGGAACGCAATCATAGGGCGAGTGCAGGGGAAGAAGGAAGGAGCCCAGGAATACGGGCGACGAAAATTCGACGCTTTCTATGGCCCATGGGGGAATGCCCGATGCAGATAGGCAGAACCCCGTGTTCCTCCAGTTATATAGGGAGGGGCTGAGCTGAGCACACCAAGCAGTTCTAAAAACCGGACTGGTGAACTTCAACACTTTTGATGAGCTAGAAAACTGGGCCATTACTATAGACAACCAACAAAGGAAGTTCCAAAGCGCCAGGGTAGGGGTATCCGACCTGGGAACCAACAGAGAGAGCTGCTACAGGTTTGGGGAACCTGGCCATTCTAAAAAAGATTGCCGAGCTCAGGTGCCCCATCCCTCCCATACATGCTGCAATTGCGGCAAATTTGGACATAATGAATCAGTCTGTCGTAGCAAGAAGTTCCCAAGGAGGGAGAGAACGCCCCCCAGACACGACCAAACACCGGCAACCGCCCCCGACACAAGGGAGGGCGAAGTCGTCTCCGTTACCGCACACCTCAGCCACCAGCAGTTGCTGGACATTATACAGTCCCTGGCGGCACAAAAACCACATGAATTGCGTCGGCCCCCACCCCGGGAGCCGACCCCCGTATCTGGGTTAACGCATCGTTAGGGGGCCGGCGGTGCAAGATATTAATAGATACGGGGCCTCGATATCCCTCACCAATATGGCAATTCCTACGACCCACCGTTCCATTGTAGTGGTAGGGGTAGGGGGAAATAGGACCACAGCTATCAGAGCAAGGCAGTCCTACTCGAGATCGAGAACATTTTACTCCCAGTACACTTCTGGGTATTCCCAAACCAGGAGGGAACGATCCTGGAGATAGACCTTCTGGGGGAGCTAGGGGCAGTGATGGACGCTTTTAAGAAGCGCCTGCTGTTGACCACGAGGAAGGGGCATAAGAGTGGGGTCCAGGGATACTGGGTCCCCAATAAAAATGTGGCTACGGTCTGTGCAGGAGCCCATACCCACGCAAACCGGGATTGGAAAAGGGAGGGAGTAGTGGGGCTTCTATGTCAATCACTGCCCCAAATCGGGGCGGCAGGAAAACAAGACTGCGGCCTCATAAGGATCCCTCCCCTACACATACAGGGGCCAGTCCACACTCCCCACAAAAAATACCCCATAAAGCCTGAGGCACTACAAGCCACTGAGGAAATTGTCCAGGCTTTGGTCGCCCAGGGTATCCTAAAACCCACAGTATCCAACACCAACTCCCCGATGTGGCCAGTCCGTAACCCAGATGGAAGCTACCGAATGGCTATAGACTACACTGCCCTAAACAAAGTAACACCAAAGGAACATCCCATAGTTGCGAGTCCGTCCACCATTTTCAATGGACTACGACCTGAACACTGCATTTTCGTGTTAGACGTAGCAAACGGATTCTGGTCCATCCCACTCCACACGGACTCCCAGGAGAGGTTCGCCTTTACCTGTGGAGGAAAACAACATACATGGACACGCCTTCCCCAGGGGTTCCACAACAGCCACAACATTTTCCACCGAGTTATGAGTGAAGCCCTCGAAAAATGCGATCTGTCCCCCTATAGGAGCACCTTTCTCCAATATGTGGACGATATCCTCATCGCTTCCATTAACCCCACGGGACACATAGGAGCCCTGTCCATAATCCTGCGTGCCTTGCTGGCCGCGGGATTTAAAATCAACCCAATCAAGGCACAACTCGCACGACCCGAAGTCCGATATTTAGGGCACAATATAAGCCAGGGGAAGAAAACCCTCCCCTCCGATCGGAAGACCGCGATTGTAAATATGCCCCGTCCTAACACAGTCAAAGGCGTTGGCAGAGTTATAGGACTCTTTAACTACTGCCGGAATTTCATTGACCAGTTCGCATCCCTTGCTGAACCAATTCAGTGACTGGTCAGAGGAGGAAAACCAGGGGCAGAAACGATTGAGTGGGGACACGAACAAGAGGCAGCATACACCCACCTAAAATTGGAACTACTAGCAGCCCCAGCCCTACGCCTGCCCAACATAACTAAACCCTTCCACCTCTTCGATGACTCAGAAGAGGGATTTTATAGCTCCGTGGTAACCCACGAATGCGGGGGCACCATGCGACCGGTAGGATACTACTCCACCCGACAGTCCCCGGCAGCCAAGGGACTGCACAAATGTGTGGCGGCTCTAGATTGTGGTGCCTGGGCGGTCAGGGTGTGCAAATCGGTCACCATGTCAGGCCAAATCATATTACACACGAAACACACCATTGTCGAGTTCTTGAATACAGACCAACTCCGGACTGTTTCGGACGCCCGAAGAGCCAATTGCGAAGCGTTGCTCCTCCCCCAGGATCAGTCGATCCAGATCGTGCGAGACACCGGAAAGAACCCGGCAGAAGGTTACCTTTCAGAGGGGAGCCCACACCACTGCCCGATTAACCCAGACGCTGAAGTGGAGGAAGGGATTAACGACCAACCCCTAGACAACCCCGACCTCACACAAGATGTAAACGGGTCCCGAAGACAAGTAGAGGGACATTACAGCACAGGCTGGGCAGTAGTGGACCAAGAGGGGATACTGATAGCAAGGGATGCCATGAATGGGGATACCTCCGCCCAGGTGGCCGAACACATAGCCCTCACGGAAGCCCTAAAAGCAGGAAGGGAAAAACGAGTGAACGTGTACACCGAGAGCCAATATGCGTTCGGGATGGTCCACGACTACATGATTGCCTGGAAAAGGCGCGGGTTCCTCACCGCAGGGGGGGACCGCATAAAACATGAGAATATAGTCCGAGACCAGGTAGCAGCGGCCAGGCTACCCTCAGAAGCAGCCGTAATTAAGATAAAAGCCCACTAGAGGGTGAGGACTGCAGAACAGAAGGGGAACCAGTTAGCAGACGCTGCCGCCAAAGCTGCAGCCGGGGAAGCCCTCCTGCAAATAGCTGTCATCACAACGCCACCCCTGGAAGAGGTGGACATTTGCAAGCTTCAGGGCAATATAAACCCAGGCGAAGTGACACAGTGGGAACAGGCAGGGGCGTCTAGGGTCAAGGATGGGGTGTGGCACAGAGAGCACCAAGTAGCCACCCCCTCATTTGTACACACTGAACTACTCCAACTTCACCACGAGCCGGACAACTCCGGCCGGGATGGGACCCTGGCCCAACTATCAGCCGATTGATGGTGGCCAGGGATGGGGCGGGATGTAGCCAAACACTGCCAGTGCTGTATCATATGCACCCAACATAACCCCGGCCGACCCCTGAGAGTCAAAGTGGCCCACCAACCGAGACCAAATGGGCCCTGGGAGAACCTCCAGATCGACTTCATAGGCCCTCTACCCACTAGCCATGGGAAGAAACACTGCCTCGTCCTCATTCATCAATTCACCCTTTGCGTAGAAGCATTCCCAACTCGGGATTGCAGAGCCGCCACTGTAGCCCGCATCTTAGCATATGAGATCATCCCAAGATGGGGAGTCCCACTACAACTGGACTCCGACCAGGGGACACACTTTACGGGCAAAATAATGAAAGAAGCTTGCAAAATCCTGGGAATCCAACAGCGATTCCATATCTCGTACCGCCCTCAGAGTTCTGGGATGGTCGAGCGAATGAACCGCACGCTCAAAAGCGCAATTGCAAAGTCAATCGCTAAGACTGGTCAGGGATGGGTAGATGTCCTCCCCTGCATCTTGATGCACCAACGGGCCACCCCAGGTCGCACCATGGGACTCACACCATTCGAATTGATGATGGGGAGGGCAATGCGATCATAGAAAACATAGCTGTAGGAGGGGAAGAAATGGCACCCCTTGGGGATAAAATGAAAAGATATGTGCAACAGTTAGACCACCAACTCAGAGAGTTGAACCACACAGCCAGAGACCAACAAGCCAGAAAGGACCAGGCTAGGAAGCAGGATATCAGTCACACCACCACACTTCCCCAAGTCGGGGACAAAGTCCTAATCCGAGTTGCTCCCGACCAAACAGGATTTTCACCAAAATGGATCGGAGCCCATGAGATCATCCTCACCAGCGACACATGTGGTTGTGTCGATATCAAGGGGAAGGGCCGCTTGAAACACTGGTCACAGTTAAAGGCATACCACCCCGGGGGTGGGGGGAGACAGGACAGACCGACTACGGGGACGAGGATAATCCGACGATACAAAACGAGCCACGCATCGATCCCGAACTGACCACCTTTTTCCACACAGCGGAGGTCGAGCTAACAACCTTCATTTCCAGCACAGAGGGGGCCGCGCGTCAACCATGGCTCTGATATATATATATATGTATATAGATGTGTGCATGCTTAAGCAAGTTAAAAATATAGTTAATACCGAGATCCTAATATCTGGCGGCCATCAGGTTTTGTGTACCCTCCCACCCCCTCTCCAGGACAATGCGGACCACCTGGAGGATGATGCTCACTGCGACCTTCCTGATGAGTGTCGCCTTCCGGGGCTACACCATCTATCAACAATCCCACGGAATAATGTTCAACACATCTGAGGCGTTGTGCGTGCCGGCCGCACCATACCTCGAGGACAGTAGGACGCATTTCAACACGTGGCTGCGGGTCTATCCAGGCATTGATGTGATCTGCCTCACCTGCACACTAGATATGCTCCGAACGTGCATCCAACGGTCGGACTCTCTGAGCAACACTGCCTGCACCTTCCGGACCATCTGTGCCCTCCCTGAAGATCCACAGACCCCACTACAAACTGACATTCTTAAACCGGACATTGACATTTGCGGATATTATGGACTAGCTGAGGCTCCTGTAGCCTCACTATATGTATGTTTTACGCTTCCTACAATGCGAGCCGCCACGACCACAGCACCCAAAATCTTACCCTGCCCTTTGCAAAGCAAGGGGCCGGAGGGAGGACTGGTGCTGTGGAAAGAGGGGGGAATTGTATACGACACTGTAAGACACGAGGTCGTGCCTGTTCTGATCGATATCTAAGGAATCCAGGTGTCGGGATACTGTTCAGAACAGACACAAAATATGTATCTGATGCTGGGTAGGGAAACCATAAAGCGGGCCATAGATGCAATGGGAGCAACACACGATAGAGACAACACACACACACACACAGAAAGACAAGGGACATAGTCAACGACATCTTCACAGGAATAAACACAGGATCCACAGTGGTCAACCCTATTGACATACAGGGCCTCAATGATAAGATCAAACAATTAAAGGGGGTGACAAAATATATCCTGCAGCGGTCACTAGACCAAAAGGCCGAGCAGGATCTTTGAGGGGAGGAGGGCGCCCATATCCAACTAGATGGGATCACGATATTGGAAGCACACGCCCGTACCATTAACCGCCTAATAGATAGAGAGAGAACACGGCCCGGGTACAACAGGGACAGCTGTGCCATGCATATGGTCTGTGGACGATAGCCCAATTACGACATAATTTGGACCAGGTACACAGGGGGGAGGTGCCCGACTGGATTGACAGCGCCCAGCTAGCACAACTCGCAGATCAGAAGGGGGTGCTGGATAACCGGACCCTGAAAGGAATGATGCGGGTGTATCCAGTAATCGCCGACTGCGAGGTTAGCGAGGGCACAGGAGCAGGGATGGTCCTATTGATTCCGATAGTTACACCAGACTCGGGACTATTCCCTATCATTGGGATCGAGAACATTGGCGTTGTCAGGGGCAATACCTCCCTCCGCTACCACCAAAGTCACGGCCATCTCAAGGCATGGCGTGATGTCCAGCGCCTCCCTCTCGGGATGCAAACAAAGGGGAGAGATAACCATTTGCCCTCACCCACTGGGACAAGGAGAGGCAGCTAAATGTGGGTTTAATCAAACACAGGGCTGTACTCTAGAAATCATACCGACAGATCCACACTTTGCCTGGGCAAGATATGGAGGACGAGGCAGGTACTGCGTAGCCACAACAAAGACATCCTTTGTATATAACAGGCTGACATGTCCGATCCCCAGCCCAAACCTTTGCTTCAACCCTCGCAGACCAGTCACCATTGGCCAGGCCCACATCACCAACATTCGAAATGGGCAGACTCTGACACTTAATGCCATGGAACCACTGAGAGATTACCTCAAATACTATCGAGAGCCAGAACAGGCTCCCATACCACACCTCGCCGAAGTGCTGAGGGAGCTCTGCCTCACAGGGGGATACTCCGTTCGGCTGTACCACCAATTACAGTCACACATCAAAACCCTAGAGCACAACACAGAGTCAGCCCGACAGAGCCAAACATGGGCACAGAGGGTATGGGACCGGGGCCTAAACGTGGACATTCACCCCTGGATCCGGATAATCTCACATGTACTTGTCACTATCCAATTTATACTCGCAATATCTTGGGGAATAGTGACGTGCTTATACATACCGCCAACACAAGAAAACCAAAGCACGCAGAAAACTAATCAGAACGATTGGCGAGGTGGGGCGACTGACAAATCGGGAGGATTTCTCCCGCGTACACCTAATCTGACAAACCTCGGGGCTCCCCTAAACTGCATGACTGCAGCGTGCAAATGCAGGGAGCACCGGACACAAAATATGTTAAAGGGGAAAATCGGTCTGAGGGAGGCGAGACAAGTCCGCTCCCGGCCGACAGGGGGGAACTGTTAGCGGACAACAAATGTATGAAGTTACGTATATAACATGAAACAGGCCAAACTGCACTCAGAACCCCTCCATTAAAGATTAAAAGGGACAGATCCAGACAAGCAGGCAAAAGGCATGCTTTTAAAATGCAAGCAAGGTCTAACACACAAAAGGGAGCCAGACAGGGTGGCAACAAAGGAAACTAAAGTAAAGGTACCCCCTCATCTAATCAAATCAGCACCACTGACCCAATCAAGTGATATCAGGAAGCCTACATAGAAACACCTAAGGAGAGGATTAACATAACTAAGGAAGTCTTCTTGGCCTCAAAAGACTTCCTGAGATCAGCCAAACACCCATTGTTCAAGAAACCCCGGAGATTCAAGACCATTGATAAACCCATCGGACAGAAATGATTACCATACTTAAACATCAATACTGTACTTAAAACATCAAAACAGAATGGTCAGAGTCAAGTACTGTAAACAAAACATGAACATTTGAATCATACAACGTGTCAAAGTTTGAGTAGAACTGTAGCCCATTGCGGTAGGCTTTTAGCGTGCTTTTGGGACAGTGCTGTTTGTATGTCCTGATTGCACCTTCATCAACATTAATAAAGCTGTACTGCTGTTGAACCTAACTCTGAGTCCGAAGTGGTCGTGTTCGCCCACTCGCTCTCACAATTTGGAAGAATGTGTAACTGGTGTTATCAGCAAGTTTGCGGATGACACGAAGATGGCTGGACTTGCGGATAGCGATGAACATTGTCGGTTAATACAGCAGGATATAGATAGGCTGGAGAATTGGGCGGAGAAATGGCAGATGGAATTTAATCCACATAAATGTGAAGTAATGCATTTTGGAAGAACTAATGTAGGGGGGAGTTATGCAATAAATGGCAAAGCTATCAAGAGTATAGAAACACAGAGGGATCTCGGTGTGCAAGTCCACAAATCCTTGAAAGTGGCAGCACAGGTGGAGAAGGTGGTGAAGAAGGCACGGAGTATAGAGTATAAAAGCTGGAGTCTGATGTTGCAGCTGTATAGAACGCTGGTTAGGCCACATTTGGAGTAGTGCATCCAGTTCTGGTCGCCGCACTACCAGAAGGACGTGGAGGCTTTAGAGAGAGTGCAGAGAAAGTTTACTAGGATGTTGCCTAGTATGGAGGGTCTTAGCTATGAGGAGAGATTGGGTAAACTGGGCTTGTTCTCCCTGGAAAGACGGAGAATGAGGGGAGACCTAATAGAGGTGTACAAAATTATGAAGGGTATAGATAGGGTGAACAGTGGGAAGCTTTTTCCCAGGTCGGAGGTGACGATCACGAGGAGTCACGGGCTGAAGGTGAGAGGGGCGACGTATAACTCAGATATCAGAGGGATGTTTTTTACACAGAGAGTGGTGGGGGCCTGGAATGCGCTGCCAAGTAGGGTGGTGGAGGCAGACACGTTGGGATCGTTTAAGACTTACCTGGATAGTCACATGAGCAGTCTGGGAATGGAGGGATACAAACGAATGGTCTCGTTGGACCAATGAGCGGCACAGGCTTGGAGGGCCGAAGGGCCTGTTTCCTGTGCTGTACTGTTCTTTGTTCTATGACAAACACAGGCCCCTTCCAATCAAAAATGGGATAATTTATGATAGATGAAAGGAAAATTGCAGCGCAATTGAACAAGCAACTTTGTTCTCTCTTCAGGAAGGACGAGAAGAGTGTATTCCCAGAAATATGAGGGGCCCACTTTCGAGTGTGAAGGAGGGATTGAAAGAAGTCAGCATTCCTAAAATAAGAGCGCTGGTGAAATTCATGGGGCAGAAAACCGATAGATCGCCAGGACCCGATAATCTACATTCCAGGAGGTGGTCATGGGGATGGTGAAGGCATTGGTTGTCATCCTTCTTGTCGATTCAGGAACAGTCTTGGCAAATTATTGAATGGCATTCGTAACGCCATTGTGTGAAAAAAGACGAATTCAAAGGATTGCAGACCACTAGGCTAACACACTTAGTAGGGAAAAGGTTAGAGGGAATGAAACACGATGCGACAACAGGACATTTAGACAATATCAACGGGAGTAAACAAAGTGAAAACTGACTTATGAAAGCGAAATCATGTTTTACAAACCAAGTGGCCGGTTTTAGCGTAATAAATAGATTATTTACAAAGTCATAGTGCGGACGTTTGTGTAAGTAAAATTGAAATACATGGTCAGGATTCTCCCAGTCCACTGCCCTTGGGGGGAGGGGGGGATGCGGGGGCGGGAGGGGGGATGCAGATGGACGTCAATGACCCATATTTCCCCTCTCCCCGAATATTTCCCTCCACCGGTTTTTAGAACTGCTCTCGACGAACCGGGAACAGAAGGCCTCAACCCGTTGGTGGGAACAGAGGACATTGAGACTCACCAGGATAAGGAATTGTGCCAATTGGGCAGTGTCAGCCAGGCAGTGCCAGCCTGGTACCTTTGCACTGCCCAAGGGATAAACTGGCACTGCCCTCTGTGGCTCTGCCCACTGGGCCCGGAAAGTGGCAAGGGGACAGGGCCCCAGGGACGGGGCCAGTTATGGGGCGATCTTGGTGGTGGATCCGCTGCGCTTCTGCAAGAGGGATCAGTGGATAGGGAGTGAGGAGGCGATCGGGGCTGGCCATGGATTACCTCGGGCTTAGTCTTCGGCTGTGTGTCGGGCCTGATCATCAGGGTGGGGGTGGGTGCGTCGAGGCTGGCCATGGCGGTGGGTCGGGGCTGGCGGGCGGGGCGAAATTAGGCCTGACGGTGGTGTGATCTGCGATGGCGGGGGGAGGGATGCGGGCTGTCCGTTGAAGATCCGGTAGGCCAGTGATCAGTGGGGGGTGGCTCGTGAATTCCAGCGATGGGAATGGCAGGAGCCCAGCGATCAAGGGAGTTGGGAAGGCCAGCGATGCGGAGGGGTTGGGAGTGCGCATGCACTGATCTCTGTATTGACAGGACGTCATATGCGCAGTGGCCCGCTCAACACTATGCTGCCAGCCTGTCGGACGGGATTAGACCACGCCTCCTACTTACCAGAATGAATCACGCTGTGACTCTCTGCGTTGCCCAGAGTGTCGGAGATTCGTTTTGGTTAGTGCGTCCAAAAAACTGGCGGGAAACTCTCCCATGTTCCCGCCCGTCGTGCGCTTTAGTTTTCGGCGGATCTCGGCCTCAGAATTGTAGCAAATATATTGGCATTGGATTCAGAAATCCTTAGAAGGAGGAGGAGTTGCCATCTCCATGAGCTTCCTGACAGAAGCCCCCAGACATGACAGGCAGCTCGTCAACACCCATGAAATTGCTTTGAACATCTCCGCTGATAAGTTAAGTGCATCAGCCTAGCACTTGGACCAGGACGCTCATCTATCTGTCACACTGACACTAACCTGCTGTGGTTCCTGCTGATGTTTGGGTTTACACAATAGAGTGCAACCACTGAGGCGGCTGATTCTGTTTCAGGTATTATCGCTCCAAGAGAATCGTCACCTTCTCAATAGAGGATGCAGTGCACTCTGAGCTTAGAGTCAATGCAGCACGCGCTTTACACAATGCTCTCCTCGATGACACAGACCATGGCAGGCAGGTCGCCATTTATCTCTGCTAGATTTTCCCATGCATCTTACTGGACATCCAGCATCTGCGATCCGATTCACGACTCCAGAGTCCCCACAGTGCCTCAGATTCAGTGGGGCCCTACATTCCAATGGTTCTCTGACTGTCGGCACATCGGACATTTGTTAGCACTGCCGGTTCCTCATGTGAACATATAATGGTTCCCCGCTGTACACTACAACCCGAGACAACTAACTAATATCCACCAACGTGCATGCATTTGCACTGGCGCATGGTGCTGACAGAGTATGTATTGCACTTGGATCTGACTGTTGGTCCTACTCTGATGTCAATGGGAAGATTCTTATGGACCCTGCGGCCTCCTGATTGTGATGCGCCAGAGGAATGCGGACAATACTTTACTCGTAACAGTCTTCCATGAGCGAATGTGCATGCAAGATGGTCCGCTTAAGCAATGGGCAATTGCCTCATCGAGGCATTGTGACTGGATGATCACTGGATACGCTTCCTTAGAACTTTTTATCTGAGACGCGAGCACCCTACATTTCTGTGTACCTGCCAGTCTATGACCTGTCCACTGGGTTATTTAATTCCTCACAGATCCCTCCCTCTCTTACCATCACGAGATGAACTAACTCATTGATGACATTGCAACTTGAATATCTTCATCCCATATCTCAACAGGGTTAGCAGGTTAGAACCCACACCATATTTTAGAAGCACAGAAGAGTCATAGAAATGATATGAGATTAATCCTTCTTTAACGCTGCAATAATAGAATCCAGAGTCCTGGAGACTCACATTGAGCAGGTGTAATTCGGAAAATCCTTGATTGTAAGTCAGGTGCATTTTGCTTTTCTCTGCAGCCGGATCCAACGTCAACTTTTGGTCGCCTTCCCACCAGGAAGCACAAATGATAGCACAGGAACTGGAAAGCTGGAAAGAACAGTTCATGGTAACATTTGTGCCTTTCATCTAGGTCACACATTTGGGCACCTGAACTATTGAGAGAGCAGCCCAGAAAGTAGCTCTCAGAAATCAACACATTCAAAGGTAGGCAAAGGTAGTGATGAACATGTTTCAAATATAATGAAAGAAAATATAAACTGCAATAAACATTGGAGAAAAAATGTCCTTTACATTATATTGCCTTCCCTATTTAATCAAACCACGATAAATATGTACACCTGTGTAAATAATGCCGAGCAGATGGAATACAGACATTCTGCGCAAAGGCGTTGAGTCCGTTCTGAAAGTGAGCGAGAATCACTGACAGGTGCGGGCAATCGAGAGATTTGAAGATAACTGGGCGTTAGTCGTGTTGTAATATGACGCAGTTGAGGAGAGCAGAAGTGGCAACATCAATGTATTGGTTATACCCTTGTGTCAGAGGTGAGAGCACTCCGTGGTAGTTGAGACCGCCCACACCTCACTATTTTTCAAGAAAGTATGGAACCTTTTGATATCACGTGAATGTTTGCATATTGGTGGATAATACGGAAAAAAGGTTAGTAAGCATTTATTCAAGCAAAACAGACTTTTTGTTCTCTCCAAAGGATGGCTAATTCTTGTGTCGTTTCTGAAACTGGAGTGCTGCCTGCATTTGAAATATGCTGCAGACGATCACTACTAATGTTGTTGTTGCAGCTGGTGTCTGTATAATTATGTATCCAGACACGATCTAAGAAGATCCATCAAATATGCCAAAAGACGGGACCGGACCAAGCTAGAGCCCAGGCTAACCATACCGAACACCGCCGACTATGGCAAGGTCTGCCAGACATAACAGGCTACAAGATGAAGGCATGTAAAATCGCCGGCTCCAACGCACCCCTTCCTGATGAGCTCAATGCATTCCACACCTGTTTTGAGCAAGAGGTCAGCGAGAGCATGTCCTCCACCCTGGAAGCCCTGGATGAACCTCTATCTGAGGCCACCAATGCAGATGTCAGAGCAGCCTTCTCGAAGGTCAACCCACGGAAAAGCGACTGGTACCTGGACGAGCACTCAGATCCTGCGTGTGTCAGTTGGCAGGAGTATTCACAGATATCTTCAACCTCTCTTTACAGCAATCGGAGGTCCCTTTCTGCTTCAAGAAGACGACCATCATCCCATCATCCTAAGAAAAACCAAGCAGCGTGCCTTAATGACTATTGGCCAGTGTCTCTGACATCCATCATTATAAAGTGCTTCGAAAGGCTAGTCATGGCATGAATCAATTCCAGCCTCCCAGAATACTGGATCCACTACAGTTTGCCTACCGCTGTAACAGAGGTGAGTCCTGCACTCAACCCTGGAACACCCAGATAACAAGGATACCTATGTCAGACTCCTATTTATTGATTATAGTTCAGCCTTCAACACTATTATTCCCACGAAACTCTTCTTCAAACTCCATGGCCTGGGCCTCAGCACCTCCCTCTGCGACTGGATCCTGACCTTCCTAACTCACAGACCACAATTAGTAAGGATAGGCAGCAACATCTCCTCCACGATCATCCTCAATACTGGTGCCCCACAAGGCTGTGTTCTCAGCCCCCGACTATACTCCGTATGCACCTATGACTATGTGGCAAATTCCCCTCCAATTCGACTTTCAAATTTGCTGACGGCACCACCGTAGTGGATCGGACCTCAAACAATGATGAGACAGACTACAGGAATGAGATAAAGAATCTGGTGAACTGGTGCAACAACAATAATCTCTCCCTCAAGATCAACAAAACGAAGGAGATTGTCATCGACTTCGGGAAGCATAAAGGAGAACATGTCTACATAAATGGGATGAAGTAGAAAGGGTCGAGAGCTTCAGGTTTTCAGGTGTCCAGATCACCAACAATCTGTCCTGGTCCCCCCATGCCGACACCATAGTGAACGAAGCCCAACAACGCCTGTACTTTCTCAGAAGACTAAGGAAATATAGCATGCCAGCTCCGACTCTCACCAACCTTTACAGATGCACCATAGAAAGCATTCTTTCTGATTGCATCACAGCTTGATATGGCTCCTGCTCTGCCCAAGGCCGCAAGGAACGACAAAAAGTTGTGAATGTTGCCCAATCCATCACGCAAACCAGCCTCCCATCCATTGACTCTGTCTACACTTCCCGCTGGTTCGGCAAAGCAGCCAGCATAATTAAGGACTCCATGCACCCTGGACATTCTCTCTTCCACCTTCTTCCATCGGGAAAAACATACAAAATTCTAAGGTCGCGTACCAACCGACTCAAGATCAGCCTTCTGTGCTGCTGTCAGACGTTTGAATTGACTTACCTTGCACTAAGTTGATCTTTCTCTACTCCCGAGCTGTGACTGTAACATTACATTCTGCACTCTCTCGTTTCCTTCTCTATGAACGGTATGTTTTGTCTGTATAGCGTGCAAGAAACAATACTTTTCATTGTATGTTAATACATGTGACAATAATAAATCAAATCAAATCAAATCTGGTGATTTGTTCATTATGTTACTGCTGTTGGGGCCCTGGAGCAAAATCCCAAATTACATTAGGAATCCAGACTATATAACAACATGGTTTTTTTTATTTTGGCATAAATTAAGGATAGGATGCTTCACCTCAGGAGTAATTCACTGAAAAATTCAGAATTTGTGTTGGTAAATCATGTTTTATTGAATAATACAGTTTAAGTATAACTTTGATAAAATTAATGGCTTAATCATTACCTGTTTTAATAATAAAGCACGAAAGAAAGAACTCTAGATTGTACCTTATCAGTTTCAGCTCCAAATAACCAACATTCTTCTGACAGACTCAAAAAATACTTCAAATACAGTTCGCCACCCACGGCATACCTGCCATAAATTGGGGTAACAGCCTTGACCTTTTCAGAGAGGTTTTGATTTTCAGAGCAGCTTGCAGACTTGTGTCTTTAAACATTCCAGCCAGAAACTGAACTGAAAGCTACATTTTTCTCTTCTAAAAACCTAGCTCTTCCCATTAACCTCATTAATGCATGACCATGTATACGTAACTTCACTTTCCATTTTTTTCACCAAAAATCTCAGGGGGCCTTTTCTTTTGTAAACAAACGTCCATTAACTCTTTCCTAAGCCAAACCCACATGGTTAAAATGGTGTGGAGATGCCGGCGTTGGACTGGGGTGGGCACAGTAAGAGGTCTCACAGCACCAGGTTAAAGTCCAACAGGTTTATTTGGTATCGCGAGTTTTCGGACTGCTGCTCTTTCATCAGGTAAGTTGGGTTCAGAAAACAACACATATAGACAGAGACTCAATTGCAAGAGAATGGTTGGAATGCGAGTCTTTACAGGTAATCAAGCCTTCAGAGATGCAGGCAATGCGAGTGGAGAGAGGGATAATCACAGTTCAAAGAGGTGTGAATTGTCTCAAGCCAGGACAGTTAGTAAGATTTTGCAAACCCAAGCCAAATTATCCATACTTTTCCACAAAACAAGTTCAAAGCATTTAATATCCTCAACCGCAAACTTATTTTCAGTAGAGACGTGAATGATTACGATTGGATTAAGGTAAACGTTTAAATAAAAATAAATGCGATCTGAAGAGAGGGAAAATAAAATGAATTGTGAGTTTCATATCATTGTGGGAAGCTGACCATCCACAACTAATAAATTAAATATTTAATACCGTTGTGAGTGTTTAGCGGGAATAGAATAGAATAGAATAGAATGAGACTTTATTGTCTATGCAAAGGTGGCAAATGGTGGAAATTATGAGGTGAGCACGCTGTTACAAGCCCACGTACACCTCCTTCAACAATGTGCAATGTATTCGGCGATTTGTACAGTGAAACAAAGAGCTGAGGAGTTGTAGTTTTCTTCATCTCATTTTCCTTTGGGAGTTGCTCAGCAGTACCTTCTCGGGGACATTCAGAATCACTGAAAACATCAGGAATTCGATGCTATTCTGCGCATTTGTGGAACCAAGACGTCATTGTCCATTTTAATGTAGTAATGACGGCCACCGCAAACAGTTTCACATGTTTGGCACTGAGAAAGTGACACGTGCTCCTAGAATCGGCAAGAACACAATTCTGGACAGATATCCAGAATAAGCTTTCAGCGATTCCATGATTCAGTATAAGATGTGCTGTTGAAGTGCCCTCGAAAATTGGCTTCAATTTGGACTCATAGTCGATGGCAACTTTTCCCTTTCCAATCTCGCTGTAAGCATGTTGAATGAGGTGTTTGAAGAACGGTATCAGGCTATTGGCATCATAATTGCAGTCAATAACCTCTTCAACAACGGTAAAATAATATTCAATTCGTGAAATGTCCTGATTCGTCATTATTATAACAAATGATATAGAACCATAGAAAATTAAAGCTCAGAAACAGGCCTTTTGGCCCTTCTTGTCTGTGCCGAACCATTTTATGCCTAGTCCCACTGACCTGCACTTGGACCATATCCCTCCACACCCCTCTCATCCATGAACCCGTCCAAGTTTTTCTTAAATGTTAAAAGCATTTACCACTTTATCCGGGAGCTCATTCCACACTCCCACCACTCTCTGCGTTAAGAAGCCCCCCCTTAATATTCCCTTTGAACCTTTCTCCTTTCACCCTTAACCCATGCCCTCTGGTTTTTTTCTCCCTGAGCCTCAGCGGAAAAAGCCTGCTTGCATTCACTCTATCTATACCCACCAAAATCTTATACACCTCTATCAAATCTCCCCGCAATCTTCGACGGTCCAGGGAATAAAGTCCCAACCTATTCAATCTCTCTCTGTAACTTAGCTTCTCAAGTTCCGGCAATATCCTTGTGAACCTTCTCTGTACTCTTTCAACTTTATTTACATCCTTCCTGTAACTAGGTGACCAAAACTGTACACAATACTCCAAATTCGGCCTCACCAATGCCTTATATAACCTTACCATAACACTCCAACTTCTATACTCGATACTCCGATTTATAAAGGCCAATGTACCAAAGGCACTCTTTACGACCCTATCCACCTGTGACGTCACTTTTAGGGAATTCTGTACCTGTATTCCCAGATCCCTCTGTTCAACTGCACTCTTCAGAGTCCTACCATTTGCCCTGTACGTTCTACTTTGGTTTGTCCTTCCAAAGTGTATTATCTCACATTTGTCTGCGTTAAATTCCATTTGCCATTTTTCAGCCCATTTTTCTAGTTGGTCCAAATCCCTCTGCAAGCTTTGAAAACCTTCCTCACTGTCCACTACACCTCCAATCTTTGTATCATCAGCAAACCTGCTGATCCAATTGACCACATTATCATCCAGATCATTGATATAGATGACAAACAACAATGGACCCAATACCGATCCCTGCGGCACACCACTAGTCACAGGCCTCCACTCAGAGAAGCAATCCTCCACAACCACTCTCTGGCTTCTTCCATTGAGCCAGTGTCTTATCCAATTTACTACCTCCCCATGTATACCTCGTGACTGAAACTTCCTAACTAACCTCCCATGAGGGAGCTTGTCAAAGGCCTTGCTGAAATCCAGGTAGACAACATCCACCGCCTTCCCTTCATCCACTTTCCTGGTAACCTCCTCGAAAAACTCTAATAGATTGGTCAAACATGACCTACCACGCACAAAGCCATGTTGACTCTCCCTAATAAGTCCCTGTCTATCCAAATATTTGTAGATCCTATCCGTTATCACACCTTCCAATAACTTGCCCACCACCGACGTCAAACTTACTGGCCGATAATTTCCCGGATTTCTTTTGGAACCTTTTTTAAACAACGGAACAACATGAGCCACCCTCCAAACATCTGGCACCTCCCCCGTGAATACTGACATTTTAAACATGTCTGCCAGGACCCCTGCAAGTTCAACACTAGCTTCCCTCAAGGTCCGTGGGAATACCCTGTCCGGTCCTGGGGATTTATCCACTCTGATTTGCCTCAAGACAGCGAGCACCTCCTCCCCTTTAATCTGTAGAGGTTCCATGGCCTCCCTACCAGTTTGCCCTATTTCCGTAGACTCCATGCCCGTTTCCTCAGTAAATACGGATGCAAAAAAACCATTTAGTATCTCCCCCATCTCTTTTGGTTCCATACACAGTCTACCACTCTGGTCTTCAAGAGGACCAATTGTATCCCTCACTATCCTTTTGCTCCTAACATACCTATAGAAGCTCTTTGGATTTTCCTTCATTCTGTCTGCCAAAGCAACCTCATGTCTTCTTTTAGCCCTCCTGATTTCCCTCTTAAGTAGCTTCTTGCACTTTTTATACTCCTCGAGCATCTGATGTGTTCCTTGCTGCCTGTACATTTCATACAACTCTCTCTTCCTCTTAATCAGTGTTACAATCTCCCTCGAGAACCAAGGTTCCTTATTCCTATTTACTTTGCCTTTAATCCTGACAGGAACATACAAGCTCTGCACTCTCAAAATTTCTCCTTTGAAGGCCTCCCACTTTCCATTTACATCCTTACCAGAGAACAGCAAGTGCCAATCCACACTTCCCAGATCCCTTCTCATTCCATCAAATTTGGCCTTTTTCCAGTTCAGAACTTCAACCCGAGGACCAGATCTATCCTTATCCACGATCAGGTTGAAACTAATGGTATTATGATCACTGGATCCAAAGTGTTCCCTCACACTCACATCCATCACCTGCCCTAACTCATTTCCCAATAGGAGATCCAATATCGCATCCTCTCTAGTTGGCACCTCTATATACTGAGTAGAAAATTCTCCTGAACACATTTTACAAACTCTACCCCGTCTAAACCTTTAACAGTATGCGAGTCTCAATCTATATGTGGAAAATTAAAATCCCCTACTGTCACAACTTTGTGTTTCTTGCAGTTGTCAGCTATCTCTCCGCTGATTTGCTCCTCCAATTCTCGCGGACTATTGGGTGGTCTATAATACAACCCCATCAATGTGGTCATACCTTTCCTGTTTCTCAGCTCCACCCATAGGGCCTCTGTAGACAAGCTCCCTAATCTATCCTGCCTGAGTACCGCTGTAACATTTTCCCTGACCAACAATGCCACCCCCCCACCTTTTATCCCTCTACCTCTATCCCGCCTGAAACATTGGAACCCTGGAACATTGAGCTGCCAGTCCTGCCCCTCCTGCAGCCAAGTTTCACTCATGGCTATAATGTCATATTTCCATGTGTCTATCCACGCCCTCAGCTCATCTGCCTTCCCCACAATACTCCTGGCATTGAAATAGACACACCTCAAAAAATTATTTCCACCACACTCTACCCTTCCATTTGTGATTTTGCTTGAACTAACCTGTCTTTTTACCCCTGCTCCACTATCTGCTCTGGCAGATATTCTTCCAGCAATAATTATTTGCATATTATCCTGTCACTTTCTGTGATTTCATAATGTGAGGGCATACCTCTTATGGTCAACTTATCTTTGTCCTGCATGTGATAGTCTAATTTATTTCCATCATTTCTTCAAAATTTACCTTCGAACTTTTTCTTTCAGTCACAGTTGACTTTTTTATCTAGATTTTGCCCTAAATCTAACACACTGGTTTTTTTTCTCTCTCTTCCTTTATTGTCTTTGTATTTTAGAGGCGATTGACATTTGAAATCTTGTGCATATTTCCAAGACATGAGCTGCTCATCAGCGTGCTTTCTATATTGATATAGATTTAACCTGCATTCCATAGATCACTGCTTTAAATTCCTCCTATTTTTGCTCTGTTCATTTAGCATTCTTTCCCCAGTTTATTTTCAATAGTTCTACTATCACTCACTGCAAATAGGCTGTTTTTATAACTGATCACTTTGGTATTTGTGCTGTTTGTGTTCATAAAAGTCTCTGTTACAGCTTCATACATTATGACCACTGTTGCATAGGTGTTGTAATTTTTCTCTTGAATTGTCTGTGTCATCTCCCATTACTGTATATCTCTCTTTGGGAGATTTATGTACAGTGCAACAGAGAATGGATGCACATTGCAAAATGCACCAGTTACTTTTATAATTGCAGTGAACTGCTGATTTTTTTTTTATCCTAGGCAACGCCGCTATCAATCAGAGACCATTGGCAACCAATCAGCACTTTCACTTCATGCCGCATAAATTGGTGGAGGGCGGTATACAGACCACCAAACTGTAATGATAATGTTGGGAAAAGCATTAGACAGGAAATTAGAGATGCATGTGTTAAAGGATCATCTGTGATTATGGGCGACTTTAATCTGCATATAGATTGGGAGACGTAAATTCATCACAGTCCAATTGAGGAGGAATTTCTGGAGTACATGAGGAAAGAATTGCTTTAGCAATAGATTGAGGAACGAACAAGGGAACAGGCCATCTTGGACTGGATGATGTGTAATGAGAAAGGATTAGTTGGCAATCTAGTTGTGAGAGAACCGTTGGGGACGAGTGACCATCATATGTTAGAATTCTTTGCCAATAGTAATTTTTTGTGGACAGTAATGTAGTTGGTTTTGAGACCAGGGTCCTAAAGCTCAGTAAAGGTAAATCATAGAAATCATAGAAATCATAAATATGATGTTATAAGACATGAATTGGCCATGATGGACTGGGAAACATGACTGAAAGGAAAGACAGTGGACAGGCAATGGCAGACATTTAAAGAATGAATAGTTGAACTCCAGAAGTCGTTTGTTCCTGTTTGGTGCAAGAGTGGTAAGGGAATTGCTGCGAAACTATGGCTTACAAGGGAAATTAGAAATAGTACCAGATTCAAGGAAGAAGCATACACATTGGCAAGAAAAAGAAATAGGCCTGAGGATTGGGAGCTGTTGAAAATTCATCAAGGAGGACCAAGGGATTGATTAGGAATGGAAAAAATAGAGTATGAAATTAAGCTATCGGGGAACATAAAAACTGACTGTAAAGCTTCTATAGATATGCAACGCGAAAAAGATTGACAAAAACAAATGTAAGCACCTTATAGACAAACACGGGAGAATTCATAAGTGGGAATGAAGAAATAGCCGAGCATTTAAATTTATACTTTGCTTCAGTCTTCACATTGGAAGACATGAATAATGTGACAAATGTTCTGAGAAAAACAACTTTTAGTAAGGCACTGAAGGAAATCAGCGTTAGTGTAGAAATGATTTTGGGGAAATTGATGGGATTGTAGGTGGATACATTTCCAGATTCTGATAATCTTCATTCCAGAGTACTTAAGGAAATCGCCCTGGAAATAGTAGATCCATTGGTGGTTATTTTCCAAAATCTTTGGACTCTGAACTGTTTCCTACAGATTTGAAGGTAGCTAATGTATAAGACCACTATTCAAAAAGGAAGAAAGAAAGCAGGGGACTATAGACTAGTGAGCCTAACGTCTGTACTGGGAAATTGTTGGAGTTCATTATCAAAAATTTCATAACTCAGCATTTGGAAGGCAGTGGTATAATCAGACAAAGTAAGCATAAATTTGCAGAAGGGAAATCATGCTTGATGAATCTATTGGAATTCTATGAGGATGCAACTAGTAGAGTTGACCAAGAAGAATCAGTGGATCTGGTTTATTTAGACTTTCAGATGGCTTTTAACAAGGTCTCATACAACAGACTACTGTGTAAAGTTAAAGCTCATGGAATTGCAGGTAATGACGTGAGATAGATAGAAAGCTGGTTAGCAGATAGGAAGCAAAGAGTTGGCATAAATGGGACTTTTTCTGATTGGCAGTCAGTGACTAGTGAGCTTCTGCAGGCATCTGTGCTCAGGCCCCAAACGTTCACATTATATATTAATGATTTGGAAGGGGAAACAGAATGTATTATCCCCACATTTGAAAATGAAACCAAGTTGGGTGGGAGGGTGAGCTGTGAGGTGGATGCAGTGATGCTTCAGCATAATTTTGGTAAGCTGAGTGTGTGGGCATATGCGTAATGTAGATACATATGAGGTTATCCATTTTGGTGGCAATAATAGGAAGACAAATTATTACTTGAAAGGGTATAAACTGAGAGAGCTGGATACTCAACAAGACTTGGTGTCCTCGTGCATCAGTCGCTGAAAAGAAGCACGCAGGGACAGCAGGCATTAAAGAAGACAATTTGTATTTTGGACCGGTAATTCATAGCGAGAGGATTTGAGTAAAGGGATAGAGATGTTTTGCTGCAATTTTATAGGACGTTGGTGAAGCCACACCTGAAGTATTGTGTGCCGTTTGATGTCCTTACCTGAAAAGGATGACCTTGCTATAGATGGAGTACAGCAAAGGTTTACCAGACTGATTCCTGGGATGGCAGGTCTGTCATTTGAGGGGAGACTAAGGCGGTTAGGATTTTATTCACTGGAGTTTAGAAGAGCAAGAGGGAATTGCATTGAAACTTTAAAAATTCTAGCATGGTTAGACAGAGGAGATACAGAAAGAATGTTCCCAATGGTGGGCGAGTCCAGAACTAGGGGTAAACCTTTTAGACCTGAGGTGAGAAGAAATTTCTTTACCTGGAGGGTGTTGAATGTGTGGAATTCACTAGCACAGAAAGTAATTGAGGCCAAAACGTTGTCTTATTTCAAGAAGAAATTAGATATAGCTCTTGGGGCTAAAGGGATCAAGTGATATTTAAATCGATTGTCAGCTATGATCAAAATGAATGGCGGAGCAGGCTCGAAGGGCCGAATGACCTACTCCTGATTCGAATTTCTATGTTTTTTAACTGGTTTCCCTTTACATTTAGTGTTCTTGTGAATGTGCCGATTAATCATTTTAGTAATACTAAACATATATCATTAATTAGTACAGCTGCCCCAAATATTAATTCCCTGATTTTGTGTTTATGCTATAACATGTAACTGCTTTTGCCATTTTCGATTCTTAATACACTCACGCTTCAGTAATTCCTACGAATTCGTGTTCCTCTTTGCAGATTTATCACTTTAATACTCTTTTTTTCTTTTGGATGCATTCTGTGTTACAGCACAAGCAATTTAATACCCATTCAATATTTGGCTGTGTTATTTTATTCTGAACAGATAATTAATAGTAATAATTTATTAACTATTCCGTTAAATCAGTCTGATATCACTTCTTGTATCCTGGCACTTGTGTTAATTCAGAAGGAGTGAACTGAGGTACTTATTTTGGGTTCAGAGCTCCAAGAGAGTTCTGAATGTGCTCCATGTAGATAATGAAGAATTGTTACTGGGCTCCTCACCGGCCATGGTGGTGGGGGGAGTGGGGGAGGGGAGGTGGACGGGCGGTGGACGGGCGGGGGGGGGGGGGGGGGGGGAGATGATATTTGGTAACTGGACTTCATTTGTCGAGGCCATTCCAGGTTAGGATTTTTTGCTTTTACACTTTAATTAATTCCCAATAAAAAATCTATAGGTCTAATTTCCTTTCATTTCCGAGTTTAATATTTCGGGACCTATTCATGCTATAAAAAAAACCAAGACTACCTATAGAAAGAAACTTCATGGCCTTTATTTACAATATTGGTGTCGGTTGAGAGACTCCTCAAAGGTTAAAACTATGAAACGTTAGTAAACTTAACATAGAAATTAACCATTATTTCGGAGTCAAATATATACTTTTACCTGTGCAAGTAATTGGCTCACCACCTACTGCCGTTCGCTCTTCCTCCTCCTTGGTCCCATCCCCAGCAGCTGAAACTTTGATTCTTTATAAAGGACGTTCTGACGCACTTCTCTGAGGATGAACGCAGTTCTTGCTTCAAGGTAAATTACCACCACACAGCCTGTTTCAATCTCTAGCCCACAAAAACTGAACATAATGGCAGGCATGGAAGTCCTGACGCCAACTCACTCCATAAATCTCTGCGAGTGTTCCTGGAGGAAGTTGTGATCAATCTATTCCAACCTGAATCTGAAATAATCAGAGACTCGGAAATGAAAGGGGCAGTAGCATACTGGTTGCAATGCAAATAATTCAAAACTTCAGAGACCTGAGCGAATTATCTCAAGAGGTCACATTGGCAGACGAGGAATTAAAATCCAATTAAAAAAACACTTGGAATTTAACCAAAGCTAGAAAATGGCTCACCCCCGACATGTCTGGAGAGAAAGCGGGTAATGATATAGTTCGATGAGCCACAGGCAGAACTATAAACGAACGTTTGATTTTTACAGGTTTTAAACAAAGAGAAAGGCATTGCAGTGTGTAAAGGACAAAGGACAAGGGGATGTTCTGTGCTGGCAGGAAGGATGGAAAAAGTCATGGACAAAAGAATGATGGTGTGAGACAAAACACATGATAATCGGCAAATACAGAAACAATCTGTGAGTCTACGGGAATAGTAAATGTGAAAGCAGTATCTTCACCACCAGCTCAGCCACGATCTTCCCTTCCCAAGGCATCTTCACATTCAAACAAGCCGGACGTAATAATGCCTTTTTAACATCTCCCTTCTCGCTATCGAAGTACCAAAACACTCGGACTCATGAAAAAATCAATTGTAATTTCCTTAATTTACTATGTTTCCATTCGCCGTTGATAATTCTATTTCATCCACATTCGGGAAACCGAATAGATTTTGTGAAAACAATGCAGGATACTTTTGCATGGCATTCCCCCTCTGGCCTTTCTGTGCTCCAGCCCGTCCCAATAAAGGACCGCATAAGACTGAGGAAAACCATATCACTTTACATATGCTTTGCAGCTGTATGAACTCAAGTTTGTGTTCAATCAATTCAGATATAACGCTCTCCAATATATTGTTGGTGTTCTTTTTAACACAACAACTTTGTGATCATTCTGCTCAAAAAGCAGGAAAAATCTAATCCGTCCAATTACCGTCCCATCAACCTGCTCACTGTCATCGGCAATGTATTGTTAATCATTGTCTCAGTGTTATCCAGAGATACGTATAGAGCAATAAACTGCGCAGTGTTGCTCAGTTTGAGATTCATCAGGGACACGAGCCTCCCCCTATTAGTTCAACTTTAGCCAAACCGTGAAAGGGATGAACGCATGAGAGGAAATGTGAAACTGCACACTGAATGTACGATTTCGCTGAAAATGGTATCAAGGCGCCTTGGCAAAAGTGAAGTCGATGGGACATACGAAACCTTCATATTTTTGAATGGATGTTTGTATTGCTTCTGCACTAAAACAGCTTCATTCAGGGCAGAGTAGCTCTGGAGCACACTTCTTTAGCACTAATTCTATAATTTTGTTCCGGTATCCCATACGTTCAGCTTTTCTTGATGGCACGTGGAGTGAATCAAAGTTGTCGATTGTGCACAGCGCTACAAGGAGGCCCAGTAATGAGCTCCGAGATCTGTTCTGAACCTATCCCATTTAGGTTGGTGACAGTGTCGTACAACGCAATCGAAAGTAGTCTCTGTACGACGTTGGGACTTCGTGTGGTGCAATAATGTGATGGTCACTCTGAACAATACTGTCTTGAACGGATGCATTCGTGACAGTTGTTTGGTCAGCGCAAGGTAAGCTATATCATTATAATAAAAGCAAAATGCTGCGGATGCCGGAATATGAAACATAAACATAAACTGCTGGAAAATATCAGCAGGTTCAGACCTGAGATTTTCCAGCATTTTCTGTTTTTATCAGCTATATTATTTTCGACTTGATGGTTCCCTCACAACCTGTGACAGAACCAATATGGTAGATAGGCCTTTCAGGAATTGGCTTGTTTAATCAGTATTGGTGTTATCGAGCCACTTTTAGTGCTGGGTATTGAATGCTGCTATCTATAGTAAATTCTGTGTCCTTTCCACCCTTAATGTCACTTCCACATTGTGTTCAAAATAAAGGAGTGTTGATTCATCCGTTATGGGGGAGTGTTTGTTGGTAACCCTTAGGAGATATTTATTTCATCATTTTCAACTCACACCATTACATTTCATAGGCTCCGGGAGCGAAGTTGAGGTCTGCCAGGTCACTCTCTACCTGAAAGAATAACTATGCCGTCAGCTGTGGTGGATCTGTCCCGCCGAGTGTCTGACAGATAGACGCAAATTAGTGTTTCGCTGAGTTACCTGATGATAACCTTAAATGTTTCTACCCGATGATCCTATCATCATTTGCCCCAAATTTCACGTATGGATATCTCCGTTAGACATTCTTTGTGATCCACTTACAACTTAGTTCCGAATTCTCTCATCAACTGACGTATTCGCATGGACTCAGAAAGTTAATTGAATCTATCCTGTTTATATTGTTTCAAGGGCGGCACGTGGCGCAGTGGTTAGCACTGCTGCCTCATTGCTCCATAGACCCGGGTTTAATTCCGGCCTTGAGTAACTGTGTGAAGTTTGTACGTTTTCGTTCCCACGTCTGCGTGGGTTTCCTCCGGATACTCCGTTTCCTCCCACAGTTCAAAGATGTGCAGGCTGGTTGGATTGGCAATGCTAAATTGTCGCTTAGTGTCCCAAGGTGCGTAGGTTAGTTGGATTAGGGGTCATGCTTCATTGTCCCTTAATGTCCCACGATGTGAAGGTTAGATGGATTAGCCATGGGAAATGCGTAGGGTTACGGGGATAGGGCGGGGGAGAGGGCCTGGGTAAGGTACACTGTCAGAGAGTTGGTGCTGACTTGCTGGGCCGAATCTGCACTGCAACGATTCTATTATTTTATTCTACGAATGCTAAGGAAAGGTTTAAAATAAGTTTCGGCAAGATATATTATTTAGATGATTATCGGTTGGTAACTTTTGCTCAATTGGTCGAATAGGCTGATCTTTGGTCACTCGTTCTGAAGGCGGATGGGCGGCGGGAGAGTGCAGGACCTCCAGTTAAGCCTGCTCCTGCCCCTAACCATGATGGCCATCAACAGCTGCAGGGAGTGCGAAGTCTGACCCAAAAATCTGTCCCTCTACTGTGGTGATGTTGACGGCCGAGTGGTCCTGGAGAGGGAGCACGCAGCGTTCACCAGTGCACAGATCTTCCGCGGCCAGTGGGCGCCATGGCTGCTGGGATGTACCGTCAGCCCAAGGGATGGGGTTTTTGTTCAGTTAGTTACATTTTATTTTACATTTTATTTTAGTTATCGTGCCCACCAAGGGCTGCCGGTCCCATTTGCGTTTAATTTAGTGATTTCCGTTCCTTTTTTTAAAAGTACGCAACTGGTCATACGCACAAAAAACCGACACATAAAAACGCATAACCTGTAACGGCATACATATAAACTGAAGGACGTATCAGAAAACTAATGCAAGAGAACATAATGATGTCCTAGTAGTATTATCGCTAGACTATTAATGCAGAAACTCAGCTAATGTTCTGCAGACACGGGTTCGAATCCCGCCACGGCAGATGGTAGAATTTGAAATCAATAAAAATCTGGAATTAAGAATCTATTGATGACCGTGAAACCATTGTAGGTTATCAGAAAAAAAAACCCCCATCTCGTTCGCTAATGTCCTTTAGGAAATGAAATCTGCCGTCCTTAGCTGGTCTGGCTTGTATGTGACTCCAGAGCCACCGCAATGTGGTGGACTCTCAAGTGCCCTCGGGTGGGCAATAAATGCTGTCCAGCCAGCGATGCCCATGTCCCGCGAATGAATAAACAAAATCACTCTGTCGTCAACATGATCCAATCACCGCCAGTCAGTATCCAGCAGCGGTTCCTTGCAGTCATCAGTAACAGCATTAGTCTGTCACTCAGTGACATATTATCCAGCCATAAACACTGGCATCAGTCAGTAACCAAGAACATTGTCACCAGTCTTCAGTCCCAAGCACCAGTTATATGTCACCAAGTCGCCGACATTCTCAACCATCATTCTCAAACATTCACCCGCACAAGTATCATCAAGCTTTAGTTAGCAACCAGCAGTTCCCATTCATTCCGGAAATGTGGACGTCGCTGTCTCCCTAATTGCTCTTCAACTGAGTGGTTGCCAGGCCATTTCTGTGGGCATTTACAAGTCAGCCATATTGCCTGGGTCTGTACTCACGTGCAAACCAGGAAAGAATGACAGATTTCCATCTGTGACAACAGTCCCATGGTCATCGTTAGACTTTGATTATTACTGAATTCAAATTTCTCAATAAGCCCTGATGGGATTCGATTTCTGGTCCCCGGAGCATTATCCTGGGTAATCTGGATTACAAATCCAGGGACTTTGCCATTATGCCACCGCAGCTGCATCAACCAGTCACCTAAAATATTACATAGAACAAAAGTTAATCGCACGCATCATTGCACAAGCAAAATTGTAATTATACTTAGTAAAACTCCAGCATTCTTCAGTTACGAGCACAATACCTGAGTTATATCCATCTGGCTCCAAAGCACAATCATATCGTGGCCAGTAGCATTAAGAACTCCATTACCCAGTCATTAATACAATCACCAGCAAAGGTGATCGGTCAGCAACAGTAACAAGTATTCAGCAGAATAACAATCTATTCATTAGCAGCATGACTTCGACTCCAGGCGAAAACATTTGTCCGCATTAACGCCTTAATCACAAGCAGAACTACACCTTCCATAACTTCTCTACCTTTCAGCCAAGATCAAGCGTCAGATCAAGCCTAAGATCAGCTACAATGCCTTTTCTTTTCAGCTTCAATCATGCATGTCTCTCTTGTGTGGACCATGAATTTGGATTCAATTTGAATTATTTTTTAGAGCGACCCAATTCTGCGTAATGGCTTTCTAACTTTAAGAATGCAGTAAAATATAAAAAAGCAGCAACCATTCACCCAGACAACAATAATTTCTCCAGAGCCACAGCAATGGGTTGACTCTCAACTGCCCTCAGGCAACGAGGATGGGCAATAAATGCTGGCCAGCCAGCGATGGGATTGTGAGATTGCTTACTGTGCTCACCCCAGTCCAACGCCGGCATCTCCACAGCATAGCCAGCGACGCTCATAGAATCATAGAATCATAGAAACCCTACAGTGCAGAAGGAGGCCATTCGGCCCATCGAGTCTGCACCGACCACAGTCCCACCCAGGCCCTACACCCACATATTTACCCGCTAATCCCTCTAACCTATGCATCTCAGGACTCTAAGGGGCAATTTTTAACCTGGCCAATCAACCTAACCCGCACATCTTTGGACTGTGGGAGGAAACCGGAGCACCCGGAGGAAACCCACGCAGACACGAGGAGAACGTGCAATCTCCACATAGACAGTGACCCGAGCCGGGAATCGAACCCGGGACCCTGGAGCTGTGAAGCAGCAGTGCTAACCACTGTGCTACCGTGCCGCCCGAATGTCATGTCTAATGAATAAAATGAAACTGCGACCTGTACCACCGAGAAGGACAAGGGCAGCAGATACTTGGGAACACCACCACATGGTTGTTCCCTTCAAAGTGATTCACCATCCTGACCTGGAAATATATCACCATTCCTTCACAGTCACCTGTGTTCAAATCCAGGAATTAATCCCCTAACAGCACTGAAGATGTGCACACATCTCAAGGAATGCAGAGGTTGAAGAAGGCAGCTTATTACCACTTTCTCAAAGGCAAATAGTGATGGACAATAAATGCTAGTCAAACCTGCGACGCCTGAATCCTGTAAATCATTTTTTTAAGCCGCAACATCAACAGTAGCAGCGATCGCCAGCAGCATGTTTCAAACAAAGGCTGCAATGCGGTATCAGCAACTATATAGAACAATCAGAATTAGTTATCCTTTGGACAAAAATTAAAATCCATTTTGCCAAGGAAAGAACACATGCTGCCTAAAGTTTTTTTGAGAACAGTGTAAATTAATTCGGACTGAGGTACAATTCTGTCATTTCCATCTTTTTGGTATCCGAAAGGCCAATCAATTTCACTGCGGTGCATCTGAATTGTTATTTTCAGGTCGGAGTTCATTGTTCATCCTGAGAGAGGCAAGGAGGAGCGATTTGTTACAGGAGTGCTGGGGTAAGAGATCGACTTTTAAATCACTTTTTCGCGGGCTTGGTTTATTGAGCCCGCATTTTGGCCCACATTTTGGCCAGCATTTATTGAGAGTGGGCAGCGGAGTGAGAAGGGAACAGAGTGAGAGTTGAAGGGCTTTGGCTCTAAGGACAAATAGAGAAGGATTGTACACAGTGTAGGGGGGAGAATAGACGGGTGATGGAAAAGGGGAGAGCTCAGACCAAAGGTTTGAGATGTGTCTATTTTAACGCCCGGAGTGTAGTGAATAAAGTGGATGAGCTTAGAGTGTGGATCGATGCTTGGAAGTGTGATGTGATGGCCATTACGGAGACTTGGAGACAGGGGCACGACTGGATACTTCAGGTGCCAGGTTTCAGATGTTTCAGAAAGGACAGAGAGGGAGGCAAAAGAGGGAGGGGGAGTAGCACTGCTGATCAGGGATAGTGTCACAGCTGTAGAGAAGGTGGAAGCCGTGGAGGGATTGTCTACGGAGTCTCTGTGGGTGGAAGTTCGGAGTGGGAAGGGGTCGATAACTTTGCTGGGTGTTTTCTACAGGCCACCCAATAGTAACAGGGATGTTGACGAGCAGATAGGGAAACAGATCCTGGAGAGATGTAGTAATCATGATGTGGAGATGCCGGCGTTGGACTGGGGTAAGCACAGTAAGAAGTCTCACAACACCAGGTTAAAGTCCAATAGGTTTATTTGGTAGCAAATACCATAAGCTTTCGGAGCGCTGCCCCTTCGTCAGATGGAGTGAAAACCTGTTCTCCAACAGTGCATAAAAAAGACACAACATGTGTAACTTGATGTTGTGTCTCTGTGCACTGTTGGAGAACAGGTTTTCACTCCATCTGACGAAGGGGCAGCGCTCCGAAAGCTTATGGTATTTTCTACCAAATAAACCTGTTGGACTTTAACCTGGTGTTGTGAGACTTCTTACTGAGATGTAGTAATAACAGGGTTGTCGTGATGGGAGACTTTAATTTCCCAAACATCAATTGGAATATCCCTAAGGTAAGGGGTTGGGATGGAGAGGAGTTTGTTAGGTATGTTCAGGAGGGTTTCCTGATACAGCATGTGAATAAGCCTACAAGAGGAGAGGCTGTACTCGATCTGGTACTGGCTAATGAGCCTGGACAGGTGTCGGTTCTCTCAATGGGGGAGCACCTTGGGGATAGTGATCATAACTCTATCTCCTTTATGCTAGCATTGGAAAGAGATAGGATCAGGCAAGCTAGGAAAGTGTTTATCTGGCGTAAGGGGAAATATGAAGCCATCAGGCAGGAGATTAGAGGCATAAATTGGAAGGAGGTATTCTCGAGGAAAGGTACTGAAGTAAGGTGGCAGATTTTCAAGGAATGTTTGTCTGGAGTTCTGCATGGCAATGTTCCAATGAGACAGGGAGGTTTTGGTAGGTTACGGGAACCGTAGTGCACGAACGCTGCGCTGAACCTAGTCAAAAAGAAAAGGAAAGCATACAAAAGGTTCAGAGAGCTAGGCGATGATAGGGATCTAGATGAGTATACGGCTTGTAGGAAAGGACTTAAGAAAGAAATTAGGAGAGCCAGAAGGCGTCACGAGAAGGCCTTGGCAGATAAAATTAAGGAGAAGCCTAAGGCATTCTATAAATATGTGAAGAGTAAAAGGATGAGATGTGAAGGAATAGGACCTATAAAATGTGAAGGTGAGAAAGTATGTACACAAACAGAAGAAATAGCAGAGGTGCTTAATGAATACTTTACCTCGGTATTCACGGTGGAAAAAGACCTGGGTGGTTGTACTACAGGATTGCGGCAGACTGAAAAGATTGAGTATGTGGACATTAAGAAAGAGGATGTGTTGGAAATTCTGAATACCTTCAAGATAGATAAGTCACCGGGACCCGATGGGATGTACCCCAGGATACTGTGGGAGGTGAGGGAAGAGTTTGCAGAGCCTCTGGCGATGATCTTTGCGTCGTCGATGGAGACGGGAGAGGTTCCGGAAGATTGGAGGATTGCAGATGTGGTTCCTATATTCAAGAAAGTGAATCGGGACAGCCCAGGAAATTACCGACCGGTGAGTCTAACCTCAGTGGTTGGTAAGTTGATGGAGAAGATCCTGAGGGACAGGATTTATGAACATTTAGAGACGTTTAGTATGCTCAAAAGTAGTCAGCATGGCTTTGTCAAAGGCAAATTGTGCCTTACGAGCCTGGTGGAGTTCTTTGAAAATGTGACTAAACACATTGATGAAGGAAAAGTGGTAGATGGGGTTTACATGGACTTCAGCAAGGCGTTTGATAAGGTCCCCCAGGCAAGACTTCTCGAGAAAGTGAGAGGGCATGGGATCCAAGGGGCTGTTGCCTTGTGGATCCAGAACTGGCTTGCCTGCAGAAGGCAGAGAGTGGTTGTAGACGGGTCTTTTTCTGAATGGAGGTTGGTCACCAGTGGAGTGCCCCAGGGATCTGTTCTGGGACCCTTGGTGTTTGTCATTTTCATAAATGACCTGGATGAGGAAGTGGAGGGATGGGTTGGTAAGTTTGCCGACAACACGAAGGTTGGTGGTGTTGTGGATAGTTTGGAGGGATGTCAGAACCTGCAGAGTGACATAGATAGGATGCAAGACTGGGCAGAGAAGTGGCAGATGGACTTCCACCCGGATAAATGTGTAGTGGTCCATTTTGGCAGGTCAAATGGGGTGAAGGAGTATAATATCAAGGGTAAGACTCTTAGCAATGTAGAGGATCAGAAGGACCTTGGGGTCCCCGTCCATAGGACTCTTAAATCGGCCTCTTAGGTAGAGGAGGTGGTTAAGAAGGCGTATGGTGTGCTGGCCTTCATCAATCGAGGGAATTCGTTTAGGAGTCGGGAGATAATGATGCAGCTTTATAAGACCCTCGTCAGACCCCACTTAGAGTACTGTGCTCAGTTCTGGTCGCCTCATTACAGGAGGGATGTGGAAATTATTGAAAGAGTGCAGAGAAGATTTACAAGGATGTTGCCTGGATTGGTTGGCATGCCTTATGAGGATAGGTTGAGGGAGCTCGGTCTTTTCTCCTTGGAGAGACGAAGAATGAGAGGTGACCTGATAGAGGTGTACAAGATGTTGAGATGTATAGATCGAGTGGATTCTCGGAGGCTTTTTCCCAAGGCTGAAATGGCTGCTACGAGAGGACACACGTTAAAGGTGCTGGGGAGTAGGTACAGAGGAGATGTCAGGGGTAAGTTTTTCACTCAGAGGGTGGTGGGTGAGTGGAATCGGCTGGCGTCAGTGGTGGTGGAGGCAAACTCGATAGGGTCTTTTAAGAGACTTCTGGATGAGTACATGGAACTTAATAGGATTGAGAGTTATAGGTAAGCCTACATATAAGCCTCGGGAGGTAGGGACATGACCGGCGCAACCTGTGGGCCGTAGGGCCTGTTTGTGCTGTATTTTTTCTATGTTCTATGCTCTAAAAAGGACATGCTGATAAACAGCACCAAGGTCACAGCCGCCCCACTGACTGACTCATTGGCCCCAAGAAATTGAACTAAAGATGCTGAAAGTAGAAGCGAACAGTATTGGCCGCACTGCGGGGACGCACTTTGTAACCATTAGGTCACATCCTTAATTAGATAAAGTCTGCACCAATACGGAAACTTTCATGTGATACCGAAATGTTCCATATTCTCTCGAAAAACATTGAGGTATGTGTGGTTTCAACTGCCACGGAGTGTTATCAGCTCTGACGTAGGGCAAAACAAGTACATTGATGTTGTAGCTTCTGTCATCCTCCGCTGCTTGATATTACAGCACATCTAACGTCTGGTTATCTTCAAATCTCTCCATTTCTCGCACCCGTCAATGTTCTCGCTGACTTTCAGAATAGATTCATCGGCTTTGCGCAGAATGTCTGCATTCCATCTGCTGCATTACCTCTCAGCGCTGGGCACTATTTTCACAGGTGTATATTTTTATCATGGTTTGATTAAATAGGGAAGGCAATATAGTAGAGAGGATATTTCTCTCCATTGTTTATTGCCGTTTTTTCATTATATTTGAAACATGGTTCCCATTACCTCTGCCCATAATCCTGTTGGTGTTGATTTCTGACAGCTACTTTCGGGGTCGCTGTCTCGGTGGTCCAGATGCCCAAACGTGCGACTCGGATAAAAGGTACAAATGTTACCATGAATTGCTCTGTGCAACTTTTCGATGCCTCTGCAATGATTCGTGCTTCTTGGTGGAAAGGCGGCCAAGACGTGATGTTGGATCCGGCTACCGAGAAAAGCAAAATGAACCTGACTCAAAATCAAGGATTTTCCGAATTGCACCTGCTGAATGTGAGTTTCCAGGATTCTGGTGTCTATTACTGCAGCGTTAAAAATGGATTAATCTCCAATGGCAGTGGGACTGAGCTTATTGTACACGGTGAGTGATATTAAGGGAGAAGCGGGCGAGCGTAAAATTCTGCAGGTGAATATCAGAAAAATAACTGAACAATCTGAAGGAACTTTCACTCAGGTCCGATTTGTGCTGTTACTTTACAGTCTTTGCAGTGAATGTTGCGTGTTCCCGCGCGACGAACAGCAGCATTTACCGAACAGTGAAAATTAGATTATCAGTGAATAGACAATTATTTTTCTCCTTTTCGATATCCCATAATACTATAGAATCACTACAGTGTACATGAATCCGGATCTGGAGATTTTTATTATCTGTCATTTACCTCAATTAATTCTCGCGATAAAAGTCACGTTAACACAAACAAGCACCATTATTTTCTTATTCATATTCTACATTCCCCTTTGGTCGCGGGACGGTTTTCTTCAATGGCTGTAGTCGATGTTTTGAAATGGGAATTTCAGGTTTTTGATCCAGTGACAAGGAACAAACGGTGACACATGACCAGGTCAGGATGCTGTTTATCTTGATAAAAAGCTGCTCGTCCCATGTGGCTGACGGCCTTGAAATGTTATATGATACAGCCTCTTTGGCGAGTGATGCATCTTTTAGACAGCGTACACTGCGGTGCGCCGATAGTGAAGGTAATAGTTGTTTCAGTAATGGAATGATTTATGTTAGGTGCAGTTTTCGGGATTTGGCGCGCATTTTACAGCTACTCTCATCCAGACAAATGCAAATTATTCTAGCAGAATCCTGTCTTTGCAGGTGCGGGGATACTTTGTGTAACCAATAATTTCATCATTCGCTGCAGAATATCCAGTCTCGAACCTGCTCTGGTAACCTCAACAGTGATAAAATGTTGTTAAACATAGGAAGTATCAAGGTATCTGCTTTAATTTATTTGTAAACATGTATAAAATAAGGAAGACGAACTGAAATCTCCAAATATATTACTATTGTCAACATTTAATTCGCCCCTTTAACACAGACGGCACGCTAGGGCGGCACGGTAGCACAGTGGTTAGCACTGCTGCTTCACAACTCCAGGGACCTGGGTTCGATTCCCGGCTTGGGTCACTGTCTGTGTGGAGTTTGCACATTCTCCTCGTGTCTGCGTGGGTTTCCTCCGGGTGCTCCGGTTTCCTCCCACAGTCCAAAGGTGTGCGGGTTAGGTTGATTGGCCAAGCTAAAATTGTCCTTAGTGTTCTGGGATACGTAGGTTAGAGGGATTAGTGGGTAAATATGTAGGGATATGGGGGTAGGGCCTAGGTGGGATTGTGGTCGGTGCAGACTCGATGGGCCGAAAGGCCTCTTTCTGTGCTGTAGGGTTTCTAAGATTTCTAAGACAGACCTGACGAGAGCACCAGCACACAGCAGTGAGTTGCCCAGTAAATCTAATCTAGTTCAACAAAGAGATTTTATTTCAAATACAAATATATGGCATTGTTTTTTATAGATTGCATTTAAAGTTGAGACGGTGCATGCAATTTTCTAGCTCTAAAATGAGGTTAGAATTAGATGTAATGTAAAGTTAATAGATTTAATTTACAGCGACCTCGATTGGTTCTATTTTTAGATCGATTGATAAATTAAATTTTAGATCTTAACAGCTTGGAAGTGGATTTTTGTAACATGGATGGAAATTTCTCCTGTTTCAACTCAGTCTGAGACTCCAAGAGGATGGAAGTGACGAAGCAGAAATACTTCCCATAGATTCCGGTGCCAGACAGCAGGACATGTTTCAAATAGAAGATGAACGAATGGAGGATAAATTACTAGGAAAATGTCATGGATAAAAACTACTCTCACAACAGTTTGCAATCGTGTTCAGACAACGTGCACGGAGGAGCCAATTAATGTGTTCGTTGGATCCAAAAATGAATGGGTTTCTGTGTGGGCGGACGCGAAATTAATGCACGATCACGTACGGGACCACAGTCATCTGTTTGGAAAAATGTATGGATGAAATTTAAACTCAGAGGTCAAATATTCCTTGCACAGCAGGTAGCGGCTTCTGGGTTTATAGTTTCAACGGGTGCCAGGGTGGACTGGGTGAGCTGTGGCCATTTGAAAGGAAGTAACTTCTTGAGAATGATTCAGATTGTAAATGGGGTTGGTAGAGTGCGGAGTGGAATTTCCAAGGCTTGCACATGATGGAGATACAGATAATAATTGCCCCAGAAATTGTACTTTCAATCTGGGGCGTAGCCAATCTGATGGAGATTGGAATGGTGCAGAAAATGTTATCAATTATTCAAAGTGAAGAGGAAATAAGCGGCTTGTGGTATCTTGTATCACAAGATGTCTTAGCCTGCGGAAAGGAAGAACCATGGATGATCTCGGTTGGCGATGGTTGTGTCTCTCTAAGCATTGCCCTGGACAAGTTTCATTTAATAGGTTCAAGAGCTGTCGTATGTCTCTCGCTGGAATTATAACTTTTGAATGCAGAAACTGGAGGGGCGGGTGTTTTAATGAGAATTGATCTCCTGGCTAGAATAGAGGAAGTAATTTTCTCCCCTATCTCGCGAACTCTCAATGTGAACAATAGAGAAAGATTGATATTTTGCCCCGTGCCATGGATAGATGAATACTGCGAGAAAATGAGTATAAGTCCTGGACTGATGTCATTTAAATATCCTTGAACAGACCACAGTGTCTATATGCCTATATTTCGGGGGCCATAATAATGACAAGAATGGGATACAAAATCTACTTACTTAGTGACATTAGGCCTATAACTTGGAAATAAAAGCGAGCTAAAGAGATAATCAGTGCAAGGGTTTGAACACGGGTTAGAACGCGTTTTGACTGCTGGGAAAGGCGCAACAATGCAACATTATCTAAACACACAGACAGAGGGGATGGTACACGTTGGTGTTTGATTGGAGCCAAGCATTGATGAGCATATTGACCATTAAAGAACATCAGCGACAGGGAGAGGGACTGAATCAGCTTCACACTGCGGGAATATATTAAGAATGCGGGAAGGGCAAATAACTGACTGCGGTAGAGCTCATGGACTGCGGCCGGAAACCTGTCCATCTTTTCCACGGAAAAGTAAAGAGAGGGAAACGATGTACGAGGAGAACTGTGCCGGTCAGATGAAGCGACAGTATTTCCAAAAAGCTCATCACAGGTAAGATACTAAACAAAAATTCGTATCGTGTCAGCAAGAGTTTTACCAGGAAAGAAGTCTCGGGAATTGAATCCATACTTGAGGAATCATGGTCAGGGACATACGTAGAAGTGCAATGTTGAGATAACGGGTCCATTCTGCTTCTTTGGCATGTCTGATTTTGTATTCTGCGTATTTGACCTCTGACGATTCTAGATGTCTGAACTGTGATGAAACACTTTCAGAGAGAGCTGAGACTTCTCACTACCTGATTCAGTGTAATTGGAACTTAAGTTTATTTCAGTGCACAGAGAGTGGGTCTCCCCTCAGCATGCTCACTGAAGATAGTAATTAAATATAATTCCACTCACTGTTTCAGGCAACACAAATTATTGCGGCGATAAGATTCCCCGACTCCAGCTGCCACATGTTCTCTCTTCCAGGGAGGCATTACTTTTCTGTTCTTTCCCCTGGATGTAATGCGCGAATAGCGATTTTAATTCATGTCCATTAATTCATTTGCAGTGCCGCCAACACCTGTGACGATAACGCTCCTGTCCTCTCCGTCCCTCGCACTGCTCTGTACAACAGCTGGTTTCTTCCCGAAAGATTTTAACCTCACTTGGTTCAAAAATGACACGGAACTTAGAACTGGAGTTAATACTACAGAAAGGCAAAACGATGAGGGATTGTATCAGGTCTCCAGCTCCCTCAAACCTGTTGACATCTCGTCGGTTTATACCTGCCAAATTTCTCATATTTCTGTCAGTATGCCAGCCAAGGACAGCTACGCATTTCGCGATCAGGGTAAGAGTCCTAAATTACTCCTGCAAATTGTATCTTGTTGGATTTAGGGGCATAATCCGGGCCGTTCTATCTCCCCAAATCTACAGCAGAACTTTATTAAAGGAATTAGATGAAGAGCGTTATTAGATGAAGAGCGTTCATTGCTCCGGCAGAAAGGGGTTGTCGAGTGGACACATGTCACGAAGTCGGACAAAGTAGTGGATGATTCATTTTGACTTGATTTGATTTATTATTTTCACATGTATTAAAATGCAGTGAAAAGTATTGTTTCTTGCGCGCTATACAGCCAAAGCCTACCGGACATACAGAATGTGGTGTTCCAGTTATACCTAGGGTGGAGAGACGGATGAACTTAATAAGAGGTAGGTCCGTTCAAAAGTCTGATGACACCAGAGCAGAAGTTGTTTTTGAGTTGATTGGTACGTGTCTTCAAACTTCTGTAACTTTTTCCCGAGGGAAGAAGGTTGAAGATAATATATCCGAAGTGCGTGGCATCATTGATTATGCTCGTTGCTTTAACGAGCAGCGGGAAGTGTGGACAGAGTCAATGGTTGGGAGGCTGGTTTGCGTGATGGACTGAGCTTCGTTCACGACATTTAGTAGTTTTTTGCAGTCTTGGACAGAGCTGGAGCCATACCAAGCTGTGATACAACCAGGAAGAACGCTTTCTATGGTGCATCTGTAAATGTTGGTGAAAGTCGTAGCGGACATGCCAAATTCCTTTAGTTCCTCAGAAAGTAGAGGCGTTGGTGGGCTTTCTAATCTATTGGGTTTGCATGGAGGCACCAGGACAAGTTGTTGGTGATCTGGACACTTAGAAACGTGAATCTCTCGACCACTTCCACTTCATCCCCATTGATGTGGAAAGGGGCATGTCCTCTACTATGCTTCCTGAAGTCGATGATTATCTCCTTTGTTTGTTGACATTGAGAGAGAGATTATTATTGTCGCACCAGCTCACCAGATTGTCTACCGCTTTCTTGTAGGCCGACACATCATTGTTTGAGATCGGACCCACTATGGTGGTGTCATCAGCAAAATTGAAAATTGAGTTGGAGTGGAATTTGGCCACACAGTCATAGATGTATATGGAGTGCAGTAAGGGGCTGGGGAGACAGTCTTCTGGGGCATCGGTGTTGTCGCTTATCGTTAACGATTGTGATCTGTGGGTTAGGAAGTCTAGGATCAGGTCACAGAGGGAGGAGCTGAGCCCCAGGCCACGGAGTTTGGAGTTAGGTTTTGTAGGAATAATGAATAAAGGCTGAGCTGTAGTCAATAAATAGGAGTCTGACGTAGGTGTCTTTGTTAGCTAGGTGTTCCAGGGTTGAGTGTAGGGCCAGGGAGATGGCGTCTGCTGTGGACCTGTTGCAGCGATAGGTGAACTGTAGTGGATCCAAACAATCTAGGGGGCCTTTCAAAGCACTTCTTAATGATGGATGTTGGAGCCACCAGACGATAGTCATTAAGGCATGCTACCTGGTTTTTCTTTGGTACCAGGATGATGGATGATTCATATGGAGTACGTAACTTATTTCAATCTCATACACAGAGAATGCTTGTCCATGTTGCAGGAGGAATTAAATGATTGGCTGGAGCACGAGGCTCCATATATATCCCTATCATCAATGCTAGAGAATCCCAGCACAACAGTGCAACATGTAAGGCTTAAGCATTCACGATAATCTTCTGCAAAGTTGCAGATTGAATGATTCAACTTGGCTTTCTCTGAAGGTCCCCAGCATCACAAAAGTCAGTCTTCAGTCAATTCAATTTACTCCACTTTATAGCAGGAAAGGGCTGAAGACACTGGACACTGCAAAGTCTCTGGGCTCTGACAATATTCCAAAATAATATGGAAGACTTGTGCCCCAGAATATGCTGTGCACCTAATCAAACTGTTTCGAGGTCTACAACACTGGCAACTACCGGGCAATATGTCCTGTGCACCAAAAACAGGATGCATCCAACTGGATAAATGACCACCCCATCAATCTGTCTTGGATCATCAGTAAATTGATTGAGTGATGAAAGGATCAGCAACAGCGCTATCAAGCAGCACTTGCTTAGCAATAAACATGCTCAATGATGCTCAGATTGGGTTCCACGAGGACCATTCACTTCTTGACCTAATTTCAGCTTTGGTTCATTCGTGACTGAAAGAGCTGAACTCTGGAGGTGCAATGAGAGTCACTTCCCTTGACATCAAAGCAGTACTTAACGGATTGTGTCATCAAGCAGCCCTCGCAAAATTGGTATCAATGGGACATTGTCAATGTCAATCTCTGCTACGTCGAATCATATTTGGCACAAAGGATGATGGTTGTGGTGGCGGGAAGTCAATCATTTCCGTTCCTGCACATCACTGCAGGAGTTCCTCAGAATGCTGTCCTGGACCAAGTTCCTTCGGTTATTTCACGGGTCGTCTTCTTTCCATCATAAGATCAGAAGTGAGGAGGTTCGCTGATGACAGCACAATGTCCAGCAACATTTATGAATCCTCAGATGCTGAGGCACTCCATGTCCAAATGCAGCAAGGCCTAAACAATATCCAGGCCTGGGCTGGCAAAAGGCAAGTAACCTTCACGTGACACAAGTGTCAGGCAATGGCCATCTCCAACAATAAAGAATAGAACCACAGCCTCCTGTGTCAGCAGCGAAGATGCATTTAAGCAACTCAGCAAGGCTCCTGAGGTAGCACCTTACAAACGCAAGACTACTATCACCTATATGGACAAGGGCAGCAGACAGTTGGGAATAACACTACCTGCAATATCGCCTCTAAATCATTCACCATGCTGATTTGGAAATATGTCGCCATTACCTGATTGTCGCTAGGTTAAAATTCCAGAACTCCCTCCTCAACAGTACTGTGGGTGCACCTACACCACATGGACGTCGGGGGTCCAATAGTGCAATGCACGACCAACCTCTCAAGCTAATTGGGATAGACAATACTGTTGACTTAGCCGGCAACACAAATATCATGTAAATTAATGGACGAAATGTATTATTGTGTACAAATTCTCAAGGGTCACTATGACTGTGTGAGGCTCTTGCCAAAAAACAAAACTCACATTGGGATCCATTGCAGGAATAAATCAATCAAAACGTTTTCCAATTGCCTTGCCCTTGTAAAGCTCTCATCCACAACACCGGTGAAGTTATGTGATGTGAGGAAAGGGACTTGGGACAACTTCAGCGGATAGCCAAAAGATTAATCACTGTTAGTCATTAACATTAGTTATCGTGATTTGTGCTTTACAAATAATAAACTTTGTGGAAACTTAATTGGATCATAAATTGACTCACCATGTGGAGGTGAACGGAAAATTTCAACTGCATACACTCGAAAAAAGGGAGCTGCAAAGATATCTGTCTGATAACTCAGCACGACTGAAACTGCAAAGCGAATTTGCTCTGCCATAATGTCACCCGCCTCCGGCATAACGTGAAGGCTAATGTAGTGAATGCACATTCACTGCAAATTTTTAAAATGAACTGTACAATTTCATGGACCGAACAGTTTTAATTTCGATCGTACTGCACACAAGTAGGGAGTTTAGTTTATCGTAACATTGCAAGCTCTTTCGTAGAGTTATCTAATTAATTCATCTCACCAGTGCCACCATAACTCTAGAAATATTCTCCCTTCAAGTTTTATACAACTCTCTTCTAAATTGAACTGTTGAAATACTTCCCTTGAGTTTTCAGGCAATGTATTCCAACTGACATCAACACGCTTTGTGAATTGGCTTTCTCCATGTCGCCTCTGATTTTGACCAAATTGCCCTAAATCAGTACCTTTGCATAACTTTACTGTAATATTTCTTTGCATTTGCTATATCAAACAGATCAATGATATGAACAATACCATCAGATTATTCTAAACTTCTCTAAACTCTGAAAAAGAGCCCGAGCTTCTCCAGTCTCCCCGCATAATGAATCTTCATGACCTTGCAAAATCCTAGTGAATCTCTTCTCTCCTCCACACCCCACTCCTCTCCCTCAGAGACATTGACATCTTTCCTAAAGTGCCATGCCCAGATTTTGAAAGAATATTTCAGTTGGAAAACAACAATTTGGTTTTGAATAATGAAGATGGATTAATAAGAGAGTTGCCGTTCGGGAACCTTGAGGATGTAGTGACCACAATATGATAGAATTCCAGGTGTTTTCAACTTAAATAAGGGCAATTAAAATATGATGAGGGAGGAGTTGTAAGGTAAACTGGGTAAACAAGTTATGATACAGGTCAGTAGATGAGCAGATATTCAAACAGCTAGTCCAAAATGATTAGTAGGTGTTTATCCCAAACAAAAAGCGGGATTGCACGAGAAAGAGGAAAAATCCACAGTTAACAATGAAGTCAATGATAACGTTCAATTGAAAAGAAGGATGTACAACGTGGTAGACCAGAGGACTGGGAAGTGTTGAGGACCAACAACAAAAGACTATAAAGTTCCTAAGAAGGGAGAAAATGAACTTTAAGCGAAAACTTACATGCAGCATAGAAACAATGAAAGTTTATACGGATATATCAATAGGAAGCGTGATGAAATTAATAGTCAATTTCATCCACTATAACTCGTTGCTTAAATTATTTAAGTAATTTTCAAATAATGCATCTTGTCTAATTGTTACAGGATTTGGCTGTTTGAGAGATTTGGGGGAATAGAAAGAGGCAGACGTCATAATGATACATCATGCAGAAAGCTGTATAATCATTGCGTGAAACATTACATAAAATCAAGAAAAGGCTGATGTTATCACAAATGTACAGTGCGTTTTAATCTGTGTTGCACTCTGGTAGTTTAATACTATTGCTCTGAGGCCTCGCAGTAAAATCAAAGTGGGACACCCAGACATGAGACGACAATTTTGATATGTCAGTACGACTTGATAACTAACGTTGCTCATATGTTTAGCATCACTTGCTCCTGCAAATCGTAACATTAAACTTTGTCCTCCCGAGGTAAAGAAGACCGGATGTTCCCCTATCGCCAGGTGTCTGGATCTGCAGCGGCTGTATTAATAATTCTAGCGATGACAGTGATACTGCGGGTTCTCTTCAAACGCTGCGACTTAGATGGATCTGATGGTAAAACGTCCTGATTCACAATTGTGTTCTAACGTCCCAATGCAGCGTAATCCTGTGGCAAATGTAGCTGAAATGGTGCAGACTTGAATCTAGATTTTGGCAGAAGTTTTGTCGTTCGAGGGCCCAGTGCTGAGACGAGAACAGGATGTACACTTCAGAATGTCACGAACTATGAACATTAAACTTAACTGGATTTTTGTTCTCGGCGTTGTGAATTCTGTCGGTTAATCGCCACTCGCATTTGACTGTGCTTGAAGGGGAAGCAACAATGGGGTAGATGCCGTGAACCTGGAATACAAATGTAAAAGGAGTACATAAAATCAGAAAGTGCTGGAGATACTCAAATCTCAGATAGAACCTGTGGAGATAAATGTTTTGGGTCCATGCTTTTGTGTCAGAACACTGACCCGGAAAGGTAACCAATGTCTGATCTGTTGAGTATTTTCCGCAATTTCTGCTTTTACTTCACAATTTCAGAATCTGCAGTACCTTGGTTTGTTTGTAATTGGCATTGTGTTCTGTAGCGTGGATCCCATCTCAGCCACATGCAGCACCGGTTGTTACATTTTCACTGCTGATGCGCCTGGTCACTTTGCTCCAACGTTGAGTAATTATTGCTGAAAACATTTCAGGTGATGAAGTTGATCATTAATGTATTGTCTTTCTCTCGTAGACAGGAGGGCTACTGAGGACATAACCGACAAGTCCAAGAAGCAGGTCAGTTTCAGTGATGGGAAATAGGCTGCTATTTCAATGTACTAATCACTTACATCACTGATATATTGATAGGCTCAGGATGTCGAAAATGCTCCTGCTGAAGGCGAGCGCAGGGGGGTAAAACATGTTGAGTTCTTAAGTACCGGAGTTCCCACCACCAATGTGAATGTGTAGTCAGTGTCCCATTGTTACAATGAGATATGAGTCCAGGGATTCTCCAACGCTTGCAGACAGCAGATGTTTGCATTTTGTCAGTGTCAGTTAGATGGCTATTCGTCCGCCTGAAGAGATAGACCGCTCCGTTATATGATATAGGGCGGTACAGTGGTATAGTGCCAGGGACCCGGGTTCAATTGCGGCCTCAGGTGACTGTCTGGAGTTTGCACATTCTCCCAGTATTCGTGTGGGTTTCCTCCTGGTGCTCCGGTTTATGCCACAATCCAAAGATATGTAGGTTAGGTTGATTGGCCAAGCTAAATTGCCCCATCGTGTCAGGGGGGATTACCAGGTAAATATGTGGATCTACGGGGGTTCGGCCTTGGTGGGATTGTTGTCGGTGCAGGCTCGATGGGCCGAATGGCTTCCTTCTGCACTGTACGGATTCTATGATTCTATGATCACCCAATAGCCGCACCATGAATCTCTGAGTGTCCTGTGTAGGTTGACTGGACCTGTTCACTGACCGCTATACCGGGCCTTACCTGCTCCCAGTGGCCCTGTAGGGGAAAAAATTCTGAAATAATCAACTCCGTAGCTAGGAAATATGTTCGATGCTGGGTAGCTCATGCACAAGTCCCACTCGACCAGAACGAGTTATGTTAGCAATGACTGTGAATCAATATTCAAATAAATAACGCCAGTTTTCTCCGTTGTATTTGTGAGTGGTTATCACCCGGACGATGTCATTAACAGATCTGATCTGCAGGAATTCTACTCAGCTTTTTTTTTGTTGTCGTCATTGTCCTCAAAGTTGTTTTTGTGGTTTGATGTAACGTTAATATTTCACCCAAATTCTTATCAGAACGTGTGCGCAGGAGAGGCGGAGAATCCGAATTACGCTGCTCTCAACCTCGGAGAGCTGACGGAAACAGGGAAGCGGGAAATGAGGGACGAAGGTAGCACCGTTTATGTCCTGGTAAGATCGAGAATAAAAGTTAATTTCAACCAGTTCTGACACATTGGCAGCCTGAAAAATATAATTTGAGCGAAAAACGCGGCTGAAATGTCATTGTTGCTCCGACAGGCCAAGCAAAGCACCAATGGTAAATTAACATATGCGTCTTTGGATCTCATCATTTCCGATAAAACATCAGTAGTGAACCAGGGGGAAAGGAAAGTGGACTACGCTGAAATCAAAAGAAACAACCCAAGAGAAAAATCCTGGATCGCATGAACATCATGAGAGTCCTGTGATGTTGGTTACAGGCGGGCTGGCTGTCCCGTTGTGCGAATACTAAAACGATGTGTATGTAATGGGCTGACTGTAACTTCTATTGTAATTGGCTGCAATAGGAGGAAGGGGCAGGTGATGTAGCGGGCGGCACGGTAGCACAGTGGTTAGCACTGCTGCTTCACAGCTCCAGGGTCCCGGGTTCGATTCCCGGCTCGGGTCACTGTCTGTGTGGAGTTTGCACATTCTCCTCGTGTCTGCGTGGGTTTCCTCCGGGTGCTCCGGTTTCCTCCCACAGTCCAAAAGATGTGCAGGTTAGGTTGATTGGCCAGGTTAAAAATTGCCCCTTGGAGTCCTGAGATGCGTAGGTTAGAGGGATTAGTGGGTAAAATATGTGGGGGTAGGGCCTGGGTGGGATTGTGGTCGGTGCAGACTCGATGGGCCGAATGGCCTCCTTCTGCACTGTAGGGATTCTATGATGTAATTACAACAAGGTTCTGGAATTTGGATCAGCGCGAATTCTTGCAAAAACAAACCAATCAATGTGTAAATTATTAGAGGCTTCAAATGGGAAGAAAGGTAACTGGGATCCCTGGCCTTTTCTGATGGGAGACGGTATGACCATTTAGTTGGATCAGTTATTTTATAGTATTCAGAACGCAGAAACAGGGCACTCATCTCAACAAGTCTTTGCCTATGACAGTGTTGTATACGAACGTCCACCCATCGGATTTCAGCCAAGCACATCGACATTTCCTTCCATTTAATCCTCCCACATGCATTATACTATTTTCCTCGTTCAAACGTACAGCCTGGTGGCGTCAATTCTTCTTGTAGTAGTGAAATGCGCATTTACATTCCGTGGGTAAGAGGTGTCTCGTGAGGTCATTTTGATTTAGCCACTATCTTAGATTTCTTCTTCTGGCACCACCCAGAACTGTAAATATTTTATTCGTGCCTCCCCTGTTGATACATTTTTAAAAGTTAAAAATCTCACTCAGATCATTCTCCCACTTAAAAGTCATAAGCCACATGGACGGAAGCAGAACTTTCAAACCATATGTAATTACATTTACATCAACCTCAGCTTTTCGCACCATCCCGGGATCCCGCAATTTTAGTATCAAAAATATATCAATATCAATCTCGACCATCATCATAAAAATTAGAAGTTGCTTCCATGCCGCGCTATGGGCGTTTCCTTCCAAGAAAACCGTTCTGCAGTAAAGTGCAGTAAATTTTGGAATATAAGGATAAACTACATCGTGTAATATCCACATCCCTCTTGGATAAATGATTCCAAAGATCAACAAGTCTTTGAGTGAAGTTATCCCTCCTGTTGCCAGTCCATAATGAGGGACCTCCTTTTCGATAACTAGCTCCAGGCTCCCTAGCCAGGGGAGAGAAATACCTACGTCTATCCCATTAAGTTGATAATGATTGTATCTATCTTCCAATTCGTTTACCTCTCGTTGTGATAAGCGCCAGGTGATATAGATCCATCAACTTACAGCTGCTATACATATGTCAATTCCCTAATGCAAGAAGCCAATCGTGTGAGCATTAATTGGACTCTTTCCAAGGCAAGTACTTCATTTCTCGCACAAGGAGATCAATATTGGATGGAATGCACGAGTGTGGTCACACCGTGGCCTTACGTTTGTATGTTCTAACACATTCATAATAAAGGTTAACATTCGATCAGAATTCTTGATTGTTCACTGTCTGGCCATTTTGATCTGTGATTCCTCCCCCTGGACACCCAGATCCAAATAAAAGCTAAACATTAAATCACTTACTAAATATGGGTGTCACTGACTAGGCGTCCATTTATTGCCTATCCTTCGTTTCCCTTGGGAAGGTAACAGTAAGCCGTGTTCCTGAACTGCTGCACTCCCTGAGGTGTAGGTATACCCAGTGTACTGTTAAGCAGGGTGTTCCTAGAGTTTGACCAAGCGGTAGTGAAGGAATGGTGATACATTTACAAGCTAGGCTTGTAAATATGTTACGGGAGGGGGAACCTCCAGACCACTGACAGGTAGCAATCAGAAATACATCTAATTTTCGGATAGTGGTGGTGGCCCTCTAGATGATAAGGCTTGTTGGTTCGATGTGTTCTGTCTAAGGAACCTTGGTGAGTTTCTGTAGCGAATCTTGCAGATGGTACACACTACTGCCTCAGTTCGTCAGTGGTAGAGGGATTGAATATTTATAGAAGGGGTAGTAATCAAATCATTATAATTCAAGACAGAAACTCCAAAGTGTTTTAGGAAGCCCACCTGAACCATAGGTTTTACATCTTGAATTTGGCTCGGATAAGTATGAGATATTTCACTTCAGGTATGATTCAAGTGACCCACTAGGGAGCTTTTATCAAACACAGCTTATTTAAGAATATAGTCAACATGTATAGTAAGAAAATTAGCAAGAACTTTCACCAATTACAAGTGAAAACAACTACAATAACGTAGAACTCTTAACCTATATATATATATATATATCAGATGTTCCAATCAAAACCAACATCCTATAAACAAATCCCTTTAAATAGATTTATCACGGCACAGGCTAAAGCTCACATAATACTGGAATCCAGTTCCCCGTGTTGAATGCTGATTTCAAATGATCTTGAAAACTCAGAGCAGCTTTTGTTGTCAACTCCCCAAAACACCAAAACACAGATTTTTTACTGCAGGATAGCAAACAAGATGTGCTTTCAGCTAACTGGTAAAACTTCCAAAATAAAATGAGAGGGCCTTCTTTCAGCTATGCTTCTAACACTGCAGCCAAAGCGAAACTAAAAACAATCCTTGTCACCTGACCGACAGTTTTATTCTCCTCCCACCAATGACATCACATTAGGCTGTGAGCATGATTTTTTTTAAAAACTTTCTTAAAGAGACATTAACATCACAAAATGGACTACTTTGTACTGGATGCAGGCAAGACTTCTGAATGTTGTTATAGCTTCACCCATCCAGAGAAGTGAACAGTATTCCTTCACATTCCTGACTTGTGCCCTGTAGATGGGAGTCAGGAGGTGAGTTACTCGGAGCAGGATTTGTAGCCTCTGACCTGCTCTGGTAGCCACAGTATGTATATGGTTTATTCCAGTACAGTTCCTGGTAAATGGTAACCCCCAGGATGGTAGGCGATTCAGCGATGGTAAAGCCACTGAATGTCGAAGGGTGATAGTTATATCCTTTCTTGTTTAAGAGATATTCGATTTTTTTGTACTTTCTCCATCCAAAGCATATAATCTTACACTTCCCCAATTATATTCTGTCTTTCATGTTCATTCCCACTCACTCAACTTTCAACTCTTAGCCCTCCCAATACAGCATACTTTCGCACATCACTCACCCAGCTTGCAAGTTTGAACACATTTCACTCGATCACTTCATATTGATCAACCTATATCATTTGAGATTCAGCACTAATTCTTATGCCATACCATTCATGACAACCTGTCAACCAGAAATGAAATTTCTTTCTGACTGTTGTCTATCAGAGTGAACCTGAGCTCGAATGTGTTCCCTGTACATTGAAAATAATAGTTCTCGGGTCCATAATGGCCTCTCGGAATACTGCCTGATGACTGGACTCCAATGGCCATTTCAGTTTAGGAACTGCTGCTATTTCATTTAATTTAATACAATTTACAGTTTGAAGCTTCAAATTCCACCAAATTCCGGTGTAACTGCTTCAGGATGCATTGATGTTATAAATACTCTGACAAATCTGGGTATTCACTAGTCTTTGCACGGAGCCGGTTTTGCGTATTCCGTCACGTTGTAATGAATTGACATTTGGATCTATTTCATGAACATCATGAAAACAATGTTGTTAGATGGGTGCCTCCTCTCAAGTCAACGCTGCTGCACGGGAATAATTTAAATAGAAAATAGACAATGAAAATATGAGCCGGAGTAGCTCGTTCGGCCCCTCGAGCATGCTCAACGATTTAATATAATCATGGCTTGTCGAAAGCAATGCCATGCTACCGTTTCCTCCCCATACCCACTGACGCCTATAGTGTCTAGAAATCTATCTACTTTTACTTCTTAAGTGCAGTCCATGACTTCACATCTTCAGCCTCCTTTGGTAGATAATTCCATAGGATCACCACCCCATGAGTGAGTACACTTCTCATCATCTCTGTCCGAAATGGCCCACCCCGTGTCCTCAGACTGTTATCACTTGTTCTCATAGAATCATAGAAACCCTACAGTACAGAAAGAGGCCATTCGGCCCATCGAGTCTGCACTGACCACAAATCCCACCCAGGCCCTACCCCCATGTCCCTACATATTTACCCACTAATCCCTCTAACCTACACATCCCAGGACACTAAGGGCAATTTTTTTTTAGCATGGCCAATCAACCTAACCTGCACATCTTTGGACTGTGGGAGGAAACCGGAGCACCCGGAGGAAACCCACGCAGACACGAGGAGAATGTGCAAACTCCACACAGACAGTGACCCAAGCCGGGAATCGAACCCAGGACCCTGGAGCTGTGAAGCAGCAGTGCTAACCACTGTGCTACCGTGCCGCCCGGTGATTTCTAAAACCACCCCACCCGGAACGCCGCCCAGATTGTCAGAGGGAACATCATTCTTGCATCTAGTCTGTCCAGGCCTGTCAGACTTTCATAAGTTTCAGTGAGATCTCCTCTCATTCTTCTGAACCCCAGTGAATGCAGACATTGTGCATTATTATTATTACAGAAATTACGCACAATTAAATAACAGCACTATTATGTACTGAAGTGGAATTTGTTTCCAATGCAGGTAACAGCCCCACCACCGCCCACCTCCCTACCTTCACAGGTCCAGGTCACTATCGCCACACTCCTCCTAAATTTCAAGAACCGCACCTCAGCAACAACAGCTGAAACATTGAGAGATTTTTAACGGCCATTCTATCGCACAACTCGGCTGCCCTACCTCTTCAAGATTACGTTGCGACCTCACGACCGACTTCAACCTAAAGACGACTTGAATCAGCCTGAATGCGGGATGAGAAGGCTTGAGTTCAGCTCGCTGCTGCATGATCTTCTGCTTCTGTCCGTGAAGTCGATCGGAGTCGTTTACATTATCCTGAAAACGGAGGGCTTTTGGTGGGACGGGGCATGTTAACTTAACAACGCCACCGTGGCATAGTGGTTTTGATGTTGAAATGTATATCGTCGAGGCCTAGACTCATGGTCCAGAGCCGTCACTTCAAATGCAACAACAGTTGAGGAATTTCAAACAATTCTTTAAGTTGAGTTACTGTAATTTCTGTCGCTATTTTTGACACAAATAGAACAAAATTGCCACACAAAAAAAATCACCTGGCGTGGTAACATCTGTTGAGAGTGTGAAAACCAGGGTAAATATTTTAGTTCCATAAACTAAATAAGAACTAGAAAAGGTTGCATATGTTACAAGTTTTACACAAGTGTAAAGGTAGGATAAGTGTATAAGGGAGGAAAAGAAGAAAGCAAGCGCTGCGATAGGTTGGATGAAAGGAACGATTCAATAAGACCATAAGATCATAAGAGATAGGAAAATGAGTAAGCCATTCGGCCCCTCGAGCCTGTCCTGTCATTCAATAGGATCATGTCTGATCCAACATTCCTCATGTCCACTTTCCTGCTCAATCCCGGTAACCCTTGATGCCCTTGCTGATCAGAAACCTATGTATGTTCGCCTGAAGTATAAACAAGGATCTCCCCACTCCCCAGCTCTCTGCAGCAAGGAGCGCCGAATACTCACACCATCTGAGAGGAGGAATTACTCCTCATCTCAGCCTTATATTCTTGCCGCTTTATTTGGATGCCATATCCTCTTAAATAAGTGCAACGTAAGGGCAAAATAAGGGCAACTTAAACAAGGGCAATTATAATGGTAAGAGAGAGGAATTGTCTGAGGTGAATTGGGTAAACAAGCTTAAATAACGGTCAGTAGATGAATAGTGGCAGATATTCAAGCAGCTGGTCCAGAATGTTTAGCAGGTGTTTACCCCAATCAAAGAGGCAAAATCCATCGTTATCAGAGGAGGTCAAGGATAATGCTAAATTGAAAAGTATGGTGTACAAAGTGGCAATGGATAGAGGTAGAGAAGAGAATTGGAAACTTCCTAGAATCCAGCAGCAAAACACCAAAAACGAAGTGAGAAAATGAAGTTTGAGAGAAAACCTACATGTTCTTAAGAAGGGAAAAAATGAATTTTGAGAGAAACCTTGCATGCAGTTAGAGTTCCTGTGGATATATTAATTGGAAGTGGACAGTTAAGGTAACTATGGGACGTCTGCTGAATTAGGCAAGTGAATTAATAACAGCAAACAAAGAAATGGTGGATATGCTAAATACATTTTTAGCATCAGTCTTAACCACAGAAGACATTGCAAATATTCTTAAGTTATCAGATGCGCTGATTTCAAATAACATGGTGGAACTTACAAAAATCCTAATGACAAGGGATAAAGTATTGGAGAAACTCAAGAGGCTAAAAGTGGACAAGTCACCAGGACACGATGAACTGCACACAATGGCGTTAATGGAAATGGCTGCAGAGATAGAGCTTGAAATTGTTCGTAGCTCACTAAATTCCCAGGAGGGTACCAGAAGATTGAAAAACAGCCAATGTGACACCCTTGTTCAAAATGTTAGATAGGCTGAAGGCAGAGCACTATAAACTAAACTTTTTGGTTCAACATGTATTATTAGCAAGGTGCTGGAGTCAATAATCAAAGAGAAAATAGCAAATCATTTGGGAAAGTTAAATATAATCAAATCTAGTCAACATGGTTTTATGAAACATAAATAATGTTTGACAAATTTTCTTGAATTATTTGAGGGTGTAACAGGGAAATTGAAGATTGGCTGTCACAGAATATATATAGAGTTGGAATAAATGGGCCATTTTTAGAGTGAAAGGACGTAACTACTGGAATACTGCAGGGATCAGTTCTTGGCCCGCAATTGTTCACTATTTCCACGAATGACCTGAAGGAAGGAACATAACTTAAGTTTTAAAAATTTGCCAATGATACGAAGATAGGTGGAAGGCCATCTTGTGATGAGGATATTGTGATTCTGCAATGGGATATAGATAGATAGAAGGCTGTGCTATCCAGAGAGACTAAATCGTCTGTGACTGTGTTCCTTGGAGTTCAAAACAGTGAGGAGTGACCTTATTCAAACAAATTAGAACCTGAGTGGGTTTGGCAGCGTAGATGATGAGATGTTTCCACGACTAGGAGAGTATTGGACATAGCTTTAAGATAAAGGCCTGGTCTTTTAAAACAGAGGTGCATATAAATTTCCTCTCGCAGAGCATGGTGAATCTTTGAAATTATCTTCCCCAAAGGGTGGTGGAGGCTGGAACTTTATACGTATTTAAAATGAAGGTGGATAAATGATTGATGGATCGAGAAATAGAGGGGAATTGGCACAGAAAAGGAGTTGAGGCTGACATAGATCAACCATGATTGTATTGAATGTGGGGGAACGCTTAAAATGCCTTGTGGCCTACTTCTACTTAGAGTAGTTCTTCTGTCCTTCGGTCCTAGACTCTTGTATGAGGGGAAATATCCTCTCAGCATTGACCCTGCCAAGCACCTTAAAAATCATATTTGTTTCAATGAGAGCACCTCTCATTCTTCTCAATTATATTGAGTAGAATTCCAATCTGTTTAATCTTTCCTCATAGGTGGATTCCTTCATGCCACGGATCATCCTAGTCAACCTTCCCTGAATTGCCTGCAATGAAAAAATATATTTCCTTAAATAAGGGGACCAAAACTGCTGACAATATTCCAGATGTGGTCTTACCAGTATCTTGCACAGTTGCAGCAAGACTTCGCTAATCTTATACTCCAACTCCCTTGAAATAAGTGCCAACGTTCCATTAGCCTCCCTGATTACCTGCTGCACCTGTGTACCAACTTTCTGTGTGTCGTGCACAAATACCCCAATTCCCTTTGTGTTTCAGCTTTCTGCAGTTTTTCTCCATTTAAGTAATTCTCTGCTATTTTGTTCTCCCTTGCTAAATGAACAGCTTCTCATTTTCCCACATTATACTCCATTTGGCAACATTTTGCCCACCTACTTAACCTATCCATATCTCTTTGGAAACCGTTTGTATCCCTCTCGCAACTTGTCTTTCGACCTATTTTTGAGCGTCTGCAAATGTAAAGTACCTTCGCTTGCTTCCTCTAAGTCGTTATTGGTTTCATGGAAAAAATGGACGATAATGCAAGGCAAAAGCAAATGGCAATGAGACAAGTAAAGAAACAAAATGTGGGTTTAGAGGAAGTACAATTGTGAAAGCAAATCCATCGCTAACTGTTCAACCGCTTCCAACACATAAACCCTTCACAAGGTACCTTTGCATTCGAACAAAAGAGATTAGCATGTGCCCTTTTGCCACATCCTGTAGCACAATCGATTACCTCAGACATTCCTTTAGCTGAATGAAATATTCAATTGTGATTTTTATATCCCAATTTTGCGGTTCGAGATGCGATTTGGTGCACATTGTGGTAACAAAAAGTAGATTGTGTAGAACAGGTTCTCTCAGTGCGCCAATGTGTCCGCGAGATTCGTCATTTCAGTTGTTTTATTTTTCGGCTCCATTTCCGCTTTGATCGCTCTGTTCTTGACCTCTTACATTCTTCCGTTGTATCGGTATAACATCGAGAATGAGCACGTCACTGGACAGGCATCTTACAAATTCAAATCACAATATTCCCCTTCCCCCAATCCTACACACATACATATATATATATATATATATATATATTCATTTATTGATGCCAGCTGTTGATGATCATTGTCCATTTCCCATTGACAGGTCTACAGAAACGATCCTTGTTATTTTTGACTTGTCGTTTTACTACCTTTCTTTTTACGGAATAACGACCTCTCTTTTTATAATTCCCTCATGCCTTCCACCATAGCTTAAATCTTCTATTTGTCATTCCCTCCTGCGTAGTCTGTCCTTGCATTGGCTTAAAAACCGTTACATCTCTAACTTTGTCAATCATTGACGCAACTTCCTTTGCATGAAACATTAGCATCTTCCTCCTCACACTCTTTCAGATCTGCTGAATAGTTGCTGCTTTTCTGACTTTGTGTCAGATTTCCAGGAAAGGCAGCAATTTGTCTTTCTAATACTGACAATGAAACTATCAAATTGTAGTAAGAAGACCCTAATGTCCTTTGGGGAATCTGTCCACCTTATTCTATGAGTGTGTAGATGTGACTGCAATTGCATCCCATCCCATTCAGTTTCCTTTAAAAATATGACTCACCGACACAGTTTCAAGTCGGCTTAGGGGTGGGCAGTAAGTGTTGGCCTTGCCATCGGCGCATCTGTCCAATGAATTAATTTTTTAAAACTCGCCTAATGTTACTGGCATTGATAGCAAAGAAACATCAGTTTTCAGAAGGCGCGATTCTTGTTGTTGCAGACAGTAGTGTATTGAAAAGCAATAAACGGGCTTGGTTTACAGTTTGATCAAGTCGATACTAACATACCAGAGGATAAAGTGTTAAGGAAGCAGAGAAGATAGAAAAGGTCTGCGTGGAGGATGATGATAGCAGGTCGGTCGCGTAACTTTTCAGAAAGAGTTGAACTTAAACAAGGATCGAAATCAAAGCGAAGTGCTGAGGGATGTGCAACTACATTCCAAAAATACTCTAATCAAATTAGTGAAGCAGCGAGACAAACTGCTATAGCAGGAGTCTGATGTCACAATTGTGGTCATTTCTGCTGGGTATATTAGGGTTGGGAGTGAGCATTCCTATATCTACCACACTCAAATTGGATATGTAGGAAAAGCAGGAAGGTCGGTGATAATATTATTCAAGAATTCCATTGCAATAGTAATAGTGTATAGGAGTGAAACCAAATGCAAATTCTCTTGGCTACATGGATTGCTGCATTGGGGATATATAATAGACCATCAGAGTACATAGAGTAATCAAAGTGAGCAATTAGTAACCAGATAGGAGAGCACAGAAAATAAAGAATCTTAATGATAGGTCACTTCAGATGTTTAAAAATTCACCTGGTAGAGAAATAGAATGTTTATTTTCATTTATTCCATTAAGCTGCCGCTTCTAGTTCTCGCGAACCGGTGTTGACCAGATTCCGAGTATAAATACCAGACAATATTTAGGAGAACTGATCTAAGAAAAAACGCGTAATGTAAATTGCATCTGCGACATACTTATAAATAAAAGAAAAATCACCATTGAATAGTGATCCGGATTAAACAAGCTCGAATGGGACGATTGGTATTTCGCTGCGACACCGAATTGAAGAATTTATATAGAATAAAGTTGAAAACCTCATTGGAATTTAGAAAGAAAATTATGCCGTTCAGAGCATCCGGAACCGTCCTGCCACTCAACACAGTTATTACCGTTTTGTACATTATCTCAATTTACCGGCGTTTAATATAGATCCCTTAATGTAACTGTCTTCTTTAAAAAATGTTAATCTCAGAATTGAAGATTTCAATTACCGAGAATGCAAAATCCACTGGGGGGAGGGGGGGTGGTGGGGAGTGGGGCGGGGGGGGGGGGGGGGGGGGATCAATCTTTCTTTCGCAAAATTATTTCGAAGTTCACTCATAAATAAACCGACACTTATCAGGATATCTCCTTCAATTGCCTGTTGTCAAAAACTTATTTTTAAATGAATTAATCCCGCAAAGCACATTGGAACGTTCTTGCATCCAATACGCTATATAAATGTAAGTTGTTATTTGTGAGTGTAATTTGACCGAGGATGCCCCAAATACGAGATATTATATACACTACAGCTAGTTAAATTCATCCAACACAAGTTTCTTGCATCTTGTTCAATTCAGCAGGAGCTTGGAATAAATAGAGCATTAATTCAATGCGCTTTAGTTGCGCTCTGTTGGGTTCAGTTAAGTTCCATTTCACTGGAACGGAGTTAACTTTAATGACTAGAGTTAATAATTCGATGGTTCGATAGTCTGATAGAGGAACTGGAACTGGATGGCTGGAATGGCAAGCGGGAAACCCTAAATAATGCTTTGACCGGGGTTCAAATCCCCCTATGGCAGATGCTGAAATTTGAACTCAATAGAAATCTGGAGTTAAAACGCTAATAATGATTATGAAATTGTCGTATGCGCCCATCTAGTTCATTGTGCTTTAATCGTGGGCTGACCTACATGCGACTCCAGAACCACAGCAATATGGTGACTCGTAAATGGTGCACCTCAAGGGCAAATGGCGATGGGCAATAAATGCTGGCCTCGCCAGCGACGTCCGCATCAAATGCATTTAAATCATCAAAACTTTGATAAACCTGAATTTCTTTTGTTTATTGCATCTATTTGCAGTAATCAGTCGCATGTTAAAATGCGATAAGATGGTTACAGTAATGGGATCATAGTTACATTAAAATAATGTTTCCGGCAGAGCTTTGTTTCCCCAAACTGTCGCATTAAGATAACAGATAGCACCAGAAATGTATGAAAGAGCGCTGGTTATTGCGGGGCAGCCCAACACCTTGCATTTCTGATATAGGTTTCTTTATCCTCCATCCCTGATTCCACCTCCCCCCTCCCCCGCCCCCCCCACCCCCCACCCCCTCCCCATCACTACACATGGCAGATAATTTCCTGATCGGATCGTTTTCATTCTGCGCCTATCATGCAGGTCATCGTACCTTACTGACATTAACTTTATTACTCTATGTTTCTGATATCGCAAACAGGTGGAACACATTAACATTACAGCACAGCGCTGTTCAGATATGGGTGTAAGGATCTGACGAGCTGTGTGGCGCAGGGATGACTGATGGGGCCTTAACTTTTTACAATTGATGTGGATGACTTAGATAAAGGGACTATATGATTGCTAAATTTGCTGATCTTGCAAAGATAGATAGGAAAGTACATTGTGAAAAGAATAAAAGGAACATACCAAGGGATTTGGATATGTTAAGTGAATGGGCAAAACTTTGGCAAATTCAGTATAATATCGGCAATGCGAAATTGACCATTTTGGAAGGAAGAATAAAAAAATAAGCATATTATCTAAATTACTGAAGGTTGGAGAGCTCTGAGCTGCAGAGGGTTCTGCGCATCCCACTGACTGAATCATAAAAGTCTAGTATGCAGGTACAACAAGTAATTAGGAAAGCTAATTGAATGTTATCATTTATTGTGGGGGGATTCAGTAGTGGGGAGGTTATGCTTCAATTGTACAGAGTATCGGTGAGACCATATCTACAGTATTGTGTACAGTATTAGTCTCCTTACTGAAGGAACCATGTAAATTCGTTAGAAGCAGTTCAGACTAATAGACCAATACCAGGAATGGAAGGGTTATCAAGACGGCGCCGGAGCGAGGCGACTTCTTGCAAGCTGCGCCCAGCATGCCTTCTAATTCTATCTTTTACTCTTGTTCTATGCTTCTAAAACTTAATTCTAACTCTTTTAAACAATGCTTTATTTCCGTAACACACATTCTGCACCCTCCTTTCCTTTTCAATGAACGTTATGCTTTATCTGTATAGCGCGCAAGAAACAACACTTCTCACTGTATACTAATACATGTGACAATAATGAAGAGCAACAGGTGGAAACCTTTGAGAACCTGAGGGGTATTGACAGGATGGATGTGGAGAGGATGTTTCCTCTTCTCAGAGAAGCTAGAACTAGAGGACACTGTAAAACAAAAGAATAAAGGAGCTGCTCACTTAAGACAGAGATGCAGAGATTTTGTTCTCCCAGAGGTCATTGAGACTTTGGAACACTCGTCCGCAAAAGGCAATGGATCCAGATCTACGGAACACTTTGAAGGCAGAGCTGGTTAGATTATCGATTAACAAGGGTGGTTTATCCGGGGTAAGCAATAATGTGGGGTTGAAGTTACAGTCAGGTCAACTATTATTTTATTGAATAACGGTGCATGTTCGACTGGCCGAGTAGCCTCTTCCTGCTCCTCTGTCTGTTTGTTCCTATTGCTGCCACGTAGTCTACCCTTCGGGAATATGTCCTCATGATGCTGCTATCCTGTTCTCAATGCAAAAAGTGTATATTCAACAAATTAACCTCCATCAACTTTAATGATGAGAATGGGCCACATCATCCGCACATATTCTGGTTGTTGCACTCACGGAAGATTCGTAATATGGGCTCTATCGCCAAGCATGGGGCACGCGGTGCCATACACTTATCATCTGGTATAATCAACCTGCATTAATGTGTGACCCCAGAATCCCAACAGGAACCCCCCACCTTTTTTTAAACAGATGAGAGTTCACCATTCTGCAAACAAATACTTCGCTGATCAGGAAAGCAATTCATAAATCAGAGGCATAACTTCAACATGGAGGATATGACATGGAAATCGATACTGAGAGAAGGCCACAAGCCAGTCAGGATTGGGAACTAAGGTTACTGAGTTAAAAGGCCGACAGTAAAGATGGGGACTTTTTGAAAAGAAAACAGCAGTATTAATGAATAATGATTGAATCACACCAATGATCACAGAGGATAAGACGAGAGTCAATCAGGCACTGGAGGGTTATGAATATTATTAAAAACAGATAAAGTTTTCAGATTGTGGTGAGCCCCTGGTAGATGGAGTGAAGAGATAGATGCAGCGATTACACAAACATGTAGCAAAGATTGAGTCGCTTTAATGGAGATGTTAATGTCCATAGAAGTTGTGATAAGCAGACAGGTACATTGTCCGCGAGGTAGATATTTTTGTGTGTGTGATCCCCATTAGCCTGAATTTCTAAGATGCGTCTGCCACTTTATATACAACAGCTATTAATTAGAGTTTAGCCCGGTAATACTCATCAATGTAAAATTGAATTTTTGTCGCATCAATTATAACAATAGTCAACGTATAACAATTGTCTTTCTCTCAATTCCCAGTGCCGCCATCCCTCCAGCTCCTTCAAGCCACACACTCTTTTATAAAACAAGGGGCTTCTTTCCAGAGGTGGTTAACATCACACGGTATAAGAATGACTTCAAAATTACATCTAAGATTAATGCCACGGAAATATGGAATGAGGAGGGATTATACCAGGTTTCAAGCTCCATCATTCCTGTGGAGAGCGGGTATGTTTATACCTGCCAGATTTCTCATGTCTCACTCGAGGCCCCAGTAAACGTCAGATACAATGTTCCGGCTCAAGGTCAGTGTCTCGGATTTTCAGTTCTCCCTAATCTGTATTTTTATTCTGTGCACAAGCCTGGTAGAGATTTCTGTCACCACTGATACTCAACTTTAAGATAACAATCGTCCGATTCACTACCGCCAAAGTCGCACTCTAGCAGACGTTACATTTCTCTCCCATGATCTCTTATGTACTTCCACCGTGAAGACCTTCCTTCTTGGATTCACGCCCGACGCTGCACACATTGGGGGCTGGTTTGCAGTCTATTCACTCCACATATCTGGACTGTAGTGGATCGTTATCCACTGTCCCTTACCGAGCACACGTTTGACGGGCGGTTTCCTCACCAACATTGATTCTACTGTCATTTTCTGGTGATGTCCGCCAGTTCCCTCTTCCCTCTGGTCATTCTGCCGGAATCTTTGGTGCGCTGTGGGCTCTATGGTAACGAGATTGATAAGTGTCAGCCTTGACTCAATTGGTTACTCACTTCAGCATAAAAAAGATTGTGGGTCCAGCTCCTGCCTTAGTAACAGGAAAAGGTTGACATTCCGTGCAGGAGCGACGGATGACGCATCGTCGGAGGTGCTGTCTTTCTGATAGAACATAGAACATAGAACATTACAGCGCAGTACAAGCCCTTCGGCCCTCGATGTTGCGCCGACCAGTGAAACCAATCTAAAGCCACTCTATTCTACACTATTCCAAAATCATCCATATGTTTATCCAATAACCATTGGAATGCTCTTAATGTTGACGAGTCCACTACTGCTGCAGGCAGGGCATTCCCCGTCTTTACCACTCTCTGAGTAAAGAACCTACCTCTAACATCTGTCCTATATCTCTCACCCCTCAATTTAAAGCTATGTCTCCTCATGTTAGCCATCACCATCCGAGGAAAAAGGCTCTCACTATCCACCCTATCTAATCCTCTGATCATCTTGTATGCCTCTATTAAGTCACCTCTTAACCTTCTTCTCTCTAACGAAAACAACATCAAGTCCCTCAGCCTTTCCTCATACGATTTTCCCACCATACCAGGCAACATCCTGGTAAATCTCCTCTGCACACTTTCCAACACTTCCACATCTTTCCTATAATGCGGCGACCAGAACTGTACGCAATACTCCAACTGCGGCCGCACCAGAGTTTTGTACAGTTGCAGCATGACCTCCTGGCTCCGAAACTCAATCCCTCTACCAATAAAAGCTAACACACCGTATGCCTCCTTAACAACCCTATCAACCTGGGTGCCAACTTTCAGGGATCTATGCACATGGACACCCAGATCCCTCTGTTCATCCACACTACCAAGTATCTTACCATTAGCCCAGTACTCTGTATCCCTGTTACTCCTTCCAAAGTGAATCACCTCACTCTTTTCCGCATTAAACTCCATTTGCCACCTCTCAGCCCAGCTCTGCAGCTTATCTATGTCCCTCTGTAACCTGCCACTTCCCTCCGCACTGTCGACAACTCCACCAACTTTAGCATCATCTGCAAATTTACTAATCCATCCTTCCACGCCCTCATCCAGGTCATTAATAAAAATAACAAACAGCAGTGGCCCCAAAACAGATTCTTGTGGTACACCACTTGTAACTGAACTCCAGGATGAATATTTCCCATCAACCACCACCCTCTGTTTTCTTCCAGCTAGCCAATTCCTGATCCAAACCACTAAATCACCCTGAATCCCATGTGTCCGTATTTTCTGCAAAAGCTTACCATGGGGAACCTTATCAAACGCTTTGCTGAAATCTATATACACCACATCAACCGCTTTACCCTCATCCACCTCTTTGGTCACCTTCTCAAAGAACTCAATAAGGTTTGTGAGGCACGACCTATCCTTCACAAAACCGTGCTGACTATCCCTAATCAAATTATTCCTTTCTAGGTGATTATAAATCCTATCTCTTATAATGCTTTCCAAAACTTTGCCCACAACAGGAGTAAGGCTCACCGGTCTATAATTGCCAAGATTGTCCCTACTCCCCTTCTTGAACAAGGGGACAACATTTGCTTCCCTCCAGTCTTTTGGCATTGTTCCTGTAGACAATGACGACACAAAGATCAAAGCCAAAGACGCTGCAATCTCCTCTCCAGCCTCCCAGAGAATCCGAGGATAAATCCCATCCGGCCCAGGGGACTTATCAATTTTTACCCTTTCCAGAATTGCTAACACCTCCTCCTTATGAACCTCAATCCCGTCCAGTCCAACAGCCTGTATCTCAGTACTCCCCTCGACAACACTGCCACTCTCCTATGTGAATACCGACGAAAAATATTCATTTAGTGCCTCTCCTATCTCTTCAGACTCCACGCACATGATGGGATGGCAATTCTAGACACTTTGCTTCAGTTGGACGCAAATGCCATAGGTTTACCGTTTTGGATATGTATCCCGACTATAGGCATCACATAAAAACATAATCTGATGATTCTCACTTTGTTCTGTGAGGGACAGTTAACAAATTGGCAGCCACAAATCCTACATTAGAACAGTGGCTACATTTCAAAAATACATCACTGACTTTAAAGCGTTGCAGAATTTCCTGAACGGCGCTTTATAAATGCAAGTTTCATTTTCTTTTGGCTAGCCGCCGTTCCCAACCAACTATATGTTTTAAGAAAATGCGAGGACTATATTCAAGTTTTAATCACTCGATGCAGCATCGCGTACTTGGAGTAATGATGGTATAATTGTTGTATATTCAGCCTCATCTCCAATAGGGTAATGGACCAAGACAAACTATCGAGGTATATTTCAGATAGTATATATCTTATGAGCAGCCAAGTGTTTTCTCCCACTTCATGAAGGAAATTTGTTCATACAGAACCACACCCCTTACCCAATAAGGCTTTAGTGGCTTATTGGGTAATCCTTTCCTGCAGGATGTCCCGAGGCATGGTACATTGGGGAAACCATGCAGATGCTATGACAACGGATGAATGAACACCGCTCGACAATCACCAGGCAAGACTGTTCTCTTCCTGTGGGGGAGCACTTCAGCAGTCACGGGCATTCAGGCTTGGATCTTCAGGTAAGCGTTCTCCAAGGCGGCCTTCACGACACACGACCGCGCAGAGTCGCTGAGCAGAAACTGATAGCCAAGTTCCGCACACAGGAGGACGGCCTAAACCGGGATGTTGGATTTATGTCACATTATCAGTAACCCCCACAGCTTGCCCCCTGGACTTGCAGAATCTCACTAGCTGTTCTGTGTGGAGACAATAAACATCTCTTTAACGTGTGTTTAATGCTCCCTCCGCCCACATTGTCAGTACCTTTAAGACCTGGCTGGCTGTAGGGATTCGCATTCTAATTAGTATTCTGTAACTTGATTTCTGTGTCTCTGTGCACTGTTTGAGAGCACATTTCCACTCCATCTGACGAAGGAGCAGCGCTCCGAAAGCTTATGGCATTTGCTACCAAATAAACCTGTTGGACTTTAACCTGGTGTTGTGAGACTTCTTACTGTGTTCACCCCAGTCCAACGCCGGCATCTCCACATCTGAAACAAGAACAGAGGAAGTTGAAAAAAAACTCTGCAGGTTTGCCAGCGTCTATCATGAGCGAAACACGGTTTCGTTGGAACTGAAAGGATGGAGAATATTAGAGCAAAAGCAGCAGCAACAAAAAGTAGCAACTTTAAGAAAAAACGACAGATGATCAGGTGTGAGACGGGGCGGGGGTCTTTTGCATGAGGACAATACACGTACAACACAATATTTTTAAAAAAGGAAAGGAAGGTCTGAGATGTAAGGACTGAGGAGAAGAGGAAAACCAAGCGCAAGTACTTCATTACCTACAGAACAGCCAGTGACACGAAAGCGAGCATTTAACAACATGTTGCTGCAGAAATATTAGATTTTTTAAAATGTTTATGTTGGATTTCACTTACATTGATGAATACCATTACAGAGGCAATAGGTTTTCTCAGATTGTTGCGGTGCAGAAGGAAACCCTTGGTTCTTCTTGTCCATACTGGCTTTCCGAATGAGCAAGTCACGTAGTTTATTTCATATCCATTAATTCAAAATCTTATTTACAAATACCTGGACTGGCTCTGGAATAGAATTACGGGAAAGATCCAGTTTCACTTATTCTCGAATGTAATTAAGACTTGTCATATTCATTTGCGTTCCTCAGAATTACTCTCGCTTTATTTGCTGCTGAAAAAGTGAGCAAACGTTTGTGTGCATAGGTCAGTTCAAATATTTAATAAAGAACATTTGTATGAAATCGAATTAAGCTCTAGCCAGTGAGATGAGAACAAGGAGCCTTTGCTGTACCAGCTCAGAATATGTTAACAATAAGATCTTAGCTGTGAGGTCAAAGTATTTCCCAGGGCTTCCAGTGTCAGAGGGGGAACAATGATTGCAATTGAGGATAGACCAAACGATTTGATGGACATAATTGTTATCTGAAGAAAATACGATTGTAAAAATTTCAAATAACCGCCCATAAAGGGAAGGCTTGCAATGAAAAAATCTCATAGTTCTTGACAGTCGGAGAGGTTTTTAGTTAAAAATGGCTGTTGTTTAAATGTTATTTGGAATTGTTATTGATACTGTTAATACAAAAAAATGGAATCTATTATGTGGTTGGGGACATTTCTGGATAATGAAAATTTAAACTCCGCTTAAGTATTCCCTGTTAAAGTAATGTTAGTGGTAGATCAGTTTACATATCCTAACCAAGATCTGGGTAATTGTCCGTGTGTTGAGCTGGGGAAACCGTGCAAACGGCAAGCAAGGAATGTCCGGAGTATCACCGCCAGGGTTCTACTTGTGAATTTAACAGTGTGAGTGATATTGTAGGGTTTGGAGATGATTGAGGTCAAACTATTAGTTACGGTAATGAAAGCCAATGATTGTAATTTCGATAATATAATACTTTCCTCTTCTCCTCTTGGTTAAAAGAAGGACAGGACTGGCAGCTGAATATTCCGGGGTATAAGTGTTTTAGGCGAGACAGAGGAGGGGCTAAAAAAGGTGGGGGAGTAGCGATATTAGTTAAGGAGCATATTACCGCGGTGCAGAGGGTAGACAACTTGGAGGGGTCATGTACTGAGTCGCTGTGGGTGGAACTCAGAAACAGGAAGGGTGCAGTCACCATGCTGGGGGTGTACTACAGACCACCCAACAGCCCACGGGAAGTGGAGGAAAGGATACGTCAGGAGACTCTGGATAGGTGCAGAAAAAATAGGGTTGTTGTAGTGGGGGACTTTAATTTCCCTGGCACAGACTGGAAAGTGCTTAGAGCTGGGGGTCCAGACGGGGAGGAATTTGTAAAATGTGTACTGGAAGGTTCTTTGGAACAGTATGTAGATAGCCCGACTAGAGAGGGGGCTATACTGGACCTAGTTCTGGGAAATGAGCCCGGTCAGGTCGTCAAAGTTTTGGTAGGGGAACATGTGGCAAATAGTGACCACAACTCTGTTAACTTTAGGATAGTAATGGACAAGGATGAGTGCTGTCCTACGGGCAGGGTGCTAAATTGGGGGAAGGCTAACTATAGCCGGATTAGGCAGGAATTGGTGGATGTTGATTGGGAGAGGATATTCGAGAGTAAGTCCATGTGGGAGTCTTTTAAGGAACTATTGATAAGGCTGCAGGATAGGCATGTGCCTGTAAAAAGGAAAGATAGGAAAGGTAGGATTCAAGAGCCGTGGATAACCAGGGAAATTGAGGATCTGATTAAAATGAAAAGGGAGGTGTACGTTAAGTCCAGGCAACTGAAAACAGATGGAGCTCTGGAGGAATACAGAGAGAGTAGGAAAGAACTCAAACGGGGAGTTAGAAGGGCAAAAAGAGGTCACGAGATGTTCTTGGCAGGCAGGATTAAGGAGAATCCTAAGGCATTCTATTCATACGTTAGGAACAAAAGAGTTGTCAGGGAGAAAATCGGACCTCTCAGGGACAAAGGAGGGGAATTATGCTTCGAACCCAAGGGAATAGGGGAGATCCTAAATGAATACTTTGCATCGGTATTCACGAAGGAGAGGGGCGTGTTAACCGAGAGTGTCTCGGAGGGAGGTGTTGACCCGTTAGAGAAAATCTCCATTACAAGAGAGGAAGTGTTAGGTTTTTTAGGGAACATTAAAACTGACAAAGCCCCAGGGCCTGATGGCATCTATCCTCGACTGCTCAGGGAGACGAGAGATGAAATTGCTGGGCCTCTGACGGAAATCTTTGTCGCTTCTTTGGACACGGGTGAGGTCCCTGAGGATTGGAGGATAGCGAATGTGGTGCCATTGTTTAAGAAGGGTAGCAGGGATAACCCAGGAAATTATAGGCCGGTGAGCTTGACGTCCGTGGTAGGGAAGTTGTTGGAGAGGATTCTTAGAGACAGGATGTATGTGCATTTAGAACGGAACAATCTCATTAGCGACAGACAGCATGGTTTTGTAAGAGGGAGGTCGTGCCTTACAAATTTGGTGGAGTTTTTTGAGGAAGTGACAAAAACGGTTGATGAAGGAAGAGCCGTGGATGTCGTCAATATGGATTTCAGTAAGGCATTTGACAAAGTCCCACATGGCAGGTTGGTTAAGAAGGTTAAGGCTCATGGGATACAAGGAGAAGTGGCTAGATGGGTGGAGAACTGGCTTGGCCATAGGAGACAGAGGGTAGTGGTCGAAGGGTCTTTTTCCGGCTGGAGGTCTGTGACCAGTGGTGTTCCGCAGGGCTCTGTACTGGGACCTCTGCTATTTGTGATATATATAAATGATTTGGAAGAAGGTGTAACTGGTGTAATCAGCAAGTTTGCGGATGACACAAAGATGGCTGGACTTGCGGATAGCGAAGAGCATTGTCGGGCAATACAGCAGGATATAGATAGGCTGGAAAATTGGGCGGAGAGGTGGCAGATGGAGTTTAATCCGGATAAATGCGAAGTGATGCATTTTGGAAGAAATAATGTAGGGAGGAGTTATACAATAAATGACAGAGTCATCAGGAGTATAGAAACACAGAGGGACCTAGGTGTGCAAGTCCACAAATCCTTGAAGGTGGCAACACAGGTGGGGAAGGTGGTGAAGAAGGTATATGGTATGCTTGCCTTTATAGGGCGGAGTATAGAGTATAAAAGCTGGAGTCTGATGATGCAGCTGTATAGAACGCTGGTTAGGCCACATTTGGAGTACTGCGTCCAGTTCTGGTCGCCGCACTACCAGAAGGACGTGGAGGCATTAGAGAGAGTGCAGAGAAGGTTTACCAGGATGTTGCCTGGTATGGAGGGTCTTAGCTATGAGGAAAGATTGGGTGGACTGGGGTTGTTCTCCTTGGAAAGATGGAGAATGAGGGGAGATCTAATAGAGGTATACAAGATTATGAAGGGTATAGATAGGGTGAACAGTGGGAAGCTTTTTCCCAGGTCGGAGGTGACGATCACGAGAGGTCACAGGCTCAAGGTGAGAGGGGCAAAGTATAACTTAGACATCAGAGGGACGTTTTTTACACAGAGGGTGGTGGGGGCCTGGAATGCGCTGCCAAGTAGGGTGGTGGAGGCAGGCACGCTGACATCGTTTAAGACTTACCTGGATAGTCACATGAGCAGCCTGGGAATGGAGGGATACAAACGAATGGTCTAGTTGGACCGAGTAGCGGCGCAGGCTTGGAGGGCCGAAGGGCCTGTTTCCTGTGCTGTACTGTTCTTTGTTCTTTTGTTCTTTGATTCCAAATTCAACTGTGATCTAGGAGATCCTATGGATAATGAATTGATTTCAAATACAAACGTAATTTCCAACGAGTGGAGTGGGGTTAAAGGTCATTCACTAAATTACAAGTTCATAAATAGTAAAGACGAAGAAAAAGTTAAAGGAAAGTAAAGGAGATAATTGATAGTTATTACGTCTGTGCTGGTGTGAAACTGCTGATGGAAACTGTACATCCTGGTTTATATCTGGCGTGCCCTGTAATTCTCCTGAAATCAGGAGAAGACACATAAATCAACCATAGACTCTGGATCGAGTAGGTGTAATTAGCGGTGATATAATCGGTCAGTAGAACCTCTAGAAGGGCGATACTTGACAAATGCCTCGTCCATCAGAGTTGTTAGCTGATTTTGTTGATATGATTTTGTCCCTCCATTTGATTACACTCTGTACCCGAATACAAGGTAAGTGTTTGAATAATATACGTGGATGTTGAGTTTTAGAGTGTGATCATTATCTCGGGAAAAAAGCCAAGTGGATGAACTCCAGCACAGGGTAACTTGTTATTTATCATTCGATCACCAGATGTGGGGTTTGTCTCTCCGAGTCCTTGAGAAGGTGGTGGTGAGCCGTGTTCTTCTGCCGCTGCAGTGTAGGTTCACCAACAGTGCTGTTAGCTTCATTCTGATTTGACCTTGACAACAACTCTCAGACTGGAGCAGAAACATTTAGTTGGATTTGATTTTGACAATTGACAGTGGGGTTTACATCTCGCCCGATATTTATTTCTTGAGAAACGCTGAAAACTATATATCAGGCGGTTGATTCGTTCTCGCCTGTCAAGTTGGTGAACGGTGTTAAACTCTATCGGAAAAATCCATGGACTGTGATATTAAATGATCGCTCATTTTACGAAATGTTATTGTCTCACTGTCAAGCGACATGAAAGTGATTACGAAACGCGAGCTAATTCAAAGTGAACACTTGGAGACACAGAAAACGATGGATTAAAAAGACCCTACCGTCTATCTGGGATCTATGTACATAGAATTTTAGTTTATCACAGTTGGAGGGATTTAAAGTCAATGGCTTTCCATGAAGAAAAGAACGATAGAAATGTCGGAATTTATTATTGTAAGGCACCCAGGGGTTCAATATGAATATTAATATTGTGATAAAATTCTTCGAAAGTTGATAAAGCGCAGCAGCCTTTCGGCCGCCTGTTCTTTCCCATCTCAAACGCAAGGCACAATTAGCGAAATCAGCATTGGCTTTCTCTCCATTTCCAGTGCCGCCAACACCTGTGAAGATTATCCGCCCATCCCCTTCAACACACACTCTTCTGTGCAAAAGCTGGCTTCTTTCCAGAGGAAGTTAACATCACCTGGTATAAGAATGACTTCAAAATTCCACCTGGGATGTGTATCACAGTAATATGGAATGAGGAGGGATTATGTCAGGCTTCAAGCTCCCTCAGCCCTCTGGAAAACGGGTATACCTGTCAGATATATCATGCCTCTCTTGATGTCGCCGCCAATGACAGCTACACGGTTCGGGGTCAAAGAAAGTGTATCGGATTTTCAGTGCTAAATTGCATATTTTTCATATACAGGTTATCGTATTCACCACTGATCCTTAGTTTTAAAATAATAGGCGTTCAATCCGCTACTTCCCACTTTGCACTGCAATGAATGTTAGATTCAGTGCCCATGAACTCCTCTGCCTTTCCACCATGAAGATCCGCTTGGATCCCTGTCGAAGAACGACAGCCAGTGTCGGCTGGTTTGCATCCGAATCACTCGATATATACCGGGTTTAGCGGATCATTAGAACAAAGAACAATACAGCACAAGAACAGGCTCTTCGGCCCTCCAAGCCTGTACCGACAATGCTACCCGACTTAACTAAAAAACCCCACCCTTCCGGGGACCATATACCTCTATTCCCATCCTATTCATGTATTTGTCAAGATGCCCTTAAAAATCACTATCGTATCTGGTTCCACTACCTCCCCCGGCAGCGAGTTCCAGGCATCCACCACCCTCTGTGTAAAAACCCTGGCTTGTACATCTGCTTCAAACCTTGCCCCTCGCACCTTAAACCTATGCGCCCTAGTAATTAACTCTTCCACCCTAGGAAAAAGCTTCTGACTATCCACTCTGTCCATGCCTCTCATAATCTTGTAGACTTCTATCAGGTCTCCCCTCAACCTCCGTCGTTCCAGTGAGAACAAACCAAGTTTGCCCAACCTCTCCTCATAGCTAATGCCCTCCATGCCAGGCAACATCCTTGTAAATCTTTTCTGTACCCTCTCCAAAGCCACCACATCTTTCTGGCAACGACCAGAATTGAACGCTATATTCCAAGTGCGGCCTCACTAAGGTTCCATAAAGCTGCAACATGACTTGCCAATTTTTAAACTCAATGTCCGGGCCGATGAAGGCAAGCATGCCTTATGCCTTCTTGACTACCTTCTCTACCTGCGCTGCCACTTTCAGTGACCTGTGTACCTGTACACCCAGATCCCTCCGCCTATCAATACTCTTAAGGGTTCTGCCATTTACTGTATATTTCCCATTTGTATTAGTCCTTCCAAAAAATGGTTTGTTAAGTTTATTTAAAAAACAACAATTTGGATATGATGCATTAACAAATTAAACAGTAAAAGGATAAAAGTAGGCTCAGATCCCAGAAAAAACCTTGGCACAGAGAATGTTGATCTCATCTTCCTCCTCCTCTCCAATCTGGGGAAAGCAGTGAGGATTGCCTCCTCACCTGTATATCTCTAGTGACAGCATCTGCCCATTTTTTCACTCACCTATTCACCTCCCCGCTCCTTTCCAAATTCCAGCAATCCACCTTCACGTCTTGAATTCAGAAATTATCATTTATCCATTTAGCTCCTTTGTATCCTCACTCCTCCTTTCCTCAATCTCGTTGTCCTCCCTTCTGTCCCACAACTTCTGCCAAGCAGCCAGTGACTGCCAGATCTCTCTTCCCTATGGTCACTCTGCAAGACTCTCGGAAGCTTAACATTTACATGAACCACTATGAGATTAGATCCCAGACAAAAATAAAGCAAAAACTGTGGATTCTGGAGATCTGAAATAAAAACAGAAAATGCTGGAAAAACTCAGCAGACCTGACAGCATCTGTGGCGGGCCATATGGACTCCAACGTTAACTGTTTCTCTTAAAGAGACAGTCCTGATTCTAACACAATCGTCACGCTCTGTTGCTCTCTCTCACACTCTATTCCATCTGCTTATAACTTCCACTCCCTCTCTCAAATATACACTATGCCACATTCTGTCTTTATTTGTTTCTCTCCTTTTTCTCATTGAATTTCTTTCACCATCCCTTCTGTTGCTGTCCACCAGGCTCAACTGACCACTTCCAAATGATTAACATGTGCCGTTTCCTGTTGGGGTTAATGGTGATCCTGTTGGGGACTATCTTCATCGTGGATCATTTCAAATCCGTCTTTCTTTATTGGTAAGATCTTCATCATTAACTTCGAAAATTTCCGTGGGATCATAGGAAAAACTGGCGGGAAACACAAAGGTAGAATCCATTTTTGTGACATGTCTGGATGGATTGTTACTTGAGGCATTGACTGAATATTCATTCTTTACTTTCTTTTCCATCACGTGTTCACAGTAAGAAGAATCAGTTATATCCAGAAAGCCAACATGTCACTGTTTTCCACACAGATCCTCCCGCATTCATTGTCACCTCAATCACTCATCCCTCACTTTGTGACTCTGCCTCAGACACCCAGCTCTCAAAGACTTGCACAACCGTCATTCATTCAGTGTTTTTCGAGCACAGATCTATTTCTCATTATCGTCTTACAAACGAACAGGGGCGGCACAGTAGCACAGTGGTTAGCCCTGCTGCTTCAAGGCGCTAGGAACCTGGGTTCGATTTCTAGCTTGGGTCACTGTCTGTGTGGAGTTTGTACATTCTCTCCGTGCCTGAGTGGATTTCCTCCGGGTGCTCGGTTTCCTCCCACATTCCGGAAGATGTGCTGGTTAGGTGCTTGACCCAAACAGGCACCGGATTGTGGCGGCTGGGGAATTTCACAGTAACTTCATTGCAGTGTTAATGAAAGCCTTATTTGTGACTAATAAATAACATTTACTTCATAACACGTTTTCTCACATACATTTTTCACTCAGTTTTTATCGCACATGAATCTCACACTCAGTTACCCAGTGTTACTTATTCAGTGTTTTACCCAACAATGAACTCCTAATCTAATAATCGCATCGCTACCATTCACAGCGCTCTCTGTCACCCAGCGATAATTTATACATATAAAGTTCACTCACACTGTCACAAACACACATTTCTCAATCACTGCGAATCACATAAACATCTTCCACACATCGCAAACTAAACAATAAGCTCTCTCTCACAACCCTATCTCACACTTCCTCTTTGAGTCTTTGAGAGCTGGGTGTTATTGCATACGGCTTCATCCTCAGGTCACTGGGCTAGAAATGCGAGGGCCAGGCTAACATTCTGGGTACATGGGTTCAAAACTCATCATAGCAGTTGGTGTGATTTAAAATTTGTTAATTAATAATCTGCAACATCATACTTTTCTCAGTAATAGTGACAATGAAACCCAGTTGGTTCCCTAACGTCCTTTAGGGAAGGAAAACTGCCATCCTTACCTGGTCTGATTTACATGTGACTCCAGACCCACAGCACTAAATCTTAGCGCCCCTTTGAACTGGGAGCCATTGGTTCCCAGGATGTTCAACAAATGCTGCCCTTGCCAGCAATGTGCACATCCCATGAAAGGATATGTGTGTGTGTGTGTATATATATAAAATATATTCACATCGAATGGTTAATTCCGACCAGCTCGAGTTCTGATATTTTTTCACACATTATTACCCGCATCAATCTCAGACTGTTACTCATCAGCCAGCTTATTAAAGATGCGATTGTTCATTTGAAGAAAGATTGTGAATGCAGTCATTCGTTATTCTTTTGCAATGTTTTATATTGTACTATCCTTATATTTTATTATTCATTCAAACTTAAAGTTATTCTTTTCAACAGTAAAAAAAACTTTGAGTGGAGCGGATACGGGCCAATAATTTATCACACATTGTAACATTGCACCGCCTATCAAACGTAAAGTTAAAACCTGCATATTTCCATTACAAATGAAGCAGCGTGGTCAATTTACTGTATTTGCATTATGTGGTTACCGCTGCCTAATTCTGAGTAAATTTCAATATTGCACAGGTTTATTCACATTAAGGATACGCGACTGTTCTGCTCAGTTCAGCAACCTCAGCCAAGTCTGAGAACATTAGTTGTAGCGTGTCGCTCGCCTGAACTTTAACACTCTCGCTGGTTCGCTCTCTTTCTGCCATGCCATGCCATGCCCGTCTCCATTTTAGGTATCTATAATTTTCCTTTGTAGATCAGATGTGAGTAAAGAGTTTTATGCCCTTCTTTCCGTGCAAAATACTTCGTTTCCCTCAATGTCTTGCTATCATTTTAAATTAACTTGCATTTTTGTATTTCACATCTACTCCTGAACAGTCTTAGACAACGATCAGAATTATTCGTGCTCTCGTCTGTGCTGTCACAAATCTCAGCTGAAATAATGCAACTCGCCCATAATTCTATAATAGTGGCCCATTTTGATTATTGCAGTTTAGAAACATGCAGAATTGTTCCGGTTTCGGGATTCTGGTTGATGTAACAGACGTAGGAAAGAGCAGGTGCGGCGGTAACACAATATTTTCCCTTTGTTTGCAGTCAGTTGAGTCCATTAATCTCTCTAATGCCTTAACGTTACCTGACAATTGAATGATTCCTCATCAATTGTGAACCCACAGGCTGGAGTGAGATGCTGCCACATCATAGCTTACCTACAGAGCGAAAGAGTCTCTTTCAGGGTGCAGCACTGTGGTTGATTCTCAACTGTCCTCCAAAGGCAACTAGAGATGGACAATAAATGCTGATGTGGAGATGCCGGCGTTGGACTGGGGTATCCACAGTAAGAGTTTTAACAACACCAGGTTAAAGTCCAACAGATTTATTTGGCAGCAAATGCCATTAGCTTTCGGAGCCCTGCTGACGATCTGACGAAGGAGCAGTGTTCCGAAAGCTAATGGCATTTGCTACCAAATAAACCTGTTGGACTTTAATCTGGTGTTAAAACTCTTACAATAAATGCTGGCCAGCCAGTGATGCCAATGTCCCACGAATGAATAAAAAAATAAACATATGCTTTCAAATACAGTATATTTCGTCCAGTCCCTGTTGTACCACCTTCATCACAAGTGTCCCCTACAGTGTAGAAATGACACGTCTCATAAGGTCTTGACCAGTTAGTTCCATCTATTCATTGTTTTTACATTGGTCTTCTTCAACTCTCCTACCAATTATTTCGTAGTTAATAATGTATTCTGTTGCTTCTTGATTTTATCAACCATTCTTGATTCTGACCTACCAATAATTATTTTAATGGATTTTTCATTATCCCACCACATACATTTGTATATTACTGCAAAGCTTGCCGTTACTCTTTCCCTATGCATTTTGTCAAACCTCAATTACTTGGCAAGTTAACCCCAATTCCTCCGACATTACAATCTTCCCCATTTCATGGTTCCCATTTTCTATTTTTCACTAACAATTAATTCTGTTAATAGTTTCCCTGTCATTTTATTGGTTGACTGTGAGTATCTCCTGATAGATTCAAGTCCATATTCAACAGCACCCGTACAAGTTGAAAATGCACCTTATTATGTAATACATTTCCGGTCTCTAATCATAGAAATCATAGAAACCCTACAGTGCAGAAGGAGGCCATTCGGCCCATCGAGTCTGCACCGACCACAATCCCACCCAGGCCCTACCCCCACATATTTTACCCACTAATCCCTCTAACCTACGCATCCCAGGGGCAATTTTTTTTAACCTGGCCAATCAACCTAACCCGCACATCTATTGCTTCTATGCTGAATATTGGCCCAATGTTAAGCAAAGCCAGATGCGAAAGCATCAAGTCATTTAAATTACTCAATATCATAAGCTCACATGTTAGGTTTCCCACAGTACAGAAAAGAGGAGACACACGGGGGCCTTACACTATTTGGCCTGTCGATGTGCTTATTGTGTTATTAACTGAGAGCTCAGTGCTTGTGGGGAGACAGAAGTGTAGTGGCAATGTCACTGAGTTACAATCCAATGAGCATATGGGGTCGAAACCCACCACGGCAGCTGGGCTAATTTAAGTTCAATGAATAAAATCTGGAATATCAATAACGGTGACCACGTCATCAATTTCTGTCAAAATGCTGACGGAATAAAATCTGCTGCCCTTTCCTGGTCTGGCCTACGTGTGACTCCAAACCTACAGCAACTGCCCTCTGAAATGGGTTCAAAGGCAATTCTGCCAGCTTTGCCTTGACTGGCCTACATGTGACTCTAGAGTTACAACAATGTGGTTTATTCTTAACTGCCCTCTGAAATGACCTAGCAAGCCACGAGGGTTAAGGATGGCTAACAAATACTCCGCTTGTCAATGGTGCACATGGCGCATGAAAGAATAAAGAGAAGAAAAGCATCAGTTACATGCACTAAAGAGGAAAAGACTCAGACTTAGGAGCTGAGCCTTTGTTTAAACTGACATCTACACATCCTCCAGTGACTTGTCTTTCCCAATCATTAATGGACTTTGATTCTGTTAATCAGAATAATCCTGCCAAACCAAAGAATGGAAGAATGAAGTTATCGGAGGCTTTAAACTAAAAGTATGAATGGGGAGCTCAGCCCTGTTGGCCTACAGCATGAGAGAATTCATAGACACAGCTTGCAATCCGGATGACCACATGTGCATGAACCACACACTGGCACTGCTGCCTCACAGTGACTCAATGATTCTGAGCCAAAGTTCCTCAAGCCACAAACACTTCCTGTAAATGAGTTTATTTTCCTGGATCACATTGTTATCCATGAGCTGCTACATGCTGCAGTACTGACACATCACTTACCCTGCCATCCTTAATGTGTGTTAATTAATTACTTAATGAAATTAGAATCTTAGAATCCCTACAGCACAGAAAGAGGCCATTCGGCCCATCGAGTCTGCACCGACCACAATCCCACCCAGGCCCTAACCCCATATCCCTACATATTTACCCACCAATCCCTCTAACCTATGCATCCCAGGACACTAAGGGCAATTTTAGCTTGGTCAATCAACCTAACCCGCACATCTTTGGACTGTGGGAGGAAACCGGAGCACCTGGAGGAAACCCATGCAGACACGAGGAGAATGTGCAAACTCCACACAGACAGTGACCCAAGCCAGGAATCGAACCCAGGTCCCTGGAGCTGTGAAGCAGCAGTGCTAACCACTGTGCTACAGTGCCGCCATTATGTTCTATGTATTTATTTATGGTGCTTTTCACACATTTTATTAACTTCACCATCAAATTGTGTACTGTTTTAAAACTTGGGGATAGAGTAAATTTACCCACTTACCCAGATTCTCACCAAACAATTGGCTCCTTTCTCTGTAGTAGAGTAAGAAGCAATCTGAAAGGGTGTGAAAGGTAGAAAAAGTGAAGGGAAACAAACACCTCCTTCCTTCTCCACTGAACTCCCCTACTTACCAAGCACCAAGCTGTACTCCATTTGCGTAGGCTGCATTAAATACTCTGGATTTATAGAAAACTAAACTGGAACTCACTGCAGGGATGACAGGAACCAAATTAAACTTGTTAGCTAATTAACTGCTCAGCTCCCACAGCTGACAGTGAATTTGTCCTGTCTAAACTGCTAGAAAGTAAAAACTTAGAATGCTTACAGAGTTCATTCTGGTTCCTGCTAATTACAGACTCGATAGATTTTAAGAGCAAAATTTAAGAACAAGATTAGCACTTTAAACTCCAGAACTTACCAAACTCCAAGCTTGCATTCAATTCTTTGCTGCTCTGCATTTGCTCAAACTGCATCAAAGGTTCAAAGAAGCCTGGATAAAGGGGAAGCAATAAATGTTTTATATTTGTATTTTCAAAAGCATTCAACAACGTGTTACATCAAAGGTTACTACACCAAATAAGAGCTCATGGTGTCGGGTTATCATATTAGTCTGGATGGAGGATTAGTTAGCTAACAGGGAGAATTGTTGGAACATATGGGTCATTTTCGAGTAGGCAGGTTGCAACGAGCAGAGAACTTAGGCAGGCGGTTCTGGGGCTTAGCACCTGGGCAGCTGAATGTAGGACTGACTTTAGCGGAACTATTAAAATCGGAGATACCCAAGAACCCAGAATTGGCAGATTTCAGAGACATGAGGGTACCTAATGCTAAAACAGGCTGCATCGAGAGAGATTCCTGGGACCAATGTAGGATCTAGAAATATCGAGGCATTCCATAAATGGGAGTAAATGTAAGCACAGGAGAGCAGGTTAAGCAGAATTTAGTGCTTATTAGGACGTGGGCAAGAGATTTTTGAATCACCTCTATCTGCACTGGTGCAGCTCAGGAGCCTTAATGAAGACATTAGCAAGGGATCTATGCAAGATATGCCGAAGTGTGGAAAAGTTGCAGAGAACAGAACCGGCAGTCTTTCTGGTGGTGCGGATATGTCTTTGGATGCTTATCTCAGGATCAAAAGTAATACTGAGATTGAGAATCATTTGATTTAGTCTCAAACCTAACCAAGCAAGAGGGATGTGCCCAGTAGCTATGAAAAGGAGTTTGTGATGGAGACCAAATGGAATAGTCTATGCCTGGCGGCATGGTGGCACAGTGGTTAGCACTGCTGCCTCACAATGCCAGGGACCCAGGTTCAATTCCAGCTTTGGGTCACTGTCTGTATGGAGTTTGTACATTCTCTCCAGGTGTTCCAGTTTCTTCCCACAGTCCAAAGATGTGCTGGTTAGATTGATTGGCAGTGCTAAGTTAACCGTAGTGTCAGGGGGATTAGCAGGGTAAATATAAGGGGATATGGGAATAGGGCCTTGGTGAGATTGTGGTAGGTGCAGACTCGAATGACCGAATGGCCTCCTTCTGCACTGCAGGGATTCTATGATTCCCAAAATCTAGCTGGAAGAACTTTCTTGCCTTCCATTAATGGGACTGGATAAGCAGTTTGACTTTAGAGATAACAGAAGGAGTCGAAAGACGTGTTGGGAGAACATCCATGTGGAAATGAAGTATTCTCAGATGACAACCTTGGAGAGGCAGTGCAATTGTGAGAAATAGGAGGGAGGTGGAGAGTACAAAAATGAATGGTGTAGGTAGGAGTGGGAAAATAACCTATTACAGCTGATCACTAACTGCAATTGGATAGATAAAAATTGAATCAGGTGAATGCAATCCCACCGAGCTGAGTGATGGTGATGAGGAGCAGGTTTTGCCAACAGCCACATCCAACTGAACCAGGGGGGATATTTCAACTTTGCCAGAGTCAACTAGGGTGACATTTGTGGTTTTGATGTCCTGGAATTGGTGGAAAGCTAAATGGAGGGATTCAATTTGAGGAAGATGGGCACGCAGCTCGGAGAGGCTGACATATCCAAGAGACTTTGAAAGGAAAGGGTTATTTTCAGGATTGGGTTGTGAAGGATTTTTTCAGTCAAGTTCCGATGACAGCAGTTTGGAAGGAGAAGACATATCATTGATATTAATAATATCAACTAGGATCAAACTTAGCTGGTCAGGAAATTGGAATCTAATCCAGAGAGCAAGGACTGGATTACATTGATGAGATCAATGCAGGAGAGAATGTGAAGCGAGAAAGAAAGATGTGGATTGATGGATTAGGTGAAAGGTAAATTTCAGTTGGCTCATTGAGTTCAGAGAAACAATGGAAGTAGTTGAACAGATGGATCGTTGCAGAAAAGAATTCCTCAAACTCCTCGGGATTATCATTGGGGACTGGGCTGAGCGGAGATAGGATAAGGGGATTGTGAGCACAGTTTGGGGTGGAGATGAAAAGGCTGGTAAAAAATTTGCCTTCCTAGATAATATTGAATTGTCATCAGTTTTAGCCATAGTAATGTTTAATGTGGTCCAGTCAAGTCTAGTGGAGAATGATTAAACTATTTTTCAGCAACACATTAAAATCTACTTCATATAGATCAGAGGAAATGATTAGAGAGTGAGTTTAATGGTTATAGTGGCAGTAAAAGTAGGAACTGGGGTGGAGAGGGTGTGATTTTGAAAACCAGTCACTGATATGAATCATAGCCTTAGGTTGTATAATTCTAAATTAGAAAGTGTAGTGGTGAGTTATTTGAGGAGAGCTATTTCAAGGGGTGGACCTAGAAAGGAATGCAAGGAGGATGCAGGTAAAAAGTGGTGTAAGTAAATTATCAGAGTTTGCCCTAATTATAAAATTTACATGACAATAGCAAGCCCACGTGGAAATGGCCATGAACATAGGTCAGAGAGTTTATTTGGGGTGATAGATGTGGGCATCACTGACCAGCCCACTCTCAATTGCCGCCTTCTTGAACCACTGCAGTACGTGAGGGTAGGTATGCGCACAGTGCTGTTAGGGAGAGAGATCCAGGCTTTTGAATCAATGACAATGTAGAAACAGTGACATGTTTTCAAATCAGGATGGCGAGTTGCTTAGAGGTGAACATCCAGGTGGCAGTGCTACCACGTGTTTGCTGCTCATCATTCTAGAATGTAGCATTTGTGAGTTCGGATCATGCTTTATTAGTAGCCTTGGTGAGTGCCTGAGGTGCATCATGTAGAGGGTACATACGGCTACCACCATTCATCATTGGTAGAGGGGGTGGATATTGAAGATGGTGGATAGGGTGCCAAGCAAGTGAGTGCTTTGCCTTGGATGGTGCTGAGCTTGAGTATTGTTGGAGTTGCACTCAGCCAGGCAAGTGGAGAGTATTCCATCACACACCTGACTCTTGCCATGTTGATGCTGGACAGGATTTGGGGAGTCAGGAGGTGAGTTATTCACCTCAGGATTCCTAGCCTCTGACCTGCTCTCACGACCACACTATTCATATGACTAGTTCAGTTCAATTTCTCGTCAACAGTAACCCCCATGATGTTGATAGGGGAGATTAAGCAATGGTGATTTAATTGAAAATGCTGGAAAAATCTCAGCAGGTCTGACAGTACCTGTGGAGAGCGAATACAGCCAATGTTGAGTCTGGCTGACCCTTCATCAGCTCTGACAAAGTGTCATCCAGACTCAAAACATTGGGTCTATTCTCTCTCCACAGATGCTGTCAGACCTTCTGAGATTTTCAACCATTTTCTGTTGTGGTTTCAGATTCCAACATCCACAGTACTTTGCTTTTATCTCAGTAATTTAATTGAATGTAATGTTACATTCTCCCTTGTTGGAGGCCATCATTGCTGAGCAGCTGTGCAGTGCGAATGTTAATTGCTATTGTATCCAAAGCCTGTATATTGTCCAGGTCTTGCTGTATTTGGACATGGGCTGCTTCAGCATCTGAGGAGTCATGAATGGTGCTGGAGATTGTGCAAATATCCCTACTTCTGACCTTGTGATAGAAGGAAGGATATTGATGAAGCAGCTGAAGATGGTTGAGCTGAGGACACTACCCTGAGGAACTCCTGCAGTGATATCTTGGAGCGGAGATGATTCACCTCCAATAACCACAACCAAGTTCCTTTGTGGCAGGTATGACTCCAACCAGCGGACAGTTTTCCCCCCGATTCCTATTGACTCCAGTTTCGCTAGTGCTCTTTGATGCCATACTCCATCAAATGCTGCATTGATTTCAAGGACAGTCATATTACCCCACCTGTGAAGTTTGGCTCTTTTGTCTTTGTTTGAAAAACATTTTATAATGAGGTCACCGAACTGAGTTACTCTGGTGAAATCCAAACTGGGCATCAGTGAGCAGAGTATTGCTAAGAACTATTGGTGACCCCTTCCAACTTGATCCTCAGCCAAAAGTAGCACCAAAACAATCTGAATTCCACAGACATAGTCTTCATCAAACTGACATTTGTCTTCAGATCATCCTCAGTTCAGCACACAAGTGTTCATTTTGTAAATCAAGATCAGTAAATGTATTTGCCTGTTTCCAGCTCTTGGATATAGCTTCTGCCTTCTTCACCCTACTTTTCTGGCACCACTTGGATATGAGATCGACTGGCTTTTGTCTTTTTCTATACATCTGATTTTAACGAATGTCAGTTTCTCCATAAACCTGAACTTTCCATTTTTGTTTCTGCTGAGTTTGTTTTCTGAGAAACCTGAAGGTACACTTTCCCAACTAGTTACCTTAAATCATAACTGGAACCAAAACGGAAACTTTTCACAAAATACACAAGCTTTGAAACCATGAATTCCAACAAATTTGGCCTCCTGGGAAAAAAAATGTTTTACGACAGTTTTGAAATGTAAGCTTTCTTATCACACGGGAACACCAATACCTCAACACCTGGAAGCTCCAGTTCAAGTCAGACACCATCCTGACTTAGAAATATATTGTCGTTCCTTCACTGTCACTGGGTCAAAATGCTGGAACTTCATCTCTAACAGCGGTTCCGCTGAGTAATGAAGGGGCTACCAATTCATTTGGTTCGATAGCCTGTGAAAGAGGAGAGCATCCATTCTTCTATCTTAGTTATTGGATATTTCAATACCAGATGCAACTCCCTGATCACATATATTTCAGTAAAAACTGCTTCTTCTCCCATTCCAATAACTGACCATGTGGATCATAATCACCTCATCGAATAATAGATGTGAATTTCAGATAGAGATGGCCAACCCCTGTGCATCATCACTTTGATAGTTGTCATGAAATACTCAATTCTTTCATCCTGTTTTCTTGTTAATCCTGATTTCCGGTTCCTTCTTACATTTTTGTAGGAGCCTGTGAGACCAGGAACTAAAAGCGATGTTATCATTGCTTTTGTTTCCTGATGGGGCTGCACAGTGGCAAGCATTACTGCCTTGCAGCGCCAGAGACACAGGTTCAATTCCGACCTTTGGTGACTGTGTGGAGCTTGCACATTCTCCCAGTGTCTGCGTGGATTTGCTCCAGGTGCTCCAGTTTCCTCCCACAGTTCAAAGATTAGGTTGATTGGCCATGCTAAATTGCACCTTAGTATCAAGGGGAACTAGAGTAAATATGTGGGGTTGCAGGGATTGTTGTCAGTGCCGTCTCAATGGGCTGAATGGCCTCTTTCTGCATTGCAAGGATCCTATGATTCATCATAGACTCCTAATTAATTCCCAAAGTAATACTGAAAGATCAGCTGGGCCTGTTATTTGGAATGGCCGTTTCAGGTTGTCAATTTCTATTACTAAGGACAGACACAAGTACCTGAACAGTTCTGGTTGGAAAAGGACTGTTGGATTTCCTGACCATCCATGACCTCCGCCCTTCCTCACATCTGGATTTCACTGTTTTCATTTGACAGCTGAAGTTGAGGACACCGAATGATTTGCTTCCGCTGCTCCATCTCGGACAGTCTGGGGAGACGTTAGCCCCAAAGAAAGTTGTAAACAACACACTACAGAGCCAACATAATGCATACACACTAATCGGGTAAGTAAAGATAAACATGGGCAGCTTCCGCTTTTGTGCTAATTGGTCGTGTGTGCAGTAATTGGCCAGGTGAGCACAAGGGGGAGGGAGATATATTTCTCAACCAGAACCAATGAATACAAAAGCTGAATATTGCCGTAAATCCGAAATAAAAACAGAAAATAGTGAAAAGTTCAGCAGTTTAGGTAGCATCTGTACAGAGCGAAGAACACAGGTGTTCGATCACAAATCTGAAACATTAACTCTGTTTTCTCCCTTTTTTGTGTGCTTGCTCTTTTGATTGAGGTCAGAAGGAGGATCGATGAGCGTGAAGCATTGATGTAGTCAATTTAGATTTGAGCAAAGTAAATTAGAGCTTACGTGATCCAAAGGAAAGTGCCAAATTGTATCCCAAGTTGATTGAATGGCTGAAAGCAAAGTGCAAATGTCCACAGGACTGGAAGGATTGGTACCAGTGGGGATCCATAGAGCTCAGTCTTTGGTCCATTGCTTAGTATGGATCAATCATTACATCTAAATCTAGAGAGCATGTGAGAAATACTACACATACTTCCTAGAAATAACCATTCAAACTGCAATATGATGAAAACCAGCATATTTCAGATCATTGTGGTGAATTTTTAGAGTGCACTGTGACTTCTCCAATGTGACTGGTGAAAAAGAGCTTCAAATTCGGTGAAACTGTGAAGCAGGAATGCAGCGAAGTTATCAGGTTTCCATGCATTTTACATCTATGTTACTGTGAAATAGTGGGAAAATGCCTGCAAAAACTTACCCCATGGTATGGAGTCTCTCATTGAGAGCACATAGTGGGGAGGGACATCCACCCAAAGTACAAACTGCAAGAAATAGATTCTTTAAGAATATTGCAGAAATGCCAGGCATTGGATTGTAAACCCTTAGGTTATAAGCTTTTTTGTTTCTGTAAGGTCAGGAAAATAAATCAATTCTAAGCAGCCGAGGATTGAGAGCAAACAAAGACAGGTACCAGAATTGTAAAAGGGATAGATAGGTGTTCCTATGGTCACAAGCGAGACTCCAGGGTGGCATGTTGCCTCCCTGGTGTCTCAGAGTGGTTGCAGGACATTCTGAAGGGGAGGGTGAACAGCAAGTGGTCGTGATACACATTGGTACAAATGACATCGGTAAAAAAGGGATGAGGTCCTAAAAGCTGAAGATAAAGAGCGAGGAAGCAAGCTGAAAAGTAAGATCTCAAAAGATAGTGATCGCAAGATTACATAGAAACTAAAAGCAGGAATAGGCCATTTGGCCCTTCAAGCCTGCTCCACCTCCATTTTGATCATGGCTGATCATCAAATTCAATATCCTGATCCCCCTTCCTCCCCTCCATATGCCTTGATCCCTTTAGCCCCAAGAGCTATATCTGATTTGTTCCTGAAATCAGACAATGTTTTGGCTTCAACCACTTTCTGTGATAATTAATTCCACACATTCATCGCCATCTGGATGAAGAAATTTCTCCTCAGTCCTCAAACTATGACCCCTAGTTCTGGAATCTCCCACCATTTGGAACATTCTTTCTGAATCTACCCTGTCTAACCCTGTTAGACTTTTAAAAGTTTCTTTAAGATCCCCTCTCACTCTTCTAAACTCCAGTGAATATAATCCAAACCGACTTAGTCTCTCCTCATATGACAGACCTGCCATTCGAGGAATTAGTCTGTTTAACCTTTGCTGTACTCTCTCTTTAGCAAGGACATCTTTCCTCAGATAAGGACAAAAAAACTGCATTACTACCTGTGCCACATGCTAGTCAGGGTAGAAACAGCAGGACATACAAAATGATACGTGGCTGAAAAGATGGTGTAAGGGGGAGGATTTCAGATTCCTGGGGCATTGGGAACAGTTCCGGGGGAGGTGTGATCTGTACAAACCGGATGAGTTACACCTGGGCAGGACCAGGACTGATGTCCTTGTGAGGGTACTTGCTAGAGTGCCTGGAATGGGTTTAAACTATATGGCTGGGGGAATGGGAACCTAAGGAATCAGAGTAGGGGGAATCAGGAATCATAGAAACCCGACAGTGCAGAGGGAGGTCATTTAGCCCATCGAGCCTGCACCAACAACAGTCCCACCTCGGCCCTATCCCCATAACCCCACATAATTACTCCACTGATCCTTCTAACCTATGCATCCTGGGACACTAAGGGGCAATTTAGCATGGCCAATCAACCTAACCCGCACATCTTTGGACCGTGGGAGGAAACTGGAGCACCCAGAGGAAACCCACGCAGACACGGGGAGAATGTGCAAACTCCACACAGACAGTGACCCAACACTGGAAGAACACAAGAAAAAGATAGCAAGAAGAGATTTAAAAAAGTCATAGGCAGAGAAATCTTGCACTCCCCATCCATATGTTCACACGGATGGTGTATTCCTAAGCTCCATATGTTGAATATCAAACCTTTGGAATTCAATCATTATGGTGGCCCTTGTATGTAACATCAGTGCAAATGATGGGTCAATGTTCCACATTTTTTAATTTCATTGTCATCAGGCAAACACTAATTGTGCACATTTCAAGTAGCTGAGCTGATGTCTCTGGAAAGAAGTGAAGAAAGAAACACATTGTGCAGTAAATGAGACAGAACTCTATTCCCCCCATCCCCCTCACAATTCAACATAGATACATGAGAAAATCAGGAAGACTTGGTAGAATAAAAAGTCCTTAACTAACTGGGAGAAAAAAGACAAAGATAATCTGATAAATAATGTCACTTGGTAATGGAGAATTGGAGCATGACTAAAAAGATCCATGGTATAAGGACACACAATAATTAACAACAGGAAAAGGCCATTCAGCCTCTCAATTTTACTCTACCAAAAGTCTCGACATCTCATGTCTTAAATCAAAAACACCAATTTTATCAAATGATTCCCCTAGTTCTAGACTACCCAGAGGGGAGAAAACACCTTCTCACGATCTACCCTGTCAAGTCCCCTCGGACTCTTACATGCTTCAATAATATCCCATCTCATTCTTTTGAGCTCCAGTAGATAATTGCCCAACCTGCTCCATCTTTTCTCATAAGAGAACCATTTCACCCCAGGAATCAGTCAATCGAACCTTCTATGAAATTCTTCGATTGCAATTATTTCCTTTCTTAAATTAGATCGAAACTGAGCATATCATTTCCAGTCTGTAGAGCCCTGTGCAGCAACAATTCCCTCCTTTATACTTAATTAACCTTACAATAAACATCAACATTTAATTGTCTGCCTAATCACTTGCTGCAGCACCAAGATTTTGTGATTAATGTAGCAGCAGACCCAGGTCCATCTGTACCATTAGATTCTGCACTCTCTACATTCAAATAATATGTTTTTTTATTCTTCAATCCAAAAGTGGACAATTTATATTGTGTAACATGATACTCCAACTGCCAATTTAACTCACTCTCAAAATTTGTCTAAATCCTTTCGTAGACTTTTTTGTGCTCTTGACAACCCACTTTCTGCTGCTATATCCATGCAACCAGCACCTGAACTACTTATATATTTGGTTTATTCATTCAAGTCATTGATGTAGATTGTAAATAATTGAGGTTTCAGGACCGATCCCTGTGGCAGTCTACGAGTTACAGTTTACAAATGTGTAAATGGTCCATTTATTTCTACTCTGTTTTTTGTTAGCAAACCAATCTCCTATACATGCTAATATGTTACCCCTACACCATGAGCTGTTATTTTGCCCAGTAAACTTTGATGAGACATCTTATCGAAAATCATTGACTTTTGGGAAGGACAGGTGGAAAAGAAAAGGTGGTGGTGTAGCTCTGCTACTATGACAGTAAATGCGTACAGTTCTGAGGGACAATCTAAATTCATATGTGGAGTTGATTTGGGTAGAAGTGTCAAATACCAGAGGAAGGGAATGGTAGAAGGATTGTATAGGCCCTGAAAAGTAACCTCACTGCATGAAAGTGTTTCAGAGAAGAACAAGTACATCTAAAAAGAGCACTGTATTAATCAATTTTCATATAGATTGGGCTAATCAAACTGGAGATGGTAGCCAAGATAATGAATTTATGGAGTGCATGCGGGATGATTTCTTGGAGCAAAATGTTATGGAACCAACTTGAGATCAGGCTATCTTGGATCTGATATTGTGTATGTAATGAGGTGGGTTTAATAAATTATCTCAAAGTTAAGGAATGTTTAGGTGATCGCAGTATAATTTAGTTTTCAGCTTGAGTGTGAGGAAATTGGGACTAAAATATCAGTGTTGAACTTTTTTTATACTTTTCCAATTCAATCAAATCAAATCCAATTCAGAGTCTCAACAAGTTGAGACATTTCAGATCCAGGCTGACAAGACAGGACGGGAGACCAAAACCACCCTGTCCTGGGCCTGATCTACATGAGTCAAGCTGATTGGAGAAGGGGGAGGATCCTCCTCCAAGACTTGAGCTCATTTGCATCTTAGCCAAAAGGCCGAGATGCCGCTTTTAAAAATTGCTTCATATGAAACATATGAAGCCTCAGCGTAACCTAATGACCTCAACCAAGTGCAGGCGATCCATACTACACTTGATCTTAGCCAAAAGGCCGAGAAGCGATGCCGGATACTACACTTGATCTTAGCCAAAAGGCCGAGAAGCGATAAGAAAGAGGAATTACGAAGGTAGCTCGATAGAATTTGCCAAAGCAGACTGGTCATATAGATTACTAGGTAAGACAATAGATGAGCTTTGACAGACATTTACAAAGATAACTTGTCAAATGTCATCCCAATGAGGAGGAAAGACACTTAAGGGAGGAAGAACCTAATATGGATAACTAAGGAAGTTAAGGATGGTATTAAATTGCAAACAGAAAAATATAAGATGGCAAAGCTTAATGGTAGGCCAGAAGAATGTTATAGATTCAGAATGCAGCAAAGATGGACTAAAAAAGTAATCAGGGAGGAGAAAGGCTGAGGAGTTAAATAAATATTTTGCTTGGTGTTGATTGTGGAGGATACTACAAGCATTCCAGAAAGAATAAAATAAATACAGGGGAGGAAATATATAGAGTCACCATCACTAGCGAATTAGTTTTAAGCAAACTAATGAGCTTAAAGGCTGACAGCGACCCCTGAACAGATAGCTTACATGCCAGGATCTTAAAGCCGGTAGCTACAGAAATCATGGATGTATTAGTAGTCATTTTACAAACATCTAAGATTCTAAGATCCTTGGATTCTGGAAATGTGCCAAAGGATTAGAAAACTGCCAATTTGGCATCCTTGTTTAGAGCAGAGGGAATATTGCAGGAAACTTCACTTCAGTTGTTGGAAAAATATTAGAATGGATTTAACAAAGAACAAAGAACAATACAGCATAGGAACAGGCCCTTCGGCCCTCCAAGCCCGTGCCGCTCCCTGGTCCAAACTAGACCATTCTTTTGTATCCCTCCATTCCCACTCCGTTCATATGGCTATCTAGATAAGTCTTAAACGTTCCCAGTGTGTCTGCCTCCACCATCTTGCCTGGCAGCGCATTCCAGGCCCCCCCCACCCTCTGTGTAAAATATGTCCTTCTGATATCTGTGTTAAACCTCCCCCCCTTCACCTTGAACCTGTGACCCCTTGTGAACGTCACCACCGACCTGCGGAAAAGCTTCCCACCGTTCACCCTATCTATGCCTTTCATAATTTTATACACCTCTATTAAGTCTCCCCTCATCCTCCGTCTTTCCAGGGAGAACAACCCCAGTTTACCCAATCTCTCCTCATAACTAAGCCCCTCCATACCAGGCAACATCCTGATAAACCTCCTCTGTACTCTCTCCAAAGCCTCCACGTCCTTCTGGTAGTGTGGCGACCAGAACTGGGCGCAGTATTCCAAATGCGGCCGAACCAACGTTCTATACAACTGCAACATCAGACCCCAACTTTTATACTCTATGCCCCGTCTTATAAAGACAAGTATGCCATATGCCTTCTTCACCACCTTCTCCACCTGTGACGTCACCTTCAAAGATCTGTGGACTTGCACACCCAGGTCCCTCTGCGTATCTACACCCTTTATGGTTCTGCCATTTATCGTATAGCTCCTCCCTACATTATTTCTACCAAAATGCATCACTTCGCATTTATCAGGATTGAATTCCATCTGCCATTTCTTTGCCCAAATTTCCAGCCTATCTATATCCTTCTGTAGCCTCTGACAATGCTCCTCACTATCTGCAAGTCCTGCCAATTTTGTGTCGTCCGCAAACTTACTGATCACCCCAGTTACACCTTCTTCCAGACCGTTTATATAAATCACAAACAGCAGAGGTCCCAATACAGAGCCCTGCGGAACACCACTAGTCACAGGCCTCCAGCCGGGAAAAGACCCTTCCACTACCACCCTCTGTCTTCTGTGACCAAGCCAGTTCTCCACCCATCTAGCCACCTCCCCCTTTATCCCATGAGATCCAACCTTTTGCACCAGCCTACCAAGAGGGACTTTGTCAAACGCTTTACTAAAGTCCATATAAACGACATCCACGGCCCTTCCCTCGTCAACCATTCTGGTCAGTTCTTCAAAAAACTCCACCAGGTTAGTGAGGCATGACCTCCCTCTCACAAAACCATGCTGACTATTGTTAATGAGTTTATTCCTTTCTAAATGCGCATACATCCTATCTCTATGAATCTTTTCCAACAACTTCCCCACCACGGACGTCAAGCTCACCGACCTATAATTACCCGGGTTATCCTTCCTCCCCTTCTTAAATAACGGGACCACATTAGCTATCCTCCAATCCTCTGGGACCTCACCTGTGTCCAGTGATGAGACAAAGATTTGCGTCAGAGGCCCAGCGATTTCATCTCTCGTCTCCCTGAGCAGCCTTGGATAGATTCCATCAGGCCCTGGGAATTTGTCAGTCTTTATATTCTCTAACAAACCTAACACTTCCTCCCTTGTAATGGAGATTTTCTCCAACGGTTCAACACTCCCCTCCGAGACACTCCCAGTCAACACATCCCTCTCCTTTGTGAATACCGACGCAAAGTATTCATTTAGGATCTCCCCTACTTCTTTGGGCTCCAAGCATAATTCCCCACTTTTGTCCCTGAGAGGTCCGATTTTTTCCCTGACAAAGCTTTTGTTCCTAACGTATGAATAAAATGCCTTGGGATTCTCCTTAATCCTGTCTGCCAAGGACATTTCGTGACCCCTTTTTGCCCTTCTACTTCCCCGTTTGAGTTCTTTCCTACTTTCTTTGTACTCCTCCAGAGCTCCCTCCGTTTTTAGCTGCCTGGACCTAACATACGCCTCTCTTTTCTTTTTGACCAATTCCTCAATTTCCCTGGTTATCCACGGTTCTTGAATCCTACCCTTCCTATCCTCCTTTTTTACAGGCACATGCCTGTCCTGCAGCCCGAACAACTGTTCCTTAAAAGACTCCCACATGCCAGATGTGGATTTACCCTCAAACAGCCTCTCCCAACCAATTTCTGCCTAATCCCACTCAAGTTAGCCTTCCCCCAATCCAACACCTTACCCTTGGGACACCACTCATCCTTTTCCATCACTATCCTAAAGCTAACAGAATTGTGGTCACTATTTGCCACATGTTCCCCTACCGAAACTTTGAAGACCTGACCGGGCACATTCCCCAGTACCAGGTCCAGTATAGCCCCCTCTCTAGTCGGGCTATCTACATATTGTTCCAAAGAACCCTCCTGTATGCATTTTACAAATTCCTCCCCATTCAGAGTCCCAGCTCTCAGCGATTTCCAGTCTATACCAGGGAAATTGAAGTCTCCCACTACAACAACCCTATTTTTCCTGCACGTATCCAGTATCTCCTGACATATCCGTTCTTCCACTTCCCTCGGGCTGTTGGGGGGCCTGTAGTATACTCCCAACATAGTGACTGCGCCCTTCCTGTTTCTAAGCTCCACCCAGAGTGACTCGTTACACGACCCCTCTGAATTGTCCTCCCTCTGCACCGCTGTAATATGCTCTCCAACTAACACTGCTACTCCCCCACCTCTTTTGGCCCCTCCTCTGTCTCGCCTAAAACACTTGTACCCCAGAATATTCAGCTGCCAGTTCTGTCCCTCTTTCAACCAAGTCTCTGTCACCGCAACCACATCCAAATTCCTCGTGAGCATTAAGGCCCTAAGTTCGTCTGTCTTACCTGCTACGCTCCTTGCATTGAAGTATAAGCACGCCAGACCTCCAGGCACAGTGAGGTCATCCTCCCCCAGAGTGCTCTTATTCTTTGCCAGCCTTGTCCCAGCCCCAAGCTCGTCCCCAGCCTCTACACTTGTAGACCTAATATTTTGATCCCCACCTCCCTGCCATACTAGTTTAAACCCCCCCGAACTGCACTAGCAAAACTCCCAGCCAGGATATTCGTGCCCTTCCAACTTAGTTGTGACCCGTCCTTCTTGTACAGGTGCCATCCTCTCCTGAAAACTTCCGATTGATCTAGGAAAATGAAGCCCTCCCTCCTGGACCAGTCCTTTAGCCAAGCATTCAATTGTACTAACTCCCTATTCTTAGCCTCACTGGCACGATGCATTGGGAGCAGCCCAGAGATGGCCACCCTGGAGGCCCTACTTTTTAGTCTATTTCCCAACTCCCTGAATTGTTCTCGTAGGATCCCCCTGCTCTTCCTATCTACGTCATTTGCACCAATGTGTACAAAAACATCCGTTTCTTTATCTTCTTTATCTTAAGGAGACGATCATGGCGCATTTGGAATGTCATAACCTGATCAAGCAGCGTCAGTGGGTTTAATGAAGCGAAAATCATGTCTGACAAATTTACTGGAGTTTTTTGAGGGTGTATCAGCCAAAGTAGAGAGCGGAGAACCAGTAAATGTTGTATATTTGGATTTTCAAAAGGCATTCGATAAGGTACCACACAAAAGGCAACGGCGTTGGAGGTAATATTTTATCATGGATGGAAGATTGACTAATTAACAGGAAGCACTGATAATGCAGTCTTTCTCAGGTAGGAACGAAGCAACCATTGGAGTGCCACACGGATCAATGCTCGGACCACAGCTCTTCACAATATATATTAAATGATTTGTGGGAAGGAACAGCGAGCACTCTGGCCAAATTTGCGGATGTGGATAATATAAAGGTTAGAGAGAAGGAATGTTGAAATGAAGCTATCAATCATTCAAAGATATTGACAGGTTAAATGAGGGAGCAGAAAGCTAACAAATGGAATAATTCACTGTGGGAAAATATGGGATTGTTTACTTTGGAAAGAAAAATGAGAAGGTGGATTATTATTTAAATGGAGAGTGACTGCAGAAAGCTGCAGCACAAAGGGATTTGAGGGTCCGTGCTCATGAAACCCAGAAATGTAGCATGCAGGTCCAGATGGTAATACGAAAAGCAAATGAAATGTTGGCTTTTATTTCAAAAGGGCTGAAGTATAAAAGTAAAGAGGTATTGCTGCAACTCTACAAAGTTCTAATGAGGCCACGCTCAGAGTACTGGTGTACGGTTTGGTTAATACTGAATACTATCGTTAACTTCCTTAGCTAGCAAAGAAAATTACAATCCTTCTCATATCAAACTCCTTTCTGAAAAGGTGGGCATTCCAAAAGTTAGCATTGCTGTCTCATAGCCCTAGGGACCCAGGTTCGATTCTGGCCTGAGGTAGTAAATGCTTGTCTGGAGTTTACATTTTCTCCCTATGCCTGTGTGGGTTTCCTCTGGATGCTCCACTTTCTTCCCACAGACCAAAGATGTGCAGGATAGGTGGAATGGCCATGGTAAATGTGTGGGGATATAGGGGTGGAATACCTTTCAACTTTTTAAACCTATTTCCCAATGCACTTTAGCCAAATCAGTCCTCATTCTCTTGCAATCGCATTTAAACATAAGACACCAGTCTGAGACCCATACTTCTCACCATAATCTAAATATGAAATTAGGCCATGTTATGATGCCCTGAAAGACAATAATCACTGACTCTAAAAGATACATGTTTTTTTTTTCCAACACTCCATGTGGACCAGGAGTGTTCCCATAAGCCCGGGAGGAAACCTGGAGCCTCTTTTCCACCATCCTACTCCCAAGCACTTCAGTACTTTCCCAGACAAATCCAAATTACCTGACCACAATGGCCACCCTCCCACCCTCTGAAGTTCCAGCATCCAAATTTATGCTTGACTGTCGAGGGTCTGAGTTGTGGGCTCCTACCATTGCTATTCCACCTGACCACCCTGTCAACTGGGTCAGCTGCTGGGCAGAAATAAACATAAAGATTTAGCGAGGTTCTGTCTTTATTTATGCAGGACATTAAGCACCATTAGTGCATCCTGTGGCCAAATGGGCCACCTAAAATGGTGATTTACAGAGCACCCAGGGATAATTGGACAAGCACGGAAACAGGCAGGCTGCAGTCTCAAAAGAAAAGGACAGAGATAAAAAGGCTGCAGCTTAGACGACTGAATAGACAGAAAATAGGCCATCCCAAAGACAATAGACACTCCCTGGACAAACATACTTGTTTACCAGACAAAGGGGAGTCTTAACCTCTTATTTCGGAGGGAGGTCTGTGACCTACATGCTTCCAGCACCTACAGGCATGGCCGTTGGGTACACACCCAAAGATCGGTGTGGCAGCACCTGATTGGACCTTATCGATCAGGGTGATCAAGCCCTGATCGATTGTTTGGCAATGGCCAAAAAGGGCACGAAAACCAATGAGGTATAAAGGTGCTGTGCAACAGAAGAATCTCTCTCTCTCTCCACCAACGAACGACAACAACGGTGACCATCATCAGCACGAGGAGAACCACCACACCCAAGGAAGGAAGGAAGACCTGAGCCACAGTATCAGACCAGACCAAAAGACCAGACCACACAGACTACGGAGACCAACAGGCGGATAAAGGCCAATATTGCCTGGGTACTTGCCAGTCACGCAAATGTTCAGTCAAGGTCTAATATTGGACTCGAACTTTAGTATTCTGTAAGATAACTTATTGTTGATTGGGTGGGTGATTAATAATTGTGTAAATAAATATTATTGTCCGAACAAGAAGTCTATTCACAAGTCTTTGTCCTCCGTTTAAGGGTTAAAACAGACTTAGGATAAACTCTGTAGATTTACATTGGGATCTGGAGGGATTAGGACCGGAACATAGCCCAAAGCCTTACCCGCAGCCCAATCAACTCCCTATCCCTTGTCATTGAATACAGGAAACAGCACAGAGACAGAGAAGTGTCCCCTGTGGGAAACAAAAATCAGGCAATATATTAAGAAGAAAGGGTGGCCCCTATGGGCAGAAGTTTGTGCCAATACTGAGACGGGACCAGGATCCCTAGGGCAGAAGTATTGGGACGAACTGAGGAAAGTTCAGGGAAAATGGGCAAATGTGAGAAAGCGACTGCCATGGTGAGCTGCTTAGGACAGCTGCTGGGAACAGAAAAGGAACTAAACACAGTTCATAAGGAACTGGAGGAATCGAAGCAGGTACAAGAGGAGAAAGAGGGATTCAGGAAATTAAGAGAGGAAAAGTATGCGGAGATTAAGAAACTAAAGGAACAGCAGCAGGAGAGGATAGAACAAATAAAAGCAGAAAAAGACAGAGGTAAACGAATTAAGAAGAACAAACCAGGCAAATTTATTACATCTGGGCAATTTTCAGACCCAGTATGAGAGAGCCTACCAAGATGCCCAGCACGCTGTCTTGGCCGAAGGTGAAGTCGAGCAGGCAGTAGCACGATTGGAAGCTAAGTGCACTGATCTGCAGGTGGCAATAAAAGCGTTACATCAAGCCAAGTAAAGAACAGAGACAGGCAACCACTGACCACTCCAAATGCCAGCAAGAAATTTCACGGCTGAAATCCCGATTATCAGTTCAAAATGGATTTGTGTACCTTCAGGACAGTAGAGGAAGAGGAGAGAGAGAATGCAGATTGGGGAGAGTTAAAAAAAAATGCTAAGCTGTACGTTACGCGAACCGAGGATTGGGGTCTACCACCATCTTTCCCAGGGGAAGTCATACCCACCGTGCCCCCAGATTCACTTCCGGTACCAATGCACCCAGTGACGGGTAAGAGAGGCTCAGGGCCCAGCTGTTACATACACGACCCCGTTTACGGTGGCACAATTGGCCGAAATTGCAAATAAAATCCCAACTTTTGAGCCACCGGCTGACCCACACAGTTTCTTTGAGGAGGTTAGACAGCAAAAGATAATACACAGGTTAGATGAAAGGGAAGAAGTAAAGCTGATAGTCATGTGCTTAAGCAATTCTGTACGCTCTGCCCTGCCAGGCCCTCAAAATGTCAGAGATCAGAGAAGTGATATTGATTGCAGTAGGGTTTAATTAAGAGGATGGGTTAAATAAATGTAATGATGTGGAGATGCCGGCGTTGGACTGGGGTAAACACAGTAAGAAGTTTAACAAAACCAGGTTAAAGTCCAACATGTTTATTTGGTAGCAAAACCCACAAGCTTTCGGAGCCTTAAGCTCCTTCTTCAGGTGAGTAGGAATTCTGTTCACAAACAGGGCATATAAAGACACAAACTCAATTTACAGAATAATGGTTGGAATGCGAATACTGACAGCTAATCAAGTCTTAAAGGTACAGACAATGTGAGTGGAGAGAGCATTAAGACAGGTGAAAGAGATGTGTATTGTCTCCAGACAGGACAACCAGTGAGACTCTGCAAGTCCAGGCAAGCTATGGGGATTACAGATCGTGTGACATGAACCCAATATCCCGGTTGAGGCCGTCCTCATGTGTGCGGAACTTGGCTATCAGTTTCTGCTCAGCGACTCTGTGCCGTCGTGTGTCGTGAAGGCCGCCTTGGAGAATGCTTACCCGAATATCAGAGGGCGAATGCCCGTGACCGCTGAAGTGCTCCCCAACAGGAAGAGAACAGTCTTGCCTGGTGATTGTCGACCGCTCGACAAGTTCCGCACACACGAGGACGGCCTCAACCGGGATATTGGGTTCATGTCACACTATTTGTAACCCCCACAGTTGACTGGACCTACAGAGTTTCACTGGCTGTCTTTTCTGGAGACAATACACATCTTTTTACCCTGTCTTGATGCTCTCTCCACTCACATTATTTTGTTTCTTAAAGATTTGATTAGTTGTAAGTATTCGCATTCCAACCATTATTCATGTAAATTGAGTTTGTGTCTTTATATGCTCTGTTTGTGAACAGAATTCCCACTCACCTGAAGAAGGGGCTTAGAGCTCCGAAAGCTTGTGTGGCTTTTGCTACCAAATAAACCTGTTGGACTTTAACCTGGTGTTGTTAAACTTCTTACTGTGTTTACCCCAGTCCAACACCGGCATCTCCACATCATGACTACCATCGACACCGCAAACTGCCGGCTCCAAGTGGAGAGGATCTCCAAGAAGATCGCGGATATCGACACAGACATCAACTTTCTACAAAGATGCAAGAAAGCAGACAAGATACCGAAAGGACTACGGATCACAAACCCACTCAGGTCAACCTATAACACAGACTACGCTGAGAGACTTTGCACGTCTCTCACCCTCCTCAACCACCTCATACACCAACTCTACAGCAAACGCCGCAGCCTGGAAACCAAGATAGAGTCCATATTCTCAACTTGCGCTCAGGCTGCAGACCAGCTGCGAAACTCTGCCAAGCAGACGAGACAAAGGAGCTACACCATCTACATGCACACCAAGAACAGGAAACTTGAGAAACTCGGCATCTCCACCAGCAGCAACCAAGCCTCCCCCCGTACCACAATAGAAAACAGTACCACTGCAGGGAAGTCCATTGTCAACTTGTCCGACTACACACTTCAACCAGATGAAATCGAAGTTCTCAGCCAAGGGCTTAATTTTTGCCCCACCACCAAAATAGACCCCATCAGTCTCGCAGCAGACACAGAGGAATTCATCAGGCGAATGAAGCTGAGGGAGTTCTTCCACAAACCCCAAGAGGCCAACAACGAACACAATGAGACAGCCAATGAACCGGAATAGCCAACAGAGAGATCCGCAGTGCATCCGAAGAGGAAAGAGTCGAATTGGACTCCTCCGGAAGGCCGCTGCCCTCGACTTGACATTTATGCCCAAGCCATCAGGAGGTGCGTCAACACCAAATTCATCAGCCGCACTCACAAGACAGCCCCGAACATCACCCAAGCACAACGTAACGCCATCCACGCTCTCAAGACCAACCGCAACATTGCCATCAAACCAGCAGACAAAGGAGGGGCCATCGTCATACTGAACAGAACGGATTACTGCAAAGAAGTGTACCGACAACTCAACAACGAGGAACACTACAGACAGTTACCTGCAGATTCGATCAAAGAACACACCCGTCAACTCAACACTCTGATCAAGACCTTTGATCCGGACCTTCAGAACACCCTCCGTGCTCTCATCCCACGTACTCCCCGCGTTGGAGATCTCTACTGCCTCCCGAAGATACACAAGGCAAACACACCCGGCCGTCCCATCGTATCAGGCAATGGGACCCTGTGCGAGAACCTCTCCGGCTATGTCGAGGGCATACTGAAACTCATTGTACAAAGAACCCCCAGCTTTTGTTGCGACACGACAGACTTCCTACAGAAACTCAGCACACATGGAGCAGTTGAACCAGGAGCTCTCCTCGTCACAATGGATGTCTCGGCACTCTACACCAGCATCCCCCATGACGATGGCATTGCTGCAACGGCCTCAGTGCTCAGCGCCAACAACTGCCAGTTTCCAGATGCAATTTTACATCTCCTCCGCTTCATCCTGGACCACAATATCTTCACCTTCAACAACCAGTTCTTCATCCAGACACACGGAACAGCCATGGGGACCAAATTCGCACCTCAATATGCCAACATCTTCATGCACAGGTTCAAACAAGACTTCTTCACCACACGGGACCTTCAACCGATGCTATACACTAGATACATCGATGACATTTTCTTGTTTTGGACTCATGGTGAACAATCACTGAAACAACTCTATGATGACATCAACAAGTTCCATCCCACCATCAGACTCACCATAGACTACTCTCCGGAATCGGTTGCATTCTTGGACACACGCATCTCCATTAAGGACGGTCACCTCAGCACCTCACTGTACCGCAAGCCCACGGATAACCTCACGATGCTCCACTTCTCCAGCTTCCACCCTAAACACGTTAAAGAAGCCATCCCCTACGGACAAGCCCTCCGTATACACAGGATCTGCTCGGATGAGGAGGATCGCAAGAAACACCTCCAGACGCTGAAAGATGCCCTCATAAGTACAGGATATGGCGCTCGACTCATTGATCAACAGTTCCAACGCGCCACAGCGAAAAACTGCACCGACCTCCTCAGAAGACAAACACGGAACACAGTGGACAGAGTACCCTTCGTTGTCCAGTACTTCCCCGGAGCGGAGAACCTATGGCATCTCCTCCGGAGCCTTCAATATGTCATTGATGAAGACGAACATCTCGCCAAGGCCATCCCCACACCCCCACTTCTTGCCTTCAAACAACCGCACAACCTCAAACAGACCATTGTCCGCAGCAAACTACACAGCCTTCAGGAGAACAGTGACCATGACACCACACAACCCTGCCACAGCAACCTCTGCAAGACGTGCCGGATCATCGACACGGATGCCATCATCTCACGTGAGAACACCATCCACCAGGTACACGGTACATACTCTTGCAATTCGGCCAACGTTGTCTACCTGATACGCTGCAAGAAAGGATGTCCCGAGGCATGGTACATTGGGGTAACTATGCAGACGCTGCGACAACGGATGAATGAACACCGCTCGACAATCACCAGGCAAGACTGTTCTCTTCCTGTTGGGGAGCACTTCAGCGGTCACGGGCATTCGGCCTCTGATATTCGGGTAAGCGTTCTCCAAGGCAGCCTTCGCGACACACGACGGCGCAGAGTCGCTGAGCAGAAACCTATAGCCAAGTTCCGCACACACGAGGACGGCCTCAACCGGGATATTGGGTTCATGTCACACTGTTTGTAACTCCCACAGTTGACTGGACCTGCAGAGTTTCACTGGCTGTCTTTTCTGGAGACAATACACATCTTTTTACCCTGTCTTGATGCTCTCTCCACTCACATTATTTTGTTTCTTAAAGACTTGATTAGTTGTAAGTATTCGCATTCCAACCATTATTCATGTAAATTGAGTTTGTGTCTTTATATGCTCTGTTTGTGAACAGAATTCCCACTCACCTGAAGAAGGGGCTTAGAGCTCCGAAAGCTTGTGTGGCTTTTGCTACCAAATAAACCTGTTGGACTTTAACCTGGTGTTGTTAAACTTCTTACTGTGTTTACCCCAGTCCAACACCGGCATCTCCACCTCATGACTACCATCGACACCGCAAACTGCCGGCTCCAAGTGGAGAGGATCTCCAAGAAGATCGCGCATATCGACACAGACATCAAGTTTCTACAAAGATGCAAGAAAGCAGACAAGATACCGAAAGGACTACGGATCACGAACCCACTCAGGTCAACCTATAACACAGACTACGCTGAGAGACTTTGCCGTCGCACCTCTCTCACCCTCCTCAACCACCTCATACACCAACTCTACAGCAAACGCCGCAGCCTGGAAACCAAGATAGAGTCCACATTCTCAACGTGCGCTCAGTATGCAGACCAGCTGCGAAACTCTGCCAAGCAGACGAGACAAAGGAGCTACACCATCTACATGCACGCCAAGAACAGGAAACTTGAGAAACTCGGCATCTCCACCAGCAGCAACCAAGCCTCCCCCCGTACCACAGTAGAAAACAGTACCACTGCAGGGAAGTCCATTGTCAACTTGTCCGACTACACACTTCAACCAGATGAAATCGAAGTTCTCAGCCGAGGGCTTAATTTTTGCCCCACCACCAAAATAGACCCCATCAGTCTCGCAGCAGACACAGAGGAATTCATCAGGCGAATGAAGCTGAGGGAGTTCTTCCACAAACCCCAAGAGGCCAACAACGAACACAATGAGACAGCCAATGAACCGGAATAGCCAACAGAGAGATCCGCAGTGCATCCGAAGAGGAAAGAGTCGAATTGGACTCCTCCGGAAGGCCGCTGCCCTCGACTTGACATGTATGCCCAAGCCGTCAGGAGGTGCGTCAACACCAAATTCATCAGCCGCACTCACAAGACAGCCCCGAACATCACCCAAGCACAACGTAACGCCATCCACGCTCTCAAGACCAACCGCAACATTGCCATCAAACCAGCAGACAAAGGAGGGGCCATCGTCATACTGAACAGAACGGATTACTGCAACGAAGTGTACCAACAACTCAACAACAAGGAACACTACAGACAGTTACCTGCAGATCCGACCAAAGAACACACCCGTCAACTCAACACTCTGATCATGACCTTTGATCCGAACTTTCAGAACACCCTCCATGCTCTCATCCCACGTACTCCCCGCGTTGGAGATCTCTACTGCCTCCCGAAGATACACAAGGCAAACACACCCGGCCGTCCCATCGTATCGGGCAATGGGACCCTGTGCGAGAACCTCTCCGGCTATGTCGAGGGCATACTGAAACCCATTGTACAAAGAACCCCCAGCTTTTGTTGCGACACGACGGACTTCCTACAGAAACTCAGCACACATGGAGCAGTTGAACCAGGAGCTCTCCTCGTCACAATGGATGTCTCGGCACTCTACACCAGCATCCCCCATGACGATGGCATTGCTGCAACGGCCTCAGTGCTCAGCGCCAACAACTGCCAGTTTCCAGATGCAATTTTACATCTCCTCCGCTTCATCCTGGACCACAATATCTTCACCTTCAACAACCAGTTCTTCATCCAGACACACGGAACAGCCATGGGGAACAAATTCGCACCTTAATATGCCAACATCTTCATGCACAGGTTCAAACAAGACTTCTTCACCGCACGGGACCTTCAACCGATGATATACACTAGATACATCGATGACATTTTCTTCCTTTGGACAATCACTGAAACAACTCTATGATGACATCAACAAGTTCCATCCCACCATCAGACTCACCATAGACTACTCTCCGGAATCGGTTGCATTCTTGGACACACGCATCTCCATTAAGGACGGTCACCTCAGCACCTCACTGTACCGCAAGCCCACAGATAACCTCACGATGCTCCACTTCTCCAGCTTCCACCCTAAACACGTTAAAGAAGCCATCCCCTACGGACAAGCCCTCCGTATACACAGGATCTGCTCGGATGAGGAGGATCGCAAGAAACACCTCCAGACGCTGAAAGATGCCCTCATAAGTACAGGATATGGCGCTCGACTCATTGATCAACAGTTCCAACGCGCCACAGCGAAAAACTGCACCGACCTCCTCAGAAGACAAACACGGAACACAGTGGACAGAGTACCCTTCGTTGTCCAGTACTTCGCCGGAGCGGAGAACCTACGGCATCTCCTCCGGAGCCTTCAATATGTCATTGATGAAGACGAACATCTCGCCAAGGCCATCCCCACACCCCCACTTCTTGCCTTCAAACAACCGCACAACCTCAAACAGACCATTGTCCGCAGCAAACTACCCAGCCTTCAGGAGAACAGTGACCATGACACCACACAACCCTGCCACAGCAACCTCTGCAAGACGTGCCGGATCATTGACACAGATGCCATCATCTCACGTGAGAACACCATCCACCAGGTACACGGTACATACTCTTGCAATTTGGCCAACGTTGTCTACCTGATACGCTGCAAGAAAGGATGTCCCGAGGCATGGTACATTGGGGAAACTATGCAGATGCTGCGACAACAGATGAATGAACACCGCTCGACAATCACCAGGCAAGACTGTTCTCTTCCTGTTGGGGAGCACTTCAGTGGTCACGGGCATTCGGCCTCTGATATTTGGGTAAGCGTTCTCCAAGGCGGCCTTCGCGACACACGACAACGCAGAGTCGCTGAGCAGAAACTGATAGCCAAGTTCCGCACACACGAGGACAGCCTCAACCGGGATATTGGGTTCATGTCACACTATTTGTAACTCCCACAGTTGACTGGACCTGCAGAGTTTCACTGGCTGTCTTTTCTGGAGACAATACACATCTTTTTACCCTGTCTTGATGCTCTCTCCACTCACATTATTTTGTTTCTTAAAGACTTGATTAGTTGTAAGTATTCGCATTCCAACCATTATTCATGTAAATTGTGTTTGTGTCTTTATATGCTCTGTTTGTGAACAGGATTCCCACTCACCTGAAGAAGGGGCTTAGAGCTCCGAAAGCCTGTGTGGCTTTTGCTACCAAATAAACCTGTTGGACTTTAACCTGGTGTTGTTAAACGTCTGACTGTGTTTACCCCAGTCCAACACCGGCATCTCCACACACAGGAGAGGAGCAGGAGGTGGCTATTGGGATAGTGACAGGAGCGGCGGCTATAGTGGCAGAGGCCGGTATGATACAGGAGACCAAGGTAGCTATTCGGGTGGGTACAAGGGCCAAGGTGGATACTACTGCAGTGGTGGTGGTGGTTGTTACGGAGGCCGCTCATACAGGGACTATGATTGATCAAAGCAAGAGAAGCATTTCTGCCAGTGTCAGGTCAGCCTCCCACCTTGTTCCTAAAATGACTCCTGGAACCGCAGAAAGCATTATCTGATGAAAGTTGATTTGCCTGTTACGATAAAATGCGAGAAAACTATTTTCACCATGATTAATCTTGTTATCCAGTTGTTGACTCGGTTAACTCGTTATGAGGATTGAACTTTACATTAAAAAAAGTAAGCCATGTGGCTTTTAATTAATTTAAATGCCTTCATTTGAAAAATTGGCATGGAACGTCTGTCGAGGGATTGAGACCGCATGTTGAAAATTGCCAGCAAGGTACCCAGTTATTTTTGAGTCATTTTCCTTGCCATTGAAAAATAATGAAACATCTCCCTACACAGCAGCCTTTTCACGTAACTTATTTCAAGACTCTTTGAAAGCAAACTGATGGTCTTTTGTTTTAAAACTCATTTCTTGAAAACTGTAGTGATTTTTAAAAATCAAATGTCATTTGCTGTACTTTCATCAACTGGCATGATCCTTTGAACAGAGCTTTGCCACTTGGGAGTCAAATCTTTTGCCAGTGGATTATCTGAATATAGCGCAGCTTCAGAAAAAACGGAATGTACCCTGGACTCACGAATACTTATCGTAATGTTTTTTGAATGCTTGGTTGTTTGTAACTGGCTTATTGTAATGATTTGGTTTCAGAATGTGTGGTTGTTTGTAATTCCTGGTTAACAGTAGAATGTTTGTTGTCTGTAGCTTCTGAAATGTAAATATGTTGTAGGGATTTGTTACTGTGCATGCTAATGCCTGGGCCTTACTTGACTGTTGAGTGGCTGGGGAAATCCTACAGATATTAGTCCTGAGTCTGTGATCCATCACGCTTCACATTCAGGATCAACAAGGGGAACTGTGGCCAAATGAGCCACTTAAAATGGTGATTTACAAAGCACACTGGGACAATTGGACAAGCACTGAAACAGGCAGGCTGCAGCCTCAAAAGAAAAGGACAGAGATTAACAGGCTGTAGCTCAGACAACTGAATACACAGGAAATAGGCCATCCCAAAGACAATAGACACTCTCTGGTCAAACATACTTGTTTACCAGACAAAGGGGAGCCTTAACCCCTTATTTGGGAGGGAGGTATGTGATCTACATACCTCCAACACCTCCAGGCATGGCCGTTGGGTACACACCCAGGGATCAGTGTGGCAGCACCTGATTGGACCTTATCGATCAGGGTGATCAAGTCTTGGTCGATTGATTGGCAATGACCATAAAAGGGTGCAAAAACCAGCGAGGTACAAAGGGTGCTGCACAACAGAAGAATCTCTCTCTCTCCCATCGAATGAACGACAATAATGGTGGCCATCACCAGCAACGACCAGCACAAGGAGAGCCACTACATCTAAGGAAGGAAGGAAGACCAAAGCATCAGACCAGACCAAAGGACCAGACTATGCAGAGGACCACGGAGACCAACACATGGGTAGAACGAACAAAGAACAGTACAGCACCGGAAACAGGCCCTTCGGCCCTCCAAGCCTATGCCGCTCATTGGTCCAACTAGACCGTTCGTTTGTATCCCTCCATTCCCAGACTGCTCATGTGACTATCCAGGTAAGTCTTAAACGATGTCAGCGTGCCTGCCTCCACCACCCTATTTGTCAGCGCATTCCAGTCCCCCACCACTCTCTGTGTAAAAAACGTCCCTCTGATGTCTGAGTTATACCTCGCCCCTCTCACCTTGAGTCCGTGACCCCTCGTGATCGTCACCTCCGACCTGGGAAAAAGCTTCCCACTGTTCACCCTATCTATACCCTTCATAATTTTGTACACCTCTATTAGGTCTCCCCTCATTCTCCGTCTTTACAGGGAGAACAAGCCCAGTTTACCCAATCTCTCCTCATAGCTAAGACCTTCCATACCAGGCAACATCCTGGATAAAGGCCAATATCTGCCTGGGTACTTGCCAGTCACACAAAAGTTAAGTCAAGGTCTAGTATTGGACTTGAACTTTAGTATTCTGTAAGATAACTTATTGTTGATTGGGTGGGTGATTAATAATTGTATGTAAAAAAAATGTACTAACAAGAAGTCTATTCACAATTCTTTGTCTTCGTATAACGGTTAAAACAGACTGTGCAGCAGGCGCAGCAACAATCCCATTCTCATGTACCCTCCTCATAACGCACAAATCTCCAGTGAGCAATTCATGCCCATATTATGGTTGACCTGCTGGAGTGGATGCACATATTACCAGTCTTGCGACATGTTCTGCTTGACACGCTATAAGTGAAGTTTAAGGGCACAATATTCATCAGATTGTATTACCTCATGGATATAGGAAAGTCATTCTGAGACTAACTCATTAAATTCCATTATAGGACATTTTGGCACAAAGGAACAGCAATCAGATATACAGAAAATGTTTTACTGCCTGGGGCAACATAAATATTTATTTTAGTTTTGTGGAGCATTCCACACATCAAGTAATAGGGAAACAATAAAACCAGCACATTTCATTCCTTTTCCAGCTTTTGAAGAACATTTTTTTTTTGAACAAGAGTTCTTGTTGACTGTACCAGGCCACTTTCAAAGACAAAAAGTGGAAATCAATACTTACTAACGACCATGGATACATCCACTAGATTTTCCTTTAAGAAACATTGCAGGGAAAAGAGTGGTAGAAGAATTAACAGAATTCTTTACTAAGGCTTACCAAAAGAAATAGAATCAGATCAAGTTTCAATTTTTTGTCAGGATTATTCAAAAAGTCAAGAAATAAAACAAAATATATCAGTGTATCATCCAGAGTCATAGGAAGCAATAGAAAGATGGCATCAAACATCGAAAACAGTAATGAGAGCTTATGGTCAAAGTTACTCTCATGATTGGAACAAGGGGAATCCATTTTTAATATTTGTCACTTTGGATGCGCCAAATGATTCTCCAAGGCTTAGTCATTTTGAACTGACATGAAGTGAGTGGACCATTGAAACTATTCCAAGAGAAATAATCAAGTGGGAATCAGAAACTACACTTTTAGAGACTGAATGGAGCTTGAAAATTGGCAAGAATTCATTAAGGTAGCACAGCAGGGAATGAAAGCAGTGGCTGATAAGAAAATAGAGTCATAGCTTTATAGCAGTTGCAAATGTGCCAGAGTCAGGTGAACCATTGAAAGCTAGGTTTGACTTTAGTGAACCATATCAAATTGAGAAAAAACTTAACAGTTGAAGTAAATTATTTGCTACTCACACCAGATTGATGCAAATAGAGTATGTCATATTAACATGCTTAAGCAGTACTGGGATAGAGGATATGATGACAACTGTGAGGTCTTGGTATTAACGAAGCAGGGAATAGAAATTCTGAGTGTGACTTTCCTCAAATTCATTTGGTTCATGAGGAAGTATTTGAAAATTTCAACAGCTTGCTAAGTTACCTTCTAGGTAAAAGTCGAAGCAAATTGAAAAGTTACTACGAATGTATAAATGTATTTGTGAAGATAAATTAGGTATGACGTAAATGTGGACAAAACACAAAGGGCACAAATTTCCCACCCTGCTACGCTGTTCGAGTAGCGTAGGAGGGCGGAAAATGTAAGCAGGAAGCCAATTACTGGAATCATGCCCGGTGTCTGGCCAGTCGGGATCTTTCCAACCCACTTTTATTGACATAATCAGCCGAGTGCCAGGGAACGGCATGAAGTTGATTTTAATATTCATCAGTTAAATCTCTTTAATGGGCTCTGGACGCAATTGTCTGGGCTCACTTCCCAATGGAAGTCTACACCAGTGGGGATCACAGCTGGTCCACAGCAATGGGGACCAGATGTGATGGCCTTGCTGGTGGGACTGGAGGCCATTGAGGCCCCCTGGCAGGTCGGGGCAGGGGGCTAGTGCCCCTTGGACAGTGCCAGAAGGCATTGCCAGCTGGGCACACTGTCAGTGCCCACCAGGCATCAAGAGGGTGGGGCCAGACCGGCAGAGGGAGGTAGGAAGTGAGGGAATGGAGGAACTTTGCATCGGTGAGTGGGGGCTGGTGATCGGCAATCAGGGCTGGCCACAGGGCAGAGCCTGTGATCGGGAGGCTGGCAAGGGTGGGTGGTGGATGTCACCAATCTCCCAGTATTCTGAGAGATTGCACATGCCAAATGACCCCCTGAGCATTCTACTGCTGCCTCTCCAGTATGATTAGGCTCCAAATACCCCTACTGGCATGAATTACCTGAGGGCCTCTGTATTGCACAGAGTATTGTTAATTATCAAAACTCAGCTCGTTCAAACACAGGTATTTTCCCACCTGTTGGACACTTCAAATTATTTTGGGAAAATTGCTCCCAACGACTTTATGTGGGCTACAGAGAAATGAATTCCATCACCAACAGAAATCGTTTCCTATTCCATCATTGGACAATTGCATTGAAAAGGTTGGACAGTCCAAATTCATTGTCAAAATAAACTTGCTAAAAGGATATTGGCAAGTACCTTTGTCAGAGTGAGCAAAGGAAAGTTAGCATTTTTGATGCTAAATGGATGTTCATCAGTTTAAAGTTATGCTATCTGGAATGAAGAACACACTGCAACACTTCAGAGATGAAAAAATAAAATTCATGAACTGAGTCACTGTGTGGTGTACATTGATGATTTGGTAGTGTTTAGTCAAAGTTGGTCAGAGCATCTACAACACCTTAAAGAACTGTTTAAATACTTTAAAAGACACTAACCTAGTGTTGAATTTGGCAAGAACCGAGTTTGCCAAAGTTCAAATGCCATATGCAGGGCATATCATGGGACATGATCAGATGGCTCCAGAAGATGCAGAAATGCAGGCCCTTTGGGATTTTCCAGAACCTATCACAAGAAAGGAGTGTTTACAATTCCTGCGAATGAGTGAGTTTTTTCACAAGTTGGTGCCAAACTAGCTGTATCATGACACCACTCACAGAATTCTTGAAGAAGAAGAAAGTTAACTGGATGATGGACTGCCAAACTGCATTCCAACATTTAAAATCTGTGTTAACAGCAGCACCAGTGTTAGTCACACCAAATTATGGCAAACAGGTTAAAATGGCTGTGGACGATAGGGATATTAGTTGTGGGGCCAGTGTTGTTGCAAAAATATGAAAATTAACCTGAGAAGCCTGTGGGGTATTTCCTAAGGAAATCAAACCCTCATCAACAGAAATATTCTATGATCGAAAAGGAGACTCAGTTTGGCATTGGCATTACAACGTGGTGAGATTTATGTTGCCGGTAATACAGCAGAAACAATCATATATTGTTCATATTATCCCATGAAGCTTCTGCAAGATTTCGAAATTGGAACACCAGCTGTTTTGGTGGAGTCTATTTAATCTGAAAATCAGTCACACATCTGGGAGAGAGAACATCATTGCTTATGTGCTGTCCTGAGTGTAAAATAATCATTGTGGGCCTTGTTAAATACTTTGAAGTTATATTTTATGTCAATGCATGCTTTTGGATTTTTGTAATGTTAGATGAGGTACAAATGGTTGATAAATTAAATCACCTTTAAATTGAGACGCTTCATCTGTAAAAAGGGGGTAGGTGGAATGAGCTAACGTAAAGATTTAAAAATAGATACAATAAAGGTTAAAGAAGTTGGGATAAAATAAAGATAAAATAAAGTTTGAAGAATGGGATGAAAGATCAATTGATGAGTGCTGCTGTCTGGAGGGTTTTTGCTGTGCAAATTAACTTGAGAGCATGAAAAATACATATGCATTTAAGTTGAGTGGGAAACAATAGAAGTATAGAATTTTAGGTGTTAAAACTGCGGAAGTGAATAGTTCAAGGTAGAGACATGAGAAAGCAATTCACACATATCTGCTAAAAGCCTGGCTTCTGAAGTCACTTAGATAGAAGATCAAAAAAGGAAATATGGTCCATCAGTAGCCAAAAGCTCTGAATTGACAGGAAAGGTGGAATGGAGAAAGAAAAGCAGCTGGAAAGCAGTGACTATCAAAGCTTTGCCAGCTGGAAAGCTGAATTCTTGATGTGGAGATGCCGGCGTTGGACTGCGGTAAACACAGTAAGAGCAGGATTCTAGGTTGGAGGCTGCTGATTTGAAATCTTAGAGACAAACTACACTGAATCAAACAAGGCTTCCTAAACTTAAAGATAATTGATGGGACGTAACCATTAGTTGGATTTAGCACGAAGGTATACTGCATGGACAAGGGGCATTATTGTATTTCAGTGTACTTTTGTTTCATGCTATCTTGTGGTGTGTTATATGTTTTCAGTGCCTATAACAAAACGGGACCCTTCCCTCATTGTGGACATATCTATCCTCACAACATACTAAAACTAAAAAAAACACTAATTAAGACACAGCATTTTAAGTTACCCTTCCAGGTTTGGGGATGCCCTCACTTCTAACATCAGTGGAGATCTTAACATATAGCTATCTTGCAAACAGTCATGCAGTTAATTTATTTATAACGAATCAGCTCCCCATAGCAGCAAATCAAAGCATTCCCAGATCAAGATCATAAGTCCCACAGCCTTTTTTGTCACTGTGCTGCCAAGTGGTTAATCAGAGGATCATTCATCTGGACAATCAGGAAAGAAAATCCTTTAATGTCTCAACAGCTTTGATGAATAGAGGACAAGAAAGTTTTGAGTTTATTGAAAGAGTAAGAAGAGTTTTTCTTACCTTCTCATCGAGTGCATCGTAAGCACCTGAAGGAGCTCATTATCAACTCACTGGGAGGCCAGAAAATCTGAAGAAAACTAATCTTCAGTGTGAAAGCAACTAAAGTTAGGAACGACTAACTCTACTTACCACTGTTCGTACAGTCCATGTTACCACATGCTTTTCACTCCAAATGCTGCCCAATTGATTTCAAGTGAGCCCTGGGAATATGTCACATCAGTGATTGTGCTCCGTTTACCTTCGCGCTTTTCAAAGCAGTCTAATGAGAACATGGAATCAAAAACATAAAGCAATCAAAACAGAAAAAGCAGGAAACAAAGTTCAACTGCTCTGATAGCATCTGTAGAGAGAAAAATGTGGAGGGAGAAATAGAGTTAACCTTTCGAGTGCACCCAAAGAATCATACTGGATTTGAAATGTTAACTCTCTCCACAGATGCTACCAGAAGTACAGAAATTTTCCCACATTTTCGGTTTTTATTTCAGATCTACAGCACTTGCAGTATTTTGTTTTAGTAAAAGCAATCATCTGTCCAGAGAAAGTCAAACATCAATGGGCAGCATGGTGGCACAGTGGTTAGCACTGCTCCCTCACAGCTCCAGGGACCTGAGTTTGATACCCAGCTTGGGTCACTGTCTGTGTGGAGTTTGCACATTCACCCCTGTGTGGGTTTCCTCCGGATGCTCCAGTTTCCTCCAACAGTCCAAACATGTGCTGGTTAGGTGCACTGGCCTTGCTAAATTGCCCCTTAGTGACCCGGGATGCATAGGTTAGAGGGATTAGCAGGATTAATATGCGGGTTTACGGGGATAGGGCCTGTGTGGGATTGCTGTCCGTGCAGACTCAATGGGCCGAACGGCCTCCTTCTGACTGTAGGGATTCGATGATTCTATGACTTGTTGGTCATTGAACCAGGTAATCACAAAGAAAAGAGGTAATCACACAAGGAAGCAACTGAAGATGTCTAGGAACAGCCAATAGAAACAAACGCTAGGTCCACGCAGTGCGTTCTCCCAACTGTTCCCGTAGTTTCACGTAGAAGATCCATGAAAACACGAGAGAAATGCTTTAACACAACACGAGTCCAGATCTCTGCCGAATACAATGGACAATGAGGGAGAACACAATATCCACCACTTAAGCATCTTGTAAATGCTGCAGACATGCCATTTGATTTCACCTGTACTCACGATGCAAAGTATAAACCCGGGTGACTGAACTTCCAACATTGAATATCTTAGTCTAAATTTAACAACAAAACAAAATGGTCCCAGGCCATGATTTCCACCTTAGGATGCTATCTGATTACTGACAATAACATGTGACAATTGCCCAGGACTGGGGAATGTTTCCATCCCAGAGTTTTAAAGGAAAGTGGAAACATTGTATGAATATAAATTAGGGCATCTGCAAAGTTCTCAGCAGTCAGGACGCATTCCTTTCAAGTGAAAATTCTACAATTCACTCCGCTATTAAAAAAAACTGCGACGGGGGGGAAAAATGGGTCATTGTAGACCAGTTACACTAAGCTCTGCTGTCAGGAAATTCCTGAAGTCTGTAATTAAGGGCGGCATGGTAGCGCAGTGGTTAGCACTGCTGCTTCACAGCTCCAGGGCCCTGGGTTCGATTCCTGGCTCGGGTCACTGTCTGTGTGGAGTTTGCACATTCTCCTCGTGTCTGCGTGGGTTTCCTCCGGGTGCTCCGGTTTCCTCTCACAGTCCAAAGATGTGCGGGTTAGCTTGATTGGCCATGCTAAAATTGCCCCTTAGTGTCCTGAGATGCGTAGGTTAGAGGGGTTAGTGGGTAAAATATGTAGGGATATGGCCTGGGTGGGATTGTGGTCGGTACAGACTCGATGGGCCGAATGGCCTCCTTCTGCACTGTAGGGTTTCTATGACTTCTATGATTAAGGATAGGGAGACACTCATCTCTCCTGTGTCCTATTGCAATCGATTAGCATCATCTCACTGACTCCCACAGCTCCAAGGTGTTGTATGGCATTTTTTGAACTTTTATCTTGTATAACCTATTGATACACGTGGTCGGAGAACTAACATTTGAGGAACAGCACTGTCTACCATTCCCCAGTTTGAAAAACAAGTTTTTAACGTGGCTCACTCACTTCTTTCTGTCCTTAAACTGCTTTTGCTCCAAGCTGACATTGACTCTTTTATTCCACAATCCGCAGACTTTGTGGTAACTCTTCCATTCCATAAGGCTCATACTTTGTGGTACTTTGTGAAATGCTTTCTTAAAGTCCATACAGACTATATACATTGCATTCTGCTAATCAATTTGCCATGTGACTTTATCAGAAAACAAACAATAAGAGAGTCAAGCACAATCCACCGTTTATAAATACGAAACAAAAACAGAACATGCTGCAAAATTTCAGCAGGCCTGACAGCATCTGTGGAGAGAGAATAGAGCCAATGTTTTGAGTCAGAATGACTGTTTGTCAAAGCTGAGGGCAAGGAAAATTGGCCAAGGTTTATACTGAGGGTGGGAGGTTTGGAGTTGTAATTGATAGAAATGTAAATAATAGACAAGAAGACAAAGGGAATATAAATGGTGACAAAAGCTGAGAATGGCACTGAGCAGCCATTAAGAGATCAGAATGTGTAAATGGCAGAACAAAGGTGCAGAGTGTCAAAGGATAACCTGAGGAATCCTTGTGGGGGGATGGGGGAGTTAAATAGTGATGAGCATTAACCACTCCTCCACCCCCTCCCATATATAACAAACTTGCATCCAGGCATATAGAGTGTTAGGGATGAATTGATTGAAATTTTCAGCATATTAATGGAAACCACAAGGGGTAGGTAGCGAGAACACTTTTCCGTTGGTTGGGCAGTCTCGGCCAAGAGGATATAATCTAAAAAAGAAACTAGAGCCAGATGTAAAATGAGATTAGAAAACACTTCTGCAAACAAATGGTGGCAGAGGTTTTGAACCCTCTTCTCCCAATGGTAATTACTTCCAGATCAACTGTTAATGTTGTATCCGAGTTTAATAGCATTAATTGATGTATGTTAACACAATGTATTAATGAATGTGTGGGGCAAGTTAGCTCAGAGATCAGGTTTGATCTATTATATGGGGATTGAAGATCGAATGATTCACTGTTTTTATGTGGACACAGACATTGAGTGGAGCCAGATGTATACCACTGAGGAAGAAGTGATCGTGTCGCTGCAGAAATCCGGGCATGAAATAGGGGAGTTAAAAACATGACGCCAAAATTAAAGATGATGGAAAATTCATAAACATGTAAAATATTAACAGACTTTCATTAATTCATAGCCAGCAGTTTCAGGGATCTGGAGAAGAGTCGGTGGGTAAACTCATAATGAGTGTCATTGTCACTGGACTAGTAATCCAGGGACCCAGTATAATGTTCTGGGAACCCGGGTTCGAATCACACCAAAGTGGATGGCGACATTTGAATTCAATGAAAATAAATCTGTAATTAAAGGTCTAATGGTGACTATGAAACTGTTGCCGATTTTCATCAAGACCCATGTGGTTCATTAACGCCCTGAAGGAAGGAAACCTGCCGTACTCACCTAGATGTGACTCCATGGTTCACTCTTAAAAATGAACTCAATTCAAAGGTAATTAGCGATAGGCAATATTGGCCCAGCAAGCGACGCTCACATCGCATGAACGAATAGCCTCCACAGGACGATCAGTCTCTTTCTCCATCAGGGAGAGGGAACGATCTCACCGATTCCCAAGCGTTGCCTTTCCCCATTCCTGATATAGAGTAGGGTGGACAATTGCGCTATCAACAGTGGCAATGAAATAGAGGAAATTCTGACTCGGTGTTCGGAAGGGGCTGAAAACGAGACTTTCCTACACAATTATCTTCATTGTTCCACTCCAAATGACCGCTCTAGTTTGTGACTAACTGGAAAAAATGCCTCTCCACCCGAGCTACAGCTGTGTCTACTCCTGTTTCTGATAACCTGTAGTAACTCCCTCCAGAAGCTCTACCTCCTTCCTCCATTATTCTGAAAAGAAGTGCTTCCCTCCACCAATGTTAGATTCCTTCCTCCGATCTTTGAACGTCTTGCTTCATAGAAACCATAGAAACACGACAGTGCAGAAGGAGGCCATCCGGCCCACCGAGTCTACACCGACAACAATCCCACCCAGCCCTGATCCCCGTAAGCCCACATATTTATCTGCTAATCCCTTTAACCTACGCATCCCAGGACACTAAGGGGCAATTTAGCATGGCCAATGCACCTAACCTGCACATCTTTGGACTGTGGGAGGAAACCAGAGCACCCGGAAGAAACCCACGCAGACACAGGGAGAATGTGCAAACTCCGCGCTGACAGCAACCTGAGCCAGGAATCGAACCCAGGTTTCTGGGAGCTGTGAGGCAGCAGTGCTAACCACTGTGCTGCTTCATCACAGCTCCTTCCTGATTAACCCCACTCTTCCATTCCACTTTGTGTGTTTGACCGTTTTTGGTAATGTTCCCTTGATTTGTTTTGATGATGTACACCGTTGCCAAGGTAATGGTGTTTCCTGCCATTATGTTAATGAGTGGTGTTGATGTCGCTCACACTGGGAACAACAAAGCTGATTCACTTCTGGGTGCAGGAAAGAGAAATTAACATCTTCTGATTGTTGTAATGGGCTCTCAATCTGCAATGGGAGTTTGATGTCCCGGCAGGAGGCTAACAATCTATTCCAATTATTTTTGATAGACACCTGTGGGTCATTGGACCTTGTCACGCACCGAAGTAACGATCCTTTATCAGAAATGTGAAAATTACGAATGTGATCAGTGATGTTGAGGATCCGGCTGTTCAATGACCAACTGCTTCAGATTGAGCCAAATCTCTAATTCCACGAATAGTCCATTATAGAGTCACAGAGTCATAGAGGTTTACAGCATGGCAACAGGCCCTTCGGCCCAATTTGTCCATGCCGCCCATTTTTTTAAAAACCCCTAAGCTAATCCCAATTGCCCGCATTTGGCCCATATCCCTCTATACCCATCCTACCCATGTAACTATCGAAATGCTTTTTTAAAAGACAAAATTGTACGCCCACAGCCGGTACAATTTTATTATTGTCGGAAAAATCATTGTAATTTGGTTAATTTTAAATCTCATTCTCTCGCAACTGCTGGGATTGGATCAGCCGCAAACTACAACCACCCGATGCCAACCAGATACTCGGTTGGCATTTACCTAGATAAGACCATTGTGAACAAGGATGTTTTTAAGGACCCTGCTTGGAAACGCAAAACTAGGCGGGAAGCCAAAGTAAAGTTTAAGGGAAAGTACAAGACAGAAAAGGACAGATGGTTTTTCCAGGAGCTCCATTTCTAAGGTTTATGTCAGTATAAATTTATATTTAATTAAATGTTTTGAGTAAAAACAGCAGATCAGTAACACTGGGGAGAGTGAGAGACCAGAGCTGGTGTTGGATCCAATCCCATCAGTATTTAGGTCCCCACATGCTATCCCTGCCCCGAGTCACTTCTTCCACAGAGAATCCAATTAAATCTCAGTCAAACGACAATAAACAGCATTTATTTGATTTCCCTGTCCGATTTTGACAGATTTTCTGAGAGTTCTGAGCTCACTATAAAGCCTAAACCTGCCAAAGAATTAAATTTCAGCAACATAACAAACAAACAAGGGAAGTCTAGATTAAACTGCATTTATTGCAATGCAAGGAGGCTGACGGGTTGATTGGCCATGCTAAAATTGCCCCTTAGTGTCCTGGGGTGCGTAGGTTAGAGGGATTAGCGGGTAAATATGTAGGGATATGGGGGTAGGGCCTGGGTGGAATTGTGGTCGGTGCAGACTCGATGGGCCAAATGGCCTCTTTCTGCACTACAGGGTTTCTATGATTCTATGAGGCCAGGCAACTCAATGTTCCAGGGTACAGATGCGAGAGGAAAGATAGAACAGGGGGTAAGAGACAAGGGGGAGTTGCGTTTTTGATTAGGGATAACATCACGGCAGTACAGAGAGGAGGTATTTCTGATTTGGATATGGATATTTCCATTTACTTTAAGATAGCTATGGAGAATGATAGGTTTGGCCCAAAAGTTAAAATTCTAAAGTGGGAGAAGGCTAATTTTGATGGTATCAGACAGGAACTTTCAAAAGTTGATTGGGCAGGCAAAGAGACGTCTGGTAAGTGGGAGGCTTTCAAAATTGTGTTGGTTCAGGGTAAAAACATTCCTCTTAGAGTGAAGGGCAAGGCTGGTAGAAGTAGGGAATCCTGGATGACTTGGGACATTGAGGCCCTGGTCAAAAAGGAGGAGGAGGCATATGGCATGCATAGGCAGCTGGGATCAAGTGCATCCCTTGAAGAGAATAGAGGGTGTTGGAGTCGAGTTAAGAGAGAAATCAGGTGGGCAAAAAGAGGACATGAGATTGCTTTGGCAGAGAAAGCAAGAATCCAAAAAGCTTCTACAAATACATAAAGGGCAAAAGAGTAACAAGGGAAAGAATACAACCTCTTAAGGATCAACAAGATCATCTGTGTGTGGATCCACAAGAGATGGATGGGATTCGAGATGAATATTTCTGATCAGTATTTACTGTTCAGAAACATATGGATGTTAGGGAATTTGGGGAAATAAATAGCGACATCTTGAGGAGAAAACATGTTACAGAGACAGAGGTGCTGGAAGTCTTAAAGTGCATCAAGGAAGATAAATCCCCGGGACCTGATGAAGTGCATTTCAGGACGTTGTGAGAGGTTAGGGAGGAAATTGCGGGTGCCCTGGCAGAGATATTTGATGTGGAGATGCCGGCGTTGGACTGGGGTAAACACAGTAAAAAGTTTAACAACACCAGGTTAAAATCCAACAGGTTTATTTGGTAGCAAAAGCCACACAAGCTTTCGAGGCTCTAAACCCCTTCTTCAGGTGAGTGGGAATTCTGTTCACAAACAGAACTTATAAAGACACAGACTCAATTTACATGAATAATGGTTGGAATGCGAATACTTACAACTAATCCAGTCTTTAAGAAACAAAACAATGGGAGTGGAGAGAGCACCAAGACAGGCTAAAAAGATGTGTATTGTCTCCAGACAAGACAGCCAGTGAAACTCTGCAGGTCCACGCAACTGTGGGAGTTACAAATAGTGTGACATGAACCCAATATCCCGGTTGAGGCCGTCCTTGTGTGTGCGGAACTTGGCTATCAGTTTCTGCTCAGCGACTCTGCGTTGTCGTGTGTCACGAAGGCCGCCTTGGAGAACGCTTACCCGAATATCAGAGGCCGAATGCCCGTGACCGCTGAAGTGCTCCCCAACAGGAAGAGAACAGTCTTGCCTGGTGATTGTCGAGCGGTGTTCATTCATCCGTTGTCGCAGCGTCTGCATAGTTACCCCAATGTACCATGCCTCGGGACATCCTTTCTTGCAGCGTATCAGGTAGACAACGTTGGCCGAGTTGCAAGAGTATGTACCGTGTACCTGGTGGATGGTGTTCTCACGTGAGATGATGGCATCTGTGTCGATGATCCGGCACGTCTTGCAGAGGTTGCTGTGGCAGGGTTGTGTGGTGTCTTGGTCACTGTTCTCCTGAAGGCTGGGTAGTTTGCTGCGGACAATGGTCTGTTTGAGGTTGTGCGGTTGTTTGAAGGCAAGAAGTGGGGGTGTGGGGATGGCCTTGGCGAGATGTTCGTCTTCATCAATGACATGTTGAAGGCTCCGGAGGAGATGCCGTAGCTTCTCCGCTCCGGGGAAGTACTGGACAATGAAGGGTACTCTGTCCACTGTGTTCCGTGTTTGTCTTCTGAGGAGGTCGGTGCGGTTTTTCGCTGTGGCACGTTGGAACTGTTGATCAATGAGTCTAGCGCCATATCCTGTTCTTATGAGGGCATCTTTCAGCGTCTGGAGGTGTCTGTTGCGATCCTCCTCATCCGAGCAGATCCTGTGTATACGGAGGGCTTGTCCGTAGGGGATGGCTTCTTTAACGTGTTTAGGGTGGAAGCTGGAGAAGTGGAGCATCGTGAGGTTATCCGTGGGCTTGCGGTACAGTGAGGTGCTGAGGTGACCGTCCTTAATGGAGATGCGCGTGTCCAAGAATGCAACCGATTCCGGAGAGTAGTCTATGGTGAGCCTGATGGTGGGATGGAACTTGTTGATGTCATCATAGAGTTGTTTCAGTGATTGTTCACCATGCGTCCAAAGGAAGAAAATGTCATCGATGTATCTAGTGTATAGCATCGGTTGAAGGTCCCGTGCGGTGAAGAAGTCTTGTTCGAACCTGTGCATGAAGATGTTGGCATATTGAGGTGCAAACTTGGTCCCCATGGCTGTTCCGTGTGTCTGGATGAAGAACTGGTTGTTGAAGGTGAAGATATTGTGGTCCAGGATGAAGCGGATGAGATGTAAAATTGCATCTGGAAACTGGCAGTTGTTGGCGCTGAGCACTGAGGCCGTTGCAGCAATGCCATCGTCATGGGGGATGCTGGTATAGAGTGCTGAGACATCCATTGTGACGAGGAGCGCTCCTGGTTCAACTGCTCCATGTGTGCCGAGTTTCTGTAGGAAGTCCGTCGTGTCGCGACAAAAGCTGGGGGTTCTTTGTACAATGGGTTTCAGGATGCCCTCGACATAGCCGGAGAGGTTCTCGCACAGGGTCCCATTGCCCGATACGATGGGACGGCCGGGTGTGTTTGCCTTGTGTATCTTCGGGAGACAATACACATCTTTTTAGCCTGTCTTGGTGCTCTCTCCACTCCCATTGTTTTGTTTCTTAAAGACTGGATTAGTTGTAAGTATTCGCATTCCAACCATTATTCATGTAAATTGAGTCTGTGTCTTTATAAGTTCTGTTTGTGAACAGAATTCCCACTCACCTGAAGAAGGGGCTTAGAGCCTCGAAAGCTTGTGTGGCTTTTGCTACCAAATAAACCTGTTGGACTTTAACCTGGTGTTGTTAAACTTTTTACAGAGATATTTGAATCATCGACAGTCACAGCTGAGGTGCCTGAAGAATGGAGGGTGGCAAATGTTGTGCCTTTGTTTAAGAAGGACTGCATGGAAAAACCTGTGAACTACAGTCCAGTGAGCCTAACATCTGTAATGGGTTAAATGTTAGAAAATATTGTGAGAGACAGGATATACAGGCATTTAGAACATAGAACGTAGAACAGTACAGCACTGAACAGGCCCTTCGGCCCACAATGTTGTGCCGAGCTTTATCTGAAATCAAGATCAAGCTATCCCACTCCCTATCATCCTGGTGTGCTCCATGTGCCTATTCAATAACCGCTTAAATGTTCCTAAAGTGCCTGACTCCACTATCACTGCAGGCAGTCCATTCCACACCCCAACCACTCTCTGCGTAAAGAACCTACCTCTGATATCCTTCCTATATCTCCCACCATGAACCCTATAGTTATGCCCCCTTGTGATAGCTCCATCCACCCGAGGAAATCATCTTTGAACCTTCACTCTATCTATCCCCTTCATCATTTTATAAACCTCTATTAAGTCTTCCCTCAGCCTCCTCCACTCCAGAGAGAACAGCCCTCGCTCCCTCAACCTTTCCTCATAAGACCTACCCTCCAAACCAGGCAGCATCCTGGTAAATCTCCTCTGCACTCTTTCCAGCGCTTCCACGTCCTTCTAATAGTGAGGTGACCAGAACTGCACACAATATTCCAAATGTGGTCTCACCAAGGTCCTGTACAGTTGCAGCATAACCCCACGGCTCTTAAACTCCAATCCCCTGTTAATAAAAGCTCACACACCATAGGCCTTCTTCACAGCTCTATCCACTTGAGTGGCAACCTTCAGAGATCTGTGGATATGGACCCCAAGATCTCTCTGTTCCGCCACAGTCTTCAGAACCCTACCTTTGACCCTGTAATCCACATTTAAATTAGTCCTACCAAAATGAATCACCTCACATTTATCAGGGTTAAACTCCATTTGCCATTTTCCAGCCCAGCTTTGCATCCTATCTATGTCTCTTTGCAGCCTACAACAGCCCTCCACCTCATCCACTACTCCACCAATCTTGGTGTCATCAGCAAATTTACTGATCCACCCTTCAGCCCCCTCCTCTAAGTCATTAATAAAAATCACAAAGAGCAGAGGATCAAGCACTGATCCCTGTGGCACTCTGCTAGCAACCTGCCTCCAGTCCGAAAATTTTCCATCCACCACCACCCTCTGTCTTCGATCAGATAGCCAGTTACCTAACCAATCGGCCAACTTTTCCTCTATCCCACACCTCCTTACTTTCATCATAAGCCGACCATGGGGGACCTTATCAAACGCCTTACTAAAATCCATGTATATGACATCAACTGCCCTACCTTCATCAACACACTTAGTTACCTCCTCAAAAAATTCAATCAAATTTGTGAGGCACGACTTGCCCTTCACGAATCCGTGCTGACTATCCCGGATTAATCCGCATATTTCTCTATGGTCGTAAATCCCATCCCTAAGGACCTTTTCCATCAATTTACCAACCACCGAAGTAAGACTAACCGGTCTATAATTATCAGGGTCATTTCTATTCCCTTTCTTAAACAGAGGAACAACATTTGCCACTCTCCAGTCCTCTGGCACCATCCCCGTGGACAGTGAGGACCCAAAGGTCAAAGCCAAAGGCTCTGCAATCTCATCCCTTGCCTCCCAAAGAATCCTAGGATATATTTCATCAGGCCCAGGGGACTTATCGACCTTCAGTTTATTCAAAACTGCCAGGACATCCTCCCTCCGAACAACTATTTCCTCCAGCCTATGAGCCTGTAACACCTTCTCTTCCTCAAAAACATGGCCCCTCTCCTTGGTGAACACTGAAGAAAAGTATTCATTCATCACCTCGCCTATCTCTACTGACTCCATACACAAGTTCCCCAGTACTGTCCTTGACCGGCCCGAACCTCACCCTGGTCATTCTTTTATTCCTCACATAAGAGTAAAAAGCCTTGGGGTTTTCCTTGATCCGACCTGCCAAGGACTTCTCATGTCCCCTCCTAGCTCTCCGAAGCCCCTTTTTCAGCTCATGCCTTGCTAACTTGTAACCCTCAAATGAGCCATCTGAACCTTGTTTCCTCATCCCTACATAAGCTTCCCTCTTCCTTTTCACAAGACATTCCACCTCTTTCGTGAACCATGGTTCCCTCACTCGGCCATTTCCTCCATGCCTGACAGGGACATACCTATCAAGGACACCCAGTATTTGTTCCTTGAAAAAGTTCCACTTTTCATTAGTGCCTTTCCCTGACAGTTTCTGTTCCCATCTTATGCCCCCTAATTCGTGCCTAATTGCATCATAATTACCTCTCCCCCAATTGTAAACCTTGCCCTGCCGTACGGCCCTATCCCTCTCCATTGCAGTAACAAAAGACACCGAATTGTGGTCACTATCTCCAAAGTGCTCTCCCACAACCAAATCTACCACTTGGCCCGGTTCATTTCCCAGTACCAAATCCAATGTGGCCTCACCTCTTGTCGGCCTATCCACAAGCGGAAGGTCTGCAGAGAGATTTGAAAAGGTTGAGTGAGTGGACGAGGATCTGGCAGATGGAGTATAACGTTGGCAAATGCGAGGTAATTCACTTTGGAAGAAATAATAACAAATTGGATTATTATTTAAATGGAATAAAATTACAACATGCTCCTGTGCAAAGGGACCTGGGGGTCCTTGTGCATGAGTCGCAAAAACTCAGTCTGCAAGTACGACAGGTGATCAAGAAGGCAAATGGGATGTTGGCATTTATCGCGAGGGGGATAGAATATAAAAGCAGAGAAGTCTTGCTGCATCTGTACAAGGCATTGGTGAGGCCGCAGCTGGAATACTGTGTGCAGTTTTGGTCCCCTTACTTGCGAAAGGATATATTGGCCTTGGAGGGAGTACGGAGAAGGTTCACCAGGTTGATACCGGAGATGAGGGGTATAGATTATGAGGAGAGATTGAGCAGATTAGGTTTGTACTCGTTGGAGTTTAGAAGGCTGAGGGGTGATCTTATAGAGGCATATAAGATAATGACTTAGACAGGAAATCAGAACTAGAGGGCACAGCCTCAAAATAAAGGGGGGTCAGTTTAGGACAGAGTTGAGGAGGAACTTCTTCTCTCAGAGGGTGGTGAATCTCTGGAATTCTCTGCCCACTGAAGTGGTGGAGGCTACCTCGTTGAATATGTTTAAGTCACGGATAGATGGATTTCTGATCGGTAGGGGAATTAAGGGTTATGGGGAACGGGCGGGTAAGTGGAACTGATTCACTTCAGATCAGCCATGATCTTACTGAATGGCAGGGCAGGCTCGAGGGGCGAGATGGTCTACTCCTGCTCCTATTTCTTATGTTCTTATGTTCTTACTCCCATCATGACAAATTTATATTTCCTTTGGCACACAATACTCCAGGTCGGTCTCACCAAGGTTCTATATAAAGGAAAGTCACCATAGTCCCAGGTGACCATAAACTGCTCCTCCCTTTGAGAGGGAGAGCTGACTGGTGGTAATTTAACTTGAGGATCACCGTACCTCAGGCGAGGGACAAGGTTGAGAAGGCAGGGCTTTCATCATTGACCTCAGCTGGTACGGCAATTCACCCTGTACTGTTGGCGTTGCTCTGCCTCAGGAACCAGCCATCCAGCCAACTGAGTTATCCAACCCCCACAAGGCTCTATATAATTGCAGTAAGACATATTTATTCCTATATTCAAAACCTTTTGCAATAAAGGCCAAAATAACCATTTCCAAAGTGCAAAATTCAATCTACTCTGATATAAGAAACTCTTTCTCCAAATTTTAGGCTTTCTCCTGCATTTTCAGGAAGGAGCCCACTCTCACCCTTCCCTTCATCATTGCTTCTCTCCTAACTTTCCTTTCCTAGTACCTCGCAGGGAAAGTATTCTAGAAATTACTACACTTTCAGTACTTTGCCTGCTTCCTAATCTTAGATATTCCTTTTGAGAGGGTCCAGGGCCCACACTTTCCCCTCCCATTTATATCAAGATGACAGATTGCTCTCATCCTTTACTTAATATTTCCTGTTCTTTTTTCCTTCAAAATATCCTCTAATCTAGCACTAAACGGGGACTAGATTACTGTGGAATGTAGGTCTGGACTGCAGAAGATAGAACCATAGAATCCCTAGCTCCCCCACACCCCTCAAGGCTTCCAATCGCCAAAGCAGCATCCCACCCCAGTCCCCCAACTCATCCCGTCCCTATCCCTGTAACCCCATGCATTTACCATGGCTAATCTACCTAACCTTATCTTTGGACACTAAGGAGCAATTTAGCATGCCCAATCCACCTATCCTGCACATCTTTGGATTGCAGACAGAAACCGGAGCACCCGGAGGAAAAGCATGCAGACACGGGGAGAACGTGCAAACTCCACAAAGACAGTCATCCAAGGTCGGATCGAAACTGGTTCCCTGGTGCTGTGAGGCAGCATAGCTAACCAATGTGTCCAACTCATTATCAAGTCTCCCACTATGATGGCATTCTTACTGATTTGATAGTCTCACCTTTTGGGACCTTCATTTAGTTTTGGTGACATTTAATCATCCTATTCAAACACTCAACATCCCCAGAGAGTGTTAGTACTTTAAATTTGTTCAAGATTCCCAGTCCTCCCACTCCTCCACATTCCATTCCATTTTCCACATTTGGACATTGCTGTGTGCAAAATGGCTGCAATTTTCCAATATTGAAACAGTTAATACTCCTCAAAGTCATTAATTGCCTCTAAAGCACTTTGGGACAACTTCAGTTCTGAGGCAGTGTATAAATATTGGTCTTTAATTTCTTCTGTCCATTCATCCAACACTGGTCACTCCCTGTTATACAAGTCAGAAGAGTTACAGCACAGTCGGAGGCCATTTAGTTCATTGTGTCCTTGACAATTGAGGAAGAGCGACCCAGCCTGATGCCACATTCCTGCCTTCGGTCCATAGTCCTCTATCTTACTGATATCCAAAAAGATTTTAAAATGTAGTGGCTCTTTCAGCAGATGAGTTTCATCTGTGTGAAAACATGTTTTTTTATCGAATCTTTTTACCCATTACTTTAAATGTAGGCCCCTAGTTTTTAACCCTGCTGCACAGGTAAATAGCTTTTCCATATTAAATCTATACAGGCCCCTCAGTTTTACATATCTCAATTAAATCTCCCTTCAGCCTCCTCTGTTCCAAGAAAATCAATTCTGGTCTATGTAACCTTCCTTAAAGAAGTTTATGGATGGTACAGTGAGCAGCACTGCTACCTCACAACACCAGGACCTGGGTTCAATTCTGACCTTGGGTGACTATCTGTGTGGAGTTTGTACATTCTCCCCATGTCTGTATGGGTTTCCTCTGGGTGCTTAGGTTTCCTCCCACAATCCAAAGATGTGCGGATTAGGTTGGTTAACCATGGTAAATTGTCCCTTAGTGTCTGGATGATTTGATTAGCAGGGTAACAATGTGGGGTTAAGGGGATAGGGCCTGGGTGGGATTGTTGCTGGTGCATGCTGGATGAGATGAATGGCCTCCTTCTGCACTGTTATGGTTCCATGATTCTATGATGCTATGAAGACTAAAATGTCAGGATCTCTGGTCATCCATTCCAACGTCTCTCTGCTCCTCCATACTTTTAAGTATCCTCATATTTATTGTGTCTTCCCTTATATTGTTGCGTCTCACAAAATACTCTATACTAAACCATGTAGAATATCATTTTCCTCTCTGCCCATCTGTCCAGTTCAAGAAGTCTCACAACACCAGGTTAAAGTCCAATAGGTTTATTTGGTAGTGCTGCTCCTTCATCAGGTGAGTGTTGGCATATTGAGGTGTGAATTTGGTCCCCATGGCAGTTCTGTGACTGGATGAAGAATTGGTTGTTGAAGGTGAAGACGTGTGGTCCAGGATGAAGTGGATGAGTTGTAGAATTGCATCTGGAGATTGGCAGTTGTCGGCATTGAGTACTGAGGCAGTTGCAGCGATGCCGTCGTCATGGGGGATGCTGGTGTAGAGTGCTGAGACATCCATTGTGACGAGGAATGTTCCTGGTTCAACTGCTCCATGGGTGCTGAGTTTCTGCAAGAAGTCCGTAGTGTTGCGACAGAAGCTGGGGGTTCCTTATACGATGGGTTTCAAAATGCCCTCGACGTAGGCAGAGAGGTTCTCACACAGGGTCCCATTGCCTGATACGATGGGACGGCCGAGTGTGTTGGCCTTGTGTATCTTCGGGAGGCAGTAGAGATCTCCAACGCGGGGAGTACGTGGGATGAGAGCAGGGAGGGTGCTCTGAAGGTCCGGATCAAAGGTCTTAATCAGCCTGTTGAGTTGGCAGGTGTGTTCTTTGGTCGGATCTGTGGGTAACTGTAGTGTCCCTGATTGTTCAGTTGTTGGTACACTTCTTTTCAGTAATTCATTCTGTTCAGTACTACAGTGGCCCCTCCTTTGTCTGCTGGTTTGATGGCAATGTTGCAGTTGGTCTTGAGTGTGCGGATGGCATTGCATTGTACTTGGGTGACATTTGGGGGTGTCTTGTGAGTGCGGCCGATGAATCTGATATCAACACATCTCCTGACAGCTTGGGCATACCTGTCGAGTTGAGGGCAGTGGCCTTCCGGAGGGGTCCAATTCGATTCTTTCCTCTTCGGTTGCTGCACCGTGGATCTCTGTTCCGGTTCATTGGCTGTCTCATTGGGTCTGCTGTTGGCCTCTTGGGGTTTGTGGAAGAACTGGAGCCTCATTTGCCTGGTGAATTCCTCTGTGTCCGCCGCGAGACTGATGGGGTACATTTTTGTGGTAGGACAGAAATTGAGCCCACAGTTGAGAACTTCGATTTCATCTGGTTGAAGAGTGGAGTCTGACAAGTTGACAATGGGCTTCCCTGTTTTCTACTGTGGTACCGGAGGAGGCTTGGTTGCTGCTGGTGGTGATGCTGAGTTTCTCAAGTTTCCTGTTCTTGGTGTGCATGTAGATGGCGTAATTCCGTGGGCTCGTCTGCTGAGCATTGTTTTGCAGCTGGTCTGCGTCCTGAGCACAAGTTGAGAATATCGACTCTATCTTGGTTTCCAGGTTGCGGTGTCTGCTGTAGAGCTGATGCATGAGGTGGTTGAGGAGTGTGGGAGAGGTGCAGTGGCAAAGTCTCTCAGCGTAGTCTGTGTTATAGGTTGACCTGAGTGGGTTTGTGATCTGTAGTCCTTTCAGAATCTTGTCTGCTTTCTTGCATCTTTATAGAAACTTGATGTCTGTGTTAATATGCACAAACGTTTTGGAGATCCTCTCCACTTTGAGTCGCCAGTTCGTGGTGTCGGTTGTAGCCATGATGTGGAGATGAGTCTCAGCTGATAAAGGAGCAGCGCTCCAAAAGCTCACGCTACCAAATAAACCTGTTGGACTTGAACCTGGTGTTGTGAGACTTCCTACTGTGCCCACCCCAGTCCAAAGCCAGCATCTCCACATCAGTTCAATTATGTCTCCCTACAGTCTAAACTCCCTGCCAATTCTTGTAACACCTGCATATGTCTTTATTGTGCCCCCTACATTGGGGTCTACATCATCAGTAGCATAAATTGCAAAAAACATGGAACTTAATAATGAGCATTCTAAAACTCCAGCAGTAACAGCTTTTTAATGACAAAAATCAATCAGCCTTTTCATTCTGCCATGGCTTGGGATCCGCTTTCCCACTCTCTCTTGGATCCCAAAGGATTTTACATTCATGACCAGCTGGCCTTATGGGAGTTTATCAAAAGCCTGGCTTAAACCCATGTAGACCATATCAATGTCACTGCTGTAATCAGCCCTATTAGAGTCTTCACAGTTTCTTGAAACACTTTGCAATTTCCCAATGGCAATTTACTACTGAGTCAGTTATCCCGCTGCCTGATGGCGTGAGCACAATTTGCATTCATTAAATCTCATGAATGCTCAATAACCCAGTTGCTTGCCTGAATCTCCTCACACCTTGGAATCATTGAATCCCTACAGTGCAGAAGGAGGCCATTCAGCACATTGTGCCTGCACCAACAACAATCCCACCTAGGCCCTTTCCCCGTAACCCCACATATTTATCACGCTAATCCCCCTAACACTATGGGGCAATTTAGCATGGCCAATCCATCTAACCTGCACATCTTTGGACTGTGGGAAGAAACTGGAGCACCAGGGGGAAACCCACACAGACACCCAGAGAATGTGCAAACTCCACACAGACAGTCACCCGAGGCCACAATTGAACCTGGGTCCCTGGTAATGTGGGGCAGCAGTGCTAACCACTGTGCCACCTTCCAATTTTGCATCATGCCAGTGGTAAATGACATCAGCTATAAATACATTTGAAAATGTGTGGCATACACAACTCAGAGCTCAATTCAGTTGTGACTTCGATGTGAGGATAACATACACAGCCTACCCACCAGAGCGCTGCGTCGCTCTTGTTGCAATCAACACCACACCATTTGGGCTGTAAAATTAATCTCCTCCTGCTCTTTGTCAATGTTATCCAGAAGGACAACACTGTGCTGCAGTACTCAAGTAAGTCTTCACATTTACAAACAAGCATTGCAACCAGGGGAGGTGGGGTGTGAGCAGAGAGTTAGGACGATGTGATGGGAGTGGGGGGACAACAGGGAAGGACGGCTGTGTAAGATTTGAAAGAAGGGAAAGGGTGCTTAATGGAAGGCGGAAGGGCAAGGAGTTGAAGACAATGAGGAACAATGGAAGAAAGCGGGTAGACTAAGTGTTGGGAAACTGGAGGTTAATATAGGTGCATGAAATGTTGACAAACAAAGAGGGGGGCAAAGAGATACCACATTTGACTGCAAGGGGATGCACACAGACCCCAAAAGAATAGGAGCGGAATTCTGTTAGTGTGGCATATGAGGGATGGGTCATTGGACATTCAGAGGTGAGAGTTGAAGAACTCTGGAGAATGTCCAAGTCCTTGATCTGGGGCTTCCAGTCAGGAGCCGGAGTACAGATGTGCCTGTAAAGAGGTGCAAAGGAATCAGAGAATACAGGCAGCCCAGGGGCTATGTCAAACTCATGTTCAGAAGCCCGAGAGAGTGCAATGGGCAAGCAGCAGGTGGAATCACTGGGGACATGGTGTACTCCAGCTACAGGAAGGAGCAAAAGGACTGAGTGCTGCAGACGATAAAAGCACTGTTTAGTGTATAGATCTGTCTCACAGCTCTAGCAGGCAGTCTCGCCTGGGGGATATGGTCAAGGGGAGCTTGAGCCTGAGCATGAGGAGACCCCCAGACAATGGAGGCGACATGTCAGAGCCAGGGTTTATTGTAGAAGAGCCTCCCATTTACAATTGAGTGAGCGGCAGTGATGGGCATGCCTGAGCTTGTCCAGAGATCTAGTACATCACCAATGTCACATTCTTCAGGAAGACCTGACGCTTTGTGGGATTGGAGGCTTCCCCCTGCCAATGGCTTTGATAGTGACCACAGCGCTCAATTTCTTTGCTTCTAGGTCTTTCTAGAGATCGGCTGTAGACCTGTGTAACATCTTTCAGACTGGAACACATTGATATTTAAAGGAGGTCACCTTTTACAAGATGATCTGTCATTATATTAGGTTTGCTCTGAACGAGGGTAGCCAGGCTGCGCGATTCACTGGCTTCGCCACCACTTCAGGTTTCCCAAGAGTGCAGGCTGCAATAGACTGCACCCATTTGTCTGCACGCGTCCATGGCAGCAGCTCCTATTGTTTCTAAACTGCAAGGGCTACCTTTCCATCAATGTATAACTGGGGTGTGATCATCAGAAGCACATACTGCACATTTTGTGCATGGTATCCTAAGAGTTGCCATGACTCCTATATCCTGACTCACCCCCAGGTACTTGGGATTTACAAAGGGTCAAAACAGCCGCAAGAATGGCTGATCGGTTGATGGTTACCCACTGAAACACTGTTTGATGACTCTGGTGTGTCATCCTCACAGTCATTCCAAGGAGAGTTACAACAGTGCCCACATTTCAACATGTTCCCTTATAAAGCAGACCACAGGGCTTCTGAAGAAGCATTTCAGATGCTTGGACCGGTCAGGTGGCTCACTGCAACACACATCAGGCAGGGTTTTCTGCATGATTGCAATGTGTTGCTCACTTCACAATCTGGCACTGCTATATGGTGATGCCAGAGGGTGAACTGGAGCAGGGTGAGAGCTCATCAGAAGATGACGATTGGAGGACCATGAACCTCAGCAGGCTGCTGAGGGTCAGTATGAGTGTGATGATGCCATGGAGGAAGAAAGATGTTCCTGGGATACTGAAATTGCTGACAGGTACCAGGAAGAGTCAAGTGAAATGAGGACATATGGCCACATCCCTCCCAGCCCTCAATGCCGTTCCCTTTCATCTTAGCAGATGTCCAACCACTCGCACTGAGAACAAGTCCAGCATTCATTCTTGTGCATTCTGACTCATGAATCACCAAGCCACAATCTCTGCTTTGGTCCGCAACGCCCTGTGAATGCGCTCACTCTGAGAACTGAGAGTCCTCAGTGGAACAAGAGTAATGTGAGAGGGGACTGAACAATTTCACCACCACTTAATGGTACAAACTGCAGCGACTAAGTTGAGGATGTACCTAAGGGTCGCCTCCTCCTTCGTCTGTCTTATCATCTCGAACTGAGGAGACGAGGCAAAATGGTGGCACAGTGGTGAGAACTGCTGTCTCATAACTCCAGGCATCCAGGTTCAATTCCAGCCTTGGGTAACTGTCTGTGTGGAGTTTGCACATTCTCCACGTGTCTGTGTGGGTTTCCTCTGGGTTCCCCGGTTTCCTCCCAAAGTCCACAGATATGCAGATTAGGAGGATGGGCTGGGTTAAATGCCCCTTGGTGTCCAACGATGTGTAAGTTAAGGGGATTTTTAAAAATTCAATGATGGGACATGGGCATCACTGGATGGCCAGCATTTATTGTCCATCCATAGTTTCCATTGGGAAAATGGTGGTGAACTGCCTTCTAGAAACGCTGCAGTCCATGTGCTGTGGGTTGAGCCACAATGCTGTTCGTGAGGAATTTTGACTCAGCAACTGCGAAGGAATGGAATTGATGGTCAGGATGATGAGCGGCTTGGAGGAGAACTTGTTCCCATGTATCTGTTGCCCTTGCCCTTCGAGATGGAAGTGATCATGAGTTTGGAATGTGCTGTCTAACGATCTTTGGAAATTTTCTGTATTGCACCTTGTAGAGATCAGCAGGGTAAATGCGTGGGGTTACAGGGATAGGGTGGGAGGTGGGCCTGCGTAGTGTGCTCTGTCAGTGAATCAGTGCAGACTCAATGAGCCGAATATCCTCCTTCTGCACTGTAGGGATTCTTTGAGGTCTATGAAAGACATAAATGCTGCTAGAATATCACTTAATGGTGTTCCATGAGGAAGAGGGGCTAGGAATGCTTACATCACACACTTCAAATAAAGATTTAAACATATCTCCCTGACATCACACATGTGTGGAGACAGAGGATGACATCATTTAAATATTAATCTCAGTTGGACACTGTCACTAAGTGGGAGGATGTAGATTCACCAAGCCTTCAGTTAAACAAAACATTCACTTACCCAGTAAACATATTCACAAAAGTACAATTTCTTTATCCATGACTCAAATGTGATGCCAACATTTTAAACATTCCTAACCCTACCACTATACCTATGTGCAACCCCAGCATGCACAGCAGAGGTAGCATGTTGACTGTTACGTCCTGAGGTCTGTGATGACTTTGGCAAAATTCCTCTGGTGGCCCAAGGCATTGGGGGCGGGGTGGGGGGGGGGAGGCGGGGGGGAGATGCTGTGCATTGAATTACATGGGGGTCATAGCAGAGGGGAATGGGAGACATTCAGCTGATGGTCATCTTCCATGTGGGTGCTCGAGGACCCCGCCCTGTCTCCTGCTGGAGCTGGTCCACCAGGAAGGAAGTCAAAGTGCCTCAGCTCCATGTAACCTACATCCTGATGGTGCTCACCAGGATGTGTGGCTAAGGAGTGCAGCGCCAAATGCAAATCCGGCAAGACCTGCTGGACCAAGGTCTCCATGTTTGTCACCAACCCTCCCACAGTGACCTTGAGGCACTCACATGTCGGAGCCATGACAGACAGAACATGGATGGTCTCTTCATTCACTCTAGTCTTCTGAGTGACTGCCAAATCTCTGTCTGATGTTCTGCTGTCTGCCATTGCCTCTCAACATTGAGCTGGCAGCCACTTCCAAAGTTACATCATCTGACTCAGACAGAGGGCTCGCAGATATTCAACAGTGCCAGAGACCTGAGCTGTCCCTACCTCCAACTGCTGTGTGGATGCAACAGTAAGGTGTTCTCCAGAAAGTGAATCTGAGCCCAATCTAGAGCTGTGCCCTACTGAGGTGTGACTGTGCGCTGTAGAGTGCTGTGACAGTTCTTCAAGAGCTGTCACTTTGGGCATGTCTGTGGGTTCAGATTGGTGCTCAGCAGCCTTGTAAGCCTCAACGTTAGAGAATGGAGTTTCAGTTGATCGGCATGAGCGATATCAGACTGTATATGACTCATTGCGATTGTCAGCATTTGATGAAGTGATGGAGCTGTGATCTGTACAGGTTGCTGGGAGAGGCTGATCCCCCTCCTTCCCCAAAGGAGCGATCCCTGTCCTCCCCTACCAGTTTGGTTACAGCCTCCTTGCACAAAGTGAGGGTGATTCTGTCAGTCATCTCTCCCCTGTGATGTTGCATGCCAGCCTGACCTGTATGAAGACAGAAGAAAGGCATGTGATCAGAGGGGATGGAGCAGAGATTGGGGTGATGCATGTCCCCCAGTGTGTGCAGTGAGCCCTCTCCAGAAGGGTCAAAGGATGCAGGGTGAGCAACATGATAAAGATATGAGGTTGGTGTGCTTCCAAGAGCAATCCTTGGAATATGGGATATGCCTGATCAAGGCCTCAAGGACCTGATGGGTGAAGGAGGGTGTTATCTTCTTTGAAGCTGCTAGCCTTATTCTTCCAGTTGCCAGACACCTGTGACAATCTCCTGAGTAAGAAGTCTAACAACACCAGGTTAAAGTCCAGCAGGTTCATTTGGTAGCACAAGCCACGAGCTTTCGGAACAGGCTGTCCCTTTGCTCGGCTGATGAAAGAACAGCCTGTTCCGAAAGCTAGTGGCTTGTGCTACCAAATAAACCTGTTGGACTTTAACCTGGTGTTATAAGACTTGTTACTGTGTTTACCCCAGTCCAACGCCAGCATCTCCACATCAATCTCCTGAAGACAGGTAGGCTGGAGTGAGTGGCCTATATGTATTGGACTGGTGTTTAAATTAGTTGCCTAGACCCGCGAACTGATGGAAGGAGCAGCTCCTGACTAGCCAGGAAATTTAGGCCCATACTCGCCTGTGCGTAACTAATGTGCGGAGTCCGGCACAAGTTCCTGTGGCACTCCGCTGTTTCCTCTATGGATGTTGCCTGATCTCGCGAGCATTTCCAGCATTTTCTGCTTTTATTACACCGTGCTTGCATCACCTGTTTCTTGTTAGTGGCAATTCAGCAAAAATGCACAATTTCACGTTTAAAATTCAGTCCGAGAGAGTGAGCCACAGATGCGCAATACACTGGAAATTCTGAGCTAACTACACACTGCTAACCTCTGCTCAAAATTAAATACCCACTCTAAACCAATTAATTCTCTTCTTGAATGATTTTCACTGTAATCATACCAAACTCATTACCTCTCCTCCCAGAGTGAGGGAATTAACATCATCAGCACGTGGTATAGTTGATCTGCGGATTATCAATGGTGTAGCCCAATTTCCTCGATTGGATACTGCCTGGATCGAGGATGTGTAGACCACACAAGTATCATATCAATCCTGTGCTTTGAATAAATAATAAATAATAATTATTAGTTTGAATAATAATTGCTATCGTTCTGCACATTGAATGAGTAGATTATTCCTCCCAGAGGCTCACACATTAATAATTCAGTCCTCCTTCGTGAGGCCATTGCCCAATTCGGGCGTGAATTTGGCCAAACAGCTACTCTTCCTCGACCCCGCCTGTTATGGGAAGGGCCCGATTTTCATTTCATTTCACATTGACACCGTAGATTTCTGCAAGGGACGGCAAGTTGAAAGTCTACCCTGTGTTCCAGTTTCCCTCCCCTGAGCTGCTCTGTGCATTTAGCCCGACAGAGAGAAAAAAAAGCAGAGTTCATCAAGAGTGGTCTCTGGTACCCCCTGATAGCTGGAGCACAGGCTCTGTCCTCAACCTTTCCACTCCATCAAGGCAGCGAATGAAAATAATAACCCAAACATTCTTTCAAACAAAATAAAAAAACACAAAACTTCAACACATTTTACTCCTACTGGTTCAATTGCCAGCATTGAATAAATAAGTTGATGATAAATATTTGTTCTTTTAATTAAAAATATAAGGATGATATTATAAGAAAATTCAATGTTCATAGAATCCCTACCGTACATCAATCGAGCCTGCATTGGCAGCTATCCCACCCAGGTCCCATTCCTGTAACCCCACGTATTTACCCTGCTAATACTCACTGACACTAAGCGGTAATTTAGCACGGTCAATCAACCTAACACGCACATCTTTAGATTTTGAATTTTCCCTGAACTTAAATTGCATTGTTCAGTGTATTCACTCATCTTTGAAACTCCCACTTCTGGGGACCATTTCTTCCATCTGCCAGGCCTTTATCAAAAATTCTATAGATCTTGTATGTGGAGTTGGATCAAAGAAATAAAGGTAGTTTATGAAGAAGCTGAACTCATGTTTCTTTTACCGAACTACACCGAGAGGCTTAAACAGTGCTGTTTCCAACTAAAGGGTTGTAAGTTACAACTTTTTCAAAACAAAGGCAACTTCACTCAAATTCTAATCAACAAAGGAATGAAGAGGAGACAGAAAAATGGCTGACCCGAGAATAAAAGTGTCAGGATATGACTATCCAGCATTACTCTCAGACACTAAACCTTATGACCAATAGAAAAGTGAAGTCACCATGTGGACTAAGGTGACTGGCATGTGGAAAAGAAAACAAGGAATGGCCTTGGCTCTTTCCTTACCAGAGAAAAGCCAGATTCGATGCAAAGTATTTTCTGAATTGGAGATGGAACATCTGGACTCAGAGGAAGGTCTGGATTATTAACCTTTATGGATAAGATCTATCAGAAGGATGACTTATTGACTGCGTATGAAGCCTAGTTAGGTTTCGAAAATCAGAGGACATTTCTATTGAGGAATATGTGATGGAATTTAGCAGATTATATACAAGGCTGCAAAAACACCGCCTGGAAATTCCACTGTCCATGTTGGCATTTAGTTACTGGACTGTGCTAAAATTACAAATATGGATAGGCTCCCGGTTTTGACAGGAGTTAAATTTGCAGGCAAACATACCTTATATGATCAAATGTCAGGCTTTAAAAAATATTTTAGGAAAACATTCTAACGCTGCAGCTTTTATGACACAAATGGGTCAGTCAGTGATAAAACAGACGGTGGCAGATATACTGTTAACAGAATGGCGAAATCATACAGGCACAAGCCGGCTACGAGAGTATGGCAGAAGATTGGAACCCAGAAATTACGAGGACAGAAACCCCTTCAATAACTATAGCAGAAGGAAGGATATGGAGAATGGTAACAGGAAAATGAATCCCAGAAATGCTCAGGGTATGATAAATCAGTGTTTTCGGTGTGACTCTAAATTTCATTATGCTTTAAACTGCCCGAAATGATCTAAAAGAGCGTTTGAAGCCACACAGGGACAGTCAGCATGGCCTTGTGAGTGGAAAATCATGTCTCACAAATTTGATTGCGTTTTTTGAAGGTAGATGAGGGCAGTGCAGTTGATGTTGTCTACATGGACTTCAGCAAGGCCTTTGACAAGGTACCGCATGGTACGTAGTTGCATAAGGTTAAATCTCACGGGATCCAGAGTGAGGTAGCTAAATGGATACAAAATTGGCTTGATGACAGAATGTGGAGATGCCGGCATTGGACTGGGGTAAGCACAGTAAGAAGTCTCACAACACCAGGTTAAAGTCCAAAAGGTTTATTTGGTAGCACAAGCCACAAGCTTTCGGAGTGCTGCCCCTTCATCAGGTGAAGGGGCCTGGTGAAGGGGCAGTACTCTGAAAGCTTGTGGCTTGTGCTACCAAATAAACCTGTTGGACTTTAACCTGGTGTTGATGACAGAAGCCAGAGGGTGGTTGTAGAGGGTTGTTTTTCAAACTGGAGGCCTGTGACTAGCCTCAGGGATAAGTGCTGGGTCCACTGCTATTTGTCATTTATATTAATGATTTGGATGAGAATATAGGAGGCATGGTTCTTAAGTTTGCAGATGACACCAAGATTGGTGGCATAGTGGACAGTGAAGAAGGTTATCTCCAATTGCAACGAGATCTTGATCAACTGGGCTGACGGAGTTTAATTTAGATAAAGCGGGATGATGCAAGTTGGTAGATTGAACCAGGGCAGGACTCACTCAGTTAATGATAGGGTGTTGGGGAGAGTTATAGAACAAAGAGATCTAAGGGTACAAGTTCATTGCTCCTTAAAAGTGGAGTCACAGGTGGACAGAGTGGTGAAGAAAGCATTCAGCATGCTTGGTTTCATTAGTCAGAACATTGAATACATCTTGGGACATCTTGTTGATGACATTGGTAAGGCCACACTTGGAATGCTGTGTACAGTTCTGATCACCCTATTATAGAAAGTATATTATTAAACTAGAAAGAGTGCAGAAATGATTTACTAGGATGCTGCCGGGACTTGATGGTTTGAGTTATAAGGAAAGGCTGGATAGAACAAAGAACAAAGAACAATACAGCACAGGAACAGGCCCTTCGGCCCTCCAAGTCCGTGCCGCTCCCTGGTCCAAACTAGACCATTATTTTGTATCCCTCCATTCCCACTCCGTTCATATGGCTATCTAGATAAGTCTTAAACGTTCCCAGTGTGTCCGCCTCCACCACCTTGCCTGGCAGCGCATTCCATGCCCCCCCCCCCCACCCTCTGTGTAAAATATGTCCTTCTGATATCTGTGTTAAACCTCCCCCCCTTCACCTTGAACCTATGACCCCTCGTGAACGTCACCACCGACCTGGGGAAAAGCTTCCCACCGTTCACTCTATCTATGCCTTTCATAATTTTATACACCTCTATTAAGTCTCCCCTCATCCTCTGTCTTTCCAGGGAGAACAACCCCAGTTTACCCAATCTCTCCTCATAACTAAGCCCCTCCATACCAGGCAACATCCTGATAAACCTCCTCTGTACTCTCTCCAAAGCCTCCACGTCCTTCTGGTAGTGTGGCGACCAGAACTGGGCGCAGTATTCCAAATGCAGCCGAACCAACGTTCTATACAACTGCAACATCAGACCCCAACTTTTATACTCTATGCCCCGTCCTTTAAAGGCAAGCATGCCATATGCCTTCTTCACCACCTTCTCCACCTGTGACATCAACTTCAAGGATCTGTGGACTTGCACACCCAGGTCCCTCTGCGTATCTACACCCTTTATGGTTCTGCCATTTATCGTATAGCTCCTCCCTACATTATTTCTACCAAAATGCATCACTTCGCATTCATCAGGATTGAACTCCATCTGCCATTTCTTTGCCCAAATTTCCAGCCTATCTATATCCTTCTGTAGCCTCTGACAATGCTCCTCACTATCTGCAAGTCCTGCCAATTTTGTGTCGTCCGCAAACTTACTGATCACCCCAGTTACACCTTCTTCCAGACCGTTTATATAAATCACAAACAGCAGAGGTCCCAACACAGAGCCCTGCGGAACACCACTAGTCACAGACCTCCAGCCGGGAAAAGACCCTTCCACTACCACCCTCTGTCTTCTGTGACCAAGCCAGTTCTCCACCCATCTAGCCACCTCCTCCTTTATCCCATGAGATCCAACCTTTTTCACCAGCCTACCATGAGGGACTTTGTCAAACGCTTTACTAAAGTCCATATAGACGACATCCACGGCCCTTCCCTCGTCAACCGTTCTAGTCACTTCTTCAAAAAACTCCACCAGGTTAGTGAGGCATGATCTCCCTCTCACAAAACCATGCTGACTATCGTTAATGAGTTTATTACTTTCTAAATGCGCATACATGCTATCTCTAAGAATCTTCTCCAACAACTTCCCCACCACGGACGTCAAGCTCACCGGCCTTTAATTACCCGGGTTATCCTTCCTACCCTTCTTAAATAACGGGACCACATTAGCTATCCTCCAATCCTCTGGGACCTCACCTGTGTCCAGTGATGAGACAAAGATTTGCATCAGAGGCCCAGCGATTTCATCTCTCGTCTCCCTGAGCAGCCTTGGATAGATTCCATCAGGCCCTGGGAATTTGTCAGTCTTTATATTCTCTAACAAACCTAACACTTCCTCCCTTGTAATGGAGATTTTCTCCAACGGTTCAACACTCCCCTCCGAGACACTCCCAGTCAACACATCCCTCTCCTTTGTGAATACCGACGCAAAGTATTCATTTAGGATCTCCCCTACTTCTTTGGGCTCCAAGCAAAATTCCCCACTTTTGTCCCTGACAGGTCCGATTTTTTCCCTGACAACCCTTTTGTTCCTAACGTATGAATAAAATGCCTTGGGATTCTCCTTAATCCTGTCTGCCAAGGACATTTCGTGACCCCTTTTTGCCCTTCTAATTCCCCGTTTGAGTTCTTTCCTACTTTCTTTGTACTCCTCCAGAGCTCCCTCCGTTTTTAGCTGCCTGGACCTAACATACGCCTCTCTTTTCTTTTGGGACTTTTTTCTCTGGAGCATAGAAGGCTGAGGGGTGATCTTGTAGAGGTCTATAAAATAATGAGGGGCATAGATCAGATGGATTGTCAAAGGTAGGGGAGTCCAAAACTAGAGGGCATAGGTTTAAGGTGAGAGGGGAGAGATACAAAAGTGTCCAGAGGGGCAATTTTTTCACACACAGGGTGGTGAGTGTCTGGAACAAGCTGTCAGAGGTAGTAGTAGAAGCGGGTACAATTTTGTTTTAAAAAGCATTTAGACAGTTACATGGGCAAGATGGGTACAGAGGGATATGGGCCAAATGCGGGCAATTGGGACTAGCTTCAGGGTTTAAAAAAAAAGACGGCATGGATAAGTTGGGCCGGCGGGCCTGTTTCCATGCTGTAAACCTCTATGACTCTATGACATAAAGTGCAAAACTTTGACGAAGGGTCATCCTGACTGGAAACATTAGCCCTGTTCTCTCTCCACAGATAAGCTGTCAGACCTGCTGACATTTTCCAGCATTTACTGCCTTTGGTTCAGATTCCAGCATTCACAGTAATTTGCTTTTATCAAAGTTATCTGGGTGGGTAATTAACTGAGATAACAGCCAGGTTGTGTTTTTCTAGGAATTTATTCTCAGCAGGCTTGAAAGTGTTAAATACCATAACAGTATTACAAAGCATTGTAACAATCACTCAAATGAACAATGCCACACATGGCAGGAGCTATTGTAGCCTGCACACTTGGGAAGCCTGGGGTGGTGATGAGGCCGATGAATCTTGGCACTGGACATTTACTATCCTTCAGTTCACATGCCCTATATAAAACACAGTTGTACCTGTACTGCTTTATCCTAATATTCATGTACTTGTGACCCTCCAGGGGATTTGCAGATGCAATGGTTTTGAAATGCTGTAGAAAAGGTATTGTCCATTTCATCAGCAACTGGCAATGATGTTACACTCTGTACTTCAGTGGAAGATAAGGCAAGAAATATACTCTGACCATTACAGGAGCTGCGTTGTAGATTCCAGTATCACTCCTTCACTCTGCATTGATATCTGTTTTGAAGATTGGAATTCTGTACAATTTGCAGCAAACAGGATCTGCAGAAGAGAATGTAAGGTCTATCAGTCGCCAAATATGTTTTATGACTGATATCAGAAACCACATGTGGTTATAATGTCCCTCAGAACTTTATTTTCAGGGATTTACCCGACAGATACAGACAGTCTTTTTCTTGATCTCCAATGGGGTTACCTTCGTATACTGCACACTCCTCCTGCTCCTTCACATCAATGATTTGATTTGATTTGTTCCCAGGAGCAGGCTGAGGGTAAGAGAGTGGGTTTGCTGACTGTAATTAATTATTTATTTTTTCAGTTAATTTTGGGTTTAAAATCGGAGGTTTTTTTCAAAACCGGAAGTCAGGCCAGGAGAGGCCTGGGGAAGTTTTTGGAGGGTTTAAAAGTGCACCAAAGTATACAGCGGGCAGCATCGTAGCGGGCAGCAGAGTGAGTGGGAAGTTGAGTGAGCTGTCAGGGCTTTGGCTCACAGGGCTTGGACGAGCAGGGGTGAGTTTTTGTTTCCTTACACTCTTATTAACTTTTCACTGTCTTACTTGACATAAAGTGTCCAGTATGAGTGTGAAACCAATGTGTTGTTCCCAGTGTAGGATGTGGGAGGTCCTGGAGGCATCTGGCCTCCCGGACATCCACATCTGTGAGGGGTGTGTCGAGCTGCGGTTCCTGAGAGACCGTGTTAGGGAGCTGGAACTACAATTCGAGGATCTTAGGCTGATGAGGGAGAATGAGGAGGTGATAGACAAGAGCTATCATCAGGTGGTCACACCAGGGCCACGGGAAGAGGCCAAGTGGGTGACGGCCAGGAAGGGTAAGGCTAGGGTGGTTGAGAGCACCCCGGTGGATTTGCCCCTGCAAAACAAGTACTCCTGCTTGAGTACTGCTGGGGGGGACAGCCCGCCTGGGGGAAGCAGCAGTGGCCGTGTCTCCGCAGTGGAGTCCAGCCCTGTAACTCAGAGGGCTAAGGAAAAGAGGGGGAAGGCGGTATTAATCGGGGACTCGATGGTGAAGGGGACAGACAGGCGTTTCTGCGGAGGTAGGCGGGATTCTCGCATGGTGGTCTGCCTCCCTGGGGCCGGGATCCAGGATGTCGCTAGTCGCGTCCCGGAAATCCTGAGGTGGGAGGGAGAGGAGCCTGAGGTAGCGGTACATATTGGTACCGCTGATGTGGGTAGGAAGGGAGAAGGGGTCATGAAAAGGGAGTACAGGGAATTAGGGAGACAGCTGAGAAAGAGGAAAGCAAAGGTAGTAATCTCAGGATTACTGCCTGTGCCACGGGAAGGTGAGGGCAGGAATGGAGTGAGGTGGAGGATGAATGTGTGGCTGAGGGACTGGTGCAGAGGGCAGGGATTCAGGTTCCTGGACCGTTGGGACCTCTTTAGGGGCAGGGGTGATCTGTATACAAAAAACGGGTGGAACTTGAATCACACGGGGACCAATATCCTGGCCGGTAGGTTGGCTAAGGCTACTGGGGAGAATTTAAACTAGATAGGTTGGGGGGAGGGGAGCTAGAAGAGTTGACTAGGATCAAGGAACTAATTGATGGGGGGGAGGATGCAGGGGTAAGGGGAATTACAAAATTAATGGTAGAGGAGAGGGTGCAAGTGAATGAAGGTGGTAATTTAGATAAGGGAGTAGAGGGAGATGGTGTTCGCGACTCATCAAAGCGGGTCCAGATAAAAGCTGGAATAAGGACACTTTGCCTGAATGCACGAAGCATTCGGAACAAGGTGAATGAGTTGATGGTGCAAATCAGCACAAGTGGGTACAATCTAGTGGCCATTACAGAAACGTGGCTGAAAGGTGACCAGGACTGGGAGATGAATATCCAGGGGTATCAGGCGTTTAGGAAGAATAGACAGGAAGGAAAAGGTGGTGCGGTCGCGCTATTAATAAGAGATAATATCAGGGTAGTACTGAGGGATGACATAGGCTCTGAGGAACAAAACGTGGAATCGTTATGGGTAGAGATGAGGAATAGTAGAGGGAGAAAGACACTAGTAGGTGTGGTATATAGGCCCCCAAATAATAATGTTGAGGTAGGGAGGGCTGTAAACAAGCAGATAAGGGATGCGTGTAAAAACGGAACGGCAATAATCATGGGGGACTTCAACATGCACATTGACTGGCAGACTCAAGTCGGTAAGGGTGGAATGGAGGAAGAGTTCTTAGAATGCTGTCGGGATAGTTTCCTTGAACAGCATGTTACGGAACCGACGAGGGAACGAGCTATTTTGGATCTGGTATTGTGTAACGAGGTAGGTAGAATTAAGGATCTTATTGTGAAGGACCCTCTTGGGTCTCGTGACCACAATATGGTCGAATTTCTGATTCAGATGGAAGAGGAGAAAGTTTGGTCTCAAACCAGTGTCCTCTGTTTGAACAGAGGGAAATATGATAGGATGAGGGATGAATTGGCTAAGGTAGACTGGGAGAGCAGGCTGGCAGGTAGGATAGCTGAGGAACAGTGGAGGATTTTTAAGGAGATCCTTTTCAGTTCTCAGCAAAAATATATTCCAGCAAAAAACAAGGATTGTAAGAAAAGGGAGAACCAGCCGTGGATAACGAAGGAAATAAAGGAGAGTATTAAAATAAAAACAGCTGCGTACAGAGTGGCCAAAAATAGTGGAGAAACAAGTGATTGGGAAAAATTTAAGAAACAACAAAGAGAGACTAAGAAAGCGATAAAGAAAGGAAGGATAGACTATGAAGCTAGGCTAGCAATTAATATAAAAAATGATAGTAAAAGTTTTTATAAATATATAAAAAGGAATAGAGTGGCTAGAGTGAATGTTGGACCCTTGGAGGACGAGAGGGGGGAGTTAATAGTGGGAAATGAGGATATGGCTGAGTCTTTAAATACGTTTTTTGTGTCGGTCTTCACGGTGGAGGACACAAATAGTTTGCCAAATATTAACGATAGAGGGTTGGCAGCAGGAGAAATACTTAATACGATTAATGTTACCAGAGAGGCAGTGCTGGGTAGACTAATGGAACTGAAGGTGGACAAGTCCCCGGGTCCGGATGGAATGCATCCCAGGGTATTGAAAGAAATGTCAGAGGTAATAGTGGATGCGTTAGTGATTATTTATCAAAACTCGTTGCATTCTGGGGTAGTGCCGGTTGATTGGAAAACGGCTAATGTTACGCCGCTGTTTAAAAAAGGAAGGAGACAAAAGGCGGGTAACTATAGGCCGGTCAGCTTAACGTCTGTAGTAGGGAAAATGCTGGAATCCATTATTAAAGAGGAGATAGCAGGGCATCTGGATAGAAATGGTTCGATCAATCAGACGCAGCATGGATTCATGAGGGGAAAGTCGTGCTTGACGAACATGTTGGATTTTTATGAAGATGTGACGAGGGCGGTTGATGGAGGAGAACCGGTGGATGCGGTGTTTTTGGATTTCCAAAAGGCGTTTGATAAGCTGCCCCATAAAAGGCTGCTGAAGAAGATTAGGGCACACGGAGTTGGGGGTAGTGTGTTAAAGTGGATTGGGGACTGGCTATCCGACAGGAAGCAAAGAGTCGGAATAAATGGGTGTTTTTCCGGTTGGAGGCGTGCCGCAGGGATCGGTACTCGGGCCGCAACTGTTTACCATTTATATAGATGATCTGGAGGAGGGGACGGAGTGTAGGGTAACGAAGTTTGCAGACGACACAAAGATAAGTGGAAAAGTGAATCGTGTGGAGGACGGAGAAGATCTGCAGAGAGATTTGGACAGGCTGAGTGAGTGGGCGAGGATATGGCAAATGGAGTATAACGTTGATAAATGCGAGGTTATACACTTTGGAGGAAATAATAACAAATGGGATTACTATCTCAATGGAAACAAATTAAAACATGCTACCGTGCAAAGGGACCTGGGGGTCCTTGTGCATGAGACGCAAAAGCCCAGTCTGCAGGTACAACAGGTGATCAAGAAGGCAAATGGGATGTTGGCCTATATTGCGAGGGGGATAGAATATAAAAGCAGGGATGTCTTGATGCACCTGTACAGGGCATTGGTGAGGCCGCAGCTGGAATACTGTGTGCAGTATTGGTCCCCTTATATGAGGAAGGATATATTGGCATTGGAGGGAGTGCAGAGAAGGTTCACCAGGTTGATACCGGAGATGAGGGGTTTGGATTATGAGGAGAGGCTGAGGAGATTGGGTTTGTACTCGTTGGAGTTTAGAAGGATGAGGGGGGATCTTATGGAGACTTATAAGATAATGCGGGGGCTGGATAGGGTGGAGGCGGAGAGATTCTTTCCACTTAGTAAGGAAGTTAAAACTAGAGGACACAGCCTCAAAATAAAGGGGGGTCGGTTTAAGACAGAGTTGAGGAGGAACTTCTTCTCCTAGAGGGTGGTGAATCTCTGGAATTCTCTGCCCACTGAGGTGGTGGAGGCTACCTCGCTGAATATGTTTAAAGCGCGGATGGATGGATTCCTGAGCGGTAAGGGAATTAAGGGTTATGGGGATCAGGCGGGTAAGTGGTACTGATCCACGTCAGATCAGCCATGATCTTATTGAATGGCGGGGCAGGCTCGAGGGGCTAGATGGCCTACTCCTGCTCCTATTTCTTATGTTCTTATGTTCTTATGATTCAGCCATTATCATTCATCTTCACTCGCTGTAATCTCCTGGATGAAAGTAACTGAGCTCGCTTGTGTGAGAGGAGCAGAAAGTAATGCGGTGGCTGAAATACAAAAATGTAGGAACATGCGAGCAGACTTAGGCTATTTAGCTCTTGGAGTCTCTTCCTCCATAATGAAACTTTTGATTTGGTTGGATTTTTTGAGGAGGTGACCAGGTGTGTAGACAAGAACTCAAGAACAGACTCAAGAATAGCTTCTTCCCTGCTCTCATCACACTTTTGAATGGACCTACCTTGCATTAAGTTGATCTTTCTCTCCACTCTAGCAATGACTGTAACACTATATTCTACACTCTCTCATTTCCTTCTCTATGAACGGTATGCTTTGTCTGTATAGCGCGCAAGAAACAATAATTTTCACTGTATACTAATACATGTGACAATAATAAATCAAATCAAATCAAACAAGGATAATGTAGTCGATGTATTTTATATGGATTTCAGCAAAGCCTTTGACAAGGTTCCACATGGGAGACTTGTAAAGAAGGTAAATTCACATGGGATACAGGGTAATGTGATAAAATGAATTCAAAATTGGCTCAGTTGGAGGAGACAAAGGGTGATGACAGAAGGTTGTTTTAGTGACTGGAAGCCAGTGTCTGGTGGTGTACCACAGGGATCGGTGTTGGCCTCCCTATTATTTGTCATTTATATAAATGACATTGATGACTATGCAGGGTGTAGGATTAGTAGGTTTGCAGATGACACAAAGATTGGGTGGGTGATTAATAGTGAGATGGAGTGTCTTGGGCTACGAGAAGATATAGACATAATAGTCAAATAGGCAGATAAATGGCAGATGGAACTTAACCCTGAAAAGTATGAGGTGATGCACTTTGGAAGGAGCAATTTGACAAACAAATATTCAGTGAATGGTAGGACACTAGGAAGTTCTGTAGAACAGAGGGGCCTTGGCGTGTTTGTCCACAGATCACTGAAAGTGGAAGGGCATGTTAATAGGATGGTGAGAAAAGCATATGGGACACTTGCCTTTATGAATTGAGGCATAGATTACAAAAGCACAGAAGTCAGGATGGAGTTGTATCGGACTTTGATGAGGCCACAGCTACAGTACTGTGTGCAGTTCTGGTCACCATATTATCGGAAGGTTGTGATTGCCATAGAGGGGATGCAGAAGAAATTCACCAGGATGCTGCCTGGAATGGAACATTTAAGTTATGAATAGAGGTTGGATAGGCTTGGGTTGTTTTCGTTGGAGCAGAGAAGACTGAGGGGTGACCTGATCGAGGTGTACAAGATTAAGAGAAACATGGACAGAGTGGATAAGGAGCAACTGTTCCCCTAAGTTGAAGGGTTAGTCATGAGGTGACATAGGTTCAAGTTGAGGGGCAGGAGGAATGGGGGGATGTGAGGAAAAACATTTTTACCCAAAAGGTGGTGACGGTTTCGAATGCGCTACCTAGGATGGTGGTAGAGGCGGGTGGTCTCATATCCTTTAAAAAACTATCTGGATGAGCACTTGGCACATCATAACATTCAGGGCTATGGGCCAAGTGCTGGCAGATGGGGTTAGGTGGGAGTTCAGATGTTTCTAATGTGCAGACTCGATGGGCTGAAGGGCCTCTTTTGTGCTGTATGATTCTATGATTTATCCCATATCCCATAATATCTTTGGTTAACAAAAACATATCACTCATAAATTTAAAAAGAACAATTAATCTCGCAGAATAAAGTTCCAAACTTCCACTATCTTCTGCATGTAAGGTGTTTCCTAATATCAGACTTGAAAGATTTGGATCTAATTTTTAGGCTGTCCTCATTGTTTTAGATTCCACAACCAACATAAACAGCTTCTCACGATTGAACCTCCCAGAATATCTTGAAAGATTTGGTAAAGATCTGCCTGAAAGTTCTAAATTCCAGAAAATTAAGCCCTCATTTGTTTAATCTCACCTCATAACTTAATCTTTAAAATGCAGGTTTCATTCTGATTAACGTACGCTAGCTGCCCTCCAAGCAAATAGATCGCCCCAAGGTGTGGTGCCCAGAGCTGCTCACTATAACTCGGGGTGTGGTTGCTTTAAACAGGGCTTTGTGCAGATGGAGCATGACATCTTGTACTTGACCCCTCTGAAGCCTCCATTTCAATAGCTGGTTTGATTATTTCCTGTTCATAATCTTTTAATGATTTCTTAGAATGAGAGAATCTTAGAATCCCTACAGCACAGAAAGAGGCCATTCAGCCCATCGAGTCTGCACCGACCACAATCCCACCCAGGCCCTACCCCCATATCCCTACATATTTACCCACTAATCCCTCTAACATACGCATCCCAGGACATTAAGGGCAATTTTAGCATGGCCAATCAACCTAACCCGCACATCTTTGGACTGTGGGAGGAAACCGGAGCACCCGGAGGAAACCCACGCAGACACGAGGAGAATGTGCAAACTCCACACAGACAGTGACCCAAGGCAGGAATCGAACTCAGGTCCCTGGAGCTGTGAAGCAGCAGTGCTAACCACTGTGCTACCGTGCCGCCCGATTTGTGCATATGAACCCTGAATCTCTTTGGTCCATCATTGTTTCCAACTTTTCACCATTTTGGAAGTTTATCCATGTTGTGGTCAAAATGGATGGCCCTGTGTTTGCCTCTGTTGACATTGATTTGCCTCAGTTTTGTCCATTCATTTTAACAAGTAATATCTCTTGTTTACAATACAATCTATATTTGTATAATCTGCAAACTTGGATTTGACGCTCCCTATCTCATCATCAAACTCCTTAATAAATAATGAATAACTGAGTCCCCAATAGAGATCCTTGCCGGACACCACTAAACACATCCAGCCAATTTGAGTACCTATAACTTTCCCTACTCTCTATCTCCTGCTGCTCAGCCAGTTTTTTAGCCCAGTCGATGATTTGTCCTCACTTCCATAAGCTTCAACTTTAGCTAACAATCTCTTATGGGAAGTTTTATCAAATGCCTTCTGGAAGTCCTTGTCAATATCATGTTAGACAACATTCCCATGTCCACTAGTCAGCTCTTCAGAAAATTCAATCAGGCACATTGATCAATGGGCTACTCTTGCTGGCACTCTCTGATCAGCTGATAATTTTCATCATGTTTAATCTGTCCTTAATTATACACTCTAGCAATTCCAGATGTTGGATTTGGTGGGTGTTTGTGGTACAGGAACTAATGAGTGGATTTTACCATTTTCTTCCTAGCCCTCTTCATTATCATGCTGTCATCTTCATCAACAATGAAGTAGGAGTTCTGTTCCTCATCAGCCATCCCATCCACATCATTTTCCTCCTCTTCCTCCTTTTTTTCACCTAATGCTGTGGTAGATCAATAACAAAGAAGGATGATTTTAAGAATGGGGGTAAATTTCCACCTCATGCTTGTGAACGTCCTGTCTGGAACCTCTCAACCTCATAGGGATCAAACACATGTTTTTTTCTGTAAGAAAGTTCAGTAAATTTGGTGAAAGTAACAGAAGGCTGTGAGCCACATAAAACGTCAAGCAAACAATGTCAGCAATGTGGTGGAATGGCCAGTTATTGCAGAGGAACGGATACAACATTATGTTCAGCAAGTGGAGAAAAAGACACTTATTTTTTGATGTCTAGTTAATAGAGCTCTTTGAATGGATTTACCCTCAGTATTGGTTGATGAGTGATAGTCGGTGGCTTTGTGGTAATGTTGCTTGACCAGTAATCCAGAAGGCAAAACTCCGTGGACTTAGGTTCATTACCACCATTAATGGTGCCCATGACAACTATCATCCACATTAAATCAGTTCGTTTTGAACAATGAATAGGGTGCTGGAGTATTGAACTTCTTGCCACATTGGACTGTTATTCTCAGAGTGGGAGAGTTGGTGTTAACTAACAGTGTCACTTTTCAACACATGGAATTGGAGATTTTCCACTGATGTATGTCAAGTAATTTTGACTGTGCAATAATGTAGAACAGGCACTACCAATTCAACAGCCCATTCCAAATCTCTCTGCTTTGCCCTTTCCATGTATTTCTATATAATGAAGCAAAATGGAAGATAACCCATCATGGTGGTGTTGAGAGCAGCTGGTTGCCAGGCATTGGAGATGATGTCATAAAGCCCTGAGGTTGCATGACGTTGGGGACCATTGTTGTCCCCTTGCTGTCTGACCTGTGCCTGAGAACTGGGACCATTGGTGGGTGACAAACAACCTGACTGTTAGTTCCAACCAATCACTGCAGCTCCTGTGACCACAACCATTTTCAGTAGACACTTATCCTGGTTTGAATCTCAGAAACTTCTGCAAATAGGGGTCAATCGATGTATTTGCGCTCCAAATGATAACCAGGTCCATATAAGGGCAGAGGGGCATTTTAAATGATATTTAAACAGATCCTCAATTGCTGTCAGGTCAACCATATTTAGGCTGATTTTCATGTATAAGACGTGCTTCTGTTGAACATAGTGTTCTTCCTGCTGGAGGAAGGTCTTGCTGGAGGCTCTGTGCTGGCACTTTGACTTTTGCCTGAGAGTCAGAAGGTGCATTGTTTTGGGCCTTTAATCCAAGCTCTCTATCTCAGTGCAGTACTGTGAAAGTGTTACACTGTTGTAGCTCTCTAGTTGTCTTGAAAAGGTGTAAGTGAATCCTCTCATTTAGCTGCTGCAGCTTGATGACATCATACAACTGAGGGCAGTGAAGAGCCAACTGTTAAGAGTGGGCCCCGAGTGGGCCACACAGGTTGAGGAAACAGAATTGCCTTCCTCAAAGAATATTAAAGAACTTATTGGGCCTTTAATGACAATCTGACAACTTTCATGTTACTTTTTTTCCACACCAACTTTTTATTAAGATTGAATTCAAATTCACAATGTCAGATTCTCTGGAATATTGCATTAGGGTTGAGTTATGAAAACTTCTCTACTGTCTTAGCTGAAGGTAATAAATCCTACAGCACTATTTGAAGAAGAACAGGAGGGTTCTGTCTGGTGTCCTAACCAATATTTATCCCTGAATCAACTTTACCAGAAGCAGATTATCTCATCAATGTCATATTGCTGGATGTGGAACCTTACTGATGCAAATTGGCTGCACTAAAAACAGATACTACCCTTCAAAAGAACTCCATTGGGCTATGGGATGTCATGTGGTTGTAAAAGCAACAATGTCAATGAAAGTGCTTTTCTTTCTTTCATGAGGACATCTCTCAGCACTATTTGAAAAGTGACAGTCCCACCATAAGGCAAGATGGTGGATTAGTGATTTTGGTTTTTTGACGAGTAATCCAGAGGCCCAAGTTCTGTGGACTTGGTACACTTCATTACCATCAGTAATGGTGACCATGACACTATCACTGATTGTTGAAAAAACCCACCTGTTTAACCAGTGTCCTTTAGGGAAGGAAATCTGCCACAAAAGCAGAAAATGCTGGAATATCTCAGCAGGTCTGACAGCATCTGTGAAGAGAGAATAAGGCCAACGTTTCGAGCCTGGATGGCCCTTCATCAGAGCTAAGACCAAAGAAAATCAGACGAGATTTATACTACGAGGGTGGTGAGGGCTGTAATTTGACAAAGGAAATGTAAATAATGATGAAGAAAGCTCGGAAAGGTGCTAAAAGTGTCCATTAAGTGATCAGAATGCATGAATGGCAGAACAGAGGTACAGGCCAAGGACGGACATGTGGACAGGAGAGCAGGGTGAAAAGTGACAAGCGACAGGAAGATCTGGGTCCTACTTGTGGTCGGACCAAAGGTGTTCTGCAAAGCAGCCACCCAGTCTGCATTTGGTCTCTCTGATTTAGAGTAGACCACATTGGGAGCAGTTAATGCAATAGACCAGATTGAAGGAGGTGCACATGAAGCGCTGCTTCACCCGAAAGGAATGTTTAGGTCCTGGAATGGTGAGCAGGGAGGAGGTAAAGGGGCTGGTTTTGCACCTTCTATGATTGCATGGAGGAGTGGACCAGGGTGTCCCGGAGAGAATGGTCCCTGCAGAATGCTGACAGGGAGTGAGGGGAAGATGTGTTGAATAGTGATATCATGCTAGAGTTGGTGGAAATGGCAGAGGATGATCCTTTGAATGTGGAGGCTGGTGGGATGAAAAGTGAGAACATTGGGGACCCTTTCCTGGTTCTGGGAGATTGGAGAGGGGGATGAGAGCAGTGACCTGGGGAATGGGTCGGACATGGTTGGGAGCCCCGTCAACCACAGGGCACGTCAATCTGCCATCCTTTCCTGGTCTGGTTCACATGTGACTCAAGGTCCACAGTAATATGGCTGACTCAATGATCCTTGGAAATAGCCTGAGCAAGACACTCAGTTCAAGGGTAATTAGGGACGGATGGCAGAGTGGTTAGCACTGCTGCCTCACAGTTCCAGGACCTTGGTTGAATTCCAGCCTTAGGTTACTGTGTGGAGTTTGCACATTCTCCCTGTGTCTGCGTGGGTTTCCTCCAGTTTCCTCCAAAGATGTGCAGGTTAGGTGGATTGATCATGATAAATTGTCTCTAAGTGTCCAAAGATGTATAGTTTAGGTGGATTACCCATGGGAAATCTGTGGGGTTACAGGGACAGGGCCTGGGTAAGGTGCTCTTTCAGAAACCCAGTGGGCCAAGTGGCCTCTTTCTGTACTGTAGGGATTCTATAGTTTGCCAGTGATACTCACATCCCCTGAAAGGATAAAAACAAATGAGGACAATGTCATCATTGGCCTCCCCTAATACCAGGCATTCGCCCCCTCCACCTACCCCTCCTTGATTTGATTTGATTTATTATTGTCACATGTATTGACATACAGTGAAAAGTATTGTTTGTTGCAAGATATACAGACAAAACATACCATTCATAGAGAAGGAAATGAGAGAATGCAGAATGTCACGGTCATAGCTAGGTAGTAGAGAAAGATCAACTTAATGCAAGGTAATTCCATTCAAAAGTCTGACAGCAGCAGGGAAGGAGCTGTTCTTGAGTCAGTTGGTACGTGACCTCAGACTTTTGTATCTTTTTCCCGAAGGAAGAAGGTGGGAGAGAGAATGGGGTGCATGGGGTCCTTAATTATGCTGGTTGCTTTGCCAAGACAGCAAGAAGTGTAGACAGAGTCAATGGATGGGAGGCTGGTTTGCGTGATGGATTGGGCTACATTCACAACCTTCTTAGTTCCTTGCAATCTTGGGCAGAGCAGGAGCCATACCAAGCTGTGATACAACCAGAAAGAACGCTTTCTATGCTGCATCTGTAAAAGTTGGTGAGAGTCGGAGCTGACATGCCAAATTTCCTTAGTTTTCTGAGACAGTAGAGGCGTTGGTGGGCTTTCTTAACTATAGTGTCAGCATGGGGGGACTAGGACAGGTTGTTGGTGATCTGGACACCTAAAAACTTGAAGCTCTCAACCCTTTCTACTTCGTCCCCGTTGATGTAGACAGGGATATGTTCTCCTTTACGCTTCCTGATGTCAACGACAATCTTCTTCATTTTGTTGACATTGAGGGAGAGATTATTGTTGCCGCACCAGTACACCAGATTCTCTATCTCATTCCTGTTCTCTGTCTCATCATTGTTTGAGATCCGACCCACTACGGTGGTGTCGTCGACAAACTTGAAAATCGAATTGGAGGGGAATTTGGCCACACAGTCATAGGTGTATAAGGAGTATAGGAGGGGGCTGAGAACACAGCCTTGTGGGGCATCGGTGTTGAGGATGATCATGAAGGAAGTGTTGTTGCCTATCCTTATTGATTGTGGTCTGTGAGTTCGGAAGTTCAGGGTCCAGTCACAGAGGGAGGTGCCGAGGCCCAGGCCACGGAGTTTGGAGATGAGTTTCGTGGGAATAATAGTGTTGAAGGCTGAGCTGTAGTCAATAAATAGAAGTCTGATGTAGGTGTCCTTTTTATCTTGGCATTCCAGGGTTGAATGCAGGGCCAGGGATATGGGGTATGTTGTCGATCTGTTGCGGCAGTAGGCAAACTGTAGTGGATCCAGGTAGTCCGGGAGGCTGGAACTGATTCGTGCCATGACTAACCTTTCGAAGCACTTCATAATGATGGACATCAGAGCCACCGGCCGACAGTCATTAAGGCACTCTGCTTGGTTTTTCTTAGTGACCGGGATGATGGTCATCTTCTTGAAGCAGATAGGGACCTCAGACTGTTGTACCAAGCACCCTCTTTTCCCTTCCCTGTCATCTCACTCTCGATTACTGAAGCCTGAGGACCTCCCTGATCCATTTGAGTCAGTCCCCACTAACAAATGCATTGTTTTAATGTTGGTCCATTTAAGTCCATTCAATCTCTTCAGCTCATCCTCTCTCAGGCTAGAGGCTCAGTGCATTGCTGAATCCAGCTGGCCCCTGTTATACAGTTACTGGGCTGTACCGACCTGGGATCCTGTCATGATATTTGCAGCTGACAATGAAACCTCTTGCTGACTGGTCCAGTCAATGTTACAACATTTTGTAGAAACATAGAAAATAGGAGTACGAGCAGGCTATTCAGCCCTTTGAGCCCACTGCGCCATTCAAGATGAACGTTGCTGACCATCCAATTCAATAGCCTGATCCTACCTTCCCCCCATATTCTTTGATCCCCTTCGCCTCAAGAGCTATTTCTAACACCTTCTTGAAAACAAACAATGTTTTGGCCTCAACTGCTTTCTGTGGTAGATAATTCAACAGGCTCACCTCTCTCTGGGTGAAGAAATTTCTCTTCATCTCATTCCTAAAAGGTTACCCCGTATCCTTAGACTATGACCACTGGTTCTGGATACCCCCTCCATTGGGACATCTTTCCTGCATCTGCCCTGTCTAGACCTGTTGGAATTTTATAGGTTTCTCGGAGATCCCTGCTCATTCTTCTGAACTCCAGCGAATATAATCCTAATCGACTCAATCTCTCCTCATATGTCAGTCTCGCTATCCCATTAATCAGTCTGATAAACCTTCACTATATTCCCTCTATAACAAGAATATCCTTCCTTACATAAGAATTCATATTGCATATGACAAGGCCAGGCTAACAAAATATTGGAAATCACAAAAATATGAGAAATAGTAACCAGTAACATTCCTCCTGACTCCCTCGGTCCCCAGATTCCATGGACCCACGGTTATCCATGAAGATATTTACTTTTAGTTTAATGTAATATCTGCTCCAATCAAAAACTGACACAGCTCCTTTGTGTGGAATTGCAGAAAGTCAGCCCAAGTCACATCAATCAAGAACACATTCCTGAGAACCACAATATGGGCAATAAACACTAGCCTGGCCAGCGACACCCACATCCTGTGATAGAATCATAGAAATCATAGAAACCCTACAGTGCAGAAAGAGGCCATTTGGCCCATCGAGTCTGCACCGACCACAATCCCACCCAGGCCCTACCCCCGCATCCCTACATATTTACCCGCTAATCCCTCTAACCTACGCATCTCAGGACACTAAGGGGCAATTTTTTTTTTAGCATGGCCAATCAACCTAACCCGCACATCTTTGGACTACAAAAAGAATACAAAAAGAAAACTGCTGCCTAGAAAAAAAATCTACAATCAGGAGCCCGGGTTCGATTCCCGGCTTGGGTCACTGTCTGTGTGGAGTTTGCACATTCTCCCCATGTCTGCGTGTGTTTCCTTCAGGTGCTCTGGTTTCCTCCCACAGTCCAAAGATGTGCGGGCTAGGTTGATTGGCTATGCTAAATTGACCCTCATTTCAGAGGGATTAGCACAGTAAATATGTGGGGTTATGGGGATAGGGTGGGATTGTTGTCAGTGCAGGCTCAATGGGTCAAATGGCCTCCTTCTGTACTGTAGGGATTCTATGATTCTGTGAAGCATAGTTTTGATGAGATGTATTTTTCCAATATCTCAAGACAGGAGGCAGAAGGAAATCCTTTGAGTTCCGACTGTCACCAAATATGATAAGTGACAGGAACCACATCCTGTCACAATGACACACATCATCAACTGTTCCAGTTGAATGCCCAGCTATGCAGAATACTTCCTGCCCAAGCTGGCAATTTCCAGGCATTGGAAGGTACTATTGCCACATGGGGAGACTGCCAGGTAGCCAGGTATACCCTGGCAAACACCCAACGTGTTATGGGAAGATTTATTTTCTATTCATTCCTGGGTAGTGGGCGTCACAGACAAGACCAGCATATATTGCCCAGAAGTTGATGGTGAGCTGCCTTCTTGAACCGCTGCTGTCCTGAAGTGTAGGTACATCCACACTGCTGTTTGGGAGGGACGATGTTCACCCAGTTGCACTGACATATTTCCAATTAAAATTGGTGAGTAACTTGGAGAGGAATTTCCAGGTGGTGGTGTTCTCAGGTAGCCGCCTGCCCTTGTCCTTCTGGATGATCGTGGTCATGGGTTTGAAAGGTGCTGCCTAAAGAGTCTTATTGAATTCCTGAAGTACATCTTGTAGATGGTATACACTGCTATGACTGTTCATAGGTGGTGGAGGGGGTAAACATTTACTGTGGTGGAGGTGAAGCAATCAAGTGGGGTTGCTTTGTCCTGCATGGTGAAGGGCTTGAGTGTTGTTGAATCTGCACTCATTCAGGCAAATGGAGAGTATTCCATCACACTCCAGACTTGTGCCATGTCGATGGTGGACAGGATTTGTGGCATCAGGAGTTGAGTTACCCATCGCAGGATCTTCAGGCTCTGATCTGCTCTGTGCTTATATTCACTTACTGGTCAAACTCCCAGAATTACTTATAGATTATATTTGCATCCAAACACTTTGTTTTCCCGTTAAGAAAAACGGGGATGTGGTGGAAGGATTCTGGAGTGGACTATCAGCCTGTTGAACTGCATTATAAATACTACTTCTATGGCCAATAAGTCCTGGCATTGGACTCTAACCCAGAGCTTCTGGTCCAGCGATAGGGGTGCTGACCCACTGTACCACAAGGTGTCACACTGGATATTGCTGGTTGGGGATTCAGTGATGGTAATGCAAATGAATGTCAAGGGGTATTGGTTAGATTGCCTCTTGTTGGAGATAGTCATTGCCCCTGGCACTTGTGTGGTACGAATGTTACTTGCCACTTGTCTGCTCAAGGCTGGATATTGTCTGGATCCTACTACAATTGGGCATGGACTGCTTCAGTATCTGAAGAGTTACAAATGGTGCTGAATGTTGTGCAATCACCAGCGAACATTCTTACTTCTGACCTTATGATGGAAGGAAGGTCATTGATGAATGAACGACTGGATGTGGCAGGACTGCAGAGCTTAGTTCTGATCCGTTGGTGGGAGTGATTGCTTAGTTCTTTCTATCATTTGTTGCATATGCTGTTTGGCATAGAAGCCGTCCTCCATTATGGCCACTCTATGGTCCATCGGGGTGTTATTTAAATGGTAAAAATTTGCAGCATGCTGCTGTGCAGAGGGACCTGGTTGTCCTTGTGCATGAATCACAAAAAGTTGGTTTGCAGGTGCAGCAGGTAATTAAGAAGACAAATGGAATTTTATCCTTCATTGCTAGAGGGATGGAGTTTAAAAACAGTGAGGTTATGTTGCAGCTGTATAAGGTGCTTGTGAGGCCACACCTAGTGTACTGTGTACAGTTTCGGTCTCTTTACTTGAGAAAGGATATACCGGCACTGGAGGGGGTACAGAGGAGATTCACTGGGGTGATTCCGGAGTTGAGAGGATTGACTTATGAGGAGAAACTGAGTAGACTGGGGCTACACTCATTGGAATTCAGAAGAATGAGGGGAGATCTTATAGAAACATATAAGATTATGAAGGGAATAGATAAGATAGAAGCAGGGAAGTTGTTTCCACAAGCAGGTGAAACCAGAACTAGTGGGCATGGCCTCAAAATAAGGAGGAGGAGATTTAGGATTGAGTTGAGGAGGAACTTCTTCACACAAAGGGTTGTGAATCTGTGGAATTCCCTGCCCAGTGAAGCACTTGTGGCTAACTCATTGAATGTTCTTAAGGCAAGGATAGATAAATTTGAACAGTAAAGGAATTAAGGGTGAGCGGGTGAGTAAGTGGAGTTGAGTCTACAAAAAGATCAGCCATGATCTTATTGAATGGCAGAGCAGGCTCGAGGGGCCAGGTGGCTTACTCCTGCTCCAGGATCTTATATCCCCAGTAGCAATTGGTGTCCCATGGCTAGGATCCAATGCTGGAAGGGGCACTCCTCATATGATCACTGGGAACTACCTGCCTGGTCCTGCCAGGGTAAAATTGCTACTTTTTTGCTGGCTGTTGCTAGGAACAGCTGTCCATTGTCTCATCATTCACCTACATGGACTCAGATCCCACTTTCAAACCTGGGACCAGATTACTCACCTATTGAGAAAATCCAGCCCATCCATTTGATTCTGACTGTTGTGTGGTTTAATTTCAAGTCCCGAGTTCCTCTGCAGATTCTTACACAGAAAAGAAACATTTCCACCCAGCTCATGATTTTTTAAACCTCTTTCAGATAATTGCTAAGTTTACATGACTAAATAAGCCAATGCCTGAATCTTCCAAGCAGTGTCAATGATCAGAGTGCTCGGGGAAGAATCAGAGATTCCTTATACTGCAGAGGAGGCCATTTGGTCCACTGAGTCTGCACTGACTTTCCAAAAGAGCATCTTATCCATCTCCCACACCCTGTGACTCCACACAATTTACCTCAGGGAATGGGTTGGCGGGGGGGGGGGGGGGGGGGGCGGTGGTGTTGGGGAGCTGTCGGTTGGGCAGTTAACCAGCTATTAGATCAGGTTTTAATCTTCCCAGCATTTCTACCTATCCAGCTAAGTTGTGTTGATCTGTCCAAAGTCTCCATATCTAACTCAGTGACAGACTTTAACATCTGACTTTTGGGGAGCAGGTAATTGCCCATCCTAAATTCCTGGGCAATTCCTATGTACATCTGTATCTCAAAACTGCAAGGACCTGATGTGCATCTTCCATCGGACACCCAGTCTCCCACAATCAAGACACTGGAATGCTCAAACTCCTACTGGGCTTTCCCACTTTCCTGCTGTAACTTTGGAACAAGATCAGCGGAATCCATAGTGAAATTATGTAAGTGGCCACTTCTAACCATTTCCCGGGGAATTCTGCCAGAGTGACAACAGGAGACCGAGGGCCCGATTTTACCATTTTCATTCTAAGTGCTGAATCTGGGCGCAATGTAGATCCGACTTAGAAATCTGCTTTCAGGCGCCCCCATACGCACTCAGCCTGAAAAAAACTTTGTCAGTCCCATTCACGCTGTGGGCGGGGCATAACGCGGCGAAAATGATCGGAGCTCTGAACTGCGCATGAGCAGTTGGAAATAAATTTGAAAAGGCGTGCCCGTGTCAGGTCACTCCCGGGCCGCAGAAAGCGGGGAAAGCGATCGGGCCTCACTCCCCTCCCCCCCACCAGAGAATGATCTGGCCTCACTAACCGCTCCCCCCCCCCCGCCCAGACGACAATCTGGCCTCACTCATCCCCCCCCCCCCCGCCCCCAGAGAATGATGTGGCCTCACTCAGCCACCACCTCCCCCCCCCCCCACCCCAGACAACGATTTGGCCTCACTCATCCCCCCCCGCAGAGAATACATAGAACAGTACAGCACAGAACAGGCCCTTCGGCCCACGATGTTGTGCCGAGCTTTATCTGAAACCAAGATCAAGCTATCCCACTCCCTATCATCCTGGTGTGCTCCATGTGCCTATCCAATAACCGCTTAAATGCTTCTAAAGTGTCTGACTCCACTATCACTGCAGGCAGTCCATTCCACACCCCAACCACTCTCTGCGTAAAGAACCTACCTCTGATATCTGTCCTGTATCTCCCACCACGAACCCTATAGTTATGCCCCCTTGTAATAGCTCCATCCACCCGAGGAAATAGTCTTTGAACGTTCACTCTATCTATCCCCTTCATCATTTTATACACCTCTATTAAGTCTCCCCTCAGCCTCCTCCGCTCCAGAGAGAACAGCCCTAGCTCCCTCAACCTTTCCTCATATGACCTACCCTCCAAACCAGGCAGCATCCTGGTAAATCTCCTCTGCACTCTTTCCAGCGCTTCCACATCCTTCTTATAGTGAGGTGAACAGAACTGCACACAATATTCCAAATGTGGTCTCACCAAGGTCCTGTACAGTTGCAGCTTAACCCCACGGCTCTTAAACTCCAACCCCCTGTTAATAAAAGCTAAGATGTGGAGATGCCGGCGTTGGACTGGGGTAAACACAGTAAGAAGTTTAACAACACCAGGTTAAAGTCCAACAGGTTTATTTGCTACCAAATAAACCTGTTGGACTTTAACCTGGTGTTGTTAAACTTCTTACAATAAAAGCTAACACACTATAGGCCTTCTTCACAGCTCTATCCACTTGACTGGCAACCTTTAGAGATCTGTGGATATGGACCCCAAGATCTCTCTGTTCCTCCACAGTCTTCAGAACCCTACCTTTGACCCTGTAATCCACATTTAAATTAGTCCTACCAAAATGAATCACCTCACATTTATCAGGGTTAAACTCCATTTGCCATTTTTCAGCCCAGCTTTGCATCCTATCTATGTCTCTTTGCAGCCTACAACAGCCCTCCACCTCACCCACTACTCCACCAATCTTGGTGTCATCGGCAAATTTACTGATCCACCCTTCAGCCCCCTCCTCTAAGTCATTAATAAAAATCACAAAGAGCAGAGGACCAAGCACTGATCCCTGCGGCACACCGCTAGCAACCTGCCTCCAATCCGAAAATTTTCCATCGACCACCACCCTCTGTCTTCGGTCAGACAGCCAGTTACCTATCCAATCGGCCAACTTTCCCTCTATCCCACACCTCCTCACTTTCATCATAAGCCGACCATGGGGGACCTTATCAAACGCCTTACTAAAATCCATGTATATGACATCAACTGCCCTACCTTCATCAACACACTTAGTTACCTCCTCAAAAAATTCTATCAAATTTGTGAGGCACGACTTGCCCTTCACGAATCCGTGCTGACTATCTCGGATTAATCCGCATCTTTCTAAATGGTCGTAAATCCCATCCCTAAGGACCCTTTCCATCAATTTACCAACCACCGAAGTAAGACTAACCGGTCTATAATTACCAGGGTCATTTCTATTCCCTTTCTTAAACAGAGGAACAACATTCGCCATTCTCCAGTCCTCTGGCACCATCCCCGTGGACAGCGAGGACCCAAAGATCAACGCCAAAGGCTCTGCAATCTCATCCCTTGCCTCCCACAGAATCCTAGGATACATTTCATCAAGCCCAGGGGACTTAGCGACCTTCAGTTTATTCAAAACTGCCAAGAATGGTCTGGCCTCACTCACCCCCGCCCCCAGAGGAACATCGGACCCGCGTCCTCCTCTCTCCCCAACAGACAACGATCAGCCCTCCCCCCACCAGAGATACATCTGACCCACCTCCTCCTCCCCACCTCCCCCAACCAGACAATGATCTGGCCTCACTCCCCTCCCCCCACCAATCAGAGAACCAGAGCCCGAAAACGGGCGTGATGCAATTGTAAAATTGGGCCCTGAAAGAACTCCTGGGTGGTTTGGTGCATTAGCCATGCTAAATTCTCCCTCAGAGTATCCAAACAGGTGCTAGAGTGTGGTGACTAGGCGATTTTCACAGTAACTTCATTGTCATGTTAATGTAAGCCTACTTGTGAGTAATAAATAAACTTCAACGATAGAAATGTCAGTACTCCCAGCAGAACTGTTCACTCACCTGACTGAACTAACTCAAATGCAGAAAGCATTAGTTGCACAACACTGACCTCTGGTGTGGAGCAAACAAATGTCAGATAAATGTTCCAACAAACCTTTACTTTTCTCACTGAGATTTGTGTGATTGTTTATCAGTCAGTGGTGATGAGAAAGTTCAATCTTCACAAGACAGAGTGACACTTGTGGATGTGGATATATGTGTAGTGATGCTTGGATAGTGATGTCTTCCTTGATTGTAGAAGCTATTAATAATCTCACGCTTACAGTATTATAGTATAAGTGAGTATAAACTATTGCCTGGCTCCTGGCGGTTGGGTGAGGTCATGTGATGGTATGGCCTTGTTCTGCAGACAACTGCCTGCTATGATAAGCTGAATGCAGCTGCGATCACTTGTTATCACACAAGTGTTCTGTGTTGCAGCATATGTGCACAGAATGTGCCTGGCCAGTGAAGGTCAGCACGAGGAGTGCACAAAGTATTATTATCCTCTGATTGGTAACGAGTATATTGGGGCTATAGCTGGTAGGCTATCGGGTCACTTGCATGCGTTAGAAAAAAAGTATTTGTATTGTACCAAAACAAAGAAGTGTGTTCAGTCTCCCCTGAGGGCTGCAGGCTGTGTTAGCCTGCATCATTAAGGAAGACTGACCCGACGTCGTAACATAATGAAATAAAGAGGTTGATTAAACATCTGGAGTTGAATCGATTTGTTGTCGAACCAAGCTTGATAGAGTGTAATTTGAGATTATCATTTGGTGTCAGAAGTGGGATTCCAACGGTCGGCAGACGACAGAAAACGGCATTAGAGTGAGCAGCACCGAGTCCGGGACTGAGGAATTGGCCACCTAAGTGCGTGAGTGCTGTTGATACAACCACTTGGTTTTCCTCTGCCTTGTCATTCTGGTGTTTGTTGACCTTTCGTTTGTTGTCGCCAGCCGCCCCGACGGAATAACCCGTGATTTCATCAGCTTGTGCACCTCCAGGTCGGTTGTTATTCGGGTCACTGTGAAAACGGTGAGGTATAAAATAAGTGGAATAATTGAGCAGAACCGTAATTCACTGAGGGTCGCTGTTGATCGGCGAGGGTCACCAGGAAACTGGTGAGGTGCTGATAGAATTGTTAGAGCTTGAATTGAATTTACTGGGGTATTGACTGAATACAACAGTTTGTTTTAAAATGGGGAACTATTTGGATACAACCAATCAGACAAATTCAGCCTTACAAATGCTTTGTGAAAAATATCCGGAGAAAGCCACCAAATTGAGACAATTGTCGGGGGCATTGACCCATAAATTAGAGCCAGCCGAATGGCCCCCAGGAGGGACCAAAAATATCCAACTTATTAAAGCTGCGCAGCAACAAATTTTGCTAAAAGAATATGGGAAGGAAGACGAAGGAGCTTATAGGGTTATGGTTGCAATATTGTCAGGAGTTAAAGGAGCAGAGTCTCCTATCCAGCTGGCAGGACAATGCTGTTAAGTTGGTGAAGAAGGGAAAGGGTTAATGTTTTTTCTGTACTCAATGTATTTTGTACCTAAAAGGTTGAACTTTGTACCTGGAATGTATCACAAACATAACCCTTCCTTATGGCTAGTCTCCCCTTTGTTTATATTGCTCCTGGTAGTAGTATAAGCCATTTGTTCATGGTTCCCTCACTTGTTTATATCATTCTGATAAACCAGACAGTTAAATGTAGATGTAGGGTTGTAAGTCTTACTTTTTCCGTAGGCTTGTGTATGATTTAAACAAAGGAAGCAGCTACCAAATGGTGGAGTGTGAGAATGGCAGTTTGAAGGAGGACTCCCACTGGGACAGCTGCAATCGCACACAGTCACTTCAAAGGAAAGGCCGCAGGAAGAGCGGGGAACCAGAGGTTGCATCTTGACTACAACTACGAGGAGAATTGTGCTTTATGACCCAAGGGTACCACATAGTCTCTAACCACAAACCAGAGTGTATCAGAAGCTGTTAAAGGAACTATAATTTATGATCAAGGACTGTTAACTGGACTTTGCTTCATGATTTGTATTGGGAACCCTGATGTATAAAGGTCCACGCTTCTTGTGTTCAGGGAGAACTTTGGCTTCCGCTTTCAAGGGGTCAAGTTCTCCCATAAGCTTGTGAGAATAAAGCCTACTCTATTTTGACTCATACCAGCCTCAAGAGGTATTTTTACCGACTTCATTTGGGAATAGAATTAATGGAGGGAGGGACTCCAAAACCGGTTGAGGTTGAAAAGGGAATGCTTATATAAGAAACACTCTCTTAAGGATTGTGAGGCTTCTGAGATAGGGAACATGATGGATGGCATTAAGGTCACTGATAATGATACAGATGAGGATCTACACCATTGGATGACGGGGGCAACTACACCTCTTCCGCCTCACCCGCCTCAAGAGCAGCCCTTGCAGTGATTAAGTGCGCTGCCCATACCGCTGGTAAAGACCCTGTCACTTTAGGTAACCATAGGGCAGATGAGGCGGCCAAATTGGTTTCTAAAATTTGTCAGATGATTGTGACCCGAATGATGAGGCAGGGGAAAAGTCTGGATGCGGATGACCCTGCCTCTGAGAAACCTATGCCAACCATCGATGATGTTCTTAGATTGCAACAGGAAGCCTTGCCTCGCGATAAAGATTTATGGAATGTATTGGGCTGTAGGGTGGACCCAGAATCCGGAGTCTGGATCACCCCTGCTAACCAAACCTGTATGTCCGATACTTTGGCTCTCTGGGTAATTGATTGTGTACACTTTGCAACTCACTGTGGTGCAAGGTCTCTTAGTGATTTACTCCTCACTTCCTGGTGGCATCCTCGCCTACAGGACATGGCACAAAGTCTAAGCCTCCACTATTTGATATGCCAACAGCATAATCCGGGCAAGAGTGCGCCCTGCGATCTGGGTAAGACTCCCCTGCCGGCAGGCCCCTTTGTGACCCTGCAGATGGACTTCATTGAGTTGCAGAGATGTCAGGGGTATAAATATGTCTTAGTAATCGTGGGTGTCTTTAGTAAGTGGATTGAAGCGTATCCTACGTCGGATAACAAAGCAACATCTGTCGTCAGGATTTTACTGCGCGAAATTGTGCCTCGATTTGGCGTCTCGACCTGCCTGAGTTCTGACAATGGCCCACATTTTATTGCATCGGTCAATAAGGAGCTGTGCGCCCAGCTGAATATTCGCCAACAACTCCATTGCGCTCACCATCCCCAGGCTGCTGGTGTAGTCGAACGATCTAATCAAACGCTCAAAACCAAGCTGGCTAAACTTCTAGAAACTTCAGAAAATGTGTGCCACGGAAATGTATACAGCAACATCATGCTGAGCAGAGCATATAAAAACTGCATTCATCGTGGACCCAAATGTATGGATTTCATATTTGATGAGACTTTGTAGAAATGGAATTGTTATTTTTAATTATATAATGCAATAGGTAAAGATGGAAATTTTAAGACTCCCAAAATTTATAAGAACATTCCCATATGGATAAATAGAAACTTCAGGTCTGTCTTGGGTCAGACTACTCCCTGTAGCTTTATTTCAAATACGAACCACCCCTGCAGGACCGCCCTGTCTCTCGCCCGCGGAGATCTTGTTTGGTCGACCCCTGCGGACCCCTTGGGATGATGGGTCAACGACGCCCGTTCATTTCCATCATATGACGGATGAAATGACCTCATATATCCTCTCCCTTACCCACTCCTTGCGCCATCTCCATTCGCAAGTCCGGGCTGCTCACGGTAAACCACCTACCTTATCTACTTCCACTAAAGTAAAACCAGGCTCATTTGTCCTTATCAGTAATTGGACTCACAAGCATTTAAAGCCACGTTGGAACAGCCCATTCCAAGTCTTGTTAACCACCCCTAAAGTGGCTAAGGTGGCGGGTCGCGATGCTTGGGTCCACCTCCACCACTGTAAATTGATCAGGCAAGCCGATCCCAAAAAGGGGGGAATTGAGGATGGCAGTGAGGAGGATTTTACGGATGATTAGTATGAGAGGCGGTACCGGGTGACATGCTCTTTACTCTGTGGCTGTTATGCTTGTCGTTATGTTTTTGTCCTCTTCAGGTAGTGGTCAAGTAAGGACGAACCAACATGAAATTGACAAAAATACTCTTGGGGCTCATCAGCTTGGTGTTCTGTGTTGCAAGTACAGGGGAATATGAAATCAGCCAGCCTAATCGGACCCCTGTTCTTGGAGGAGACGTCCACAGTCGGAGACGAAGGATCACCAGGGATAATGTATCTCAGGTTGAAGGGTTATTAGAGGGACTGGACAATCCATCCCCAATTGAAGGGCAAGAGTACACTCTGGGAAACTGGTTTGTACAAGCCCATCACACCATCCATGGCGCTTCTACGGTTGCACGCTATCCTTTCCCCAAAGATGTAAATTCCCTGTTCACAATTACTCCCTCTTGGTATCGAGAGGGACTACCCTTCAAATGTGCAGGACAAGATTCAACTCTCCCTAGGGAGGACCGGATAACTTTCCGGTACGACCCCACCCGTGCTCCAACCGCGGATTGCTACCATCCTCCTCGTGAGTCTGAGGCGAGGCAGGAGACTAGAAATAATGATTGGTGGGAAGTTCCCCTCTGGTGGGAACAACAGACCGATGGGATAATGGTTCCCGGGGATAATCGAAGCTATGAGAACTGCTTTAAAGGGAGGGCTTGGGGATGCTCCACAGTTTGTGTGTGCCAGGATCACCCCTGCCTGAGCAAGCATTGCCATCAGCATAAATGTGGGTATGAAGCTCAGAGAAATGAGGTAATCTGTAAGTGTTTGCATTCTACTTGCATAGACTTGGGAAAAGGGGAAAATATAATTTGTGGCCATATGAATGGCACCCACATTCATGCTTACGGTAGGGACTTTTTGATAGTACAGATTAATGCAGAAGGAAGACGATCGGCACAAGCATGTACAGGTTCCGGATCCCAGAATTTGGGAACCGATGATATCGATTACCGGGTTCAAGCCAACGGGGAATGGCAAAAATGTTCAGAGACCATGTACACTGAAACAGGGTATTTCTTATTTTTCAATGGTACGGCCACCAATTATTTGTCCTACCCTTACCCCAGGCAGTGGCAATAGGGACCATACTTCCCAGCATGGTTCCTTGTCCGAGCCATTGGGGGCGTTCACATCATCACCATAGAAGGCCAGAGCGGGGGTTATCGGAGGAGTTTTGCACTGACTACAAGGAAATAACTGCCCTCACTCCTGGTCAGGCGGCTGGCTATGGAGGGGCTGGATTCTTTTCCTTTGGAGCCGTCCCAGGGCGAATGGCTGCAGATAATCATAATTACATTGCTTGCGGCCTTACCACCTTGGGGAACGCTAATCGATAGGATCACGACTGACTCAACCGATGATGTTCGCCACGAGTGAGGAGGAAGAGGACAAGGAATGTTAGGTCCAAGCAGCTAAAAACGGAGGGAGCTCTGGAGGAGTACAAAGAAAGTAGGAAAGTACTCAAACGGGGAATTAGAAGAGCAAAAAGGGGTCACGAAATGTTCTTGGCAGACAGGATTAAGGAGAATCCCAAGGCATTTTATTCATACGTTAGGAACAAAAGGGTTGTTAGGGAAAAAAATCGGACCTCTCAGGGACAAAAGTGGGGACTTATGCTTGGAGCCCAAAGAAGTAGGGGAGATCCTAAATGAATACTTTGCGTCGGTATTCACAAAGGAGAGGGATGTGTTGACTGGGAGTGACTCGGAGGGGAGTGTTGAACCGTTGGAGAAAATCTCCATTACAAGGGAGGAAGTGTTAGGTTTGTTAGAGAATATAAAGACTGACAAATCCCCAGGGCCTGATGGAATCTATCCAAGGCTGCTCAGGGAGACGAGAGGTGAAATCGTTGGGCCTCTGACGCAAATCTTTGTCTCGTCACTGGACGCAGGTGAGGTCCCAGAGGATTGGAGGATAGCTAATGTGGTCCCGTTATTTAAGAAGGGTAGGAAGGATAACCCGGGTAATTATTGGCCGGTGAGCTTGACGTCCGTGGTGGGGAAGTTGTTGGAGAAGATTCTTAGAGATAGGATGTATGCGCATTTAGAAAGGAATAAACTCATTAACGATAGTCAGCATGGTTTTGTGAGAGGGAGGTCATGCCTCACTAACCTGGTGGTGTTTTTTGAAGAAGTGACCAGAATGGTTGACGAAGGAAGGGCCGTGGATGTTGTCTATATGGACTTTAGTAAAGTGTTTGACAAAGTCCCTCATGGTAGGCTAGTGAAAAAGGTTGGATCTCATGGGATAAAGGGGGAGGTGGCTAGATGGGTGGAGAACTGGCTTGGTCATAGAAGACAGAGGGTGGTAGTGGAAGGGTCTTTTTCCGGCTGGAGGCCTGTGACTAGTGGTGTTCCGCAGGGCTCTGTATTGGGACCTCTGCTGTTTGTGATTTATATAAATGATCTGGAAGAGGGAGTAACTGGGGTGATCAGTAAGTTTGCGGACGACACAAAACTGGCAGGACTTGCAGATAGTGAGGAACATTGTCAGAGGCTACAGAAGGATATAGATAGGCTGGAAATTTGGGCAAAGAAATGGCAGATGGAGTTCAATCCTGATAAATGCGAAGTGATGCATTTTGGTGGGAATAATGTAGGGAGGAGCTACACGATAAATGGAAGAACCATAAAGGGTGTAGAGACGCAGAGGGACCTGGGTGTGCAAGTCCACAGATCTTTGAAGGTGACGTCACAGGTGGAGAAGGTGGTGAAGAAGGCATATGGCATGCTTGCCTTTATAGGACGGGGCATAGAGTATAAAAGTTGGGGTCTGATGTTGCAGATGTATAGAACGTTGGTTCAGCCGCATTTGGAATACTGCGTCCAGTTCTGGTCGCCACACTACCAGAAGGACGTGGAGGCTTTGGAGAGAGTACAGAGGAGGTTTACCAGGATGTTGCCTGGTATGGAGGGGCTTGGTTATGAGGAGAGATTGGGTAAACTGGGGTTGTTCTCCTTGGAAAGACGGAGGATGAGGGGAGACTTAATAGAGGTGTATAAAATTATGAAAGGCATAGATAGGGTGAACGGTGGGAAGCTTTTCCCCAGGTCGGTGGTGACGTTCACGAGGGGTCATAGGTTCAAGGTGAAGGGGGGGAGGTTTAACACAGATATCAGAAGGACATATTTTACACAGAGGGTCGTGGGGGCCTGGAATGTGTTGCCGGGCAAGGTGGTGGAGGCGGACACACTGGGAACGTTTAAGACTTATCTAGACAGCTATATGAACGGAGTGGGAATGGAGGGATACAAAAGAGTGGTCTAGTTTGGACCAGGGAGCGGCGCGGGCTAATTGTTCTTTGTTTCTCGTTTCAAGGCTTCATTCTATGATCATCTTGCTGGTGCCAGTACAGAGCGAGACTGCGGATAGTTGGGAACCTGTCTCGGGGGCAGGGAATTCAGATGGTGTTCGTAAAGCAGAAGTGGAAATGAATAGGGTTGGGAAGCATTTTCTGATCAGGGCCAGTGTGATCTCCTGGACTCGTTTTGATCGCCACAGGGGGTCGGAGAGGAATTTCCCAGATTTTTTTTTCCCCATATTGGCCCTGGGGTTTTCACTCTGGGTTTTCGCCTCTCCCTGGAGATCACATGGTCTGGAATGGGGGGGTGGGGGTGAGTTACTAGGTTGTGATGAACAAAGCATCGTAGCTGTGAGGGACAGCTCGGTGGATAGGATATTAGTATGTAGATAGGCTGGAAAATTGGGCGGGGATCCTGGATTCAGGATTCAATCCTGGACCGGGGAGCGGCGCGGGCTTGGAGGGCCGAAGGGCCTGTTCCTGTGCTGTATTGTTCTTTGTTCTTCTTTGAATACAAACCCATACTGGACGATGAGGTGCTGGAGGAAACCCGACGAGAAGTGGAGGCAGAATTGTATGCGGAGGATGAGAGAGATAAAATAATATTGGACTTGATGAAAATACAATTGTAACCTGAATTGAACAAGCCACGACGATGTTAGTGGTTATCACAGAGTGATAAAAGGGGGGAATGTGGATGTGGATATATGTGTAGTGATGCTTGGATAGTGATGTCTTCCTTGATTGTAGAAACTATTAATAATCTCACGCTTACAGTATTATAGTATAAGTGAGTATAAACTATTGCCTGGCTCCTGGCGGTTGGGTGAGGTCATGTGATGGTATGGCCTTGTTCTGCAGACAACTGCCTGCTATGATAAGCTGAATGCAGCTGCGATCACTTGTTATCACACAAGTGTTCTGTGTTGCAGCATATGTGCACAGAATGTGCCTGGCCAGTGAAGGTCAGCACGAGGAGTGCACGAAGTATTATTATCCTCTGATTGGTAACGAGTATATTGGGGCTACAGCTGGTAGGCTATCGGGTCGCTTGCATGCGTTAGAAAAAAAGTATTTGTATTGTACCAAAACAAAGAAGTGTGTTCAGTCTCCCCTGAGGGCTGCAGGCTGTGTTAGCCTACATTATTAAGGAAGACTGACCCGATGTCGTAACATAATGAAATAAAGGGGTCAATTAAACATCTGGAGTTGAATCGATTTGTTGTCGAACCAAGCTTGATAGAGTGTAATTTGAGATTATCACTATGACCACACCCTCAGTTCTCACTGGAGTGTCAGTGTATTCACTCCTCCAGCCTCACTGGAGTGTCACTGTGACCGCACCCTCAGTCGTCACTGGAGTGTCAGTGTAATCACTCCCTCAGTCCTCACTGGAGTGTCAGTGTAATCACTCCCTCAGTCCTCACTGGAGTGTCAGTGTATTCACTCCCTCAGTCCTCACTGGAGTGTCAGTGTGACTGCAACCTCAGTCCTCACTGGAATGTCAGCATGACCGCATCCCCAGTCCTCACTGGAGTGTCAGTGTAATCACTCCCTCAGTCCTCACTGGAGTGTCAGTGTGACCACAACCTCAGTCCTCACTGGAGTGTCAGTATAATCACTCCCTCAGTCCTCACTGGAGTGTCAGTGTATTCACTCCCTCAGTCCTCACTGGAGTGTCAGTGTATTCACTCCCTCAGTCCTCACTGGAGTGCCAGTGTATTCACTCCTCCAGCCTCACTGGAATGTCAGTGTGACCGCACCCTCAGTCGTCACTGGAGTGTCAGTGTAATCATTCCCTCAGTCCTCACTGGAGTGTCAGTGTGACCACAACCTCAGTCCTCACTGGAGTGTCAGTATAATCACTCCCTCAGTCCTCACTGGAGTGTCAGTATATTCACTCCCTCAGTCCTCACTGGAGTGTCAGTATAATCACTCCCTCAGTCCTCACTGGAGTGTCAGTGTATTCACTCCCTCAGTCCTCACTGGAGTGTCAGTGTGACTGCAACCTCAGTCCTCACTGGAATGTCAGCATGACCGCATCCCCAGTCCTCACTGGAGTGTCAGTGTAATCACTCCCTCAGTCCTCACTGGAGTGTCAGTGTGACCACAACCTCAGTCCTCACTGGAGTGTCAGTATAATCACTCCCTCAGTCCTCACTGGAGTGTCAGTGTATTCACTCCCTCAGTCCTCACTGGAGTGTCAGTGTATTCACTCCCTCAGTCCTCACTGGAGTGCCAGTGTATTCACTCCTCCAGCCTCACTGGAATGTCAGTGTGACCGCACCCTCAGTCGTCACTGGAGTGTCAGTGTAATCATTCCCTCAGTCCTCACTGGAGTGTCAGTGTGACCACAACCTCAGTCCTCACTGGAGTGTCAGTATAATCACTCCCTCAGTCCTCACTGGAGTGTCAGTATATTCACTCCCTCAGTCCTCACTGGAGTGTCAGTATAATCACTCCCTCAGTCCTCACTGGAGTGTCAGTATAATCACTCCCTCAGTCCTCACTGGAGTGTCAGTATATTCACTCCCTCAGTCCTCACTGGAGTGTCAGTGTATTCACTCCCTCAGTCCTCACTGGAGTGTCAGTGTATTCACTCCTCCAGCCTCACTGGAGTGTCAGTGTAATCACTCCCTCAGTCCTCACTGGAGTGTCAGTGTATTCACTCCCTCAGTCCTCACTGGAGTGTCAGTGTATTCACTCCCTCAGTCCTCACTGGAGTGTCAGTGTATTCACTCCTCCAGCCTCACTGGAGTGTCAGTGTGACCGCACCCTCAGTCCTCACTGGAATGTCAGTGTGACCGCACCCTCAGTCCTCACTGGAAAGTCAGTGTGACCGCACCCTCAGTCCTCACTGGAGTGTCAGTGTAATCATTCCCTCAGTCCTCACTGGAGTGTCAGCGTAATCACTCCCTCAGTTCTGCTGTGAATTGAATTTTAAACCCCGAGCACTGTGACTGCTGAAATAAAAATACAATTAACTGACCCACAGCTGAAACTGACTGAAGATGTGCCTGCAGCCCCGATGTAACTCTCAGTTATTGATGAAGCTCTGAAACCACAACTGGTCAGTGTCAATGTTCCAGATCAGATTCAGAGTGATTGTCAGCAGCCTGTCATACAGACACTGGCCAGCAGATGCCCTCAACTGACTATGTTGCTGCTGAGGACTATTTGAGGTGTGCAGGTTCCAGGAGCAGAGGATCTCCAGCTCCCTCCCCATTGAGCACTGTGCTATTGATCCAGATTTCCAAAATGGCCCCAGTCACTCTCTAATCCTCTCTGCTTTTACCTCATGGTCCCAGTGAAAAGTCATGTGCCTCAGTGCAATGATTCAGTCACAAGGGCGGCACGGTAGCACAGTGGTTAGCACTGCTGCTTCACAGCTCCAGGGTCCTGGGTTCGATTCCCAGCTCGGGTCACTGTCCGTGTGGAGTTTGCACATTCTCCTTGTGTCTGCGTGGGTTTCCTCCGGGTGCTCCGGTTTCCTCCCACAGTCCAAAGATGTGCGGATTAGGTTGATTGGCCAGATTAAAAATTGCCCCTGAGATGCGTGGATTAGTGGGTAAAATATGTGGGGGTAGGGCCTGGGTGGGATTGTGGTCGGTGCAGACTCGATGGGCCGAATGGCCTCCTTCTGCACTGTAGGGTTTCTATGTTAAGAGGCAATACTCAGTTTGCTGATTAACTTTCTAATATCCTATTCACACTATCTTTTATTTTAGTGGGGGTTGGTGAGCTCAGTTGGCTGGGTGGCTGGCTTTTGATGCAGAGCGATGCCAACAGAGCAGGGCCAATTCCTGTACCAGCTGAGTTTATACATGAAGGCCCCTCCTTCTCAACTTTGCCCTTCGCCTGAGGTGCGGTGATCCTCAGGTTAAATCACTACCAGTCAGTCAAGGGTCCTCTGGGACTCTGATGGAGCACATATCTTGTATTATAACCTGTTCTCTGAGCAGGCAGTCAGGACATTCATCTGAACCCATAGCTGTCCTTTCTTAAATATATTGATCATCGTCCAATGACATTGGGGTTTAACCCTGATAAATGTGAGGTGATTCATTTAATTTGACTAATTTAAATGTGGATTACAGGGTCAAAGGTAGGGTTCTGAAAACTGTGGAGGAACAGCGAGACCTTGGGGTCCATATCCACAGATCTCTGAAGGTTGCCACTCAAATGGATAGAGCTGTGAAGAAGGCCTATAGTGTGTTAGCTTTTATTAACAGGGGGTTGGAGTTTAAGAGCCGTGGGGTTATGCTGCAACTGTACAGGACCTTGGTGAGACCACATTTGGAATATTGTGTGCAGTTCTGGTCACCTCACTATAAGAAGGATGTGGAAGCGCTGGAAAGAGTGCAGAGGAGATTTACCAGGATGCTGCCTGGTTTGGAGGGTAGGTCGTATGAGGAAAGGTTGAGGGAGCTAGGGCTGTTCTCTCTGGAGCGGAGGAGGCTGAGGGGAGACTTAATAGAGGTTTATAAAATGATGAAGGGGGTAGATAGAGTGAACGTTCAAAGACTATTTCCTCGGGTGGATGGAGCTATTACAAGGGGGCATAACTATAGGGTTCATGGTGGGAGATAAAGGAAGGATATCAGAGGTAGGTTCTTTACGCAGAGAGTGATTGGGGTGTGGAATGGACTGCCTGCAGTGATAGTGGAGTCAGACACTTTAGGAACATTTAAGCGGTTATTGGATAGGCACATGGAGCACACCAGGATGATAGGGAATGGGATAACTTGATCTTGGTTTCAGATAAAGCTCGGCACAACATCGTGGGCCGAAGGGCCTGTTCTGTGCTGTACTGTTCTATGTTCTATGTTCTATAATCAAATCCCCATTGCAATTTGAACTCAGACCCAAGTGGGGAAGTTGTCCTGGTCAAAATTCCTGGACCTCACACTACCAGATTTGGGGGGCACGAGGTCTGGTAGAATATTGACACTCGCTGTGGCCCCTACCGGCTCTCCCACACAGCCTGACCCTGACCCCCTCCATCCCTCCCCACCAGCCCCTCAAACTGCTACCAGCTCCCTGCATCCAACCTAGCTCCCCACAATACTGCCAGCCCCCACAATGCTGCCAGCCTGCCGCCACCCCCACCTTCCCCGAACCCCTACCAGTCCCTCCACAATCAGCCTGCCCCCTCTTTCCCTCTCAAACACTGGCTGATCCCCCCACACCCCTGCCGGTCCCCCCACACCTCTGCCAGCCCCCCATCACTGACCTGTCTGAACCATCAAGGACCTCAAGATGCAGGATAGCTCAAATCTGTGAGAAACCATGTCTGAATTAGCTGCCAGCATTATGAGTCTGCTCCCTTGGAAACATAAAGTTTATTTTATTAGTGTCACAAGTAGGCTTACATTACATTGCAATGAAGCTACTGTGAAAATCCCCTGTGAACATCCATCTCAGCATCCTCCTGAGGTCCCCAATATCATGTTGTCAGTCTTCAGCCAATGTGATGCGTTCCACATATCAAGAAATGGATAATCTCACTGGATACTGCGAAGGCTATGGGCCTGACAACATCCTGGCTGTTGTACCAAAGACATGTGCTCCCAGAACTTGCCATGCCCCTAGCCAAGCTGTTCCAATACAGCTCAACACTGGCATCTACCCGACAATGTGGAAAATTGCCCAGGTATGCCCTGTACACAAGAAACAGAACAAATCCAACCCAGTCAATTACCATCCCATCAATTGCTCGATCATCAATAAAGTGATGAAAAGGATCAATAGTGGGTATCAAGTGTTTAAAAATACATTGCTAACGGACGCTCAATTTGGGTTCCATCAGGGTCACTCAGCTCCTAACCTCATTACAGCTTTGGTTCAAATATTGACAGAAGAACTGAAAACCAAAGTGCGGTGAAAGTGACTACCCTTGACATCAAGGCAGCATTTGACTGAGCGTGGCATCAAGGAGCCCTAGCAAAACTGGAGTCAGTTGGAATCAGCGGGGGAACTCTCCACTGGTTGAACTCACACTGAGCACAAAGGAAGATGGTTGTGGTGGTTGGAGGTTAATCATCTCAGTTCTAGGACATTCCTCAGGGGAGTGTCCTCGGCCCAACCATCTTCAGCTGCTTTTGATGAGAAGTGGGAATGTGAACTGTGGATTGCACAATGTTCAGCTAAATTATAACTTGTTAGATATTGTAACAGTCCATGTACAATTCAGCAAGACCCAGGAAATATTCATTCTTGGGCTGACAAGTAACATTTTCTTCACACAAGTGCCAAGCAATGACCATTTCCAACAAAGGAGTATCTAACCATCACTTCTTGACATTCAATGGCATTACCATCACTGAATCCCCACTATCAACATCCTGGAGCTCAACATTGACCAGAAACTGAACTAGACTAGCCATATAAATACTGTGGCTACAAGAACAGGTCAAAGGCTAGGAATCCTACGGCAAGTAACTTCACCTCCTGACTCTCCAAAACCCATCCACCATCTACAAAGGACAAGTCAGGAGCGTGATGGAATTCTCTCCACTTGCCTGGATGAGTGTGGATCCAACAACACCCAAGAACAGCTTGACACCATCCAGGACAAAGTAGCCTGGTTCATTGGCACCCCATCCACCACCTTAAATATTCAGTCCCTTTGTCACCAATGCACAGTGGCAACAATGTTTACTATATACAAAATGCATCACAGCAACTCACCGAGGATCCTTCAACAGCACTTTCTATCTAAAAGACAAGGGCAGTAGACGCATGTGAACACCACCCCTCCAACCGACGCATAATCTTGACTTGGAAATATATCGCTGTTCCTTCACTGTCGCTGGATCAAAATCTTGGAACTCCCACCCCAACAGCACTGTGGAGGTACCTACACCACATGCACTATAGCAATCCAAGAAGATAGCTCACCACCAACTTCTCAAGAGCAATTAGTAATGGGGAAGAAGTGTTGGCCAATATCCCATAAAATAGATCTCATCCTTCGACACACAGACGAACAAAGGAACTTACAATATACGGGCACATACAAAGAGGGAAACATACAAACAGGCACATATACATGGGCACATGCACAAAGACACACATACAAACAATACACCAATAGATACAAGCACACAAACATGTCCAGACACAAACAACCAGGCACACAGATATATGCAAACATATATGGACTATACACCAACAGATATACACAGAGTAACATGCAATCTCAAAAACGGGTACACAGACATATAAATCACATTCATACATAGATGCATATAAACAATCCACACACACACATGGATGTACATAGGCACACACAAAACTGAGTACACTCATGCAAAGACACAATAACCCATACACATCACAGATGCACACAAAACACAGTCACACACACTCGAACACACACACACACAGTCACATGTGCAAGACAGAAACACGCAGACAACACACAAACAGAGAAACTTACACAGCACAGATACACACAAGCACACATGTACATACAGTCACAAGAAGAGAATGATAAAGATGGAACATCATGTCTGTCACTTTTGGGGGGGCGGGAGATCAGAATGTGTCAGGTATCATTACTTTGGGAAGTGACTTCAAATTCACCTTTGCAGACTGATCCGGCACAGGAAGACTTCAGGAAGATAATTGGCCAATAATCCACTCCACTTTCCACCCTCTCTACCCCACCAACTCAGCCTTGGTGACGCCCAAGCTTTCTGCCAATCCTGTCTCCAGTTCAGGCAATTTCCCACATGGGGGACTGGCACCAGGCAATTGGGTTGGGGTGGCACTGGAGGCAAGACAGTTAGTAGGCATCAAGCAGGGGAGCCGGGGTTTTTTACTTTCATTTTCTCCATAGAATCCCTACAGTACAGAGGAGGCCATTCAAGTCTGTACCAACCACAATCTCACCCAGGCCCAATTCCCATAACCCTCATTTACCTTCCTAGTTCCCCTGACACTAGGGTCAATTTAGCGTGGCCAATCAACCTAACCCGCACATCTTTGGACTGTGGGAGGAAACCGGAGCATCCGAAGGAAATCCACACAGACACGGGGAGAATGTGCAAACTCCACACAGACAGTGACCCGAGGCCGGAATTGAACCTGGGTTCCTGGCGCTGAGTGCTCACCACTATGCCAGAAAAATCTTCTACAGCAATGCCTGACTTAAACTGGTGCAGCAGTGTTGTGATAAGCTCCTCATACACAGTACAATCTCAGTGCATCCTGTATTATGAGGGTGACATGTTTATGCACGGAGCATCTCTAATCTGGATATTTTCAACAGATTTTGGGAATAGTTAATTATCTTTGGTGCTTATGAATAATTTTAGTTCACAATTCATTCAATGACTATTTTTTTCTCCGTTAGCCAAATGAGATCAGTATAACCCCTTTATTCTGTAACCCTATCAAACATTCTCTACATATCATTACTACACCTCCAATTGGAACCTTCAATTATAATTCTGAATTAATCTGAATCATTCAGTCAACTTCCTGATTCCATACGAACCATGATTGAAAAGGCATTTTCCATTCGGTGGGCTGGTAAATGGCCTTTCCTCACGAACAGCTCCCTGAAAGATTGGAAGCCTTGGACAACTTTAGCTTTGAGTCAAGTTCCCTTGTTCTGTTGGTGATTGCTTCAGTCTGGAACTGGAACTGAAACTGCTGCAGAATCAATCTGGGTTCAACAATTTAGCAGTCACTGCTTTCAAATTGAATCATACTGCCCTGCTTAGCAAATAAAAGATAACGGTTAATATAACTGCAGCATAAAGATAAAGCCCCAGCTGTAGAGTGTGTCAACTCCAGACCATTCTGATTAACCCTTTCTGAGCACATCAACATTTAGCAATGTCAATCATGTATCGCTTTTCCAACTATTGGAATCCCAATGATATCTCCATGATGTAGGAGTCAATGATAGTGTCCACCTGCCCATGTGCCAGGCCCAATGGAGCAATGTCATGATTATTGAATCTATAGGCAGACTATAGAATCTATAGCCATTCAGCCTATTGTGCCCCCTCTCCCCCGGCCCCACTCTGCTGTTCATTCCTCATAGCCCCTGTAAATTTTTTCTTCAGAGATAGTCACGCATTTTCTTTTTGAAAGTTTCAATTGAATTTGCTTCCACCTTTCATGATGAAATTCTTGACCGCTCTATGTTTTGGTTATTTTTAAAATTTATTAGCATCACAAGTAGACTTACATTAACACTGCAATAAAGTTACTGTGAAAATTCACTAGTCACCACACTTCAGTGCCTGTTCAGGTACACTGAGGGAGAATTTACCATGGCCAATGCACCTAAACAGCATGTCTTTCAGACCGTGGGAGGAATCTGGAGCACCCGGAGGAAACCCATGAGGACATGGGGAGAACGTATAGAATCCGCACAGCCAGTGACCCAAGCTGGGAATCAAATCCAAGTCCCTAGCATTGTGAGGCAACAGTGCTAATCACTGTGCCACTGTGCAGCATATTCCAGATCACAACAACTCGCTGTGTGAAATAAATTCTCCTCATCTCCCCACCACTGAGACCTTTCTTTAACCTTCACTGCTCGGATGGGAACAACTCTCGGATCTCTACTCTCCCGGCATAACAAAAATCACCGATCCCTGGTATCATTCTGGTGAATCTCCTCTTCATCCTCCACAAGGCCTGATATTGTTCCAAAAATGTGGCTTCCAGAGACTCCAGCTGAGGCCTAACCAGAGATTTTTAAAGGTGGCTTCAAATAGAAAGGGCTTTCTTTGTACGGTGTAGAGCTGGCCAGTGATCAGGAACACTACTTGATGCAGCTCAGGGGGCTTTAGGGGTCACTGTCGAGGCCAGCATTCATTGCCCATCCCTAATTGTCCTAGGGAAGGTAGTGGTGAGCCACTGTCTTGAACGGCTGCAGTCTAATGGGAATTCCCATTGAAGCCACCACACATTGCCAGGAAACTTGATGCTGCTTATCAACTCGAGCAGTCTGAGAATTCAAAGACAGTGGGGAAGATGAGATAGGTGCTGGCGAATTGAGCTGTAGTCTGGCATGACTAAAAGCTTGTGTTTTGAGATGATGTTGTCTAAGGGAACCATTTGGATGAGAAACGACATTGACCCGAACAGGTGCTGGAGTGTGGCGACGTGGGGAATTTCACAGTGACTTCATTGCAGTGCTAATGTAAGCCTTACTTGTGACTAATAAATAAACTTTAAACAGCAGGTGTGGGAAGAGGGAAACAAGAGTTTGATGATGATTCATTGGCTATAACTCGTCAGATAAAAATAGAATCACATGAAAGCAGTCCCACCCAGCTGCTTCAGATTGGGTCAAGGGTGGTGTGGTCAAAGACTGCAAACAGAGTGAGAAGGGGAAGTTCATGTGTGTCACTGTCACATAGCATATTGTTTGCGACATTGATGGAGGCCATTTCAGTCGTGTGGCAGGGATTGGAGGGATTCAAACATAGCATTCTGGGAAAGCCAGGAATGGATTTGGGAAGCAAAAAGACAGTCAAAGACTTTGAACAAGAAAGGGAGGTTGGAGATGGGACAATAGTTTGTCAGAATGGACAAATAGAGGCAGTTATTTAGATCCCAAGCCAGATGGTGAAAGTATGAAATTGGATACAAATTCTTTACTTGATAATTGGTTTATTTACAGAATGCAGAATTCCATACCTCTGCTTCTTATCAACTAACAGAGTGCCCCAAAAGTCTTTATTTTATACTCTTCGGAGTACCAATTGACAAATAAGCAAATTAATTAATCTTCAGCCACTTTAAAAGGGTTTAAATTCCACCAGCTGCAATGGCAGGTTTTGAAGCTGTGTCCCCAGAGCATTGGCCTCTGGAGTACTACTCTACTGACCTTACTATAAGACCAATTTGCCAATTTTCCAAAAATAAACGAATTAATAACTGTAACAAAAAACAAAATTTAAAAGGAAAATTAACTAATTTGGGTGGAGGTGATGTCCCAGGCAATGGTGGTCACTGTTGTAGAAGGCCTCAAACACACTGGTGAACACTGCGTGCTTCCTCTCCAAGTTCACCCCGGTATAGGCGTAAGCATGAAAAAGAGGCAGTCAGTCCGGACGAATGACCCCTCAGCCACCCACTGTCTGAACCAATTAATGGTCAACATTGCCAGGCCCAGGCACAGATTAAGAAGGAGGACGAGGAGGAGGTCTCCCCCCACCCCTTTTTACAAGAGTCCGATAAATAAAGATTTAAACTATCCTGAATTAGTTTGTAAAATGACTGTTGTTAAACTCAATCAAGCATCTGCATTTTATTTCTGTTCCAACAGATATTATGAGAGAGTTGGGACAAATTGGCACAAGAGAGGCAAATTGATTTAATAAAACATTCAGAAATGAAATGCAAGCATTTTAAATTAGTTTTTGAGAAGAATGCAATTAAATTCCACCAACTGAATGACAATATTTTAAAAATTATAACATTAAAATTTCAATTTGGCTTGGTTATTCTCTTAGCACAGCACTGATGGAACTTGGCAAGTCTGATACGGCATTTTGAGATTTCCTATTAAATGGTAATCAACCCTCTGTACCAGTTAAGTTTAAACATTTGTAATCTAGTTTAACCACTATATTCAAAGTTGTGGTGTGCTGGACAATGATGCAGTGTAACATCTTTCTGTATGGATATATTCTAGCTTCAAGATTGTCACAATTTCTGCAGTAACAATCTCATCTGGAGTATAAGTACTTCAGAAATTAGAAATGTTTGGGGGTCTTCTTTTATTTTGTTATTTGTACTAGAATATATGTTGTTCTCCCATTTGGATCTTTTGATCCGTATGCTCATAAAGGAGTTTGGCAATCATAGCACTGTGTCATATTAGTGCGAAATATGAAAAGGAGTAAGAGCCAAGATTCTTTACTGGATTTAAGAGAGACAGAATTGTTTGTGTTCTAACCACAAAAAATCAATGGGCGGCACGGTGGCACAGTGGTTAGCACTGCTGCCTCACAGCACAGGGGACCGAGTTCAATTCCGGCCTCGGGTCACTGTCTGTGTGGAGTCTGCACATTCTTCCGTTGTCTGAGTGGGTTTCCTCCGGGTGCTCTGGTTTCCTCCCACAGTCCAAAGATGTGCGGGTTAGGTTGATTGGCTATGCTAAATTGCCCCTTGAGGGACTAGCAGTGTAAATATGTTGGGTTATGGGGCCTGGGTGGGACTGTTGTCGGTGCAGGCTCAATGGGCCAAATGGCCTCCTTCTGCACCGTAGGGATTCTATGACTCTAATGGCTTTGAATTACAATTAAAATTCTTCACAACCAAAGAAACTGATTTTTAGGATTGAAAAGGGTATCAAATACTGCTATTTGGTGAGGCTCCAGAAGAGAAAACCCCAAGTGAATATCTCAGGGTCGTTTCAGGTATCATTGATATAATATCTATTTGCATGTTTAACAGCATTGATTGGGGCACCTTAGGAGGTAAACATGTTTAGGAGCACAATTTAACTAGGGTCGTAAAGGAGAGATGTTGAGTGGGAAATCATCACCTGAACAATTCAAGTTATGTCTCAAAACATTAGTTTAAAATGATCTGATATTTTCTTATGATACCTCTAATTTGCCTGGCTCTTTGTCAATTTTATATTTGAATGTCCCATCTGAATTCTAAAGACTGTAAATTACACTATTGCTTAATACATCAGTGTCTCTCCCAGTTTCTAAAGTATTTCTAGCGATTCTGCAATATGAATGAAGTTAATTTGATTTTTTAAATGTTTAAATGTCGTTAGTCTGTTCAGCATGGGTGGGCAATGGGTGACTTTGGTTAAGCAAATATGACAGTTCCACATTTTCAACCAATCAGAAAGCTCCTAGTTGAACTTGTGGTGACGCGAGTGTTCAGCTCTCGCGAGGGTGGAAAATACGTATTCAAAGTACTTAATCAATCAATAGCCCTGATCTGTGTACAATGCCATTAACATGAGGACACGGTCACCTTGGCAGATTTAAAGCAAAGCAAACAGAACCTGAAGAAATGGAACCATGAACAACACTGGCTAGCACAGGGATCAGGAGGGCAGGTTTGATGGTCGGCAGTTTGGTGGTAATAAGGTCAAGAGAACTAGGAGAGTCTCACGAGCAAGGTGAACTTGGAGAGGGAACGTGGGGTAATGATGGAAACTAGAGAATGTTGTAAATTCAGGGCTAGTGGAGGAGAGGATATCGGAGGGTGTTTGGCTCGGATGGCTTAGTGTGATGGAGGCAGCTGATCGGATTGTCTCGATCTTAGTGACAGAAATACATGAACTCCTTGTACTTGTTGGAGGTGCGCGTAGTGAAATTGAGGGGCCGGGTGGCATTTTAGAGACTGATTTGTAAAGAAAAGAAGTTGGGTGTTGAATTTACACTCCAGGAATATTCTGGAATACTGATTCGCTTTAGTGGATGAGAGCAGGACCGAATAATGCTTTATTAGGTCCAATCAGATCTGGTAGCGGATGGGAGAGAAATACATTCATTTATATAGCAGCTCACATGGCAGACTGCAATAAACAGCCCCCTCTCCATCACCAAGTGACATGAGGCAAATGCCAGTGTATTCTTCATTAAACTGCCTAATCTTCGCAATTCATTACCACACTGTAACTCACGCCTGTTATTCTATAATACAAACAACCCAAACCCTTGATCAGATTCCAGTCCGTAACTCACTCCTGGATATCTGTTTATTCTATATATAAACCACCTGATCCCCTAGATTAGATTCCAGTCTGTAATTCACTCCCAGGTATCTGTTACTCTATATATAAATCACCTGAAACTTTGGTTAGATTCCTAGGTATCTTTTATTCTACATAAATATCCCAAACCCATTGAATAGATTCCAGCCTGTAACTCACTCCCAGATACGTTATTCTATATATAAGCTACCCGAACCCCTGATTAGGTTCCAGTCTGTAACTCACTCTCAGGTATCTGTTACTCTATATGTAAACCAACCTGAACACTTGATTATATTCCAGTTGGATACTTGTGGGTATCTGTTATTTGATACATAAACCACATGAACCCCTCAATTGGATTTCAGTCTATAACTCACTCCCGGGTATCTGTTATTCTATATATAAACCAACCCAAGCTCCTCGATTAGATTCCAGTCTGTAACTCATTCCTGGGTACCTGACATTCTATATAAATATCCCAAATCGCTTGATTAGATTCCAGTCAGTAACTCACTTCTGGGTATCTATTATTCTATATATAAACCACCCAGAACCCATCAATTAGATTCCAGTCTATAACTCACTCCCAGGTATCTGTTATTCTCTATATAAATCACCCCGAACCTATTGATTGGGTTCCAATCTGTAACTTATTCCTGGATATGTGTTTTTCTATATAAATATCCCAAACGCCTTGATTAGATTCCAGTCTATAACTCACTCCTGGGTATTTGTTGTTCTATATATAAACAACCTCGGACCCCTTGATTAGGTTCAAGTCTGTAACTCATTCCTGAGTATCTGTTATTCTTTATAAATATCCCAAACCCCTTGACTAGATTTCAGTCTGTAACTCATGCCCAGTTATGTTATTCTATATATAAATCACCCAAATGCTCGATTAGATTCCAATTTCTAACTCACTCCTGGGTCTCTGTTATTTGGCATATATAAACCCTCCCAAAACCCCTCAATTAGATTCCAGTCTGTAACTTACTCCTGCATACCAGTTTATTCTTTATATAAACCACCCAAGTCCCTCGTTTAGATTCCAGTATGTAACCCACTCCTGCATACCAGTTTATTCTATTTATACACCACCCAAGTCCCTCGTTTAGATTCCAGTCTGTAACTCACTCCTGCATACCAGTTTATTCTAAATATAAACCATCCAAGTCCCTCACTTAAATTCCAGTCTGTAACTCACTCCAGCATACCAGTTTATTCTATATATATATATAATCCAATGTCTCTAACTCAGCACAGACACTGGATTCAGCCTTCGTCCTTCATATTTTACAGGCTTGGGTACCAAATCAGTTGCTGTACTATTTCACTTGTGCCGTGCCTGGGCATCAATTTATGGAAGAGAATAATTTTTAACATTTGCTGAAACCCTTTGCATCTAATCTCGTTTGTGTTCTCATTACCAAAATAGCAGCTTATTTTGCTCTGTCAATCATCTCGCCCACATACTGCAGAACAATCTGCCCAGAAAAACTGTACGAGTTAACCACAGACTCGCTGGCCATCAGCTATTGTCACGAATATGTGATGCAATCTGTACTTCAAACCACAAATGTTTCCTTGGGACTGGACACTTGTTGCATTTGTGTCTAACCAGATTCTAGCAATGCTATGTCATCGCACCTTTTAACCCAATATCTAGCATTATCGGGCCCAAACTAACCACAGTATAACTCTGCGCTCTAGCCTAAGAGCCTTGTGGTTTTAATAGCAGCAGGTTATTTATTACTGGATGTGCTAATTGCAGTTAGATCTGTTTTATTGATAAAGAATGTCATTTCTAATAAAAGAAACTTTCCAGTCCCTTGACCCAGTTTGTGCTGGTGTGCAAAAACATCTCTCACATAATGAGTAAAAACCACCTTTCACTGTGCAGTCACTGCATATAGGCAGTGGAAAACATTACCCAAGAACATAGAACAGTACAGCACAGAACAGGCCCTTCGGCCCACGATGTTGTGCCGAGCTTTATCAGAAACCAAGATCAAGCTATCCCACTCCCTATCATCCTGGTGTGCTCCATGTGCCTATCCAATAACCGCTTAAATGTTCCCAAAGTGTCTGACTCCACTATCACTGCAGGCAGTCCATTCCACACCCCAACCACTCTCTGCGTAAAGAACCTACCTCTGATATCCTTCCTTTATCTCCCACCATGAACCCTATAGTTATGCCCCCTTGTAATAGCTCCATCCACCCGAGGAAATAGTCTTTAAACGTTCACTTTATCTATCCCCTTCATCATTTTATAAACCTCTATTAAGTCTCCCCTCAGCCTCCTCCGCTCCCGAGAGAACAGCCCTAGCTCCCTCAACCTTTCCTCATAAGACCTACCCTCCAAACCAGGCAGCATCCTGGTAAATCTCCTCTGCACTCTTTCCAGCGCTTCCACATCCTTCTTATAGTGAGTTGACCAGAACTGCACACAATATTCCAAATGTGATCTCACCAAGATCCTGTACAGTTGCAGCATAACCCCACAGTTCTTAAACTCCAACCCCCTGTTAATAAAAGCTAACACACTATAGGCCTTCTTCACAGCTCTATCCACTTGAGTGGCAACCTTTAGAGATTTGTGGATATGAACCCCAAGATCTCTCTGTTCCGCCACAGTCTTCAGAACCCTACCTTTGACCCTGTAATCCACATTTAAATTAATCCTACCAAAATGAATCACCTCACATTTATCAGGGTTAAACTCCATTTGCCATTTTTCAGCCCAGCTTTGCTTCCTATCTATGTCTCTTTGCAGCCTACAACAGCCCTCCACCTCATCCACTACCCCACCAATCTTGGTGTCATCAGCAAATTTACTGATCCACCCTTCAGCCCGCTCCTCTAAGTCATTAATAAAAATCACAAAGAGCAGAGGACCAAGCACTGATCCCTGTGGCACTCCGCTAGCAACCTGCCTCCAGTCCGAAAATTTTCCATCCACCAGTTACCTATCCAATCGGCCAACTTTCCCTCTATCCCACACCTCCTCACTTTCATCATAAGCCGACCATGGGGGACCTTATCAAACGCCTTACTAAAATCCATGTATATGACATCAACTGCCCTACCTTCATCAACACACTTAGTTACCTCCTCAAAAAATTCAATCAAATTTGTGAGGCACGACTTGCCCTTCACGAATCCATGCTGACTATCCCAGATTAATCCGCATCTTTCTAAATGGTCGTAAATCCCATCCCTAAGGACCTTTTCCATCAATTTACCAACCACCGAAGTAAGACTAACCGGTCTATAATTACCAGGGTCATTTCTATTCCCTTTCTTAAACAGAGGAACAACATTCGCCATTCTCCAGTCCTCTGGCACCATCCCCGTGGACAGTGAGGACCCAAAGATCAAAGCCAAAGGCTCTGCAATCTCATCCCTTGCCTCCCAAAGAATCCTAGGATATATTTCATCAGGCCCAGGGGACTTATCGACCTTCAGTTTATTCAAAACTGCCAGGACATCCTCCCTCCGAACAACTATTTCCTCCAGCCTATGAGCCTGTAACACCTTCTCTTCCTCAAAAACATGGCCCCTCTCCTTGGTGAACACTGAAGAAAAGTATTCATTCATCACCTCTACTGACTCCATACACAAGTTCCCCACTACTGTCCTTGACCGGCCCGAACCTCACCCTGGTCATTCTTTTATTCCTCACATAAGCCTTGGGGTTTTCCTTGATCCGACCCGCCAAGGACTTCTCATGTCCCCTCCTAGCTCTCCTAAGCCCCTTTTTCAGCTCATTCCTTGCTAACTTGTAACCCTCAAATGAGCCATCTGAACCTTGTTTCCTCATCCCTACATAAGCTTCCCTCTTCCTTTTCACAAGACATTCCACCTCTTTCGTGAACCATGGTTCCCTCACTCGGCCATTTCCTCCATGCCTGACAGGGACATACCTATCAAGGACACCCAGTATTTGTTCCTTGAAACAGTTCCACTTTTCATTAGTGCCTTTCCCTGACAGTTTCTGTTCCCATCTTATGCCCCCTAATTCTTGCCTAATCGCATCATAATTACCTCTCCCCCAATTGTAAACCTTGCCCTGCCGTACGGCCCTATCCCTCTCCATTGCAATAACAAAAGACACCGAATTGTGGTCACTATCTCCAAAGTGCTCTCCCACAACCAAATCTACCACTTGGCCCGGTTCATTTCCCAGTACCAAATCCAACGTGGCCTCACCTCTTGTCGGCCTATCCACATATTGTGTCAGGAAACCCTCCTGCACACACTGCACAAAAACTGCCCCATCCGAACTGTTTGACCTACAAAGGTTCCAATCGATATTTGGAAAGTTAAAGTCCCCCATGACAACTACCCTGTGACCCCCACACCTATCCATAATCTGCTTAGCAATTTCTTCCTCCACATCTCTATTACTATTTGAGGGCCTATAGTAAACTCCTAACAACGTGACCGCTCCTTTCCTATTTCTAACTTCAGCCCATATTACCTCAGTGTGCAGATCCCCCTCGAAGTGCCTTCCCGCAGCCGTTAAACTATCCTTAATTAACAATGCTACTCCTCCACCTCTTTTACCAGCTTCCCTACACTTAGTGAAACATCTATACCCCGGAACGTCCAACAACCATTCCTGTCCTTGTTCTACCCACGTCTCCGTAATGGCCACAACATCGTAGTCCCAAGTACCAATCCACGCCCCAAGTTCATCTATCTTGTTCCGGATGCTCCTTGCATTGAAGTAGACACACTTCAACCCACGTTCCTGTCTACCAGTACCCACCCTTGACCCTGATACCTTCCCCAATACCTCACCACCCTCAACACTGACTTCTGGACTACAATTCCTTTTCCCACTCCCCTGACAAATTAGTTTAAACCCCCTGAAGAGCCGTATCGAATTTCCCTCCCAGGATATTGGTGCCCCTCTGGTTCAGGTGCACCCCATCCTGTTTATACAGGTCCCACCTTCCCCAGAATGTGTTGCAATTATCCACGTATCTGAAACGCTCTCTCCTACACCATCCCTGCAACCACATGTTTAACTGCACTCTCTCCCTGTTCCTCAACTCGCTATCACGAGCCTGGCTCAATATTCTGATTCTGAATGGAATTATCCTTTAAAGGGGATGTTCAACAGGTACACGATGGAGTAAAGAACAGAAGGATCAGCAGATATTCTGAGAAACTGAGATGAGCAAACTGTCCTGTGATTGCCCATGTTTAATCACATTTTGCTGAGTGTGAGAGCGGTTTGCAATGTTTCTGATCACAATCAGAAAATGTGTTTGTATCTCATATTGAAGATGTCTTCTGTGCCTATAATGAAACTGCTCCCCACCCTCCTCTAATACCAGAGAGAATGGCACTGAGTGGATCCCAGGACAAAAGGGGGATCTCTTCATTTGGAAAGTTTACAAGTTACAATGGATTGAACTTTCCCCAGATTGGTTTATCTTCCTCCACGCTCACATGAGAGTTTACTCTGTACAAAATGTATGCTTTTGTTTTCCTGCATCAGAACAGCATTACATTTCAGAAACATTTCATTGGCTATAAAACATTTTGAGACATCCAGTGACAATGAAAAATATTATATAAATGTAATTCTGTTCTTTATTTTTCTCTCTTGCTCCTCTCTCCCTGTCTCTCACATGCTCATTTATTTTTTAATCACCTGATTCATTCTCGCCGTCTCCCCCTTTCTCCAGTCTTTCACTTTCAGTAAACATTCCTATCATTTGGAAAAAGAATTATCCAATTCCTGACCTTGGGGCCCACGTTCTAGCTCTCATTTCCGCCCTCTGTCCATCATATCTGATATTTTTAATTCTGACACCTCCTCCTTTCCCTCCACCTTCTTCAGGAACCCACTCTTGCTACATGCCTCTCAGGTCAGATTGCCCATTCTTCACCCACCTCGATATTCAACTCCTCTGCTGCTTTTTCACATTGTCACCACCCACCACTCATTTCTAACTTTTCCACCTCTTTACTGCCCCAAGTACCCACTTCCCTCTCTCCCCAACCCCCCCCCAATCTAGCTGCTGCTTGTCTGCACACACAATTGTCTGAACACACAGAGTACAGGAATGAGATAAGAGGAACTGGTGAGGCGACAATAATCTCTCCCTCAATGTCAACAAAATGAAGGAGCTTGTCATCGACTTCAGGAAGCGTAGAGGAGAACATGCCCCTGTCTACATCAATGGGGATGAAGTAGAAATGATTGAGAGTTTCAAGTTTTTAGATGCCCAAATCACCAACAACCTGTCCTGGTCACCCAATGCCGACATTGTAGTTAAGAAAGCACACCAACGCCTTTACTTTCTCAGAAGACTAAGGAAATTTGGCATGTCAGCTATGACTCTGACCAATTTTACAGATGCAGCATAGAAAGCATTCTTTCTGGTTGTATCACAGCTTGGTATGGCTCCTGCTCTGCCCAAGACCGCAAGAAACTACAAAAGATTGTCAATGTAGCCCAATCCATCACGCAAACTAGCCTCCCATCCATTGACTCTGACTATACTTCCCGCTGCCTTGGAAAAGCAGCCAGCATAATTAAGGACCCCACACATCCCGGACACTCTCTCTTCCATCTTCTTCCTTTGGGAAAAAGATACAAAAGTCTGAGGCCATGTATCAACCGACTCAAGAACAGCTTCTTCCCAGCTGCCATCAGACTTTTGAATGGACTTACCTTGCATTGAGTTGATCTTTCTCTACACCCTAGCTATGACTGTAACAGTACATTCTGCACTCTCACGTTTCATTCTATATGAACGGTATGCTCTGTCTGTATAGCGCGCAAGAAACAATACTTTTCACTGTATGCTAATACATGTGACAAGAATAAATCAAATCAAAATCAACAACTGAAGGGAATTTATCAGGAGATTTGTTCACTAGATTGATTCTAGAGATGAAGGACTTGTCTTATGAAGAGAGATTGAGAAGTTTAGACCTATACTCACCAGAGTTTAGATGAATGAGTGGCAGTCTAATTGAGGTATATAAAATACGAAAAGGGATTGACAGGGTAGATATAGAGAGGATGTTTCCCCTTGTTGGACATTCCAAATTGAGAAGCCATACTTTGAGGGTAAGGAGTGACAGATTTAAAATAGAAATGAGGAGGAATTATTTCATTCAAAGGGTCAGGAATCTGTGGAACTCTCTATCCCAGAGTGCAGCAGACACTGGAACAATAAACAAATTTGAGAAGGAGACAGAGAGGTTTTCAATTAGTAGAGGGATGAAGGATGATGGGAAGCAGGCAGGAAGATGGAGCTGAGGTTCGCCATGATCATATTGAATGGCAGAGCAAGCTCGAGGGGCTGAATTGCCTATTCCTGCCCCCAGCTCTTATGATCTTAATTTTTATGACAAGCACTAGGACCCTGCAGTCATTCTCTTGATGTGCTAAGTCAGCCCTCCAGATGTCAGTCAAGACAGAAGGATTGGAATGGGCAGGAGGGTGATAAATGGGTATTCAGAGTTTGTGAGCAGAACATGAGAGGGGGGTGCAGGTGAGAAATTGGTATTTATTCATATTTATTAATATTTATTGCCATTTACTTGTGAGCAGAATATAAGGGTGTTGATTAATGAAAGAAAAATAAACCGAATGCATTCAGAAGTTAAAAGGTATTGAGCAAACTTTGCAGTGGATGAGACTATTCAATAATCACAACTGAGCAGATATTACAATGTAACTCTGAGTTCAGTATCTGCACATCTGGGGCTGTTTCCAGAGGAGATTATAGGGCAAGGTGTTTGAGAGGCAGAGACAGATGTTTCCAATGACTGGAATGCATTGACAGAGGTTGCAGATGAACTGCCAGAAGCTGGTTTCAGACAGAGTTCCCAAATTGCCCCAAAATTGTCTCTAGAGGAATTAAAGATCTCCAAAATAAAGCTGCAAACCACAGAAGTGAAAAATCCTCAGCAGAATTAGAAACATAATGCTTTTCAAAATGTTGTTTGAACAGGTTTGTAAAGATGGGAGGGGGCTCAGGTGGAGCATAATCAGAATAGACCGAATGGCCATGTCTGTGCTGTAATCTGGAGTCGAGCCCTCTCAAATTGACAGAAATTGAAAGAAAATTTCTGTTTGATTGACAATCATAAATCAGCCAATTAGGTACTTAAATGTTTGGTCACACCTAATTGGTGAGGGGAGGCGGGGACACCCAGTTACTGACATGTCAGACAACCAATGGTGTGGGGGGGGGATGTGGCAATGTGATGACATCGGCAAGAACAGGCCCACCCAGAGTTGGCAACCCAGGAAAGTGCAGGAGAAAGTTATTGACAGAGAATTGAAAGGGTGTGGAATGTAGTATTGCAGTCATTGTATTGCAGTCATCGCAGCAGACAACTTGGCAACATTTGAAGAATAGATTTGCTAGCTGGCTATGTGGAATAAAAGGACATACGAAATAGGAAGGGGATGTGGGATTAAAGTTAGTGTGGTTGATAAACAGACTGAGTGATCTGTATACCCCTCATAAATTCAATGTATTTTCAAACTTTTTTCAATAATTTGTCGTTGATGCTTTTGCACCTAAATTCGGCTTTATGGATGATTCTATTGACAGAGTTGATTTTAAAAGATAATTGGTCAGTTCTCGGTGGGCAAATCGCCAGTGTGGCACTGTGCCTTACAGGAACAGCAAGATCCCAGTCTCCATGTCCCACTGGTGTAACGTGAGGAGAGTGATCAACTTGGGATGTGATGCCTTCCAGGGTCAAATGAATATTCACTGTTCAACCAGTTGGGTGAGGGGCTGAGGGGAAATGTGTTTTCATTGAGCGTTTCTCCTCAGCTCATCATCACCTCCTGAAAGGCAACTAGAGTTGGGCAATATGTGCTGGTCTAGCCAGTGACACCCCACATCCCATAAAATGAATTTAAAAAGAGTTAAGTCTAGCCCGGGGTGTGGATTGTGTGAGGAGGTACATACATGTAATGTTTCACTGTTAATAAATTGATCCTGAGCCTGGCTCTGCTTCCTTCCTTCACCAGCTGACTATCAGGAATATGACACCCTGAGCCTTTCCTCCGTAGTAACCAGCTCTGCACACTTCATACTCCCCTCACAGCTCAGATCCACTAACCTCATACCTTTCCTTGAAGGCCCGAATACTGTTCTTTTTTGCTGCAACATGGCAGCCAGAATTATATAGTCCCCTGTCGCACATGCGTAGATGGGGAGGGTCCATAATCCTGATGGCCTTCTACTAGCATCCCATCTGCCCTGATCTGTCCTCAGTTTTATGGTAGGACAGCAAGATTTAGGCTGGCCCACCCACTCTTGCCCCAATTGAGGCCCCTTAGTAAACAATCAATGAGTACCCAAGGACCATTCTGGCCTCGGGGAGAGGAACGCCTTCTCAGTGGTCTCCTTTCCACAACTCCTCACTCAGTCTGCTCCCCGCAAGTGGTTCCTCCCTTTCCCCCAGACAGTCTCTCCATCCAGCTCCCCATCTCACCTCCCCACCCCCCTTCGGATCTCACTTCTCCATGTGACCAGGTACACTTATCTGGTCCTGGACTTTAGATTCTAGGGACTATCCCCGGATGTATTCCTGTAGACACTTCATGGGGAAACCCAACCATCGGAAAAGCTCTACCCTAGGTATGTCTGTAAATTGAATGAGGTGGATGCTGTGCAAGACTTTGGTGTCCTCGTGCATCAGCTGCTGAAAGTAAGCGCACGGGTACAACTGGCTGTAAAGAAGGAAAATGACCTTCATAGTGAGAGGATTTGAGTATAGGAATAGAGATGTTTTACTGCAATTGTATAGGATGTTGGTGGGGCTGCACCTGGAGTAGTGTGTGCAGTTATCTGAGGAAGGATGTCCTTGCTATAGAGGGAGTACAGCAACGGTTTACCAGGCTGATTCCAGGGATGGCAGGTCTGTTATGTGAAGAGAGGTTAAATTGGTTATGATTATATTCATTGGAGTTTAGAAGAGTGAGAGGGGATCTCACAAAAACTTAAATTCTAACAGAATTAGACAGGGTAGATTCAGAAAGAATGTTCCCAGTGGTGGGGGAGTCCAGAACTGGGGGTCATAGTTTGAGGATAAGGGGCAAACCTTTTTGGACTGAGGTGAGGAGAAATTTCTTCACCCAGAGAGTGATGAATCTGTGGAATTCAGTACCCCAGAAAGTAGTTTGAGACCAAAACACTGATTTCAAGAAAAAAAAATAGATATAGCTCTTGGGGCTGAAGGCATCAAGGGATATGGGGATGGGGGAAGGTGGGATCAGGATATTGAATTTGTTGATTAGCCATGATTATAATCACTCGCGATTATCCCCATCTGCTTGAAGGGCCGAATGACCTACTCCTGCTTCTATGTTTCTATGTACCAGTACCTCACACTGCTGTTATTAACATGCTGTAATGTTTAGTCACAAAACCTATATCCCAGTAACCTGCCCCACTGACTGTTGACCTGTTCCCTCAGATTCCGCGTTGTGTTACATACCTTCGAATCTTTAGAAATGGAGAAAGAGAAACACAGAATTTGAGGAAGAATACCATTGTGGGAATTACTGTAGTTTCAAATTTTCAATACCACCCCCACCACCTCATTCCAAGTGGATTAATCATTCGTGTGAAAGCTAACTCCTCAAACTCAGCAGGTACCTCCATTGGTTGCTTTATTCCTCTTGCAAACCTGGGGGGTCACTGGCATTTATGCCCTCCCCTCTCTGCCTTCCAGATGTCCGTTCATGTCACATTTTACTGTGGGACTGGAGTTAGGCAGAGGCTAAGATAGGTAAGGGCGGCAGTTTAATTACCTGTTGAGCCAATTGGATTTCTAAATTCCACTTTAACGGAGAGCGTTTTTTAATTTCCGGATGTTGTCCAGATTATCAGTGCAGGGACTGAGATTGTAGGGCCTCTCCTTTGTCACACTACCCTTACCTACAGTGCAGGATGGGCTGCTCCCCTTTTCAATGACAAACAAGGTTGAAGTGAACTATTTGTTCTAGTTACTGTCAAAAATGTATCTGCTGTGTAATTATCTCACAGCGAGTTTGGGTGTAGATGAACAGGAAGGCAGGAATGATTAGAGGACAGCCTGAGATGGAACACTCTTACACAATCCACATAGCAGTCAGCTGATCCCCTGTGGAAAATTACCAGAAAGCGCCCCGCGCTCACAGTTCATAGGTCATCTGCTATCAAACACGAGTAAAGAAACCACGTTGCCTCAGAAACAGGAAGCTGACACTTCCTGCAAATAAGCAGGCCTGTGATAAAGAAGCATATGAGGTGCGGTGCGTTGGGATTGTGTCAATGTTGTCCTGACTTAACTCTCTCCTGACTGTCAAACTGTGGAAGGATTCACAGGGCAAGTAATAAGTCTGATAGGCCAGGAGTCACTCCTTCCACAGGAGGAATCATCTTTATAATCAGTCAATAAGACGGCTAGTTTTCTAACAGAAGAGGGTTTGATTGTCTCCTCAGGCCCTCTGATGAGATGACAGCCACGTCCACTAAATTCAGAATCCCGCTCAGTGTTAACCCCGTTCTCCAATTGCAATTTTCCAGGACGGTTTGGAGTGAGGTTTGAACCCTGAACCCTCTGACTCAGAGATAAGGATCACGATCAGGACACCACAGGCTCAAGAAGCAAACACAGCGTTATTGCTGCTCCCTCGCCCTCCACTGAAGGGGAGACATCAGCTGCCCACCCTCTCCCGCCCCCTAAGGTAGGTACATCAGCTGCCTGCCCCACCCTTCATCTGCCTGGCCCCTCCCCAGCCCCCGGACCCCGCCCACCCCCTACCCGGCTCCCTGCCCGCCCCCTCCCTGGCCCCCCACCCGCCCCCGCCCCCTGCCCACCCACCTGCCCCCACACCAGCCGCCCGCCCGCACCTTCCCCGGCCCCACGCCCGCCCCCTGCCCGCCCTGTCCGTGGCCCCCCACCCGCTCCCTTCCTAGCCCCCCGCCCACCCCATCTGCTCCACCGCCCCGACCCGCCCCCTCCCTGGCCCCCCACCCGCCCACACCGCCAACCCGCTCCACCCCACCTGTCCGCCCGCTCCACCCACCTGTCCGTCGCTCCCCCCCCCCCAGTCCGCCTGCTACCCCCGTCCGCCCGCTCCCCCCCGTCCACCCGCACCCCCCGTCCGCCCGCTCCCCCCCCGTCCGCCCGCTCTCCCCCCCCCACTCCCCACCATCCGCCCGCTCGTTACCCCCCCATCCGCCTGCTCCACCCCCGTCTGTCCACCCCCCCACCCCCCGTCCGCCCACACACTCTCCCGTCCGCCCGCTCCCCCACCCATCTGCGCACTCTCCCCCCCCCCCGTCCGCCCGCCCGCTCCCCACCCATCCGCTGGCTCCCCCACCCCCCGGCCGCCCGTTCCCCACCCATCCGCCCACTCCCCCCCGTCCGCCCGCTCTCCCCCACCGTCCGCCCGCTCCCCTCCCATCCGCCCGCTCCCCCTGTCCGCCGCTACCCCCCCATCCTCACGCTCCCCCCCCGTCCTCATGCTCCCCCCATCCGCCTGCCCCCCTGCCATCCGCCTGCTCCCCCCCCCTCCGTCCACCTGCTCCCCCCATCCGCCAGCTCCCCGCCGCCCGTTCGCCCGCTCCACCCCAATCCGCTCGCTCCCCCCCCGTCCCCCCGCTCCCCCCACCAGTCCCCCCGCTCCCCCCACCAGTCCCCTCGCTCCCCCACCAGTCCCCGCGCTCCCCCCACCAGACACCCCACTCCCCCCACCAGTCCCCCTGCTCCCCCACCAGTCCCCCCGCTCCCCCCACCAGTCCCCGCGCTCCCCCACCAGTCCCCGCGCTCCCCCCACCAGTCCCCCCGCTCCCCCTACCAGTCCCCCCGCTCCCCCTACCAGTCCCCCCGCTCCCCCTACCAGTCCCCCCGCTCCCCCTACCAGTCCCCCCGCTCCCCCTACCAGTCCCCCCGCTCCCCCCACCAGTCCCCCCGCTCCCCCCACCAGTCCCCCCGCTCCCCCTACCAGTCCCCCCGCTCCCCCTACCAGTCCCCCCGCTCCCCCTACCAGTCCCCCCGCTCCCCCCACCAGTCCCCCCGCTCCCCGCACCAGTCCCCCCGCCCACCCCACCAGTCCCCCCACCAGTCCCCCCGCTCCCCCCACCAGCCCCCCCGCTCCGCCCACCAGTCCCCCCGCTCCGCCCACCAGTCCCCCCGCTCCCCCCACCAGTCCCCCCGCTCCCCCCCACCAGTCCCCCCGCTCCCCCCACCAGTCCCCCTGCTCCCCCCACCAGTCCCCCCGCTTCCCCCACCAGTCCCCCCGCTCCCCCCACCAGTCCCCCCACCAGTCCCCCCGCTCCCCCCACCAGTCCCCCCACCAGTCCCCCCGCTTCCCCCACCAGTCCCCCCGCTCCCCCCACCAGTCCCCCTGCTCCCCCCACCAGTCCCCCCCTCCCCCCACCAGTCTCCCCGCTCCCCCCACCAGTCCCCCCGCTCCCCCCACCAGTCCCCCACCAGTCCCCCCGCCTCCCCCACCAGTCCCCCCGCTCCCCCACCAGTCCCCCCGCTCCCCCCACCAGTCCCCCCGCTCCCCCCACCAGTGCCCCCGCTCCCCCCACCAGTGCCCCCGCTCCCCCCACCAGTGCCCCCGCTCCCCCCACCAGTCCCCCCGCTCCCCCCACCAGTCCCCCCGCTCCCCCCACCAGTCCCCCCGCTCCCCCCACCAGTCCCCCCACTCTCCCCACCCCGTCCACCCACTCCCCCCGTCCGCCTGCTCCCCCTCACCCGCCCGCTCCACCTGCCCGCTCCCCCGCCTGCCCGCTCCCCCGCCTGCCCGCTCTCCCGCCTGCCCGCTCCCCCCGTCCGCCCGCTCCCCCTCACCTACTTGCTCCGCCTGCCCGCTCCCCGCCCGCCTGTGCGCTACCCCCCTCTCGCCTGCTCCAAACGCCCGTCCGCCCGCTCCTCCCCGCCCACCCACCCACCCCCCTCGCTCCCGCTCCTCCCCGCCCGCCTGCTCTCCCCGCCCGCCTGCTCCCCCCGCCCGCCTACTCCCCCCCCACCCACCTGCCCCACCCTGCCTGCCCGCCCGTTCCCACCCACCCAATTCCCCCCGCCCGCTGCCTTCTGCCCGCCCACTCCCCACCCCATCCGCTCGCGCTCTCCCCCCCCCCCCCCCCCCCCACCAGCCACACACAACAAACAGAGAGAGAGAAAGACACACACAAACAAATAAGGGTAGAGACAAAGCCACACAGAAACAGAGAGACACACAAGGAAAGAGAGGTAACCACAGAGAGAGAGAGAGAAACAGAATCACACAGAAACACCGACACCAAAACTGGATAGAGCCCGAGTGAACAAAAGAGAGAAACATAGGGAGAATTCCAGCAACAAAGAAGAATGCAAGTGGTGCTGGGGGTGGGGATTGGGTGAGTTGCAGGAGTGGGGAGATACGTGCAAACAGAATAACACAGAAATTGAGACTAAACTGATTGTCACAATGAGTGTGTGAGGTCAGTCAGTGAGTGTGTACAATCAATGTGTGTGGGGTCAGTCTGCGAAAGTGTCTGATCAGTGTGTCTGGGGTCAGTCAGTGAGTGTGTACCAGCAGTGTGTGTGGGGTCAGTCTGTGAGTGTGTGGGGTCAGTGTGTGTGCGGTCAGTCTGTGAGTGTGTGTAATCAATGTGTGTGGGTTCAGTCTGTGAGTGTGTCCCAGCAGTGTGTGGGGGGTCAGTCTGTGAGTGTGTACGGTCAGTGTGTGTGGGGTCAGTCTGTGAGTGTGTGTGATCAGTGTGTGTGGGGTCAGTCTGTGAGTGGACAATCAGTGTGTGTGCGGTCAGACTGTGCGTGTGTATGTTCAGTGTGTGTGGGCTCAGTCTATGAGTATGTGGGGTCAGTCTGTGAGTGTGTGGGGTAAGTCTTGAGTCTGTGTGATCAGTGTGTGCAGGGTCTGTCTCAGTGTGTATGATCAGTATAGTGTGGGCTTAGTCTGTGAATGTGTATGATCAGTGTGTGTGGGGTCAGTCTGTGAGTGGACAATCTGTGTGTGGGGTCAGTCATTGAGTGTGTGATCAGTGTGTATGAGGTCAGTTTGTGACTGTACAATCAGTGTGTGTGGGGTCAGTCTATGAGTGTGTGATCAGTGTGTGTTGGGTCAGTCTGTGAGTGTGTGTGATCAGTGTGTGTGGGGTCAGGCTGACTGTGTGATCAGTGTGTGTGGGGTCAGTCTGAGTGCGTGTGATCAGTGTGCGTGGGTTCAGTCTAAGTGTGTGGGGTCAGTCTGTGAGTGCGTGTGATCAGTGTGTATGAGGTCAGTTTGCGACTGTGTACAATCAGTGTGTGTGGGGTCAGTCTATGAGTGTGTGTGATCAGTGTGTGTGGGTTCAGTCTCAATGTTTACCATCAGTGTGTGTGGGGTCAGTCTATGAGTAAGTGTGGGGTCAGTCTGTGAGTGTGTGTGGGGTCATTGTGTGTGGGTGAATCAGTAGGTGTGTATGTGATCAGTGTGTGTGGGGTCAGTCTGTGAGTGTGGGGGGTAAGTCTTGAGTATGTGTGATCAATGTGTGCGGGGTCAATCTCAGTGCATATGATCAGTGTGTGTGGGGTCAGTCTGCGAATGGACAATCAGTGTGTGTGGGGTCAGTCTGTGAGTGTGTGTGGGGTCAGGCTGACTGTGTGTGATCAGTGTGTGTGGGGTCAGACTGAGTGTGTATGATCAGTGTGTGTGGGCTCAGTCTGTGAGCATGTGTGGGGTCAGTCTGTGAGTGTGTGGGGGTCATTGAGCGTGGGGTGAATCAATAAGTGTGTATGTGATCAGTGTGATATACCATCAACCTCTGTGGGGCCAGTCAGTGAGTGCGTATGACCAGTGTGTGTGGGTCAGTCTGTGAGTGTGTACGTTCAGTGTGTGTGGGGTCAGTCTGAGTGTGTACGATCTGTGTGTGTGGGCTCAGTTTGTGAGCATGTGTGGGGTCATTGTGTGTAGGGTGAATCAGTAAGTCTGTATGTGATCAGTGTGTGTGGGCTCAGTCTGTGAGCATGTGTGGGGTCAGTCTGAGTGTGTACGATCAGTGTGCATGGGTTCAGTCTGTGAGTGTGTGTGATCACTGTGTGTGAGGTCAGACTGTGAATGTGTCTGATCAATGTGTGTGGGGTCAGTCTGTGAGTGTGTGTGATCACTGTGTGTGAGGTCAGACTGTGAATGTGTATGATCAGTGTGTGTGGGGTCAGTCTGTGAGTGTGTGTGATCACTGTGTGTGAGGTCAGACTGTGAATGTGTCTGATCAATATGTGTGGGGTCAGTCTGTGAGTGTTTCTGATCAGTGTGTGTTGGGTCAGACTGAGTATGTACGATCAGTGCGTGTCGGGTAAGTCTGAGTGTGTATGATCAGTGAGTGGAAGGTCAGTGTGTGTGTGCGAGAGATCTGTGTGTGTGTGGGGGGGGGTGGTGTTCAGTGTGTGAATGGGGTGGCCAGTTTGTGTGTGGGGATGTCAGTGTGTGTGTGTGAAGATGTCAGTGTGTGTCTGTGTGGGGGATCGGTGAGTGTTTGGGAGGGTGGTCAGTGTGTGTGAGCGTGTGTGAATCATTGTGTATGGGGGTCAGTGTGTGTTTGAGGGGGGTCAGTGTGTTGTGTGGGGGGGTTGGTGCATTTAGGGTGGTCAGTGTGTGAGTGGTCAGGGTGCTTGAGGGGTCAGAGTGTGGATCAGTGTGTGTGTGGGGTCAGTCTGTGAGCCTGTACAATCAGTGTGTGTGGGTCAGTCTGTGAGTGTGTGTGATCAGTGTGTGTGGGGTCAGTCTGTGAGTGTGTGTGATCAGTGTGTGTGAGGTCAGTCTGTGAGTGTGTGTGGGGTAAGTCTTGAGTGTGTGTGATCAATGTGTGTGAGGTCAGTCTCAGTGTGTACAATCAGTCTGTGTGGGCTTAGTCTGTGAATGTGTATGATGTGTGTGTGTGGGGTCAGTCTGTGTTTGTAATCAGCGTGTATGTATGTGTGTTTGTGTGTGTGTGATCTGTGTGTGGGGGGTCAGTCTGCGCATGTGTGTGATCAGTGTGTGTGGGGTCAGTCTGTGAGCATGTGTGGGCTCAGTCTGTGAGTGTGTGTGTGTGGGGTCATTGTGCGTGTGGTGAATCAGGTAAGTTTGTATGTGATCAGTGTGATATACCATCAACGTCTGTGGGGTCAGTCAGTGAGTGCGTACAATCAGTGTGTGTGGGGTCAGTCTGTGAGTGTGTGTGATCACTGTGTGTGAGGTCAGACTGCGAATGTGTCTGATCAATGTGTGCGGGATCAGTCTGTGAGTGTGTATGATCAGTGTGTGAAAGGTCAGTGTGTGTGTGCGAGGGATCTGTGTGTGTGGGGGGGTGTGTGTGTGTGTGTCTGTGTGGGGGATCAGTGTGTGTGTGTGGGGGTGGTCAGTGTGTGTGTGAGCGTATGTGAACCATTGTGTATGGGGGTCAGTGTGTGTGTGTGGAGGGGGGGTCAGTGTGTGTATGTGGGGGGGGGTCAGTGTGTGTGTGTGTGGGGGGGGGGTCAGTGTGTGTGTGTGGGGGGGGGGTCAGCGTGTGTGTGTAGGGAGGGGTCAGTGTGTGTGTGTGTGGGGGGGTCACTGTGTGTGTGGGGGGGGGGGTCAGTGTGTGTGTGTGTGTGGGGGGGTCAGTGTGTGTGTGGGGGGGTCAGTGTGTGTGTGGGGGTTCAGTGTGTGTGTGTGGGGAGGGGTCAGTGTGTGTGTGGGGGGGGTCAGTGTGTGTGTGTGGTGGGGGGTCAGTGTGTGTGTGGGGGAGGGTCAGTGTGTGTGTGTGTGGGGGGGGGGAGTCATTGTGTGTGTGTGTGGGGGGTCAGTGTGTGTGTGTGTGGGGGGGGTCAGAGTGTGTGTGGGGGGGGTCAGTGTGTGTGGGGGGTCAGTGTGTGTGTGTGGGGGGTGGTCAGTGTGTGTGGGGGGGTCAGTGTGTGTGTGTGGGGGGGGGGGTCAGTGTGTGTGTGTGGGGAGGTCAGAGTGTGTGTGTGTGGGGGGGGTCAGAGTGTGTGTGGGGAGGGGTCAGTGTTTGTGGGGGTGGTCAGTGTGTGTGTGTGGGGGGGGTCAGTGTGTGTGTGTGGGGGGGGTCAGTGTGTGTGTGAGGGGGGGGGGGTCAGTGTGTGTGTGTGGGGGGGTCAGTGTGTGTGTGTGGGGGGGTCAGTGTGTGTGTGGGGGGGGGGTCAGTGTGTGTGTGTGGGGGGGTCAGTGTGTGTGTGTGTGGGGGGGGGGTCAGTGTGTGTGTGGGGGGGGTCAGTGTGTGTGTGTGGGGGGGTCAGTGTGTGTGTGTGTGGGGGGGGTCAGTGTGTTTGTGTGTGGGGGGGGGGGTCAGTGTGTGTGTGTGGGGGGGGGTCAGTGTGTGTGTGGGGGGGGCTCAGTGTGTGTGTGTGGGGGGGGGGGGTCAGTGTGTGTGTGGGAGTGGTCAGTGTGTGTGTGTGGGGGGGGGTCAGTGTGTGTGTGTGGGGGCGGGTCAGTGTGTGTGTGTGTGGGGGGGGGTTCAGTGTGTGTGTGGGGGGGGTCAGTGTGTGTGTGTGTGGGGGGGGGTCAGTGTGTGTGTGTGTGGGGGGGGGTCTGTGTGTGTGTGTGGGGGGGGGTTCAGTGTGTGTGTGTATGGGGAGGGGTCAGTGTGTGTGTGTGTGGGGGGGTCATTGTGTGTGTGGGGGGGTCAGTGTGTGTGTGGGGGGGTCAGTGTGTGTGTGGGGGTTCAGTGTATGTGTGTGTGTGGGGGGGGTCAGTGTGTGTGTGTGGGGGGGGGTCAGTGTGTGTGTGCGGGGAGGGTCAATGTGTGTGTGTGTGTGTGGGGGGGAGTCAGAGTGTGTGTGTGGGGGGGGGTCAGTGTGTGTGTGTGTGTGTGGGGGGGGGTCAGAGTGTGTGTGGGGGGGGTCAGTGTGTGTGTGTGGGGGGTCAGTGTGTGTGTGTGGGGGGGGGTCAGTGTGTGTGGGGGGGTCAGTTTGTGTGTGTGTGTGGGGGGGGTCAGTGTGTGTGTGTGTGTGGGGGGGGTCAGTGTGTGAGTGTGGGGGGGGGTCAGAGTGTGTGTGTGGGGGGGGGGGTCAGAGTGTGTGTGGGGGGGGTCAGTGTGTGTGTGTGGGGGTGGTCAGTGTGTGTGTGTGGGGGTGGTCAGTGTGTGTGTGGGGGGGGTCAGTGTGTGTGTGTGGGGGGGGGTCAGTGTGTGTGTGTGGGGGGGGTCAGTGTGTGTGTGTGGGGGGGGTCAGTGTGTGTGTGGGGGGGGTCAGTGTTTGTGGGGGTGGTCAGTGTGTGTGTGTGGGGGGGGTCAGTGTGTGTGTGGGGGGGGTCAGTGTGTGTGTGTGGGGTGGGGGGTCAGTGTGTGTGTGGGGGGGGTCAGTGTGTGTGTGGGGGGGGTCAGTGTGTGTGTGTGTGGGGGGGGGTCAGTGTATGTGTGTGTGGGGGGGGGGTCAGTGTGTGTGTGTGTGGGGGGGGTCAGTGTGTGTGTGGGGGGGCGGGTCAGTGTGTGTGGGGGGGGTCAGTGTGTGTGTGTGTGGGGTGGGGGATCAGTGTGTGTGTGTGGGGGGGGTCAGTGTGTGGGGTGGGGGGTCAGTGTGTGTGTGGGGGAGGGGGTCAGTGTGTGTGTGTGGGGGGGTCAGTGTGTGTGTGGGGGGGGTCAGTGTGCGTGTGTGGGGGGGGTCAGTGTGCGTGTGTGGGGGGGGTCAGTGTGCGTGTGTGTGGGGGGGTCAGTGTGTGTGTGGGGGGGGGTCAGTGTGTGTGTGTGTGTGTGGGGTGGTGGGTCAGTGTGTGTGTGGGGGGGGGTCAGTGTGTGTGTGTGTGGGGTGGTGGGTCAGTGTGTGTGTGTGGGGGGGGGGTCAGTGTGTGTGTGGGGGGGGTGGACAGTGTATGTGTGGGGGGGGTCAGTGTGTGTGTGGGGGGGGGGGTCAGTGTGTGTGTGGGGGGGGTCAGTGTGTGTGAGGGGGGTGGTCAGTGTGTGTGTGGGGGGGGTCAGTGTGTGTGTGGGGGGGGGTCAGTGTGTGTGTATGTGGGATGGTGGGTCAGTGTGTGTGTGGGGGGGGTCAGTGTGTTTGTGTGTGGGGTGGTGGGTCAGTGTGTGTGTGTGGGGCAGGGGGTCAGTGTGTGTGGGGCAGGGGGTCAGTGTGTGTGTGTGGGGGGGGTCAGTGTGTGTGTGTGTGGGGTGGTGGGTCAGTGTGTGTGTGGGGGGGGGTCAGTGTGTGTGTGTGTGGGGTGGTGGGTCAGTGTGTGTGTATGGGGCAGGGGGTCAGTGTGTGTGTGGGGGGGTCAGTGTGTGTGTGTGGGGGAGGGTCAGTGTGTGTGTGTGGTGGGGGGGGGTCAGTGTGTGTGTGTGGAGGGGGGTTCAGTGTGTGTGTGTGTGGGGGGTGGTCAGTGTGTGTGTGTGTGGGGGGGGGTCAGTGTGTGTGTGTGGGGGGGGTCAGTGTGTGTGGGGAGGGGTCAGTGTGTGTGTGTGGGGGGGGTCAGTGTGTGTGTGGGGGTTCAGTGTGTGTGTGGGTGGGGTCAGTGTGTGTGTGTGGGGAGGGGTCAGTGTGTGTGTGTGGGGGGGGTCAGTGTGTGTGTGTGGGGGGGGTCAGTGTGTGTGTGTGTGGGGTGGTGGGTCAGTGTGTGTGTGGGGGGGGGTCAGTGTGTGTGTGTGTGGGGTGGTGGGTCAGTGTGTGTGTATGGGGCAGGGGGTCAGTGTGTGTGTGGGGGGGTCAGTGTGTGTGTGTGGGGGAGGGTCAGTGTGTGTGTGTGGTGGGGGGGGGTCAGTGTGTGTGTGTGGAGGGGGGTTCAGTGTGTGTGTGTGTGGGGGGTGGTCAGTGTGTGTGTGTGTGGGGGGGGGTCAGTGTGTGTGTGTGGGGGGGGTCAGTGTGTGTGGGGAGGGGTCAGTGTGTGTGTGTGGGGGGGGTCAGTGTGTGTGTGGGGGTTCAGTGTGTGTGTGGGTGGGGTCAGTGTGTGTGTGTGGGGAGGGGTCAGTGTGTGTGTGTGGGGGGGGTCAGTGTGTGTGTGTGGGGGGGGTCAGTGTGTGTGTGTTGGGGGGGTCAGTGTGTGTGTGTGGGGGGGGGGTCAGAATGTGTGTGGGGGGGTCAGTGTGTGTGTGTGGGGGGTCAGTGTGTGTGTGTGGTGGGGGGTCAGTGTGTGTGGGGGGGTCAGTGTGTGTGTGTGTGGGGGGGGGGTCAGTGTGTGTGTGTGTGTGTGTGTGGGACGGGTCAGTGTGTGTGTGTGGGGGGGAGGTCAGAGTGTGTGTGGGGGCTGGTCAGTGTTTGTGGGGGTGGTCAGTGTGTGTGTGTGGGGGGGGGTCAGTGTGTGTGTGTGGGGGGGGGTCAGTGTGTGTGTGTGGGGGGGGGTCAGTGTGTGTGGGGGGGGTCAGTGTGTGTGTGGGGGGGTCAGTGTTTGTGGGGGCGGTCAGTGTGTGTGTGTGGGGGGGGGTCAGTGTGTGTGTGGGGGGGGTCAGTGTGTGTGTGTGGGGGGGGTCAGTGTGTGTGTGTGGGGTGGGGGGTCAGTCTGTGTGTGGCGGGGGTCAGTGTGTGTGTGGGGGGGGGTCAGTGTGTGTGTGTGTGGGGGGTCAGTGTATGTGTGTGTGGGGGGGGGGTCAGTGTGTGTGTGTGGGGGGGGGTCAGTGTGTGTGTGGGGGGGGGGGGTCAGTGTGTGTGGGGGGGGTCAGTGTGTGTGTGTGGGGTGGGGGGTCAGTGTGTGTGTGGGGGGGGGTCAGTGTGTGTGTGGGGGGGATCAGTGTGTGTGTGGGGGTGGTCAGTGCGTGTGTGTGTGTGGGGGGTCAGTGTGTGTGTGTGGGGTGGGGGGTCAGTGTGAATGTGGGGGAGGGGGTCAGTGTGTGTGTGTGGGGGGGTCAGTGTGCGTGTGTGGGGGGGTCAGTGTGCGTGTGTGGGGGGGTCAGTGTGCGTGTGTGGGGGGGTCCGTGTGCGTGTGTGGGGGGGTCAGTGTGTGTGTTGGGGGGGATCAGTGTGTGTGTGTGTGTGTGTGTGGGGTGGTGGGTCAGTGTGTGTGTGGGGGTGGTCAGTGTGTGTGTGTGTGGGGTGGTGGGTCAGTGTGTGTGTGTGGGGGGGGTCAGTGTGTGTGTGGGGGGGGGTCAGTGTGTGTGTGGGGGGGGTCAGTGTGTGTGTGGGGGGTGGTCAGTGTGTGTGTGGGGGGGGTCAGTGTGTGTGTGGGGGGGGTCAGTGTGTGTGTGTGTGGGGTGGTGGGTCAGTGTGTGTGTGGGGGGGGTCAGTGTGTGTGTGTGTGGGGTGGTGGGTCAGTGTGTGTGTGGGGGGGGTCAGTGTGTGTGTGTGTGGGGTGGTGGGTCAGTGTGTGTGTGTGTGGGGGAGGGGGTCAGTGTGTGTGTGGGGGGGTCAGTGTGTGTGTGTGGGGCAGGGGGTCAGTGTGTGTGTGTGTGTGGGGTGGTGGGTCAGTGTGTGTGTGGGGGGGGTCAGTGTGTGTGGGGGGGGTCAGTGTGTGTGGGGGGGGGATCAGTGTGTGTGTGGGGGGGGAGTCAGTGTGTTTGTGGGGGGGGTCAGTGTGTGTGGGGGGGGGTCAGTGTGTGTGTGTGGGGGGGTCAGTGTGTGTGGGGGGGGCCAGTGTGTGTGTGTGGGGGGGGTCAGTGTGTGTGTGGGGGGGGTCAGTGTGTGTGGGGGGGGTCAGTGTGTGTGTGTGGGGGGTCAGTGTGTGTGTGGGGGGGTCAGTGTGTGTGTGGGGGGGGGTCAGTGTGTGTGTGGGGGGGTCAGTGTGTGTGTGGGGGGGATCAGTGTGTGTGTGTGAGGGGGGTCAGTGTGTGTGTGTGGGGGGTGTCAGTGTCTGTGTGTTGGGGGGGGTCAGTGTGTGTGTGTGTGGGGGGTGTCAGTGTGTGTGTGTGGGGGGGGGATCAGTGTGTGTGCGGGGGGGTCAATGTGTGTGTGTGTGTGGGGGGGGATCAGTGTGTGTGTGTGGGGGGGTCAGTGTGTGTGGGGGGGGGTTCAGTGTGTGTGTGGGGGGGTCAGTGTGTGTGGGGGGGTCAGTGTGTGTGTGTGTGGGGGGGTCAGTGTGTATGTGTGGGGGGGGGATCAGTGTGTGTGGGGGGGTCAGTGTGTGTGTGTGGGGGGGGATCAGTGTGTGTGTGTGGGGTGGTCAGTGTGTGACTGGTCAGTGTGTCTGAGGTCAGTGTGTGGGTCAGTATATCTCTGTGAGTGAGTACAATCTGTGCGTGTGGGGTTAGTCTTTAAGCGTATCCCATTATTGTGTGTAGGGTCAGTCTATGAGTGTGTGTGATCAGTGTGTGTGGGGTCAGACTGAGTTTGTCCAAACAGTGTGTGTGGGGTCAGTCTGAGTGTGTACGATCGGTGTGTGTGGGTTCAGTCTGTGAGCATGTGTGGGGTCAGCCTGCGAGTGTGTGTGCGTTCATTGTGTGTAGGGTGAATCGGTAAGTGTGTATGTGATCAGTGTGTGTGGGGTCAGTCTGTGAGTGCATACAATCAGTTTGTGTGGGGTCAGTCTATATGTGTGTGTGTGTGGGGTAAGTCTTGAGTGTGTGTGATCAGTGTGTGTGGGGTCAATCTGTGAGTGTGTACGATCAATGTTTGCGAGAATTTAGTCTGTGAGTGTGTACAATCAGTGTGTGGGGTCAGTCTTTGAATGTATGTGATCAGTGTGTGTGGGGTCATTCTGTGAGTGTGTGCTTTCACTTCGTGTGGGCTCAGTCTGTGAGTGTATGTGATCAGTGTGTATGTTGTCAGTCTGTGAGTGTGTATAATCAGTGTGTATGTTGTCAGTCTGTGAGTGTGTATAATCAGTGTGTATGTTGTCAGTCTGTGAGTGTGTATAATCAGTGTGTGTGGGGTCAGTCTGCGACTGTGTATGATCAATATGTGTGGGGTCAGTCTGTGAGTGTGTACCATGATCATGTGTGTTCCGTCTGTGAGTGTGTACAATCAGTGTGCGTAGTGTCAGTCTGTGAGTGGACGATCAGTGTGTGTGGGGTCAGATTGTGAATGTGTACGATCAGTGTGTGTGGGGTCAGATTGTGAATGTGTACGATCAGTGTGTGTGGGTTCAGTCTGTGAGTGTGTATGATCAGTGTGTGTGGGGTCAGTCTGTCAGTGTGTATGATCAGTGTGTGTGGGGTCAGTCTGTCAGTGTGTATGATCAGTGTGTGTGGGGTCAGTCTGTCAGTGTGTATGATCTGTGTGTGTTGGTTCAGTCTGAGAGTATGTACGATCAGTGTGTGAGGTCAGTTTGCGAATGTGTGTGATCAGTGTGTGTGGGGTCAGTCTGTGAGTGGACAATTAGTATGTGTGGGGTTAGTCTGTGAGTGCACGATGAACTTGTGTGGGGTTCGTCTGAGTGTATACGATCAGTGTGTGTGGTCTCAGTCTATGAGCGTGTGTGCGGTCAGTCTGTGAGTGTGTGTGATCAGTGTGTGTGGGGTCATTCTGTGAGTGTGTGTGATCAGTGTGTGTGGGGTCATTCTGTGAGTGTGTGTGATCAGTGTGTGTGGGGTCATTCTGTGAGTGTGTGTGATCAGTGTGTGTGGGGTCATTCTGTGAGTGTGTACGATCAGTGCGTATGGGTTCAGTCTCTGGGTGCCTATGATCGGTATGCATTCAATGGGAGATCTTCCCCCCAAAAATTCATAAGGTTCATAAAATTCTGAAAACGGATGTGTTTCACACCTGTTTGTGGGCAAGTTTGGCACTGCACTACTCGTGCGCCACTGCACAGGTGCCCCGATCTCTCAATGATCAGAGAGACTTCCTCCCACACCCCATGGGCATCAGACCCCCAATCCTCCCCTGCATCATCGGCGGCATGTTCTCCCCCAATACTAACATGGGTCGGCAGCATCGGGGCATCAGGACCCTACTAATTCGTTCCCTTGCTGACACCCGATGCTTCCCACTTGCATAGCTCCCCCTCCCCCTCCCCACAACCTCCCCCTTGCATAGGCCCCCTCATGCAGAAATCCCATCACGGAACTACCCGCCTTGCAGAGTACCCACCCCGTGCAGAGCACCCCTCTTGCAGAACCCTTCCCATCCACTTTCAGAGCGCTCCCATTGCATAGCACCCCCCTGCATAAACCCTCCATTATTGTACATAGCACCGCCCTGTCATAACCCCACCTCCCACTCCGTCTCAGACCCTACCTTCATGTAGGCTACACGCCCTGACCCTGCTCCTGGCACACTTAAGGTGATGTGGAGATGCCGGCGTTGGACTGGGGTAAACACAGTAAGAAGTTTAACAACACCAGGTTAAAGTCCAACAGGTTTATTTGGTAGCAAAAGCCACACAAGCTTTCGGAGCTCCAAGACCCTTCTTCAGGTGAGTGGGAATTCTGTTCACAAACAGGGCATATAAAGACACAGACTCAATTTACATGAATAATGGTTGGAATGCGAATACTTACAACTAATCAAGTCTTTAAGATACAAACAACGTGAGTGGAGAGAGCATCAAGACAGGCTAAAAAGATGTGTATTGTCTCCAGACAAGACAGCCAGTGAAACTCTGCAGGTCCAGGCAAGCTGTGGGGGTTACAAATAGTGTGACATGAACCCAATATCCCGGTTCAACCGGTACACAGTACACGGTACACGGTAGCACAGTGGTTAGCACTGCTGCTTCACAGCTCCAGGGTCCCGGGTTCGATTCCCGGCTTGGGTCACTGTCTGTGTGGAGTTTGCACATTCTCCTCGTGTCTGCGTGGGTTTCCTCCGGGTGCTCCGGTTTCCTCCCACAGTCCAAAGATGTGCGGGTTAGGTTGATTGGGCAGGTTAAAAAAAAAAATTGTCCCTGAGATGCGTAGTTAGAGGGATTAGCGGGTAAATATGTGGGGGTAGGGCCTGGGTGGGATTGTGGTCGGTGCAGACTCGATGGGCCGAATGGCCTCCTTCTGCACCGTAGGGTTTCTATGATTTCTATGATTTCTTGTGTGGCTTTTGCTACCAAATAAACCTGTTGGACTTTAACCTGGTGTTGTTAAACTTCTTACTACACTTCAGGTGCCCAACTGTTCAGTTCCAGGGTGCAAGGTGGGCACTGCCCAATGAGCACTGCCCAGCCATGCCCTGACCTCCCGGGTGCTTCAGTGGCCTCTGATCCACCTGGTGTACCCATCACGCCTGGTCTCCACTGTTGGAGGTGATTCTCGCTGACGTGAGGTCACGTTGGCAAGGGAGGAAATAGCCGTGCGGGACACGTTAACGTAATTCCAATGAAAACATTAAGATGCGAATAGGCTAGGGTGCAAAGTCCAGGCAAATTCCGTGCAGCGCCAAACCGGACGCAAACCCGATATTCGGCCTCGCACGGAATCTTACCAGCTGGCCGCGCCAATCGACCAGCACCCAGTATGTTTGGGGTCAGTGTATATGTGTGTGTGTGTGTGTCGGTGTATCTATGGGGTCAGCGTGTGTGGCCTGGGTGGGGTCAATGTGTGTGGGGGTCAGTGTGTATGTGTGTGTGTGTGTGTGTGTGTGGAGGGGGGGTGGTTCAGTGTGTGTGTGGAGGGGGGGGGCTCAATGTGTGTGACCGGGGGTGGGGGGGGGGGGGCGGTTGGGGGGGGCTGCGAGTCAGTGCATGTGTGTGTGTATGTGTGTGTGTGTGTGGCGGGGGTCAGTGTGTGCATATGTGTGTGTGTGTGTCAGTATGTATGTTTAGGCGGGTCTGTGTGGGGGTCATTCTTTGTGGGGGTCAGTGTGTGCATGTTTGTGGGGGGGTCAATGTGTGTGGGTGGTCGGTGTTTCTGGGGGGATCAGTGTGTCAGTGGTCAGTGTGTGTGTGGGGTCAGTCTGTGAGTGTGTACAATCAGTGTGTGCGGGGTCAGTCTGTGAGTGTGTACAATCAGTGTGTGCGGGGTCAGTCTGTGATTGGGATCAGACTGTGAGTGTGTACGATCAGTGTATGTGGGGTTAGTCTGTGAGTGTGTACAATCAGTATGTGTGGGGTCAGTCTGTAAATGTGTATCATCAGTGTGTGTGCGGTCAGTCTATGAGTGTGCATGATCAGTGTGTGCAGGGTTAGTCTGTCAGTGTGTGGGGATCAGTCTGTGAGTATGTGTGTGTGTGTGATCAGTGTGTGGGGTCAGACCATGAGCGTATACGATCAGTGTGAGTGTGTACGATCAGTGTGTGTGTTCATTATGTGTGGGGTCAGTCTCTGAGTTTGTACGATCAGTCTGTGTGGGTTCTGTCTGTGAGTGTGTAGGATCAGCATGCGTTTAGTGGGAGATCCTCCCCCAAAAAATCGCAAGTGTCATAAAGTTCTGAAAACAGATGTGCTTCACACCTGTTTTTCGGCAAGTTCGGCACTGCAATGCTCGTGCACACTGCACAGGTGCCCCGATCTGTCAGTGAACAGAGAGACCTCCTCCCACACCCCATGCGCATCAGATCCCTAACCCCCGCCCCGGCATCATCAGCGGCATGTTCTCCCCGCCCATACCAACATGGGTCGGCGGCATCGGGACATCAGGACCCTCCCAATTAGTTCTCTTGCTGACACCCTATGCCCCCTCCTCTCTGCATGCTTCCCTCTTGCATAGCTAACCTCCCCCCCCCCCCGACCCCCATGCACTCTCCTCCTTGCATAGGCCCCCTCTTGAAGAAATCCCGTTGCAGAGCAGCCCCTCTTGCAGAAACCCCCCCTCTTGCACAGTTCCCTACTGCATAAGCCCTCTATTATTGTACATAGCACCACTCCGTGATAGCCCCACTCCGACTCAGGCCCCACCACCATTTAGGCCACATGTCCTGACCCTGCTCCTGGCACACTTAAGGCGCCCAAGCGAGTAGTGCCAGGGTGCAAGGTGGGCACCGCCCGATGGGAACTGTCCAGCCATGCCCTGACCACCCCAGGTACTCCAATGGCCTTTGAACCACCCAGTGTGCCCATCACGCTTGGTCTCCACAGTTGGAGACCAGTAGTGATTCTCGCTGATGTGAGGTCACGCCAGCAAGGGAGGAAACAGCCGAGTGGGACGCGTTAATGTAGTTCCAATGAAAACATTAAGATGCGAATAGGCTTAAGGTGCAAAGTCAATCCCGCCTGCAAAACTGGGCCGGGCAAATTCCGTGCAGCACCAAACCGGACACAAACACGATATTCGGCCTCGCACGGAATCTTACCAGCTGGCTGCACTAATTGACCAGCGCCCAGTGTGTTTGAGGTCAGCCTGCGAATGTGTATGGTCAGTGTGTGTGTGGGTCGGGATGGGAGAGAGGGGGTGTGTGTGGGGATGTCTGTGTCTGTGGGGTCGGTGCGTGTGTGTGGGGGGGGGGGTTCAGTGTGTGTGTGTGTGGGTTCAGTGAGTGTGTGCGGGGGGGCTCAGTGTGTGTGTGGGGGGGTCTGTGTGTGTGTATATGTGTGGGTGTGTGTGTGTGGGGGCAGTCACTATGCATGGGCTGTATGTGTGTGGAAGTGTCAGTGTGTGGGGGAGGGGGGGTTTGTGTGTGTAAGCGGGGTGGTCAGTGTGTACGTGTGGGGGGGTCTGTGTGTTTGTGTGTGTGTGCGCGCAGGGGGGTCTATGTGTGTGTGTGCGCACGGGGGGTCTATGTGTGTGTGTGCACGGGGGGGGTCTATGTGTGTGTGTGTGTGTGTGTGCGCACGGGGGGTCTATGTGTGTGTGTGTGTGTGTGTGTGTGCACGGAGGGGTCTATGTGTGCGTGTGCGAGCACGGGGGGGTCTATGTGTGTGTGCACGGGGGGGTCAGTGTGTGTGTGTGTGTGTGTGTGTGTACGGGGGGGGTCTATGTGTGTGTGTGTGTGTGCACGGGGGGTCAGTGTGTGTGTGTGCACGGGGGGGTCTATGTGTGTGTGTGTGTGTGCGCACGGGGTGTCAGTGTGTGTGTGCATGGGGGGGTCAGTGTGTGTGTGTGTGTGTGTGTGTACGGGGGGGGGTCTATGTGTGTGTGTGTGTGCGCACGGGGGGGTCAGTGTGTGTGTGTGCACGGGGGGGTCTATGTGTGTGTGTGTGTGTGTGCGCACGGGGGGGTCAGTGTGTGTGTGCACGGGGGGGTCAGTGTGTGTGTGTGCGAGGTGGAGGTCAGTGTGTGTGCGTAAGGGGGCCAGTGTGTGTGTGGGGAGTCGGTGTGTGTGTGTGAGAGGGTGTCTGTGTGGGGTGGTCAATGTGTGTGGGGGGTCAGTGTGTGGATTAGTGTACTTGTGGGGGGTGGGTGTCAGAGTGTCTGGCTCAGTGTGTGTGGGTCAGTTTAGGGGTTAGTGTGCATGTGGGTCGGTGTGTATAGGTCACTGTGTGGGTGTCTAAACCTGTCCTGCTGTCTGTAATTTGACTCCTTTCTCCCCTTCTGCTGATTCATGCTGATCCTGGCTCATGCCCCTTTTTTTAGTGCTGAGTCACGCTCGCTCAGCGTCTTTCCTCAGCCCAACCTCCAGCTCTGACTCCTCCCTGCTTTCTAACACTGACATTTAATCAGGAGACACACCCGGGAATGTGCAGTTTGCCGGGAGTCTGTGTCCCTGTTTCGATCAGGCCGGTGAAGGACAGCTTTCCCTGGCGTATGAGCAGGTAGGCCAGAAAACTGATTGTACAATCGAGGAGTATCATATCCTCTCCCCACAGGCAGCAGCTTTTGAACAGCTGCGTTCTGTACCCAATAGCTCGGCATCACATGTGCCTGTATTTAATGAATGCCTGTCAACTCTTCCGTTGTGGAGGTCTCATGTGTTCCCTGGCTCAAGTTACTGAATGGTAATCAGGAGCAAACACACTAACCACCCACCCCCTCCCTCTCATCCAACCCTATCCTCGCACTGAGACACTGAGGCCAACTGTTAGCACCTCAACAGGACTTCCTGCATCTGAACTAAGGTGGGTGCTGCATGTGGGTCCCTGTTCGCTCTCAGTCCCTGTTCACTCTCAGTCCCTGTTCACTCTCAGTCCCTGTTCACTCTCAGTCCCTGTTCACACTCATTCCCTGTTTACTGTGAGAGTTCTATTAGACACTGGAATCAGTGATGTTTTATTCAGGCACTGGATGCACTGAGGGGTCAATCAGACATTGGAAAGAATGATAGTTTATTTGGAACTCAGATACAGTGATGATTTATTCAGACACTGGATACAGTGATGGTTTATTCGGACAGGCTCTTTCCTCACATTTTCCTGCTGATGTCATTTAACCCATACCATTTCTGATTCAGCAGGTTGAGACAGGAAGATCTCTGGAGTCGACAGTGACTGCACCAAGGTGCCTCAATTGATGAGAGCAATGGAAGAAACTGCATCATTGCAGGAAATCAATCCCATTCCTGTCATTGTCATTGGTAAGTTAATCCTCTGAACCAATCTCCTGAATCACCCATTCCCCACGCCCCCTCCATTTCCCAGTGTCAGAGTCAAGATTCCTCATCATTCCTGCTCAAACCTCTTCTCTCTCAGAGCAGCTCTCCCTGATATTGCCTTTCCTCCAAAAATCTTGAAACATTTCAAACCCAATCTTACTCTCCAGTGAGTTCAATTTCTTCACCTTTGTCCTCTCTCCGACTCTCTTTCTGGGGGTCTGTATCTCAGGCTTCAGACCTTTATTCAAGTGATTGCTTTGTGAAGTTACAAATGGCTTTATTATCCCCAACAGATGCTCAGTCACACAACCTGCCAAATAATCCCACCAGTTCAAATGGATAGATTTCCTAGGAGTTATTTGCACAGCAAAGTGGAGAGCAGGGCCTCAGATACGGTGTATAATAAAACTGCCCATGTTTCTGAGTTCCAGCACTGCCCTTCGATAATATGGGGTGTTTATTTAAATATAGCACCTACAGCGCTTTGCTTCAAACTTTCCTCCTTGACAATCGCTTGTGAAGCTTGGGGTAGTCCAAGGAACCAAGGCCAGGTCAGACTGAGATGAGAAAGGGCCATTCATCCCATCTTTAATACCCCATCCATCCCATCTTTAATACCCCATCCAAGCTCCAAACATTACCTCCTCCAAAACACCCATTGTTGTGTCCATTGTTTTCACACAGGATTTTGCCTTGCATACTTTATCTACGAGTTCCTTCAAGAAGAATTTCCTGATATGAGTTGTAATGGTATCCTTCACTTATTTCAACCAGAGTCCTAATCACACAGTATCTGTTTAAAGTAATTATCCCAGGTTAATTATTTCTGTACCTTAGTGGGTGACACAGTGGCTGGCACTGCTGCCTCACAGCACCAGGGACCCGAGTTCAATTCTGGCAATGGGTGACTGTGTGGAGCTTGTACATTCTCCCCATGTCTGTGTGGGTTTCCTCCAGATGTTCTGTTTTCCTCTCTCAGTCCAAAGATGTGCTGGTTAGGTGGATCAGCCGTGCTAAACTGCTTCTTAGTGTCCCAAGATGTGTAGGTTAGATGGATTAGCTGTAGTTAATGCACGGGGTTATGGGAGGAAGTCCTGGGTAAGATGCCCTTTCAGAGAGTCAATGCAAATCCAATGGGCCGAACAACCTCCTTCTGCACAGTAGAGATTCGATGCTTCACAACTTGTATCCTTCTGTTAGCTACCATTCAGTTATTGCCTTTCTCAAGGAGCTTGTGTCTCTCTGGTCTCAAAATTCATACCTTCTGACAAGGTTGTCAGGTTGTCCTGACTCTCGCTCCAGCTGAGGACGACCAACACAGGGAAGACTAGGAGCTAGGCCTTGCCCGGTGATAGTATTTCAAGCAGTAGTTGGTGAGATGAGCATGAAGAGGCACTTTGCCATTAGAGGGAGACCACATAGAGATCTACAGATCTATTACCTGAAGCTTTCTGCCTTCCAATCATAGTATTTAATTGGATCGTGAATATGGGAGCCTATTTGACCATGTGAGGCATCACATCACACACACTGATCCTTTCAGTGGTGCTGTCAAAAGTGTCACACCCCTGGCCATATCATTAAGAAAAACCGAGCCTCAATCCCGAGATGGGAGGAGGTTTTCATCCAGCTAATCTCAGCACTTTTTAGCTACAGAGAGAGATTATCAGTCATTGTTTCCATTCCAGGCCACTGAGCCCCTACCCCCCACCCTAACACAATTAGAACCACACATCTCTAGATGTCTGGTGAGGATAGCATGAGTTCAGTGGTGATGCCCCTAGTGATTGACTAACCCTCAGGAACTTGTCAGAGCAGCGACCGGTGCCTATGGAAGAGATTTTGAGGAAATGGTTAGGGGAGGGTGGATATGGAGGCGGGAGTAAAGGAAGGCAATAAGAGTATTAGAAATAGGAACAGGACTAAGCCGTTTGGCCCCCTCGAGCCTGCTCCACCATTCAGTAGGATCCAACATTCTTCACGTCCACTTTCCTGCCCTTTCCCTAAAACCCTTGATTCTCTGACTGATCAAAAATCTATCTTATCTTAGTCTGAAGTATACATAAGGACTCTGCCCCCACAACTCTCTGTGGCAAGGGGTTCCAAAGACTCACAACCCTCAGAGAAGAAATTCCTCCTCACCTCAGTCTTAAATTGGCACCCCTTTATCCTGAGACTATGCCCTCTGGTCCTAGACCAGCCCTTGAGGGAAATATCCTCTCAGCATTTACTGTCAGGCCCCTTAAGAACATAGAACAGTACAGCACAGGACAGGCCCTTCGGCCCACGATGTTGTGCCGACCTTCATCTGAAACCAAGATCAAGCTATCCCACTCCCTACCATCCTGGTGTGCTCCATGTGCCTATCCAATAACCGCTTAAATGTTCCTAAAGTGTCTGACTCCACTATCACTGCAGGCAGTCCATTCCACACCCCAACCACTCTCTGCGTGAAGAACCTACCTCTGATATCCTTCCTATATCTCCCACCATGAACCCTATAGTTATGCCCCCTTGTAATAGCTCCATCCACCCGAGGAAATAGTCTTTGAACGTTCACTCGATCGATCCCCTTCATCATTTTATAAACCTCTATTAAGTCTCCCCTCAATCTCCTCCGCTCCAGAGAGAACAGCCCCAGCTCCCTCAACCTTTCCTCATAAGACCGACACTCCAAACCAGGCAGCATCCTGGTAAATCTCCTCTGCACTCTCTCCAGCGCTTCCACATCCTTCTTATAGTGAGGTGACCAGAACTGCACGCAATATTCCAAATGCGGTCTCACCAAGGTCCTGTACAGTTGCAGCATAACCCCACGGCTCTTAAACTCCAACCCCCTGTTAATAAAAGCTAACACACTATATGCCTTCTTCACAGCTCTATCCACTTGAGTGGCAACCTTTAGAGATCTGTGGATATGGACCCCAAGATCTCTCTGTTCCTCCACAGTCTTCAGAACCCTACCTTTGACCCTGTAATCCACATTTAAATTTGTCCGACCAAAATGAATCACCTCACATTTATCAGGGTTAAACTCCATTTGCCATTTTTCAGCCCAGCTTTGCATCCTTTCTATGTCTCTTTGCAGCCTACAACACCCCTCCACCTCATCCACTACTCCACCAATCTTGGTGTCATCAGCAAATTTACTGATCCACCCTTCAGCCCCCTCCTCTAAGTCATTAATAAAAATCACAAAGAGCAGAGGACCAAGCACCGATCCCTGCGGCACTCCGCTAGCAACCTGCCTCCAGTCCGAAAATTTTCCATCCACCACCACCCTCTGTCTTCGATCAGATAGCCAGTTACCTATCCAATCGGCCAACTTTCCCTCTATCCCACACCTCCTTACTTTCATCATAAGCCGACCATGGGGGACCTTATCAAACGCCTTACTAAAATCCATGTATATGACATCAACCGCCCTACCTTCATCAACACACCTAGTTACCTCCTCAAAAAATTCTATCAAATTTGTGAGGCACGATTTGCCCTTCACAAATCCGTGCTGACTATCCCGGATTAATCCGCATCTTTCTAAATGGTCGTAAATCCCATCCCTAAGGACCTTTTCCATCAATTTACCAACCACCGAAGTCAGACTAACCGGTCTATAATTACCAGGGTCATTCCTATTCCCTTTCTTAAACAGAGGAACAACATTTGCCACTCTCCAGTCCTCTGGCACCATCCCCGTGGACAGCGAGGACCCAAAGATCAAAGCCAAAGGCTCTGCAATCTCATCCCTCGCCTCCCAAAGAATCCTAGGATACATTTCATCAGGCCCAGGGGACTTATCGACCTTCAGTTTATTCAAAACTGCCAATACATCCTCCCTCCGAACATCTATTTCCTCCAGCCTATTAGCCTGTAACACCTTCTCTTCCTGAAAAACATGGCCCCTCTCCTTGGTGAACACTGAAGAAAAGTATTCATTCATCACCTCGCCTATCTCTACTGATTCCATACACAAGTTCCCACCACTGTCCTTGACCGGCCCTAACCTCACCCTGGTCATTCTTTTATTCCTCACATAAGAGTAAAAAGCCTTGGGGTTTTCCTTGATCCGACCCGCCAAGGACTTCTCATGTCCCCTCCTAGCTCTCCTCAGCCTCTTTTTCAGCTCATTCCTTGCTAACTTGTAACCCTCAATCGAGCCATCTGAACCTTGTTTCCTCATCCCTACATAAGCTTCCCTCTTCCTTTTCACAAGACATTCCACCTCTTTCGTGAACCACGGTTCCCTCACTCGGCCATTTCCTCCCTGCCTGACAGGGACATACCTATCAAGGACACCCAGTATTTGTTCCTTGAAAAAGTTCCACTTTTCATCAGTGCCTTTCCCTGACAGTTTCTGTTCCCATCTTATGCCCCCTAATTCTTGCCTAATCGCATCATAATTACCTCTCCCCCAATTGTAAGCCTTGCCCTGCCGTCCGGCCCTATCCCTCTCCATTGCAATAACAAAAGACACCGAATTGTGGTCACTATCTCCAAAGTGCTCTCCCACAACCAAATCTACCACTTGGCCCGGTTCATTTCCCAGTACCAAATCCATTATTCACCCCTTGTCGGCCTATCCACATATTGTGTCAGGAAACCCTCCTGCACACACTGCACAAAAAGTGCCCCATCCAAACTATTCGACCTACAAAGGTTCCAATCAATATTTGGAAAGTTAAAGTCCCCCATGACAACTACCCTGTGACCCCCACACGTATCCATAATCTGCTTAGCAATTTCTTCCTCCACATCTCTATTACTATTTGGGGGCCTATAGTATCCTATATATTTCAATGAGGTCACCTCTCATTCTTCTAAATTCAATGAGTAGAGCCCCAACCTGTTTAACCTTTTCTCACAAAACAATCCTTCCTTACCAGGGATCATCCTAGTGAACCTATGAACCTCCAATGAAATATCTGTCCTTAAATAAAGGGACCAAAACTACTCTCAGTGCTCCAGACGTGTAATAAAGCTGTACTTCAGGCCCACGTAAGATATTGGCACCCTGTACTGAGTGTGGCACCTGACAGTGGACAAGATAGATCTATCTGTGAGATTGCATTGGCTGCCAGGTCATCCCTTTTTCTTTCATTCACATCATGTGTATCCAGTTAGCCCCAGTGAGTGAGGCCGAGATTATGAATGAGGATCTAGGATGAAAATTCAAAACTCCAAACACCCTCAATAACTACACCCTCAATAACTGAGCCCTCCACAGACAGGGACCAAAACAATTGACATTTGAAAGTGCAAGTCAGAAGGTTGTGGGTGACAGGGTGTAGGTCAGCACTCACTGAGGGAGTGCTTTAGTGTCAGAGGTACCATCTTTCAAATGAGCATTAAACTGAGGACCCACTTTCCTCTCAAGTCGATGTAGAAAATTATGTGGCACTGTTTTGAAGAGCAGGCATGTACACCACAGCATATTAGCCCAAGTTTACCCTCCAACAATGTTTAAATATGATTATCGGTTATGTGTGGGATCTTCCTGTGCACAAACAGGCTTCTGCAACAATGACCACCCATAATCATCAATTAGTTGTAAAACACATCGAGATATCCTGAGCCTGTGAATGGGGTTATTTGTTCCTTCTACGGTCAAAACAAGCTTTTGAGATTTGCTTTACAGCTGGAACTTTCCGGAACAGCAGTATGAAGCAGGACCTCGCTACTCCTTCAGGGTTAAATGTAAATGTGAATGGTGACGTGTTAAACATTCTCCTGCTGGGGCCTGTACAACTCGGCCTTTCAAACTCACAAAGTCTTTATCTGATCTCTCTCTGCACAGTTGCTTAGCAATGCTATCTTCCCTCAGAAATGTTATCTCCTGTCCTCAAACAGCCTGATAACATTCATTATTCACTGCATCAGGAAAGGCTCCAGGCTCTCAGTCAATGATTTTGAGCTGCTATGATTGGAGAAAGTGATTCTGTCCAGTCAGAGTGAACTCAGCAGCTGCATGGGTGATCCTGGGGAAGTGGGAGGGGGGGTGGTGGGGGGGTGGAGTTAAATCCCTATGCAGTGACGCCCCACATACCCCCCCCCCTCCCCCCCAGGTACGGCACTGGAAAATGCCTATTGTGTATATGGGCAGAGTCAGAATCAGAAGTGATGCCTCATGTGGATGAACAGTTGCTATGTCACATTGTCTGGTCACCTCCAGTTTTCACCTCTCCTCGGCCCCTCCCTTTTCTTTACATGGCAAATGGCCATTCTTCACCTGAATGTATCTGTATCCAACTCTATCAAGTCCCACTCACTCTGCCCACTGTCTGAATGCAGTCGGACAATGCCTCAATTTTCAATTCCTCACTCTCTTATTCGAATCCCTCTGTGGTTCCATCCCCCCCTCCCCCCTCGCCCCACATCCCACTAGATTCCTATGGCCCAGCATCTCTCTGGGATCTCTGCATTCTTTCAATAATGATGTGGAGATGCCAGCATTGGACTGGGGTAAACACAATAAGTCTCACAACACCGGGTTAAAGTGGGAGATCTCCCACTCACCTGACGAAGGAGCAGCGCTCCGAAAGCTAGTGGCGTTTGCTCCCAAATAAACCTGTTGCACTTTAACCTGGTGTTGTTAGACTTCTTACTGCGTTCTTTCAATAATGGCATCTTGAACATCCCTGATTTTCATCAGCATTTGTTGTTGTATCTTCAGGTGTCCAGGCCTCAAGCTCAGGAATACACTGCAACAGATTCACTACCCCTCTAACTTGCCTTCCTCCTCTAACCAAGCTTGTGGTCTTCTACTCTCATATCTCATCTGGTTCAGTGTTAAACTTTCTCTGGCTACACTCCTTTCAAACACTCTGCACCATGTTATTATGTTAAAGATGATATATGAATCCAAGTTGTTGTTGCTTAACTATAATTCTAGTCAGCAAAATATTCAGTCAGGGTAAATAGACAATAAATGAACATTAAATGTCGGCCTTGCCAATGACAGTCTCACGCAAAGGACAAATGATTAATCAAATATAAATACCACCTCAGCTTTGAACTTTAAACTTGAAACCTTTCGGAAACTGTGAGTATTTTAACTCTCTCCCTGCCACACAAGCTTCACCACTCAGTCAGTTCCTGCCCTGCCACCATCTCCCAGCGCTGTTTTGTGCAGCAGCTGAGCTAGCAGTCCTGACTCAGTACAAGCCTCATAGCTGAGGCTCTGGCCACTGAGAGGGAACCACCATCTCCACAATCTATTCAGCGAGAAGTCGAAGCTGAGGAGGTGGCCTGAAAAAGGAGGGATCTTTGTGGGGCAGAGGAGGAGAGGGAGTGGCCAACTTGTAGCCTTGTCATCTCCTTTCAGTCCCCTCCTCTCTCACTGCCTTCCTTCATCCCTCCCATCCCGCTCACTGCCTCCCCCAATCTCCCCACTCTCTCACAGTGTCCCCCATCGCCCCCTCTCCCCTCACTGCCCTCCCTCACCCCTTCCCCTTCTCCATTACTGCCATCACCCCGCCCCTTCTTCCCTCATTCACCCCCCCTTCCTCACTGCCAAAACACTCACCCTCCTCGCCGTCGGATCCCCCCCTCCCCCTCAGCTCCCTCCCCCACTCCCGCATGGCTCTCTGCCCCCATCCCCCTCAGCTCCCTCCCCCCCCTCCCACTCGGCTCTCCCCCCCTCCCCCTCGTCTCCCTCCCCCCCCTTCCCCTTGGCTCTCCCCCCCCTCCCCCCCTCGTCTCCCTCCTCGTCTCCCTCCCCCCCTTCCCCTCGGCTCCCACCCCCCTCCCCCTCGGCTCCGTCCCACCCCTCTCCATCGGCCCCCGCCCCCCTTCGGCTCCCTCTCCCACTCCACCTCGACTCCCACCCCCACTCCCCCTCGGCTCCCTCCCCCACTCCCCATCGGCTCCCTCCCCCACTACCCCTCGGCTCCCTCCCCGCCCCCCCTTCCCCTTGGCTCCCTCCTCCCCCTCCCCCTCGGCTCCCTCCTCTCCCTCCCCCTCAGCTCCCTCCCACTCCCTTCGGCTCCCGCACCCCCTCCCCCTCGGCTCCCTCCCCACCCCTCCCCCTTGGCTCCCTCCCCCCCGCTCCCCTCGGGTCCCCCACCCGCTCGGCTCCCTCCCCCCCCCCCCCCCCCCCCCCACTTCCCCTCGGCTCCGTCCCCCCCCCCCCCTTCGGCTCCCTCCCCCCACCCCCCACCCCCCTCCCCCTCTGCTCCCTCCCCCCCTCGGCTCCCTCCCCTCCTCCACCCTTGGCTCCCTCCCCCTCGGCTCCCTCCCCTCCTCCACCCTTGGCTCCCTCCCCCCCACCTCCCCCTCGGCTCCCACCCCCCCCCCCCCCCCCCCCCCTCCCCTTCGGCTCCCTCCCCCATTCCCCCTCGGCTCCCTCCCCTCACCACCCCTCGACTCCCTCATCCCCCTTGACTCCCTCCCCCCTCCTCCCCCTCGGCTCCCTCCCCCATTCTCCCTCGGCTCCCTCCCCCGCCTACCGTGTGGCTCCCTCCCCGCCCCACCTCCCCCTCGGCTCCCTCCCCCCCACACCTCCCCCGCGGCTCCCTCCCCCCCCGCGGCTCCCTCCCCCCCCTCGGCTCCCTCCCCCCTCTCCCCATCTGCTCCCTCCCCCCCTCCCCCTCGGCTCCCTCCCCCCTCTTCCCTCTCGGCACCCTCTTCCCCCCCCCCCCTCCCTCCCCGTCGGCTCCCTCCCCCCGCGTCCCCCTCGGCTCCCTCCCCCTCGGCTCCCTCCCCCCCCTCCCCCCCTCCCTCATTCCCCTCCCCCCCTCCCCATCAGCTCCCTCCTCCCCTCCCTCTCGGCTCCCTCCGCCCTCCTCCCCCTCGGCTCCCTCCCCCCGCCTTCCGCTCAGCTCCCTCCCCCCGGCATCCCCTCGGCTCTATACCCCCCCCCCTCCCCCTCGGCTCCATCCCCCCCCACCCGCCTCCCCCTCGGCTCCCCCCCCTCCCCCTCGGCTTCCCCCTCCCCCGCCCCCTCAGCTCCCCCCCTCCCCCGCCCCCTCGGCTCCCCCTCCCCCACCCCCTTGACTCCCCCCCCTCCCCCTTGGCTCCCCACCTCCCCCGCCCCCTCTGCTCCCCCCTCCCCCGCCCCCTCGGCTCCCCCCTCCCCCGCCCCCTCGGCTCTCCCACCCCCTCGGCTCTCCCGCCCCCTCGCCTCCCCCCTCCCCCTCCCCCCTCCCCCCCTCCCCCCTCGGCTCCCCCCCTCCCCCCTCGGCTCCCCCCTTCCTTCGTCCCCTCGGATCCCCCCCACTTCCCCGCCCCCTCGGCTCCCCCCCTCCCCTGCCCCCTCAGCTCCCCCCCTCCCCCGCCCCCTCAGCTCCCCCCTCCCCCTCCCCCGCCCCCTCGGCTCCCCCCTCCCCGCCCCCTCGGCTCCCCCCCCCTCCCCCACCCTCTCGGCTCCCCCCCCCCTCCCCCGTCCCTGGGCTCCCTCCTCCCCCCTTGGCTCCGAGGTGCTTCCTCCAATGTTCAGTTGGATTTGACCCAATCAGCAATAGAATCTAATCCAGCTCAAACCTTCATTTCCATCAATAACCTCCATTCATAAGAAATAGGAGCAGGAGTAGGCCATCTAGCCTCTCGAGCCTGCCCCGCCATTCAATAAGAACATGGCTGATCTGAAGTGGATCAGTTCCACTTACCCGCCTGATCCCTATAACCCTTAATTCCCTTACCGATCAGGAATCCATCTATCCGTGATTTAAACATATTCAACGAGGTAGCCTCCACCACTTCAGTGGGCAGAGAATTCCAGAGATTCACCACTCTCTGAGAGAAGAAGTTCCTCCTCAACTCTGTCCTAAACTGACCCCCCTTTATTTTGAGGCTGTGCCCTCTAGTTCTGGTTTCCTTTCTAAGTGGAACGAATCTCTCCACTTCTATCCTATCCAGACCCTTCATTATCTTATATGCCTCTATAAGATCACCCCTCAGCCTTCTAAACTCCAACGAGTCCAAACCAGAGAGGGATTAGGGAAACCTAACACCAAGGGTACCCTGCTCCTGACAAAACTGGCTTGCGGGCCTTCGCTTGGACGGTGATGTAGTCGAGTAGGGGCCTGTGCTTGGAGTGAGGGTGTTGCCATGAGGCTTTGGACTTGTCTCTCAGACTAGTTGTTGGTTTCGGTAAGGCAATGTTCTTGACATTTTGTCAGGAGCAGGGTACCCTTGGTGTTAGGTTTCCCTAATCCCTCTCTGCTGATTACACCTCCCCAAAGATCTGTGTTCTTTCCAACTCTGGTGTTGGGGTCACCAAGGAGGATCAACTTTCAGCCGGTTGGTATTCAGCCCAATAATTGTTCCAGGTTGGAGTAAAATTCCTCTTTGGACTTATCTGTAGCATACAGACTGAGGACTGTAGAGTGTTGGTTCTGGGCTCGGAGAGCTGAAGAGTCATGAGGCATTTGTTTATCCCACAAGGGGAGTCGCTGAGGCGGCTGACTAGTTTGTTCTTAATGGCAAAGCCAACCATGTGGAGGTGGCAATCTTCTTCCGGTTTACCTTTCCAGAAGAAGGTGTGACACGTGAGATGATGGCATCCGTGTCGATGATCTGGCATGTCTTGCAGAGGTTGCTGTGGCAGTGTTGTGTGGTGCCGTGGTCACTGTTCTCCTGAAGGCTGGGTAGTTTGCTGCGGACAATGGTCTGTTTTGCATAAAGCAGTGGTGTCAGGGTCGAAGCGCCTCAGCTCCTGGGCAATGATAGCAATATGCTGTTCTGTCTGTTGCTATTGACATTCTCCATGAGGATCCTGACCTCCCAGGTCCCAAACTTCATTTTAAGGGGATGCCTGTGTGTAAGTTCTTTTAATGTGGGTTGAATGTTACACATCAGGTACCACACGGGCTTGACAGAACAAGGTCTTGGTCCAGTGGCAAGGGAGTCCAAATGTACAAGGGAGTCCAAGACAGCTGGAGACCAGTCTTCGCTACTATGAATAGCCCTGTTGCTTCTTTCTCACTCTTAATGGTCCTATTGCTCATCTCTCACTGTGAATGACCCAATTGCTCCTCTCTCACTGTGAATGACCTCATTGCTCCTCTCTCACTGTGAATGACATCATTGCTCCTCTCTCACTGTGAATGACCTAATTGCTCCTCTCTCACTGTGAATGACCTCATTGCTCCTCTCTCACTGTGAATGACCTCATTGCTTCTCTCTCACTGTGAATGACCTCATTGCTCCTCTCTCACTGTGAATGGCCCCGTTGCTCCTCTCTCACTGTGAACGACCTCATTGCTCCTCTCTCACTGTGAATGACCTCATTGCTCCTCTCTCACTGTGAATGGCCCCGTTGCTCCTCTCTCACTGTGAATGACCTCATTGCTCCTCTCTCACTGTGAATGACCTCATTGCTCCTCTCTCACTGTGAATGGCCCCGTTGCTCCTCTCTCACTGTGAATGACCCAATTGTTCCTCTCTCACTGTGAATGGCCCTGTTGCTCCTCTCTCACTGTGAATGACCTCATTGCTCGTCTCTCACTGTGAATGGCCCCATTGCTCCTCTCTCACTGTGAACGACCTCATTGCTCCTCTCTCAGTGTGAATGACCCCCATTGTTCCTCTTTTTGTGAATAGACCCATTGCTTCTCTCTCACTGTGAATGGCCCTGTTGCTCCTCTCTCACTGTGAATGACCTCATTGCTCCTCTCTCACTGTGAATGACCTCATTGATCCTCTCTCAGTGTGAATGACCCCCATTGTTCCTCTTTTTGTGAATAGACCCATTGCTGCTCTCTCACTGTGAATGGCCCCATTGCTTCTGTCTCGTTGTGAATGGCCCTATTGCTCCTCTCTCACTGTGAATGGCCCCGTTGCTCCTCTCTCACTGTGAATGGCCCCGTTGCTCCTCTCTCACTGTGAATGGCCCCGTTGCTCCTCTCTCACTGTGAATGGCCCCGTTGCTCCTCTCTCACTGTGAATGGCCCTGCTGCTCCTCTCTCACTGTGAATGACCTCATTGATCCTCTCTCAATGTGAATGACCCCCATTGTTCCTCTTTTTGTGAATAGACCCATTGCTCCTCTCTCACTGTGAATGACCTCATTGCTCCTCTCTCACTGTGAATGGCCCCGTTGCTCCTCTCTCACTGTGAATGGCCCCGTTGCTCCTCTCTCACTGTGAATGGCCCTGCTGCTCCTCTCTCACTGTGAATGACCTCATTGATCCTCTCTCAATGTGAATGACCCCCATTGTTCCTCTTTTTGTGAATAGACCCATTGCTCCTCTCTCACTGTGAATGACCTCATTGCTCCTCTCTCACTGTGAATGGCCCCGTTGCTCCCCTCTCACTGTGAATGGCCCCGTTGCTCCCCTCTCACTGTGAATGGCCCCGTTGCTCCTCGCTCACTGTGAATGCCCCGTTGCCCCATCTCACTGTGAATGGTCCCATTGCTCCTCTGACACTATGAATGGCCCCATTGTCCCCCTCTCAGTGTGAATGGCCCCATTGCTCCTCTCTCAATGTGAATGGTCCCATTGCTCCTGTCTCGTGTTAAATGGCCCCGTGGCTGCTGTCACCGTGAGAATGGCCCCATTGCTCCTCTCTCACTGTGAGTTGCCCCATTTCTGCTCTCATACTGTGAATGGCCCCATTGCCCCTCTCTGTGAATGGCCCCGTTGCCCCTCTCTCACTGTGAATGGCCCCGTTGCCGCTCTCTCACTGTGAATGGCCCCGTTGCCCCCCTCTCACTGTGAATGGCCCCATTGCCCCTCTCTCACTCTGAATGGCCCCGTTGCCCCTCTCTCACTGTGAATGGCCCCATTGCCCCCCTCTCACTCTGAATGGCCCCGTTGCCCCCCTCTCACTCTTCTGGTTTCTAAATTACTAGTCCAGTGGCAATGCCACTCGACCACTAACTTCCCCGCTTGAGCCACTGCAGTCCCTGAGGTGTAGGTTCATCCACAGTACTGTTGGAGTGGGGGTTACAGGATTTTGACCCTGTGCCAGTGAAGGAACAGCAATATATTTCAAAGTCAGGACAGTCTGTAGCTTGGACGGGAACTTCCAGGTGCTGGTGTTCCCATACATCTGCTGCTCTTGTCCTCGGTGGCAGAGGTTGTGGGTTTTGCAGGCACTTTCAAATGAGCTTTGGTGAGTTGTTGCATTACATCGTGTTGATGGCACACACTGCTGTTACTGTGCGTCAGTGGCGGAGGGAGTGAATGTTTAAAGTGGTGTATATTGCCAATGAAGCAGACTACTTTCTCTTGAATGTTGTGTGAGTTTACACAGTAAACTCCATATACTTTACAAAGCCATCCTGCTCATTAACATCTCAGTGTGGTGTCACTACATGTAATGGAATAGGCATTGGTGTGAAAATGAATGGAATTTGTATTACTTTGCCATGTGTGGAATTAACAGGCATGTTCAATCTCAATCCATTGTCTCATGTGCAATCATAAAGTAAAAAAGGGCAGAGTAAATTCAGAGCAATTAATCACTTTTGTTTTTAAACAGGGAATGGGCCTTCAGCCATTTGTCTATCCTACTTCCTCTCTGGATATCGGCCTTACTTCAAAGAATCTTCAATCCATCCTAACCCTATCCTTCAACAGAAATTGGAGGAGAACCTGGGAATATCCATTGTGGAGCAGGTAATAAGAAGCAGAACAGTGTCATTGCAGAATAAATGTTAGGAAGCTTCACAATCTCCTCTCAGCTTGAATGTTAATCCTGACATCCTACGAAGATCGTCAACTGTCTTTCTATTGGGGTGAATTTGTATTCATTCAGTAACTGAGGATAAGGATTTATGGAGCAAGACACCACCAAATTGAGCAAGAGTTGATTAGAAGAGAAAATGGCATGGTGGCACAATGCTTAGCACTGCTGCCTCACAGCGCAAGAGACCTGGGTTCAATTCCGGTCTTGGGTGATTGTCTGTGTGGAGTTTGCATGTTCTCCCTGTGTCTACGTGGGTTTCCTATGGGTGCTCCAGTTTCCTCCCACAGTCCAAAGATGTGCAGGTTAGGTGGATTGGCCATGGTAAATTATGGGGATAGGGCAGTGTGGGTGTGGGTGGACCTGGGTAGCCAGTGTCCCTCACACACCATGAACGAAGAGAAAGAAAAGAACAAGGTAAGAGAATTTGGGATGAAAAGGTTAGAGACTCGGTGTAGGAGAACCAGTTATCTGTTGGACTTGGTATCCAATGGGTTGGATGGTTTAGCAGCTTTCCTATTATGCACGACTCCATGGATATTCCTTACACCATTTCTTCATCTACTCTAGGATTTGGAGTTCCTGTCTGAAGGACTGGAAGGCCGTTCCCACAATCCAGTTGCCGTTCTGTTTGACTCCCTCCTTCGCCCTGACACTGATTTTGGTGGATCCAGAGATTCGGTTCTGACCTGGAGACGAGAACACGACCATTACGTTCCTCATCTGGTCCTGGGCAAGGGACCACTGGGAGGAGCTTGGCATGTAAGCAAGAAAGTATTTCTAAAGCAAATTCACAAGGGTGTTGCTTATGATACCTCTTTATTCATGTACCTGTGATCATAAGCTTGTATGTATTATATAACACTTTATCGCAGCCTTTACAGAAATGTTTCAAAACGACAATATGGAGACAGGACATTCAACCCAATCCGCCCATGTCAGTTTCAGATCTCCATGTGAGAAAAGTTCCCAATCATGTTTACCCAGCCGATTTCCAGACTCTTTATCCTCTTTTCCTTCAACCACATATCTATTCATATCTTGAAGTGAATTGCACAATGTCACATCTGTGTGTGAAGAACTGTCTCCTGCTCTCTGTTATAGTTTTTACTTTGTATCCATCATCCCTCAGTTACTGCAAACAATCTACTTCTATAATTTACTCATCATTTGGAAGTGCAACAGAGGTTCTCCGGACTGATCCCTGCGATGATGGGATTGTTTAATAAGATATTGGGGAAACTGGGTCTATATTCTCTCGAGTTTCTCATTGAAAGTTAGAAAATTCATGCAGCGTGCGACAGGTGAGATGTGGGTAGGATGTTTACCCCCGGCTGGTGATTAGAACAAGGGGACACGGTATGAGAATAAGGGGCAGGCCACTGAGATGAGGAGGAATTTCTTCACTCAAAAGGTGGTTCTAATGACGTTAAATGGTCTGGGGATATTGGGGTAAAGTTGCCATCGTCCCAGTTGACCATTGGCTGCTCTTCTCTTTGAGGGGGAGAGCTGACTGGTGGTAATTTAACCTGAGGATCATCACACCTCAGGCAAGGGACAAGATTGAGAAGGTGGATGGTGTAGAAGTAGATGATCAGCCATGATCTGTTTAAATGGTGTGATGGGCTGAATGGCCTACTCCTGCACCACTGTTTCCTTAATTTTAAAATCACTTACTGTATCACCACAAAACTAGTTCAATATTGTGATGATATTTACATTACTTCATCCAGGCAGTACCCTCGTGAATCTATGTTGTACGTTCTCTATGGCCTCAATATGCTTCTAATCGTATGAGGCCTTAACACTGCACGCGGTACTCAAAACAAGGTTTATATTGGCTCAGCATTATCTGCTAGATTTTATGTACAATGCGTCTTCTGTTCAAAGTGGAATATAGAATGGCCTGATGACCCCCTGGTCCTCGGTTCACCTGTTCCACAGTTCCAAGTGTAGTTGAGATCGCCCCAAAACAGCTCATGTCAAATGAATCAATGTTACCTGGTTACCTGGGGTAGGGTGTGAGACATCGTGGGATAAAGACTTCACATTGTCAATTGGTTGGGGGTGGGATTGTGCGTCAGTGGGGGGATGTTCACAAGGAAGGTGACAGATTTGTTTGACCAGTGAGGGTGGGTCTCCTGCTCCTCCTGCCCAAAAACCCCACTGGATCCAACAGCTCCTCTCTCCTTTCAGTTGCTGGGATTCCTGAGGCCTGATTTTGATTTGATTTATTATTGTCACATGTATTAGCATACAGCAAAAAGTATTGTTTCTTGCGCCCTATACAGACAAAGCGTACCGTTCATAGAGAAGGAAAAAGAGAGTGCAGAATGTAGTGGTACAGTCATAGCTAGGATGTAAAGAAAGATCAACTTAATGCAACGTAGGTCCATTCAAAAGTCTAATAGCAGCAGGGAAGAAGCTGTTCTTCAGTCAGTTGGTACATGTCCTCAGACTTTTGTATCTTTTTCCCAACGGTGGAAGAGAGTATGTCCGGGGTGTGTGAGGTCCTTGATTATGCTAGCTGCTTTTCCGAAGCAGCAAGAAGTGTAGACATTGTCAATGGGTGGGAGGCTGGTTTGCATGATGGACTGCCTTCATTCACTAACTACCCTTTGTAGTTTCTTGCTGTCTTGGTCAGAGCAGGAGCCATACCAAACTGTGATATAACTAGAAAGAATGTTTTCTAAGATGCACCTGTACAAGTTGGTGAGACTTGTAGCGGACATCCCAAATTTCCTTATAGTGTTGGCATGGGGGGACCAGGACAGGTTGTTGGTGATCTGGACATCAAAAAACGTGGAGTTCTCAACCATTTCTACTTCGTCCCACTGATATAGACAGGGGTTTGTCCTCCACTACGCTTCCTGAAGTTGATGACTATCTCCTTCATTTTGTTGACATTGAGGGAGAGATTATTGTCCTCGCACCAGTTCACCTGATTCTCTATCTCTTTCTTGTACTCCGTCTCATCATTGTTTGAGATCATACCCACTACGGTGGTGTCATCAGCAAACTTGAAAGTTGGAGGGGAATTTGGTCACACAATCATAGATGTATAAGGAGTATAGTAAGAGGCTGAGAACACAGCCTTGTGGGGCACCAATGTTGAGGATGATTGTGGAGGAAGTGTTGTTGCCTTTCCTTACTGATTGCAGTCTGTGGGTTAGGAGTTCAGGATCCAGTTACAGAGGGACCAGGCCACAGAGTTTGGAGATGAGTTTTGTTGGAATAATGGTATTGAAGGCTGAGCTATAGTCGATAAATAGAAGTCTGACATAGGTGGCTTTGTTATCTAGGTGTTCCAGGATTGAGTGCAGTGCCAGGGAGATAGCGTCTGCTGTGGACCTTTTGAGGCGGTCAGGGAGCTGTAGTGGATCCAGGCAATCTGGGAGGATGGAATTGATTGGTGCCCTGACTAACCTTTCAAAGCACTTCATAATGATGGATGTCAGAGCCACCGGACGATAGTCGTTAACGCACACTGCTTTCTTTGGTACCGGGATGATGGTCATCTTCTTAAAGCATATAGGGACCTCAGATTGTTGTAAAGAGAGGTTGAAGATGTCATAGAATCATAGAAACTCTACAGTACAGAAAGAGGCCATTCGGCCCATCGGGTCTGCACTGACCACAATCCCACCCTGGCCCTACCCCCATATTCCTACATATTTACCCACTAATCCCTCTAACCTACGCATCTCAGGACACTAAGGGCAATTTTAGCATGGCCAATCAACCTAACCCGCACATCTTTGGACAGCAAATACTCCCGCCAGCTCGTCCTCGCAGGATCTGAGTGCTCGTCCGTGTACCCCGTACAGGCCAGTCGCTTTCAGTGGATTGACCTTCGAGAAGGCTGCTCTGACATCTGCAATGGTGGCCAATGGTGCATCAGGGAGGGGTGCGTTGGTGCCGGCAATTTTACATGTCTTCATCTTGTAGCCTATTATGTCTTGCAGACCTTTCCATAGTCGGCAGGGGTCTGTGTTGCTAGCCAGGGACTCGAGCTTGGTCCGGTACTGTCTTTTGGTATCTTTGATGGATCTCCTTAGATCATATCTGTTTTTTTTGTATCAGTCAGGGTCACCTGACTTGAACGCCTCAGACCTGGACTTCAGCAAGCAGTGGATATCCTTGTTCATCCATGCTTTCCAATTGGGAAACATGCGGATTTGCTTCTTCGGCACACTCTGGATAACTTGTCAGCAACAATTCAATCCACGTAGCTGCGAGAACCTGAAGCAAACCGCTTCATCAATATATTTAAATAATTGAGCTGCCACATTTTAAACCAGGACTCCAGATGTAGGAGTGTTTGCAGTGTGTTTGGAACCGGTTTCAGATGTTAGCAATTTTCACTCACCCTCCCTACCCCCATCCCCACCTTAACCTCAATTCATTACCAATCAGGTGTTAAAATCCTAAAATCCCCCACATTGCCTCTAGCAGTGTAGTACTCCCTTTGTACTGAACAGAATGTCAGCCAAGGAAACGTCCTCAAGTTCCTGACTCGAGCCTTGAACACACAAGCATATGACTCGGGGAAAGTGATAACTGTGAAGCCAAGTTAACACTGATATCAAAGTTAATCAGTAATCTAGAAGACAAGTTTGTTGTGGGAAAAATGCCACTTTGCAAGTCAGGCTTGAAGGTTTCAACAATACAATTTTACTTAACGAAGCTTCGTGGAGAAAAGGCACTAACAAGCAGCAAAACCTTCTCTCAATGAGACAATAGGAGCAGTCCATCTTTATACCCTTTACACAATAGATGGACCGAACATCTAGCCATTATCACATCGTTGTAATCAAGTAGGTGATCGATCGTTAAACACATCGTTATAGACAGATGCAGACAGATACAGACATAAGCATGTTAACATCGCATTGTTCTATGAATGGATACATTTCCTACGTCAGTGACTATCAATGACTTTAGTTTCGGTCTATTCATACAGTAGTTTACAGTATTTGGTTTTCCTGCAGTTATGTATTCCCGACCCCACCTGTAGTTAATCTCATTATCTAGCCCTATTGTCCTTACCTTTAAGCCCTGGCTGGGTTCCTGTAGGATTTGATTCCTGCATGTTTAACTTTGGATAGCTGTCTGTCCTTTATGTTTTAATCTCAGGTGGCTGTTTGTACTGAAAGTCAGTGTCCGTTTAATGTCTCTTTCCCAGGTGACTGTTTGTGTGCCAGGCAACCATCTTATGTGTACCCATCTGTATATTTTTCCTCCTTCAGTCCCCACTTTTGGTCGGATTATGAGTTTCACTAATCCTTAGACTAACGATACAATTTTTATATGTTCTTTGTTGTTCTTTCCTTCTTCGTTTCTTCTGATGTCTTCGGGGATCTTCATCGGGGTTTCTTCTTCGATGTATACACTGGCTTCTGGCACAATTCTTGTCACCATCACCTTGCAACAGACTTTTAGGCATCCAACAATGAGACAACAGACAATTACAATTGAAATGAGCATGACCAATCCATGTAATAAATAAGATTCCCAGGACCCCCCGCTACTGGCCACTCCAGCCAGTTACTTCCTTTCTTGGGTCCCTGTCTGAAGCTATCAAGTTGTTCTCGGATGCTATTGATGACCTGTGTAATGTTATAGGACTCGACTGTGACATGGGTTATGCATTTATTGCCTATAATTGAACACACTCCCCCTTGTTGTGCTAACTGATAGCGTATCGTGTCTGTTGTGCATATAATCTCAGTTCAGCCATTTCTTGGTTAACAGCCTCCAGTACTTTTGAAGTGCTGTTTTCCAGGACTGTTAGTCCACAAAGAATATGATTCCTATTCTTTGCACTAATCACTCCTGCTGCCCCCCCCCCCCCGGCCAGAGATAAGGCTCCAAGGAACCCATATCCCAGTGAGGATCCCATTGTGCCCGGGGCTTCCCAGTCAGCGCAGAATTCTTTGCTGATAGCCCGAGTTACTATTCTCCTCCGAAAATGCCCCTTCTGAGTGCATGGAACAGTCACTGGTCCGATTGTTCCTACTGCAAAACGGTTTGGGAGGTTTGGCGTTTCTGTCATGTAAGTACCTTTGAAGAGGAACACATATACCTTCTTAGTCCGGTAACATTTAGTGTCTTGATTATGAGTGTGTTCATATTGCCAATTGTTTGGTTTACTTGACTCCCCGTTTGATCCCACCACCTGGTAAGTATCAAATGGGTATGTCCGTTTGTCTGAGCTTACGTGAGTTCCATTGCATTGTCCACAAATAAGCTGTCTTCCCGCGGTTATATTCAGACATTTCTGTTCATCACAAGTGATGAACAGAAATGTTCCTTATTAACTCGACAATATTGACGGACACATTGCGTTTGTACACAGGAATCATTCTTAGGGACCAAGGCATAGGCACATCCCCATCCCTGCCCCGTAAAACAAAGCAGATAGCTTGCAGTATCTGAACAAGCTTTTCCTCCCACCCTGTTGGAACCCCCTGCACACAGGATCTGTGGGGTTTACAAGTCCCACACATCTCCCCTGTATACCTCTTTTATATTTGCCAATTTGTCCCTTACAGGGTGCACCTGATGTATCTACTGTATATAAGTCATGAGGGGTCCACCCAGGGGTGGCTACAAATAGGGCTTCTACCGATTGTGCTAACGGGTAACATACAGTTCGATTCCCGTGTAAATGTATGTGAGCTTTGTAAAACAAGTTATCCTCCAATCCAGTTAAATTTACAGTCGCGACAACACAAAGTAGTACAGTTACATACGCAATTACATACATATTCGCAATGATCAAATATCAAACCTAACACTATAATTCATATAATCTTTACAAGTTATATTATCTATTCACCCGCGCACGCCAATCATTCTTGCTTGCAGTCTTTGCCTGTGTTGAGGAAAGCAGTTCTGTTAGTTACGTTTAACTACATAGCCCCCTTCCTTAGAAAGCTTAGTGTGAATTAAATAACACTTTGTACTGGCCTTTTTTAGCTGCAGCTGGACATCCATTCATTTGTATGTAATCTTATCAAAAGACATCGCCTTCCCCATTAAAATCACATGCCACACAGCTCCGATCTTTATATGATGTACTCTTACATTATCTCTAATTTGATCATTTGTTTGAGTGCAAGTGCTGTACCACAGTACTTCACAAAATAATTATGTCTTTATCAATACACAATATATAGTATATAAATATATCATACAAAGTTGGTTAAAGCTTTTCAGGATTTGATTTTATTCTCGTGTCTATTTGGCAATGCTATACTGTATAATAAAAATAATCAAGTGGCAGCTGTATCATACCACTTTACACATCATAACATTGCAAGTCCAGGCAAGTTGTGGGGGTTACAGATAGTAAATTATTCAGCGTCTGATCTTCGGGTAAGCATTCTCCAAGGCGGCCTTCATGACACACGACACCGCAGGATCGCTGAGCAGAAACTGATAGCCAAGTTCCGCACACATGAGGACGGCCTCAACCGGGATCTTGGGTTCATGTCACACTATCTGTAACCCCCACAACTTGCCTGGACTTGCAAAATCTCACTAGCTGTCCTGTCTGGAGACAATACACATCTCTTTAACCTGTGCTTAATGCTTTCTCCATTCACATTGTCTGTACCTTTAAGACTTGATTAGTTGTATTAGCATTGATTAGCTTGATTAGCATTCCAATCATTATTCTGTAAATTGAGTTTGTGTCTCTGTATGCCCTGTTTGTGAGCACATCTCCCACTCCACCTGACGAAGGGGCAGCGCTCCGAAAGCTAGTGGCATTTACGACCAAATAAACCTGTTGGACTTTAACCTGGTGTTGTTATACTTCTTACTGTGTTTACCCCAGTCCAACGCCAGCATCTCCACATCATTCCTTTGAAGGAAGCAGACATGAGGCCTGTAGTGGGGGAGCAGGCAGAGTGAGAAGGTGTGACAGTTTTTATGTGATTATTGGCATCAAAGGCAGAGTTAAGGATGTGAATGACCAAATCAATAGCTGTAAAAATGTCTTGGTTAATCGAAGACCACAGACAATTGAGATTTTGAGAATGCCGTTGTTAGCGATCAGTCACAGAAAGAAGGAGAATAGGGAGGATGAAGAAAGATGTGATTAGAAAGTGATGCAATATCTCGTTTTTAAAATTCTTATCCTGTTTTCAGATCCCTCTCTGGCCTCACCCCTCCCTATCTCTGAAATCTCCTCCAGCCCGACAATCTTCCAAGATCCCTGCACTCTGTACAATTGAGCCTTTTGCACATCATATTAGTAAATGTGCCTTCAGCTGCCTTTGTCCCAGACTCTGGAACTCACTCCCTAAACATTCTGATCTCTCTCCCAAATCCTTTAAAATTCTTCTTGAACTTACCTCTTTGACCAAGATTTTGTGTCAACTCTACCCTAATGACCTCTTATGTGGCTCAGTGACATATTTTGTTTGGGAATCTTCCAGAGAAGCACTTTGGGATGTTTTACCATGTTAAAATGCAGTGTGCATTTTCTAGTTGTACGTCATCATTGAAATTGCTCGCTTTGGAACTGTCAATTTTCATAGAATTTCTCCCCTTGTGATATGTAAAATGGCAGCTTCGGGACAAACCATCCTCAGTTAAATGAAGTTTGACTAAATAAAAGAAAATAAATTATTGTGGGTGATAACTCATTGTTTCAGTGTCGTGTCTGCAGGAGCCAAATGGAAAAACTCCTGGCTCTGCACTCATCAGGAGTAGGGTTGGACTCGGTATTTATTTAGTCCAATCCACTGAGAGGTTAAGTATGTTCCTTCACTATACAACTCATTTTACTTCATGGATTTTGTTTCACTGCCTCACATTAAAGTTAAATACTATGGACTGTTGCATATAGACTGATTGAATCAGAGAGGATGGTTAGCTGGCTCTTGTATTACCAACTCCACACAGCATGAGCAGGCTGTTTGTGAAGTGATTTTATTTTCATTTAGAGAAATCACAGCTGGTATTCAGGACTAATTTTTCATTGTTCTTGTCCCTGTGGCAGTCTATTGAGGGATCCATGTTCACTCTCAGTCTTGGTGATTGGATGGAGCTGCCTGATCTTTCCTTCAGAGACTGGATGAGAGTCAAGAGGAGGTAATGATAAGCTTTACTATGTTTAACATGACAGCACATGCACACAATATTTGTCTAATTTCATTTTCACCTTTTTTGAATAAGTTGACTCTTTGTGACTCAACAGTTTATCAGTATATATATTTTTGAGGAGGTAACTAAGTGTGTTGATGAAGGTAGGGCAGTTGATGTCATATACATGGATTTTAGTCAGGCGTTTGATAAGGTCCCCCCATGGTCGGCTTAAGATGAAAGTAAGGAGGTGTGGGATAGAGGGAAAGTTGGCCGATTGGATGGGTAACTGGCTATCTGATCGAAGACAGGGTGGTGGTGGATGGAAAGTTTTCGGACTGGGGGCAGGTTGCTAGCGGAGTGCCACAGGGATAAGTGCTTGGTCCTCTGCTCTTTGTGATTTTTATTAATGACTTAGAGGAGGGGGCTGAAGGGTGGATCAGTAAATTTGCTGATGACACCAAGATTGGTGGAGTAGTGGATGAGGTGGAGGGCTGTTGTAGGCTGCAAAGAGACATAGATAGGATGCAAAGCTGGGCTGAAAAATGATAAATGTGAGGTGATTCATTTTGGTAGGACTAATTTAAATGTGGATTACAGGGTCAAAGGTAGGGTTCTGAAGACTGTGGAGGAACAGAGAGATCTTGGGGTCCATATCCACAGATCTCTAAAGGTTGCCATTCAAGTGGATAGAGCTGTGAAGCAGGCCTATAGTGTGTTAGCTTTTATTAACAGGGGGTTGGAGTTTAAGAGCCGTGGGGTTATGCTGCAACTGGACAGGACCTTGGTGCGACCACATTTGGAAGATTGTGTGCAGTTCTGGTCACCTCACTATTAGAAGGATGTGGAAGTGCTGGAAAGAGTGCAGAGGAGATTTACCAGGATGCTGCCTGGTTTGGAGGGTCGGTCTTATGAGGAAAGGTTGAGGGAGCTAGGGCTGTTCTCTCTGGAGCGGAGGAGGCTGAGGGGAGACTTAATAGAGGTTTATAAAATGATGAAGGGGATAGATAGAGTGAACGTTCAAAGACTATTTCCTCGGGTGGATGGAGCTATTACAAGGGGGCATAACTATAGGGTTCATGGTGGGAGATATAGGAAGGATATCAGAGGTAGGTTCTTTACGCAGAGAGTGGTTGGGGTGTGGAATGGACTGCCTGCAGTGATAGTGGAGTCAGACACTTTGGGAACATTTAAGCGGTTATTGGATAGGCACATGGAGCACACCAGGATGATAGGGAGTGGGATAGCTTGATCTTGGTTTCAGATAAAGCTCGGCACAACACCGTGGGCCGAAGGGCCTGTTCTGTGCTGTACTGTTCTATGTTCTATATCATCCAAGTGGCCATTCGACCTGAATAGGGATTGGTAGCAGGGTAGCAACCCCAGCTAATTGTGGAGCCTCCATTGATCTCTTCTAACTCCGGAATCTATACTGGTCTGCCCCACTCAGTTCCACACTGAGAGCCAAATAAAGAATTCTGGGTTCTGAGCACTGGGAATGTTCACGACTTCTCTCCATCCACACTGTAATGGAGAGGACTGGGCTGCTTAATTCTCAGTGCTGGCTCTCACAGGCCTTGAATGGTAGCTCCTTCACCCAATGGGACGGGTGGAGAGGTATTGAGCTTCTCATGGTGAAGCAGGTCACCGTGTTGGACACAGTCTGACGCATGCTATGGAAGGCATGTCATCATGGTATTGTCACTCGATTTAGTAATCCAGACACCCAGGATACAGAGTCTGCATTCAAATCCCACCACAGCAGATGTTGAAATTTAAAATCAACAAAAATCTAGTTTTAAAAGTCCAATGATGACCATGAAACCATTGTCAACTGTTGTTAAAAAACCCATCTGGTTTACTAATGTCCTATAGGGAAGGAAATCCATCATCTTTACCTGGACTGACCTACATGTGACTACAGAGCCACAGCAATATGGTTGACTCTTAAATGCCCACTGAAATGGCCTCGCAAGCCACAGGACGATTATGGATGGGCAACAAATGCTGGTCCAGCCAGTGATGCGCACATCCCAAGAATGAATTAATAAAAACCCCTGACCAGTGAGTTTAGCAGCTGAGCATTTAGGGAGCTCACATGTTCAGATCAATGGAATGAACCCTACTTTTACTTCGAAGTGGAAAAAGGGAATGGAAAGGATAATTTGGATGAAGTGTAATGTAGGAAACCAATTCACTATCCACATCTCACGCCCAGCAACAGTGAAAATTCACTTGGGACACACGTTGATCTGCAGGAATCGAGCATCCAGAGTTTACTTGAGGTGAATCTCAAAATCTCTCAAGTTTTTTTTGGCTGCTCGTCTCTAATACCCCTCAAGGGGGCAGTTAAAGTCAGCCAGATCGCTCTGCTTCTGGAGTCACATGTAGGTCAGACCAGCTGAGGATGGAAGATTTACTTCCCTGAAGAACATTAGTGAACCAGATGGATTTTTATGACAGTCAACAATGGTTTCATGGTCATCATTAGACTTGTAATTCCAGATTCTTATTGAATTCAAATTTCAACATCTGCTGTGGTGGCATTCGAACCCGGGTCCCGAGAAAGTCTTGACCCTGGTTCTCTGGATTACAACGTTAGTGTATGTTGGATTCTATCTGAATGGGAATAACATGTGGAATATCAAAGAGTTTCCAAGAAAGCAAATGAACTGATGGGTTTAGATGGTCCGTAATTTAACTACAGATTATAATTAATGAACAAAGAACAATACAGCACAGGAACAGGCCCTTCGGCCCTCCAAGCCCATGCCGCTCCCTGGTCCAAACTAGACCATACTTTTGTATCCCTCCATTCCCACTCCGTTCATGTGGCTATCCAGATAAGTCTTAAACATTCCCAGTGTGTCCGCCTCCACCACCTTGCCCGGCAGCGCATTCCCCAGGCCCCCACCACCCTCTGTGTAAAATATGTCCTTCTGATATCCGTGTTAAACCTCCCCCCCCCCCCCCCCCCCCACCCCCTCACCCTGAACCTACGACCCCTCGTGAACGTCACCACCGATCTGGGAAAAAGCTTCCCACCGTTCACTCTATCTATGCCTTTCATAATTTTATACACCTCTATTAGGTCACCCCTCATCCTCCGTCTTTCCAGTGAGAACAACCGCAGTTTACCCAATCTCTCCTCCTAACTATGCCCTTCCATACCAGGCAACATCCTGGTAAACCTCCTCTGCACTCTCTCTAAAGCCTCCACGTCCTTCTGATAGTGTGGCGACCAGAACTGGGCGCAGTATTCCAAATGCAGCCGAACCAACGTTCTATACAACTGCAACATCAGACCCCAACTTTTATACTCTATGCCCCGTCCTATAAAGGCAAGCATGCCATATGCCTTATTCACTACCTTCTCCACCTGTGACATCACCTTCAAGGATCTGTGGACTTGCACACCTAAGTCCCTCTGCGTATCTACACCCTTTATGGTTCTGCCATTTATCGTATAGCTCCCCCCCACGTTAGTTCTACCAAAATGCATCACTTCGCATTTATCTGGATTGAACTCCATCTGCCATTTCTTTGCCCAAATTTCCAGCCTATCTATATCCTTCTGTAGCCTCTGACAATGTTCCTCACTATCTGCAAGTCCAGCCATTTTCGTGTCATCCGCAAACTTACTGATCACCCCAGTTACACCTTCTTCCAGATTGTTTATATAAATCACAAACAGCAGAGGTCCCAATACAGAGCCCTGCGGAACACCACTAGTCACAGGCATCCAGCCGGAAAATGACCCTTCCACTACCACCCTCTGTCTTCTGTGACCAAGCTCGTTCTCCACCCATCTAGCCACCTCCCCCTTTATCCCATGAGATCCAACCTTTTGCACCAACCTACCATGAGGGACTTTGTCAAACGCTTTACTGAAGTCCATATAGATGACATCCACGGCTCTTCCCTCATCAACCATTCTAGTCACTTCTTCAAAAAACTCCACCAGGTTAGTGAGGCATGACCTCCCTCTCACAAAACCATGCTGACTATCGTTAATGAGTTTATTCCTTTCTAAATGCGTATACATTCTATCTCTAAGAATCCTCTCCAACAACTTCCCTACCACGGATATCAAGGTCACCAGCCTATAATTACCTGGGTTATCCTTCCTACCCTTCTTAAATAACAGGACCACATTAGCTATCCTCCAATCCTCTGGGACCTCACCTGTGTCCAGTAACGAGACAAAGATTTGCGTCAGAGGCCCAGCGATTTCATCTCTCGTCTCCCTGAGCACCCAAGATTGAGTTAAAGGCTCCTGTATCTAGTACCTTTTTTTCATGGGATATGGGCATCACTGTATATGAGACAATCACATTGCTGTGGATCTGGTGTCACATGACCGGGTAAGGATGGCAGCTTTCCTTCCCTAAAGAAATAAGATTCTTGGTCATTATTACTGAGACTAGCTTTATGTTCCAGATTTATTAACTGAATCCAAATGTCATAGTGGGATTTGAATCCAGGTTCTCATATCATTAGCTGGGTCTTGGGGTTTGTCGTCCAACGACATTTCCATTATGCTACCATCTCACCCTCGTGAGTACTGATTCAGGCGCAAGTTGGCAAGTGCCAATTGGGAAATCCTGTTGACTGTTGAGCTGGTCCAAGATGTTTAACAGTGTTCTTCTTGTACACTGAGATCACTAGTTTCAAGATGCTGTTTGCCTTTCTAGATTGAATGGTTAGTAGTTTGTATTTTTTCTCTTTCCCCCGATCCCTGAAAGCATTTGCAATTGTCTTACAGATGCCTGCGGAATGACAGAGCGATGACAGCAGACATTGCCCAGTATTACCAGCATTATGCTAAAGCCAAAGGACTGCGGGAGAATTTTGCATGCAACAGTGTCGTGACCTCAGTGAGAAGGGTCAGTCCAAGTTCCAGTGAGGAAAAGCAAGAACATGGGAGCTCAGACAATATAGCAGGAGCACAAGCCTCTCCCCAAGCTTCCAGCACAAGCCTGTTTGAGGTGAATGGTTACAGCAAATCAGGGGATGATTCAGAGAAAGCTTTCTGCATCTATGCAGAGAAGGTTGTCTTGGCAACTGGAACATATGACAGCCCTGCTTGGCTTGGAGTCGATGGTGAAGAACTTCCATTTGTTTATCACACAACATCAGAACTAGAAAACGCACTCAAGGAGCAAGAGATGGGGGTGAACCTTGACCCCATTCTGATCGTAGGAGCCGGCCTGACTGCTGCAGATGCTGTCATCTGCGTTCACCATAGCAACGCCTCAGTGATCCATGTCTTTCGCAGAGGAGTCAATGATCCAGGCCTGATCTTCAACCAGCTTCCCAAAGTGATGTACCCAGAGTATCATAAAGTTCACCAGATGATGACCCAGCAATCCTGCACTACCACAGGGCCCTATGACAGGTACTTCAGTCTTCCCAAACACCGTGTGCTATGTTTCACCCCCGACAGGAAGTGCGTCATTCAGGACCTGAGGTCAGGAGAAAAAAGAACATTCAACATCTCCATGGCTCTAATCCTGATTGGCTCAGACCCCAACTTGACATTTCTGCCCAATCAAGGAAGGTCATTAGCAACCAACACAGAGCTCCCTGTTAACAGCAAGCATAATCCTATAGATGTGGACTGCTACACGTATGAGTGTGTGCAGGAGCAGGGGCTCTATGCTCTTGGTCCATTGGTGGGAGATCACTTCGTCCGTTTCCTACAAGGAGGGGCTCTGGCTGTTGCCAATGCTCTGTTTAAGGAGAGACATGACACTCAATCTCCAATCCACAGGCAGCCACTGATCAGCTGACGCTGTGCTGTCCAAACTGGAGCTGTGCTTAAGGGTGACACGTTAATGTCAGTGTTGGGTCGCTGTCAGGAAGTCTAACTATTCTTTTAGTTTTCCCACCTTCATGGTGCCTTCCAGATCATGGGTATATGGCTAAACCTGCTTCTAAATCCAGGCTGCTGCTACTCCTAGTCCATATGTGACAGGTAACTCAGCTACCAAACCTGTACCAGTAGAGGAAATGACAGCTAGGCTGACTGGCCTGGAGAGGACTGGTTGACAGCTCCAGCATCGATGTATTCAAGCTCACCGCCGTCGCTGTACCAACCCAATCCAATTCAGGCTTAAAGGTCATTAAAACGTCATCTTGTTTAAGGGGAAGGAATCTTTCAGCCTTTTATATTTAACAGTATCCCAAGAGAAGGGTCCAGAAAAGGAAAAACGTAACACCTCACTTCAGCTTTTCCATGTGTCTGGCAATTCCAGACAGACTCCCAAGGAATTCTCAGTCACTAAGGGAATCCCAGGGAGACACCACTGTCAGACAGCCTGGGAATCTGAGACAAACAACCTGGGAACTCCAGACAGAATACCCTGTGATCCAGGAGGACACAGAGTTGGCCGAGGTCTCCCTTGTTCTCGCTGTGTCCTGGTGTGTAATACTCACTCTGTGAAATAGCAAGCAGAGATTTCTATTCTGATTTGAATCTTGATGTTCTGGCTGTGTAATGTACATTCTTAATTGCTGAATATAATTTCTTTTTTATAACACCTACAGTTTGTAAAGATTAAAGTTATTTTAATAAAGTGCTATTTTACATTGGAATCCACAGTCTCATAATTTTTGTGAAAAATATACTGAGATTTGCAAGCAACATTAGAACAATCAAACTGGTGAACTATTTCTGTCCAACAACATGAAGGAGGTAATTTGAAATTTAGATGAAAATGCAAAACTGCTAACATCAGCAATGTTGTTAAGCAAGGAGATTTCATTGAAGTAAAAGGAGCGGGTTTGGTGTGTGGGTCAACTGATGTCATGGGGCAATTTTCTCAAAACTTTTCTGAGTGTCATAACAGCATGAAAATGGGAGTAAATGGAGTTGAAATCAACCATGATTGAATGGTGGAGTGGACTCGATGGGCCGAATGGCCTTACTTCCGCTCCTATGTCTTATGGTCTTATGGTCTTATGGTCCTCCATGCCGGTCTTTTGGGCAAGCTTGGCACTGCATTCTTCTGGTGTTCTATCATTTTGTTTTGACAGCTAGGAGCTTTGCACTGAAGGGGAGCCTAAGCACCCCAGTGAAGCTGGCTTCAAGAGCACTTGGGCGCAAATTGAATTTTTGATTTCTCATGCTATCTTCCTGGCTTGCCATGCTGATCGACCAGCTTGGCGAGCCAGTAAGATCGCACCCCATAAGGTTTAGACTATCGTTTGATGTCACAAGTAACTCTCAGTAATGCAGTGCTAGCAAGTGGAACACTTTTCAGGTCCAGCATGGGTCAGATATAGATCTACACTCCCAGAATAGGTACAACACAGGGTTAGATATAGAGTAAAGCTCTCTACGCTGTCTCCATCAAACACTCTCAGAACAGATACAAGCACGGGATTCAATATAGAGTAAAGCTTCCTTTACTCTATCCCCATCAAACACTCCCAAGGAGAGGTACAGTCCAGATTGATACAATGTGACTTTTAAGAATTTTAACCTGATGGACTTCAAGTTGTGAAAAGTTATGGAAATTAAGGTAAAGTTAGGGCCATGAAAGGATAATTGAGATATATTCACAAAAAGTGGCAGAAATGTTGAATAACTATTTATCCTCCGTTTTTAGTTTAGGAGATAACAAACAACGTATTACTGGAGGTTGAACTGTTGTGAATACACTTGGGATAAAAATTGAGAAAATAATTGACAAACAAACAAAGATAAAAGATGTTATAACCCAAGGTTTCACCCAATTGTTTGCACCAACAAAAACTAAGAAGGGGAGAGTAATTTATATATTTTTTAAAACTCCATTTAGGAGGGAGTATTGCCAGAGGACCTGTGAACAACTAATGTTATTTCTATCGATTAAAAATTGAGATAGAATAAAATCTGGGAACATCAGATCAGTCAACTTAATGTGATAGGAATGATACAGAGAGCTAAACAAAAAGAAGTGTTACTGAAAAGTAAGACATGTTGCTGAAGATTGGTGTCTATTTTGTTCTTGTCACAGTAAAAACATTCTGCTCCATCTATTAAATTCCAGTGCAGGTGCAGATCCAGCACTGAGTCAATGCCAGTGCTAGATGAGTTCCAGTGCAGGGTCATTGCAAGTGCTGGATGTATTCAGCCCAGTGTCAAATGCCAGTGCAGCGACAGTCCAGTGCCAGATGAGTTCCCATATGGAGTCAATGCCAGTGCTGGATGAGTTCCAGTGCACGGTCATTGCCAGTGCTGGCTGGGTTCCAGTGCTGGTTGGGTTCCAGTGCAGAATCAATGCCAGTGCTGGATGGGTTCCAGTGCAATGCCAATACCAGTGCAGGGACAATCCAGTGCTCGAAGGACTCCAGTGCAGGGACAATTCCAGTGCTGGATGAGTTGCAGTCCAGAGCCATTGCCAGTGCTGGACGGGTTCCCGGTGCAGTGTCAATGCCAGTGAAGGGACAGTCCAGTGCTGAATGAGTTCCAGTGCAGGTCAATGTCAGTGCTGGATGTAGTGCTGTATTCTCAATTGTCCAGAGATGGAGACACTGAAGCCAGTTGTTCCCCAAGACAGCAAGGCTGGTGCCTCTCAAATTGGACACTTCAAGGGTTAACTTGCAAAGAAAGAGCCTTGCTGTGGGAAAATAAAAAATCAACTCACGCTTGACATGGTTGAGATGGGAAAATGGACTTACTGTTAAATCCAGGGAATTAAATTTTCAAATGCTGACAAGAGGCTGAGTAACTCGAGCAGTTGACTCCTGACACCCAAACACTACAGGCTGAAGTGCCAGGCTGTCTGTCACTTTTCATTATTTAGCTCACACCACAGTTGCGTCAGTGCAGAGAGATTCCATGAATTCTTCCGACACTGATGCATCCTAACTCTGTTAGGGGAGTTGCCCATACCTGAGCTAATCGTAGGATCTGCAGCTCTGAGTGACAGAAGCAGGTCACACCTAAGATTCTCCCATACACCCTTACATTGCACTGCTAGCTGGTGAGATTTGCATTTCTACCACAACTTCCATGACATCAGGACATCCCAAAGTGTCTTAGAGCCAACGCAATGTTTTAGGAAGTGGAGTAATTTCAATCTCAGAAACAAGTAAACAGTTAGTGTACACTAAGATTCTACAAGTGGCACTGCATAAAATGACCAGCTTTTCTACCGTAGCAAGAGACAGATATTGGTCGGGACACCAGCAAGAATTTCCTGCTCTTCCTCAAATTCTACCATGTGACCCTTGATGCTCAGTTTGGATAGACATAAGAAATAGGAAAGGTAAGAGGCGAGATATGAAAGCAATTTATGCATCCCCTGTAGGACAGAAAATTCAGGAAAAAAATAAATGGAGTGTGTAATAATCATGGGTGACCTTAATCTACATGTAGATTGGGCAAATCAGTTTGGCAAAGGTAAAAATTGGAGAATGAGTTGATAGAGTGTATTCGGGACAATTTCTTCAAGCAGTAGGTCCTAGGGCCAATGAGGGATCAGGCTAATCTAGACCTAGTAATATGCAATGAGACTGGATGAATCCATCATCTCATGAGGAGCCTCTAGGTGACAGTGATCATAACATGATTGAACTTCACATTCAGTTTGAAGGGGAAAAGTAAGACTGATGCTTTACATCAAGTCTGAAAGGAGTGTGAGCAGGGAAATTATGTCATAAAGTAGTGAGTAACTTGAGACCACAGCAAAAATAATCAAATGCATTGTTTAAAAGAAAGATCTTCTTTATATAATAAAATAATGAAGTTTAACAATGACAGTAACTCAACAAAATAGTAATAACAGTAATAATCATGAAAATAGGAGTGTTCGTAAAACAGGTTTTACTTACCGGCCGCTCCCTGGTAGACAGAAAAGCCCACCAAAACCTGCACATGCTCAGAACCCTCAAAAGATGGCAGTAAAACAATTACATAGGAGAAAGGCTTATAAGAACACTGCACTCAAAATATCACTCTGTACCAGATAGGACACTGGCGATGCAGTGGCAGACTCTAAGGCAATATTAAATAACTCTCAGAAAAGATTTATCTCAGTGAGAATGAAAGACACTCTGAGAAGGATGCAGCATTCATGAATCAGGAAAGAACTTCAGGAAGCATAGTGGAATGCCCCTGTCGACATCAATGATGATGAAGTGGAAATAGTCGAGAACTTCATGTTTCGAGGTGTCTCGATCACCAACAACCTGCGCTAGTACCTTCATGCTGATGCTATAGTTAAGAAAGCACACCAACGCTTCTATTTTCTCAGGAAGCTAAGGAAATTCAACATGTCCTCTACGGCTCTCACCAATTTTTACAGATGCCCATAGAAAGCATCCTTTCCGGATGTACCACAGCTTGGTATGGCTTCTACTCTGACCAAGGCCGCAAGAAACGACAAAGGTTTGGGAACATAGCCCAGTCTATCACTCAAGTTAATCACAGGTGTGGAGTGAAATAACATTTATTGTTGCCAATAATAGTGCTTTCAAAATAAGTCAGCATATAAAAACATGTGAATGTGAGACTTTAAAGTACCTAAGTATTCTATCAACCTAGTGTTGCCCTTCACTCGTGCCATTTTAATTCCACTACAACTTCTTAACCTTACGTGGCCTACCACTATATCTCAGTATCTCCCCAGGATGTGCTTTGGAGGTGGAGATGGCCAACTGCCTACTGCGACCCATGGCCTGTGATGCCCTTGGCAATCATCCTCTGGAGGGCCTGGACGTTGAGGACCTGGGCGGCTTCCAGGTGTCAGAAACATATCCATGACCTACCCTCTTCATCTTGCTGCCCCTGAGTTGCCCTGGTGTCAGGAAGGTGGCAGTCAGAAGGTGTAGCCACAGCTGCAGTCTCCTGCTTGGAAGGCCCCGGCATAGGCTCGAGCCCTTTCTCCTCCCTCGGGATTCCTGTAGCCCGTAGGTCACTCCATGGGATGACAGTGCTTCTGCAGTGAGCTCTAGAAGCTCCAGCATCACCTGGCCCTGCCAGTCCTGGAGGACCACCTGTGTTCTTACCATGGTGGTCGAGCCCTCAACAATAGCCCTTTGAGTTGGGAACCACCTGTCAATGGCGGCAGCAAGTGCCCTCTGAGACTGGGCCACACTCTGCAACCCCTCAGCCAAGACCCTCTGTGACTGGGCCATGTTCTCAAAGGCTGCAACCATAGCCTGCTGTGTCTCAGCACTGTCCCGTTGGGTCTCCTGCAAGCTCTTGAGCCTCTCAGCCATGGACCACAGAATCTCAAGAAACCTGTTCAGTCCCTCAGCTGTGGCCTACTGTAATGCGGCCATGGCCCTCTGGGACTCTGCCGTGGCCTGCTGTGACTCACCCATCGCTTGGAAACTGCCACTCATGGTGAGGATTTCCTGCCCAGGCTTTCCACCGCAGATGTCACCTTTGCAAGACAGGCGTTAGCTGGTCCACCTGAAAGCTTTGAGACACCTCCCAACAGCCTTGCAGTCAGTCAAGTGTTGCTGTCAGTCCCTCCTGCATTTCCTGACTCTGTATCTGTTGCATCTCCAGCAGCTGAGGGAGAAGACGCCCAGCAATGTAACCTGGGGCCAACTGAGTCCCCGCCTCCGGCAGGCCCCCGCGTGCTTGAGGCCTAGGACATTTCCTCCTCTACCCAACGTACATCAGCAGATGTGTTGTGCACACCAGAGAGTGACCCAGATGCCTCGCCACTAACTTGACCGTCTGACGTGAGAGTCTCTGGGATGGTGAGTTGCAAGGTGAAAACTGACACAAAACTGGTGTTGGTCTCAGAGGTCCCTTCATCCGCTTACTCTGACGTGTCTTCCAAACTGTCAGGGGTGGGATGGGTGGGAGCAGCAGTGAGGGCCGTGATGCCAGATGGCCCAGGCGTGTCGGGCTCCCTTCCTGAAACACAAGGCACAAGGTTAAGTGCAAAGGAGGGAGAGGAATCTGGGTTGCATGCAACTTACTTGAGATTTCTCCAACAAGTGGAGGATTGGCAGGTTCTCACTTCTATGCTCCAGTCCAATCATGCTGTCACTAATGGTCTGCATGCCCTTCGCTTCCGCAAGCTCCAGTGCCTGTACCCCAAAGGGGGCGAGGACCTTGATTTCAGGCACATCACCCCTTGCCTTCGCCCTCTCTTGGTGATTATGGGTATTCTCCTATGGGGACAGAAGGAGCCATGTAAAATCTGATGGCACAAATCCTGCAGGGTTTCAGGGGTGGCCCTCGGAGAGCCAGGGTTGTGATACTCTTGGATGACAGAAGGGAGGTGCTTGGGGGTCACGGGCTGAAAGCATGCAGGATGCTGGGGGTGAGGGAATCTGGTGGTCATTTCGGGGGAAGATGCTAAATGAGGTAAAATACTCACCCTTGCTGTCCAGATTAGGTCATTCAGTTTCTTGCGGCACTGCTTCCTAGTTCTCGTGGCCAATGCCCTGGCACTAATGCATCCTGCCACCGCTTCCCTGGCTGCATTTCCATCCCTTCCTCTGGGAAGGCTTCCTGCTGGGGGGAAGAGGGTATACAACCTTGCCTCCACTGCCTCCAGCAACCTGGCAAGATCAGCATCGGAAAATCAGGGGGTTGTCTTCCTCAAGGCCATCTTCCTGCACTGCTTTTCAAATTGGCAGGCAGTAACTAGTGGGGTGCCACAGGGATTGGTGCTGGGACCCCAGCTATTCACAATATAAATGATTTGGATGAGGGAACAAAATGTAACATCTCAAAGTTTCCAGATGATACCAAGTTGGGCAGGAGAGTGAACCGTGATGAGGATGCAGAGATCCTTCAGAATGGTCTGTCGAGGTTGGGTGAGTGAGCTAATCTGTGGCAGATGCAGTATAATTTGGATAAATGTGAGGTTGTTCATTCTGGAAGCAAAAAGAAGGCAGATTACTACCTGAATGGTTGTAAATTGGGAGAGGGCAGTGTGCAACGGGACCTGGGTATCCTTGTGCAGGTGCAGCAGGCGGTAAAGAAGGCAAATGTCATGTTGGCCTTCACTGTGAAATGTTTTGAGTACAGGAGCAGGGGTGTGTTGTTGCAATTATACAGGGCCTTAGTGATGCCCTGAATATTGTGTGCAGTTTTGGTCTCTTTTTCTGAGGGAGGATGTTCTTGCTCTCAAAGGAGTGCAGGGAAGGTTTACCAGGCTAATTCCGGGGCTGGCGGGACTAATGTATGAGGAGAGATTGACTAGGTTAGGATTGTTTTTGCTGGAGTTCAGACGAATGAGGGGGGGATCTCATAGAGACTTATAAAATTCGAAAAGGACTAAACAGGGTAGATGCAGGGAGGATATTCCCAATGGTGGGGGAGTTCAGAATCAGGGTTCACAGTTTGAGGATTCAGGGTAGATCATTTAGGATGGAGGTGAGGAGAAATCTTTCACCCAAAGAGTGGTGAGTCTGTGGAATTCATTACCACAGGAAGTAATTGGTGCCAAAACATTGAATGTATTCAAGGGGCGGCTGGATATAGCACTCGGAGTGAATGGGATCAAAGGTTATGGGGAAAAACCAGGATTAGGCTGTTGAGTTGGATGATCAGACATGATCGTAATGAATGGCGGAGCAGGCTCAAAGGGCCAAATGGCCTCCTCCTGCTCCTAACTTCTATGTTTCTAAGTTTCTATAAACCAGTCTCCCATCCATTGATTCTGTCTTCACTTCCCGCTGCATCAGAAAAGTAGCCAGCATAATCAAGGGCCCCAAGCACCATGGACATGCTCTCTTCCACTTTCTTCCATCGGAAAAAAGATACAAAAGTTTGAGAACACGTACCAACTGACACAAGAACAGCTTCTTCCCTGCTATCATCAAACTTTTAAATGGACCTAGCATATATTAAACTAATCTTTCTCCACACCATATCTGTGACTGTAACACTATATTCTACACCCTCTCCTTTCCTTCTTCCCTATGTATTCTATGAATAATATGTCTTGTCTGGATGGCGTGCAAGAAACAATAGTTTCCATTGTATCCCAATACATGTGACAACAATAAATGAAATCAAATCAAAGGAAAGAATGATTAAAAAAAGCAGGAGAAATAGAGTATGAGGGAAAGCTAGCAAGTAATATAAAAGTAGTAAGTTTCTACAAATAAAAAAATAGAAAAAGAGTAATTAAAGCTAGATCCTTGAGAGTGAGTCTGGGGAATTGATAATGGAGAACAAGGAAATGGCAGAGGTGTTCAACAGGTATTTTGTGTCTGGCTTCACTCTGGCAGACTTAGAAAACTTCCCAAAAGGACTGGAAAATCAAGAGGTGTAAAGGAGGGAGGTAATTAAAACAATTATCATTAGCAGGCAAAAAGTACAGAAAAAACTATGAGCAACACCTTTATTCAAGAAAGGAGGGGACAAAGCAGAAAACGATAGATGATTTAGCCTAACATCTCTCATATGGACATTTCTGGAATCCATTATAAAGAAGGTTATAGTAAGGTACTCGGAAAATCAGGCAAAGACAACATGAATGCGAATAATGATAAATGCTTCAAACAATGAATTTACAGGGCAGAGGGACTAACTGTAGCTCTTTTAAAGTGCTGACAGACAAGATGGTACAAATGGTTTTCTCTATGTTGCATGTGAACTTTGTGAAAGGGAAATCATGTTTGATTCATTAGAATTTTTTGAGGAAGTAACAAGCAAGGTAGATAAAGGGGAACTTGTACTTCAATTTCCAAAAGGCATTTTTTTGAGGTACCTCAATGGTTGCTACACAAGATGGTGTACACTGTAGGGTATGAGATATTAGTATAGATAAAGGAATTGCTAGTTAACAGGAAGCAGCGAGTAGGGATAAATGGGTCTTTTTCAGGTTGGCAAGCTGTACTATTGGAGTGTCATAGGAATCCGTCCTGCGCCTGAACTATTTACCGAGTATATCAATGACTTTAATGAAGAGACCGGATGTATGGAAGCTAAATTTGCCAATGACACCAAGACAGGTAGGAAAGTAAGCTTTGAGGAGGTTACAAAGAATCTGCAAAGGTTCATTTTCAGTGAGTGCGCAAACATTTGGCAGATGGTCATGATGTGGGAAAATGGGAACTTTACCGTTTTGGCATGAAGAATAGAAAAGCGGTATACTATTTAAATAGAGAGAGATTGCAGAACTCAGTGGTACAGAGGGTTTTGGGTGTCCTGGGACATGAATCACAAAACATTAGGATGCACAGACAGCAAGTGATTTGGAAAACAAATGGAATATTGCCATTCCTTGAAGGGAAATGGAATATAAAAGTAGGGAAGTTTTAAAGCCACTCTGTATGGCATTGATGACACCACACCTGGAATACTTTGTATAGTTTATGTCTCCTTACTTGAAAAATGATATAAATGCATTATAAATAATTCAAGAAGATTCATTCAACCCATTCCTGCGATGGAAGGCTTATTTTATGAAGAAAGGATGAACAGATTATGCCCATATCCACTGAATTTTAGGAGAATGAGAGATGATCTTATTGAAACATATAAAATGCTGAGAGATTTGATAAGGTGGATACCAGGAGAATATGGGCAGAGTAGGAATAGGTGAGATAAATATTTATTTTTCTCTCAGAAGTTGATTGTATGTGAAATTCTCTTCCACAGAAAGAATTGGAAACTGGGTCATTGAATTTGTTCAAGGTAGAGTTAGGTAGATTTTTAAGACAAAGGAGTCAAGGGAGAATATCATCATCTGGAGCACCTGAAATATCTTCCGTCAGCAACTCATCCTCTGAATAATTTGTCTCATGGGGCTCCATCATCACATTCTCACCTGGCTTCCATATCCATGTCTGTTCATTGGGCTGCACTGTGGGGTTGTGTTTAGTTCCGAGTCCTCTATCCTCATCTTCCATTCTAATCAGTCTCTTGGTCTGATCCCTTGCCCAGGTAATGGATGTGCTGTCAGGTGTACCCATCAAAATAATTCGGTGTCATTTAGTCAGGGCCTCACTGTTGGGTCCAAGGCTAGTGAGGCTTATGTTTATGGGAGTATTCATAATGCTGCGAGGGCCGCCAGTCCTCTAGGGTGCGCAAGTCTTCTATTATATCTGGTCAATTAGTACACCTAAGGGCACTTTGGGTGTGGAAGAGGTTTTTGGTTGTAGCGGGACAGGAGGATAGGTCTGGTTTGAACACAGAAGTGGATGAGGGGCGTTTGGGGGAATACGTTTACTGAATGAGGCCATTCTGGTCGCCAAGTGTCATCGTCCCCTACATCTAATGTGAGATGGTGGAAGTGATTATTCTGAGTCCCATAAGTTTTTAGCTGGTTTATGTGGAACTAACCAGTTTCCCATTAGCGATCAAGATCTTATACACTGAGAGGCTTATTTTTGGCGATGATGGTGTGCAGTCCTGCATATCTTGGGGACAAAAAAGAACTGGGATTGTAGAGAAAAATCATTATCTGCTGTTCAAATGAATATTCTACTGGGTGTATCTTTCTATTGAAATGTGCCTTGCTCTCTTTCTTTTTAACTCCTAGTCAGATAGCCACCGCTAATTGGGCTGCTTAAATGTTTTCGGTTATTTGCTGGACGTCTTTCTCATGCATGAGCGCTGTGATAGTGGGCTCAGTCAAATCAAGCCCTAATAGATATTCAGCTTCCTTCATGGATCGGCCAGTCATTAATGTGTGGGGGATGAATCCAGTAGAGTTGGAAACGGTATTGCGTACCATCATGAGGGAAAAGGGAAGCACTATATCCCAAGTCTTGTTTTGCTGCACAGTTTTCCTGATGATCCCTTTGAGCGTTCGGTTCATGGGTTCTATGATTCCACTGGATTGTGGATGGTAGGCGATGTGAAATTTCTGCTTGATGCCAAACATAGCCATAACGTCCTGCATCACCCACCCAGTGAAATGTGTCCCTTGGTCGGACTCTATGCTGCAAGGAAAACCCCATTGTGTAAATACCTGATGGGCTAGTATTTTTGCGGTGGCCTTTAGCTGTATTGGATCTAGTGGGGAATGCCCCAACCCATTTGGTGAAGGTGTCTATTACTACCAGGACATATTTGAATCCATTCCTACATAGTGGGAGTGGGCCAATATAACCAACTTGGAGTTTGTCCAGGGGCTTCTACTGGGCTTGTGTGCCTTAGCTCTCCTTTCCTGGTGCACCTATTGGGGTTATTTTGAGCGCAAATTAAACAATTTTCTATATAATGAATGATATCGCCATGTAGTTCCGGCCACCAACATAATTCTTTTAATCGCTCAGTTGTTGCCTCTATGCCCTGATGTCCATGTCCATTGTCGTATTGGTAGATGAGCTGGTTTCTGTCTTGGGTGGGAACTACATATGTGCCCTCCTTTAGAATTAATCTGTACTGAATTTGTATTTTGTCCTTCCATTTCTCTTATGGGGCTGGATAGACTCCTTCTAAAATCTGTTTTAGGGAATCGTCTGTGCGCTGTGACTGGACCAGGTTGGCTATGTTAGTTTGGCAGATGGCCAAAGTGTTTACTTGAATCCTATGGGTGGCTGCCAAAATTGTCCAGTACAAGCGCCCACTTTGGCTAATGCCTTATATCAGCCTTATAATTGCCAGGTGGAGAGGCCCTGTGGTGGTTGTTAACTTTAATGATCCCATATGTATGCTCTTCAGTGGCCTGCAGAACATATTTTAATAAGGGGGCTGATGGTAGGTGCTTTCCTTTCGCAGAGATGAAACATCTGGCTTCCCATAACGGTAGGAACTCGGTCAAGCTATTGCACACATACATGCTATCGGAATATATGTTGGCGGGGGTGGGAAATAAGTTTGGGGGTCTTACCACATATGGGACTGCTGCTAGTTCAGTAGCTTGGACACTCAAATGACCGAGTTGTTTGAGGGCGAGTTCTATTAGTGGCTGTTCCTGTGTATTTTCCATCTAAATGCCATATCCTGTGATCCTGATCCCATCCCCTATGGTGGAGGAACTGTTGACCTAAGGTTTTAGGGCTGGATCTGTCTGTTGGGCAGCTGTCTGTTTTGTCCCTGACCGTACTTCCTGTTGTTTTGGGATAAACAGGCCTGAGAGGTCATTCGTGGCTATATCCTGACACTCATATGGATCTCCCCAATAATTTAGATTATCTGCCAAGAACATAGGCACTTTGGTTCACTTTATGGTGATGTCCCTATCCTGTAATAGTAGTGTGCAGCATGCAGCGCAGACTTGGCTTACCGAGCCATCTTTAAGTTGGCCGTCCAGCAAGAACTGGGTTGGGGTGTGTTCGGTGAGAATTGTTATGGAATTTAATCCTGTAATATATGCAAAATGCTGCTCAGCCCAAAATACCGCGCGCAGGTGCCGTTCACACCCGGAGAACCCTGTTCAACTGGGTCTAATACTCAGGAGGCATAGGCTACTGGGCCTGGTTTACCATGTCGCTCCTGCAGTAGTACTGACGAAAATGTGTGGTCAGTGGCTGCAACCTCTAAGATCTGGGTCGGGGACTAATAAGGCTGGCGCTGTGGTGAGGGCGCGCTTTAAATCGGTTACTGCAGCTGTGTGTGGCGCAGTCCATTTCCAGGTTGCGCTTTTCTTTAATAATTCATACAGTGGGGTTGCTTTAGTGGCAAAGCCATCTATATGGTTCCAACAATACCCTACCAGACCTAGGAAATATCAGAAGGCACTCACATCTCGGGGCAGTGGGAGGTGCACTATGGAATCTATCCCTTTCTGTTCAATCTCCCTCTTTCCATGAGTAATTACTGTACCTAGGTATATGAGTTTGGGTTGCAAAATTTGGCTTTTTTCAGATTGGCTTTGCAGCCTAATGAGTGGAGCAGTGCAATCAGTTCACCTAGCAATGTTTCATGCTCCTCTTTGGTGTCGGTCTGTAACAGTAAGTCATCGACATATTGGACCAGGCACTCAGGTCGGGAAAATTTTTCTAGTCCGGTTGCGAGTCGTCAGATGGAAGGGGAATTATGGAAACCCTGTGGTAGGCAAGTCCAAGTGTATTGCTGTCCTTGGAAGGTGAAGGTGAACTTGTACTGGCAGGACTGATATAAAGGGATGGACCAGAAACCATTACTGATATCCAGTACTGTGAAAAGTTTTGCCTGTACTCCTTGTCTCATCATGGTGATGGGGGGCGGTGCTGTGAGTGGGGTAACCTTGTTTAATTCTCTGTAGTCAATTGTTAGTCTCCATGATCCATCTGGTTTTTTTCACGGGCCATATCGGTGCATTGTTTGTTGATGCCATTCGTCTCAACACCTCCTGCTGTAATAGACTATCAATTACTTTGGCCACCTCCCCCTCTGCCTGTTTGGGGAAACCGTATTGTTTCTGCGGTTTCTGGTCCGGCCCTTCAACGAACACCTCCCCAGTATTTGGCCACAATCATGTTTGCGTTGCGCAAGCACTCCTTTGTTCTTTTGAAATACCTCCCTGGTGGTCTGATCACTGCTAATCATTAAGGGATGAATGAAGAATTCCCCTATTACCCTGTCACAAGCCATGTTTCCTAAGTGGGCCCATAAAGGGGCTGTAATATGTTCCTTCTGCATGTGTTTCATGAATCCACTGAATGTGATTGTACCCGTAGTTGACCAAGATTGTCTGTCTTTAACTTAGATGTGTTCAGGGTAGTTCAGGAGCCTGCGGTATTCCAAAGGAATTCTACAAGGTGGCCTCTTACCTCACCGTTAACTAGGGGTCTCCCTACACTATCCCACCTGGTACTACAAACCCAGGTTGGAGAGGTCTGACACCATCTACCTATGGTCCCATAGACAGAGACAGTTGGGTATAGTGGTGGGTTAGCACTCATGGTATGCATGGGGTGACTGGGACCTTCTATCGCTGGTGGGTGGTGTTCTCTCATGTATCTAGGAGCTGGCCTAACTGGTGGAGCCGGTGGTTCTGGTTGTCTCAGGAATCATGTACATGGTGGTGGGGGGTCTCCTACAATCTCCGGCAATGTGTCCTGTCTGTCTGCAGTTCAAACATGTCCCTCTATCTCTCCCTGGGGCTGTGTACAGGAGAACTGTATCTCTCCGGTGTTTCGTGATCCCCACTACCCTCGTTTTTCCATACCAGATTCTGGTTAGCCCACATCAGAAGCATTCTTGTTTCCCTATCTGACCATGGTGGTGGGGCTGCCTGAACGTCCTGCTCCCAGACTTGAGCTAACCGTCGGAGAACCCGGGCTTCGTTCTGTGTGGCCTCTGCAGAATCGAAATTGACACAGGCTTTCTTGCCTTCCTCTGTTGTGTGCGACACTAATGTCCTGCCCATTTGGATGAGTCAGCTTCATTTAGTCCAGCCCAATCTAACTCCCCATATACTCCCATGAAATGGATCCACAAATGACTGGCAAAGGTGGTCGGGTGTTCTCCTTTCCTCTGCTTACATTTATTTAATCCATCTACAGGATCCCCTTTATTAAATCCTACTGCAGTCAATATTGCTTCCTATATCTCATTTAGGCTTCCTTCCCCAACATTTTGAGGGGCTGGCAGGGCAGACTGTACAGACGTGCTTAAGCACATGACTATCAGCTTCACTTCTTCCCTTTCATCTAGCCCGTGCATTATTTTTTGCTGCGTAACATCCTCAAAGAAGCTGTGTGGATCAGCCGATGGCTCAAATCTTGTGATTTTATTTGCAGTTTCAGCAAATTGCGCCACTGTAAACGGGGTTGTGTATGTAATGTCTGGGCCCTGAGTCTCTCCTACCCAACGTTCAGTTGTAACTGGGTACATTGGTAGTGGAAGTGAATCCAGGGTGCTGAGGGTATGACTCCCCCTTGGAAAAATGGTGGTGGACCCCAATCCTCGGTTTACATAACATACAGTTTAGCATCCACTTTTAGCTCTCCCCAATCTGCACTCCTCTTCCGCTACTGTCCCGAAGGTACTCATAAATCCATTCTGAACCGTCAATTGGGATTCCAACCGTGAAATTTCTCATTGGCATTTGGAATGGTCAGCCATTGCCTGTATCTGCTCTTTATTGGCTTAATGTTGCACCTTTATTGCCGCCTAAAGATCGGTGCACTTAGCTTCCAATCATGTTACCGCCTGTTACTTACCTGGATAGTCACATGAGCAGCCTGGGAATGGAGGGATACAAACGATTGGTCTAGTTGGACCAAGGAGCGGCACAGGCTTGGAGGGCTGAAGGGCCTGTTTCCTGTGCTGTACTGTTCTTTGTTCTTTGTTCTTTGTTCTTTGTTCTTTGTTCTGTTCAGCTTCACTTTTGGCCAAGACAATGCGCTGAGTGCCTTGGTAGGCTCTCTTATACTGGGTCTGGATATTGCACAGACATAACAAATTATCCTGGTTTGTTCTTTTTAATTCATCTACCTCTCTGTCTTTTTCTGCTTTTATTTGTTCTATCCTCTCTCGCTATTCTTTTAGTCTCTTTATCTCCTCCTCTTTTTCCTCTTTTAGTTTCCTAATTTCTTCCTCTTTCTCTTCCTGTACCTGCTTTGATTTTTCCAGTTCCCTACGAACAGTATTCAATTCCCATTCAGTTCCAACCAGCTGTCCTAAGTAGCTCACAATGGCAGTTGCCTTCACGCATTTGGCTGTGCGCTTTCCCTGAACTTTCCTTAAGTCATCCCAATACTTCTGTCCTAGGGATCCCTGTCCTGTTTGAGTATTGGCGCAAATTTCTGCCTATAGGGGCCATCTTTTCTTCATTATATATTCTCTTATTTTCGCTTCCCCAATGGGACACTTCTCTGTCTCTGCATTTTTTCCTGCCATTCTGTACTCAAAGACAAGGGGTAGGAGTTGATTGGACTGCTGGGACGGCTTTGGGCTATGTTCCGGTCCTTATCCCTCCAGATTCTAATGTAAACCTATGGAGTCTACCTATCCTCCTTGTAAGTAACAACGCATGCACAAGACACAATTTCTTGAAAACAGTTATTTGTCCAATAAGGAGTTTACACCTGTTGGCTCTGAGTTTTAAATATTCGTTCAATATAGACTTTCCACTCCCTTCGATTTACTTGAAATCTTGGCCGTCACATGGGGCATTTGCCGTCTTAATCCAGGCTCAGGTGAAATCTCCAGGAATATCGGGCGGCACGGTAGCACAGTGGTTAGCACTGCTGCTTCACAGCTCCAGGGTCCCCGGTTCGATTCCCGGCTCGGGTCACTGTCTGTGTGGCGTTTGCACATTCTCCTCGTGTCTGCGTGGGTTTCCTCCGGGTGCTCCGGTTTCCTCCCACAGTCCAAAGATGTGCGGGTTAGGTTGATTGGGCAGGCTAAAAATTGTCCCTGAGATGCGTAGTTAGCGGGTAAATATGTGGGGGTAGGGCCTGGGTGGGATTGTGGTCGGTGCAGACTCGATGGGCCGAATGGCCTCCTTCTGCACTGTCGGGTTTCTATGTATAAAAAAAGCTGTTCCTGCAAATGGTCTCATTAGGTTGTGTGGGATGCTTCTTGTCGATGTCCCACCAGAGTCACTAATTGTTGTGCCTGCCACACAGGCTGTTTTTAACCTTTATACGGTGAACAGAGAACTGCGAGTCGACTTCTTGTTAGTACAGTAATATTTATTCACACACAATTGATATTAATCACCCACACAATCAATACTAAGTTACTTACAGAATACTAAAGTTCAAGTTCAATATTAGACCTTGACTTAACTTTTGCATGACTTGCAAGCACCCAGGCAGATGAATAAACTTTTATGGCTTTCATAGATTTTTTAAAAAAAGAACACTTATAGAACATAGAAAGCCACAGCACAAACAGGCCCTTCGGCCCACAAGTTGCGCCGATCACATTCCCACCTCTAGGCCTATCTATAGCCCTCAAGGGTATTGGCCTTTATTTGCGTGTTGGTCTCCGTAGTCCTCCGCAATCTGTTCCTTCGGTCTGGTCTGATACTCTGTCTCTGCTCTTCCTTCCATCATTGGTGAGATGGCTCTCTTCTTGGTGGTAGTTGCTGGCGGTGGTCACCTTTGTTGGCGTTCATATGAGAGAGAGAGAGAGAGAGATCCTTCCAATGTACAGCACCCTTTATACCTCATTCGTTTTGCGCCCTTTTTGGTTATTGCCAATCAATCGATCAGGGCTTAATCACCCTGATCGATAGAGTCCAATCAGGTGCTGCCATACCGATCTCTGGGTGTGCACCCAACGGCCATTTCTGTCGGTGCTGGAGGCACATAGATCACGTACCTCCCTCCCAAATAAGGTGCCTCTGTGTCTGGTAAATAACTCTGACCAGAAAGTATCCATTGTCTTTGAGATGGCTATATCCTGTGTATTCAGTTGAATGAGCTGCAGCCTGTTTATCTCTGCCTTTCAGCTGCAGCCTGTCTGTTTCTATACTTGGCCAATTATCCCAGCATGCTTTGTAAATCGCCATCTTAGGGGGCACATTTGGCCACAGTGCCAGGCAGGAACACATATCAAAAGATTGTGTAAAGATGCTGCCATGATTCGCTGTACAGGTTACCAATATAGCTACTCTGAATGGGGAATTTTTTCTGTGTCAGCTCTCTGTGCACCAAGGGTACACAAGAGGCCTGTTGTGTCAGCTTCTTTACAAATGAGACTGCAACATGATCTTATCGCGGGAATGCATGAGGTAAAACCTGATCAGCAAGGCAGTGGGTGCCAGAGTCAAACTTCCTCAACACTATCACAATAAACACTTTCAGTCAAGCATCAACACAAATTCATAGAGACTAAATCACTCTACATACTGCTCCATCAAACATTCCTACAGCTACGGCATGAATTAAATACAAAGTAAACTCCCTTTAAACTGGATTATCAAATCATTGCAGCTAATGTACTGCACATGCCAGTTACAATTTAAAGGTCCCTTTTCAATGGCCCATCAAATCATCTCAAGATGGTGACAGTAGCAATTAATACCAGTTAAAGCTCCCTCCACATCATTCCAAACGCTTCTAGATTGGTGCAGCATGGTGTTACTACATAGTAAAGCTCCCTCTAAAAAAAACATCAAATAGTCCCAGGACAGACACAACACTGGGTTAGATACAGAATAAAGATCTCTCTAACTATCTTTTATCAATCACTTCCAGGACAGGTACAGTACGGGGTTAGATATAGAATAAAGCTCCCCCTGAACTCACAAACACTCAGAGGACAGACACAACTTGGGGCTAGATACAGTGTACCGCTCCCTCTATACTGTTCTCATCAAACACTCCCAGGACAAGTTCGAGATTGTGTTTAATTCAGAGTAAATCTCCTGCTACAATGTCACAAATGCTTTCAACCAACATCTGCACCATTACATCAGCAATGACACTTCCAAAATGCTGTGATGCATTCTGAGATTGTGAACAGCGAGACATGATTCACAGTCAGACCCATATTGAACATTGAGACATGATTCACAGTCAGACCCATATTGAACAGTGAGACATGATTCACAGTCAGACCCATATTGAACAGTGAGACATGATTCACAGTCAGACCCATATTGAAGAGTGAGACATGGTTCAGTCAGACCCATATTGAATAGTGAGACATGGTTCAGTCAGACCCATATTGAACAGTGAGACATGATTCACAGTCAGACCCATATTGAACAGTGAGACATGGTTCAGTCAGACCCATATTGAACAGTGAGACATATTGAATAGAGAAGAAGAATGTTATAGATTACAGGAAGATATTGATGGGTTGGTCAGATGGGCAGAGCAGTGGTAGATGGCATTTAACCCTAATAAATGCGAAGTGACGCACTTTGGAAGAAGTAACAAGACAAAGCAGTATTTAATAAATATAGGACACTAGGAAGCTCAGAGGAACAGATGAATCTTGGAGTACTTATTTGATTTGATTGATTTATTATTGTCACATGTATTAACATACAGTGAAAAGTATTGTTTCTTGCGCGCTATACAGACAAAACATCCCGTTCATAGAGAAGGAAATGAGAGAGTGCAGAATATCCTCATGTCTGCGTAGGTTTCCTCCGGGTGCTCCGGTTTCCTCCCACAGTCCAAAGATGTGCGGGTTAGGTTGATTGGCCATGCTGAAAATTGCCCCTTAGTGTCCTGAGATGCGTAGGTTAGAGGGATTAGCGGGTAAATGTGTAGGGATATGGGAGTAGGGCCTGGGTGGGATTGTGGTCAGTGCAGACGCGATGGGCCAAATGGCCTGTTTCTGCACTGTGGGGTTTCTATGTTTCTATGTTTCTATAGTGTTACAGTCATAGCTAGGGTGTAGAGAAAGGTGAGTCCTTGCATTAAGTTGACAGATCCCTGAAGGTGGCAGAGCAGGTGAATAGGATGGTTAAGAAAGCTTATGGGGCATTTGCTTTTATTAGTCGTGACATAGAGTATAAGGACAAGGTGGTAATGCTGGAGCTGTACAGAACGTTGGTTAGGCCACAGCTGGAGCACCGTGTGCAGTTCTGGTCAGTTCACTGTAGAAAGGATGTAATAGCAGTAGAGGGGTTACAGAGGAGATTCACCAGGATGTTGGATGGATGGAGCATTTGAGATATAAGGAGAGACCGATAGGCTTGGATTGTTTTCTTTAGAGCAGAGAAGGCTAAGAGGGGGACATGATTGATTATGTATAAGGTTATAAGGAGTATGGACAAGGTGAATAGGAAGTAGCTGTTCCCTTTGGTTATGTGGTCAATCATGAGGGTGCCGAGTTTTAGGGTATGGGGCAGGAGATTCAGAGGGAATTTGAGAAAAAAACTATTCATTCAGAGGGCGCTGGGAATCTGGAAATCATTGCGCGGCAAAGTAGTGGGGATTGGAAACCTTACAACCTTAAAAAAGAATTTGGATGAACACTTGAAACATCATAAAATTCAAGGATATGAAATAAATGCTGGAAAATGGGATTAGCAGATCTTTAGTGGTAGTTATTGTGGGGGCTGGCTTGATGGGCTAAATGGCCTTTTCTGCGTTGTTAGACTGTAAGTCTGAATGACGTGGTTCACAGTCAGACTCATATTGAACAGGGTCTGACCCTGTTCACAATCAGACCTGGAGTACAGGAAAGAGATATAGAATCTGGTGAAATGGTGAGATGACGATAATCTCTCTCTCAATGTCAGTAAAATTAAGGAAATAGTCATCAACTTCAGGAAGCATAGTGGGGGACATGACCCTGTCTACATCAATGATGATGAAGTGGAAATGGTCGAGAGCTTCAAATTTTTGGGTGTCGATCACCAACAAGCTGTCCTGATCCCTCCACGCTGACATTATAGTTAGGAAAGCACACCAACGCCTCTACTTTCTCAGGAGGCTAAGGAAATTCGGCACGTCTGCTTCGACTCGCACCAACTTTTACAGATAAGCCAGAGAAAGCATCCTTTCCAGATGTTTCACAGCTTGGTTTGGCTCCTGCTCTGACCAAGACCGCAAGAAACTGCAAAAGGTTGTGAACATACTCCAGTCCAGCACTCAAAACAGCCTCCCGTCCATTGACTCTGTCTATACTTCGCACTGCCTTGGAAAAGAAGCCAGCATAATCAAGGACCTAGACATACTCTCTTCCACCTTCTTCCATCGGTAAAAAGATACAAAAGCCTGAGATCACATACCAACCGACTCAAGAACAGCTTCTTACCTGCTGACATCAGACTTTTGAATGGACCTACCATATATTAAACTGATGTTTGTCTACGCCCTAGCTATGACGGTAACACTATATTCTGCACCCTCTCCTTTCCTCCTCCCCTATGTACTCCATGATCTGTATGGTTTGCCTGTACAGCACGTAAGAAACAATACTTTTCACTGTAACCCAATACATGAGAGAAAAATAAATCAAATCAAAGTATTGAATAGTGAGACATGATTCACAGACAGACTCATAAACAACAGTGAGACATGGTTCACAGTCAGACTCGTATAGAACAGTGAGACATGGTTCACAATCAGACTCGTATAGAACAGTGAGACATGGTTCACAATCAGCTCCATATTGAACAGTGAGACATGGTTCACAGTCAGCTCCATATTGAACAGTGAGACATGGTTCACAGTCAGCTCCATATTGAACAGTGAGACATGGTTCACAGTCAGCTCCATATTGAACAATGAGACATGGTTCACAGTCAGCTCCATATTGAACAGTGAGACATGGTTCACAGTCAGACTCGTATAGAACAGTGAGACATGGTTCACAGTCAGCTCCATATTGAACAGTGAGACATGGTTCACAGTCAGCTCCATATTGAACAGTGAGACATGGTTCACAGTCAGCTCCATATTGAACAGTGAGACATGATTCACAGTCAGCTCCATATTGAACAGTGAGACATGGTTCACAGTCAGCTCCATATTGAACAGTGAGACATGGTTCACAGTCAGCTCCATATTGAACAATGAGACATGGTTCACAGTCAGCTCCATATTGAACAGTGAGACATGGTTCACAGTCAGACTCGTATAGAACAGTGAGACATGGTTCACAGTCAGACTCGTATAGAACAGTGAGACATGGTTCACAGTCAGCTCCATATTGAACAGTGAGACATGGTTCACAGTCAGCTCCATATTGAACAGTGAGACATGGTTCACAGTCAGCTCCATATTGAACAGTGAGACATGATTCACAGTCAGCTCCATATTGAACAGTGAGACATGGTTCACAGTCAGCTCCATATTGAACAGTGAGACATGGTTCACAGTCAGCTCCATATTGAACAGTGAGACATGGTTCACAGTCAGCTCCATATTGAACAGTGAGACATGGTTCACAGTCAGACTCGTATAGAACAGTGAGACATGGTTCACAGTCAGACTCGTATAGAACAGTGAGACATGATTCACAATCAGACTCGTATAGAACAGTGAGACATGGTTCACAGTCAGCTCCATATTGAACAGTGAGACATGGTTCACAGTCAGCTCCATATTGAACAGTGAGACATGGTTCACAGTCAGCTCCATATTGAACAGTGAGACATGGTTCACAGTCAGCTCCATATTGAACAGTGAGACATGGTTCACAGTCAGCTCCATATTGAACAATGAGACATGGTTCACAGTCAGCTCCATATTGAACAGTGAGACATGGTTCACAGTCAGCTCCATATTGAACAGTGAGACATGGTTCACAGTCAGACTCGTATAGAACAGTGAGACATGGTTCACAGTCAGCTCCATATTGAACAGTGAGACATGGTTCACAGTCAGCTCCATATTGAACAGTGAGTCCTGACACACAGACAGACCTTTATATAAGTGAAATTCACAGACAAACCCATAAGGAACTGGAATAGGGAATGTATGAGCTTCCATGAAACTTGAAAATATCCTTCCTTGAATCGCAACTAAACTCTGATTGACCTCAGGCTGCAATTATTTGCAGCTTTTGGAGATTGTGATTGAAAAAAGTGGGCTTTTAATAGATCGAGCTCCACATTTGTCAGTGAGTAATGCACTCTCCACACGTCATGCATCAGTACAATTAGAACAAGCAACATGTCAAATAACTGTCTGTGAACAATGCCACATAAAATCTTCTAATGTCAACCAAAAACACTGTAAAACAGAGACCAGGTTAGACAATGGCTGCAATTGTTGAATCATAGCCTAGCCTAAGAACTGATCTCTGTTGAGGCTAAAGGCAATGAGTGGAGCTGGGATCGAATTAATTGCCGTTAAATTTACTCAGAGTTGACATCAATCATCCTGTCTGCAAGAACTGAAGCTATTTTCACAAGAGGTTAATGACCAGGCACCAACAGGGATTAACAGAGACACAATTTTTAAAACAATGCATCCCTGCCTCCACAATCCCTTTCATTTCCTCAATGATGTTTATTGGATTAATAATGGTTCTGACCCTTGTGGGTTCTACAAATGAGATCATTATGAAAAGAGGAATTATAATGTGTGTGAGAGAGAGAGAAGGGGGAAAAAAAGCGATTTCAAACTTAATGGTCAGGATGCAAAACCCGTGAGAATCAGGACCTGCAAATAATTTTTGTTTTAAAGAAAAGTGAACCATTTGAATGATTGCTAGTTGACTGTGGAGTTATAATGATTTACGCAACTTTAATTCACAAATCCAAGAATTTCAAGAGCCTGAGTCCAATTTTCTTCCACATCATTCCGGCACATCATGGGCGGCACGGTAGCACGGTGGTTAGCACTGCTGCTTCACAGCTCCAAGGACCTGGGTTCGATTCCCGGCTTGGGTCACTGTCTGTGTGGAGTTTGCACATTCTCCTCATGTCTGCGTGGGTTTCCTCCGGGTGCTCCGGTTTCCTCCCACAGTCCAAAGATGTTAGGTTGATTGGCCATGCTAAAATTGCCCCTTAGTGTCCTGGGGTGCGTAGATTAGAGGGATTAGTGGATAAAATAGGTAGGGATATGGGGGTAGGGCCTGGGTGGGATTGTGGTCGGTGCTGACTCAATGGGCCAAATGGCCTCTTTCTGTACTGTAGGGTTTCTATGATTTCTATGATTCCCCATCACCCACCCACACACCCACACACCCAGCCACACCCTATCAGCCGTGTACTGTCTCAGATGCACCAACTGCTCTCAGAGACCTTGACCTCAATATGTCTCTAACTCTTGCCCAAGCTGGGCACTGAATCACAGCACTGGCCAGGAACTGGGCCTGAACCTACTTGTTGGGCTCACTAACACAACAGGTTGAGAAGTTCACAAGTGAATCCATTGGGGTAGCTTCAAAGAACTGAATTAAATGATTCAACCAGGGACTTATGCAACATATGTGGAGAGTCAGTTAGTTCAGTTGGCTCGATATCTGGTTCATGATGCAGAGTGATGCCAACAGCATAGGTTCAATTCCTATACTGGCTGAGGTTATTCATGAAGGCCCCACCTTCTCAACCTTGCCCCTTGCCTGAGGTGTGGTGATCCTTGGTTTAAATTTAAAGAGTCAGCTCTTCCCCTCAAAGGGGAAAGCAGCCAATGGTCATCTGGGGCTGTGGCGACTTTACAACACACAAGGAGGACTTTGAGCCCTTCATAACTATGCTCCTTTTTGAAACAGATATCCAATTAGTCCCACTCCATTCCTTCTTCCCATACTCCTCGAAATATTTCCTTCCCTATGTATGCATTAATATTCCATTTGAATCCATTCCTGAAGTGTATTCTAGATATTGACTCACCGTATAAAACAAACTCTCTTCATCTCCTGCATTTTTTGTTAATTATCTCATTATATGTGTCATCTGGTTAAAGACCCACCTGTGAGTGGAAACAGAATTTCCACATCTGCTCTTTTAAAATAGCTCATTAAAAAAATGCTTTCCTTTTGTCATATTCCTCACAGAATGTGGGCAATTGTTAGCAAGGCCAACATTCATTGTTTATCCTTAATTGCCCTTGAGCAGGTGATGGTCAGCTGCCTTCTTGAACTCTGCAGTCTGTGTGGTACAGGTACATCTACATTTGATTTTGACCCAGAGAGAATGAAAGAACTCAGATAGATTTCTAAGTCAGGATGATGAGTGACTAGGAGGGAAACTTGAAGGTGGGCCTTTGTCCTTTGAAGTGGTGTTTGGAAGGTGCTATTAAAGGAGGTTTAGACTGTTGTTCTAGTGCACCTTGTCAATGGTACACACTGCTGCCACTGTGAGCTGATGCTGGAGGGAGTGAATGTTTAAGACTATGGATGAGATGGCAGTCAAATGGGCTGCATTGTCCTGGATGATGTTGAGCGTCTTGAGTGTTGTTGGAGCTGCACGCATCCAGGAAAGTGGAGAGTATTCCATTACACTCCTGACAGTGCCTTGCAGATAGTGGGCAGGCTTTGGGGAGTCAGCAGCAGTTATTTAATACCGAATTCCCAGGCTCTGACTTGCTGTTATAGTTACAGTTTTATTGGCTGGTCCAGTTCAGTTTCTGGTCAATGTTAACCCCCAGGATGTTGACGGATTCAGCGATGGTAATGCCATTGAATGTCAAGGGAAGTTATTCTCTCTTGTTGAAGATAATAATTTGCCTAGCACTTGTACAGTGTGAATATTACTCATGATTTGTCAGCACAATCCTGAATATTATCTAAGTCTTGTTACATGCAAGCATAGAAACCTTCTTTATCTAAGGAGTTCTGAATTTTTTATTAATTCATTTTTGGCATGTGGGCAATGCTGGCTAGGCCAACATTTATTGTCCATCGGTAATTACCCTTGAGAAGGTGATGGTAAGCTGCCCTCTTGAACCACTGCAGTTCCTGAGATGTAGGTAGTGGTCGTGGATTTGGAAAGTGCTGAACATTGATAAATCATCAGCACACATCCCCACTTTTAAAGATCTATTAATAGGGTTTGGGCATTGCTGGTTAACCCAGGATTGATTGCCCATCCCTAATTGCCCTTGAATGGGATGTAATGAGTTGCCTTTTTGAATCTCCTCAGTCTTTGCTGTATAGGTACACCACTGTGCTGTTAGGCAGGGAGTTCCAGAATGGAGGGAAGGTCATTGATGAAGCATGATGGTTTGGCCTAGGACACTACACTGAGAAACTCCTGCAGTGATGTCCTGGGGTTGAAATGATTGACCTCCAACAAACAAAACCATCTTCCCTTGTGCCAGGTATGACTCCAACCAGTGGAGGGTTTTCCTCCTGATTCCCATTGATCCCAAATTGTCCAGGGCTCCTTGATGCCACATTTGATCAAATGCTGCCTTGATGTTGAGGGAAGTCAGTCGAACCTCACCTCTATTGTCCATGTTTGGATCTAGACTGCACAGAGATCTAGAGCTGAGTGGATCTGGCAAAACCCAAATTGAGCAGATTGTTCCTGAATAAATGTCACTTGATAGGACTGTCACTGATACATTTACTGATGGTCAAGAGCGGACCATTCAGCAATAATTAGACTGAATTTATCCTCCATTTTGTGGGCAGGACATACTTGGGCAATTTTCCACATTTTTGTGCAGATGCCAGTGGCGGTATTGGAACAGCTTGGCCAAGGATACAGATAATTCTGGAACTGAAACCACCAGTACTTCAGCTGGACTATTGTCAGGGTCAATCAGTTTTGCTGTATCCAATGTAATTTCCTAATACTGTGGAGTAAATGGAAATGGCTGAAGACTGGCATCTGCGATGCTGGGTATCTCAGGAGTAGGCCGAGATGAATTATCCACTTGGTGTTTCTGGCTGAAGATGGGGACAAATGCTTAAGCCGTGTCTTTTACTCTCATGCCTTGGGTTCCATCAACATTTAGGATGGGATGGTTGTGGAGTCTCCCCTTCCTCCATTCATAACTGGGTACAGCAGTAGTGCAGAGCTTTGATCTGATCCATTGGTTGTGCAGTCTCTTTGCTCTGCCTATTGTATGTCACTCCTGCAGAAGAAGTGGGGATTTAACTGAGGCATTCGAAACCATGAGGGGTCTTGCTAAAGTTTTTTTATTCATGTCACAAGTAGGCTTACATTAACACTGCAATGAAGTTACGGTGAAAATCCCCTAGTCACTACACTACGGCGCCTGTTCGCATACACTGAGGAAGAATTTAGCATGGCCAATGCACCTAACCAGCACATCTTTCGGACTGTGGGAGGAAACCGGAGCACCCGGAGGAAACCCACGCAGATACAGGGAGGATGTGCAGACTCCAACACAGACAGTGACCCAAGCCAGGAATTCAACCTGGGTCCCTGGCACTGTGAGGCAGCAGTCCTAACTACTCTGCACCGTGCTACCAAGGATAAACTGTTTCTATGGCAGGAGGGTTGGTAACTAGAGGGACACGGACTGAAGGATATTGGCAAAGATCAAAAAGGGGAGATTAGGAGATTTTTTTTTTACACAGCGAATTGTTGTGATCTGGAATGCACTACCTGAAAGAGAAGCAGGTTCAATTATAACTTTCACAGGGCAATTGGATAAATACTTGAAGCGGAGAAATCTGCAGGGCTATGGGGAAAGACTGGACAGAGTGAGACTATTTGGAAAAGCTCTTTCAAAGTCCAGGCCCAAGCATGATGGGCCACGTGGCCTCCTTCTGTGCTGTAAAGTTCTACAACTCCACTGTTCGGCATGCATGTCATCTTCAGTTGTTGCTTCACCAGGTTAGCATCTCATTTTTGGTATGCCTGGTTTTGCTCATGGAGAGGTTTCTTACAGATATGATCCCCTTGCTCAATGATAATGGGAAAAATGAGGGTTATGCTGGACCATGAGGTCATTAAATACCAATTCTGAGGCTGACATTGGCCCACATGCCTCATGGATGCCCAGTTTTGAGTTTCTAGATCTCTTCTGAATTCATCCCATGCACAACAAAAAAAAGGTTGCATCGCTGGTGACCTTTCATGACCACCAGTGATCCTAATGTGCCTTATAGTCAACAAAATAATTTTTGAAGTGAAGTCATTGCTACAATGGAGGAAAGATGACAGCCACTTTGTGCACAGCAAGCTCCCACAAACAGCAATGTGGTAATGGCCAGACAATCTGTTTTTGACATATAGGTTGAGGGATAAATATTAGGGATAATTCCCCTATTTTTATTCAAGATAATGTCATGGGATCTGGAGGCTGGAATTCTCCAGTCTCGCACGCCCTGCCACTGTTGCCTGCGAGAATGCAGAATTTGGCACTCAGCCAGATTTCCATTCACTGCACCGGGACCAGAGAATCCTAGCCTTGGGCCATGTTGGAGATTTCCAGCTGTTATGTCCACATGAAAATGCAAATAGAGTATTGGTTTAACATCTCATCTGAAAGATGGTACATCTGACAGGCTAGCACTCCCTCAGTCCTGCATTGGAGTCGGCCTTGATTTTTGAGCTCAAGTCCTAGTGTGGAACGGGAACTCACAACCTTCTGAATTAAGAGTCAAGCAAGCTACCAACTGACAAACATGGCAGTAAAACCAAACAACACACTGGAGGATGTCCTCAGTTTGAAGATGGGACATTCTTTCCGCACGGACCGTGCAATTCTCATTCCTGTCAGTCTGCATGTCTGTCTACAACAGGTAAATTAAATAGTCATTTGACAGGACAGAACTTGGGTATTGGTGAAAAAAGGTACATATTATCAATTTTTTTCATCGTACACTCATCAGGGCAATTTGCAAGAATATCAAATGTAAATAGGAATAACAATTTATACTTCATGAGAAGAGAGTGCTGATTGGTTGTCAAGTTATTGTTCCCTTTACATTTGGTATTCTTGCAAATTGTTGCGATGAGTGCAAGATTAAAAGCTTTGACAAAATGTGTATTTTTCCAGCTACAGGCAGGTTAATTCGTAACAAAAAGTTCAAGATTCCCTGCTTGCTCCTGGGCTGACCAAATCCCATCAAAGCCCAGTTTCCAGTCCCTGGAATTTCACAGATCAATGCCCAATTCGCTCAAGCAGTGTTTTGTGCATTCTTCTGACTGAAGAATTAATGGGACACCCACGCCCTCAGGAAGGAGAGTCTGAATAATTCTCATCCTTTAAAACTATGCTTGAGAAAGTGAACTTAAAGTGACAGAATTGGATGTTGGTATTACTAACTAATGATGTGTGTAAATCCTATTAACTTCTCAGCCCATGTTAAACTGAAGAATTCCACAACTTTTTGCAAAGAAAAGTTCAGTGCTTTCTAAATTCCAGCAGGTGAGTTGACACCTCCAATCACCTCTTGCTTTAGTCCAGTCTCCGCTGCAGGGAAATTGGACATAAGGTCATGATCGCTCCTCCAACAAGCTCTGACTGGTGGGAGAGAACTTCTGCAAGTAGTTGATTGGCCAATGGACTGCCAGTCCCGGCACTCAGAAACTGAAGAATTTTCTGCCAGACAGGCGGGTGAACCAGCTTCCAGCGAGAACTGGGCAGCAGGAGGAGAGTCCATTTGTGGTTGGACAAGTCAGACTGTGAACAGGTTAGGGAGTTCTGGAATAGTGCAGTGATTGGTGCAGATGGAGGAACTGGCGAGAGAGAGTATTAATCTCCTGGCGAAGCCAAATGCTTTGGACACAAGAAGATCAAGTCTGTCCTCCTGCGGAGCGGTATTCATCCTGTTAAAATCAGCCCTTGGTGCTGGACTCCTCAACTTCCCCTGGGCTTTTAACAGAGCAGGAGGAATACACTCAGCCATTGCAGTGGAGATGGTAAGTTCGAGCTCCACTTGTGTATTTTCAATTGGCGACAAAAAAGATTTTTATTCTTTCTCCTTAAATATAAATTCTTTGTTTCCAATGATATCGGGATCATGTTGCTAGGGAACCAACACTTCTAATCGCAATCGCTGAAGTATTATATGAAATACTCCCAGGACAAATACAGTATAGGGTTAGATATAGAGTAAGTTCGCTCTGCACTGTCCCCATCAAACACTCCCAGGGCAGGTACAGCATGGTGTTAGGTACAGAGTAAAGCTTCCTCTATACCATCCCCATCAAACACTCCCAGGACAGGTACAGCACAAGGTTAGATACAGAGTAAAGCTCCCTCTACACAGTCCCCATGAAACACTTCCAGAACAGATACAGCACAGGGTTAGATACAGACTAAACTCCTTCCACATTGTCCCCATCAAACACTCCCAGGAGAGGTACAGCATGGGGTTAGGTACAGGGTAAATCTCCCTCTAAAATGTCCCCATCAAACACTCCCAGGACAGGTACAGCACGGGTTAAGATCATGGGGTTCTCAAACTGCATACTTACTGTGGGCCAGCGATCAGTATATGCAACAGTATCATTATCTCTTTACTCTGATAGTGTATGTGTATTGTTTCAGTTGTAGGATTGAGAACAGCTTCTGTGGAGCTCACAAATTTATTTAACTCTACTAATGCTTAGATAGAAAAGAGACAGAGATTCATTGTGGGGTGCCAGGTGAGTTAGGGCACAGTGATGAATAAAAGGGTAGACTGTGTGCAGGAGCTGGTAAACTCCTGCACCTCCTCTATCACCCATCCCCTCCTCCATAGGTATACAGGCCGATGGGCATCTACCTGACTGTGAATGTGTAGAGTGGGTAACACAGAAAGTGTGGCAATGGACAGCTGTGCCAGATACCTGCAGTCCCTGCATAGCCTGGGACTGGCAATGCCAGCGGTGCCCTTCTTTCCTTTGTATCCATCCAGAAACGATGCAGCAGTTCCATGAAACAGGAGTTAGGAATAGTGCTCTAGTCCAGCTCCTGGGCACAGAGCTGGATTTCTCATTCAGAATGATAGTCATTGGGTTTCTTCCGACACCTTTGTTGCTCTAACAATTTCATGATTGCTGTCCATATTTCATCCTCATATATACCTAGAATTAGTTGCATCCCTTTAAATTTACCCTTCAGTTCTCTAGGTACAGCAGCTCGCATTTAGTATTTACTGCCACTGCCAGAAACTGTCAGTTGTGTCTTAAACTCTCCCTTCCCCTTCTTCCAGACTCAGAGCAATACTTGTCAGTGAAGAGGCACCATTACTCACAACAAATGGCTGTGATGGAAGAATGAATCCAAACTGGTCTTTTAGGTTCAAACCGACTTACTGTAAGACACTTCCTCAGTGCTACTAACCTGCAAGAAGCGAGAGGATTCGAGTACAGGAGCAGGCATATCTTGCTGCAGTTACACAGAGCCTTGATGAGGCCATACCTGGAATATTGTGTGCAATTTAAGTCTCCTTATCTGAGGAACGATGTCATTGCCAGAGAGGAATTGCAGAGAGGAGATGCCAGACTGATCCCTGGAATGGTGGGACTGAGGTGTAAGGATAGATTTAGTTGGTTAGGATTATATTTCCTGGAGTTTAGAAAAATGAGGCAGGATTTCATAGAAAGCTATAAAATTTGGCACAGTAGTTAGCACTGCTGCCTCACTGCACCAGGGACCTAGGTTCAATTCCAGCCTTGGGTAACTATCTGTGTGGAGTTTACAATTCTCCCCGTGTCAGCGTGGGTTTCTTCCAAGTGCTTCAGTTTCAACCCACAGTCCAAAGATGTGCAGGTTAGGTGGATTGGCCATGCTAAATTGCTCCTTAGTGTCCTAAGATGTGTAGGTTAGCTGGATTAGCCATGGTAAATGGGCTATGGGGATAGTTCGGAGGGTGGGACAAAGTAAGATGGTCTGTCAGATTGCCAGTACAGACTCAATGGGCTGAGTGGCCTCCTTCTGCTTTGTAGGGATTCGATGATTCTAAGAGGACTAGACAGGGTAGATACAGGAATGATGTTCCCAATGGTGGGAATGTCGAGAACCAGTGGTCACAGTCCAGGGATACAGGGTAAACCTTTTAGGACTGAGATGAAGAGAAATTTCTCCATCCAGAGTGTGTTAATGTGGAATTTGCTATCGCAAAAAGCAGTTGAGGCTAAAACATTTTATGTTTTCAAGAAGGAGTTAGCTCTAGCTCTTGGGGTGAAGGTTTCAAAGGATATGGGGAGAAGGCAGGATTAGACTATTAATTTGGATGATAAGCCATGATCATAATGATGGTGGAGAGGGCTTAAAGGGCTGAATGGCCTATTCTTGCCCCTATTTTCTATGTTTCAATGTGTCAAAGTGCAAGCACTGTCCAGCACTGCACATATAAGGGAGTCTGCAACTAATGCATTAATTTCAAGTTTAAAACTCTTCATTTCGAATATAATTTGTTCAGATCCATCGCTATATTCCTCAGAATTCTATTCACCATGTGTCATTTCAAGGTCTCTGCATCGTTTCTTTGGATAGTTCATCACATAATGATATTTTGAGTCACAGCTGAAGCACATATTAATAACTAGGGAGCATAGATTTAAGGTCAGGGAAAGGAGATTTAGAGGGGATTTGGCGAAAAACATTTTCATGTAGAATGTAGTGGGATTCTGGAACTTACTGCCTAAAAGGTGGATAGAGGCAAGACCAGTCACAGCATTTAAGAATCATTTAGATGAGCACTTGAAATATCATAGCACACAAGGCTATGGACCAAGTGCTGGAAAATGGGATTAGAATGGATAGGTGTTTGATAGCCAGCACTGACACGATGGGCCAAAGGATCCCTTTTTGTGGAGTAAAACTCTATGACTCCATGACTATGACATATTTTGCCTGTCCCTATTCCCTATTCTATTGACTCGTCTCCAGAATCTGCAACATTTTGAACTCTGGTCTGTAGTTTCTTGGCTTGTCTCAACAACCTTTCTTAAATAATGGGACCTCATTAGCTATTCTCCAGTCCTCTGACACCTCCCTGGGGGCCGGGGAGGAAAATTTGGGTCAGAGCCCCTGCAATTTCCTCTCTTGCCTCCCACAATAGCCTGGGACACAGTTCATCCAGACCTGGAGATTTGTCCACTTTTAAGCCCGCCAATACCTCTAATACCTTGCCACTCCCTATGATCCTTTTCCAATCAGTGAGTCATCTTGTCTTTGTGTCATTGTGCAATATCCCATTTGTCCACGAAGACTGAAAGAAACAATTACTTCCCCAGGATTCTTCTCAAGGCAGCAGACATCTGATCCAACAGCGAATTTCCCTCCAACAAGCGAATGCCAGTTCAACCAGGGGCCTGTCCAAATGAGACACAGTAGTAAAATCCAGCAATTTGAATGCTAGTGCTGATCCTTGGATCCCCAAATTGAATTTCAACAATCTTTTACAGAATCTAGTAAATGTCATGATATATTCTTCTATGGAATAGCAATCTACTTTCTGAAATCTATCAAAGTTTGACTATGCCTCATTTAATGGATCATTTTTCTTGTACATTTTGTTCCACTGGAGCAAGCTGAGAGGGAGTGATTGGAGGCAGCAGTGCTGGTGAGAGATTAATTGAATTGTTTATTTATTTAATTAGTCAGCTAGTGTGTGTTTTATTTTGGCCTTTACTTTTGCAGCTGTATTTTAAGTTTAAGTTTAAAGTGAAAACTGGAAGTGGGCTGCTAAGGAGTCTGGGAAGGGTTTTTTAAGCGCGTGAAGTATAAAAGGTAGGCTGCAGTATACAGCGGGCAGCGTCGGGAGCGGGCAGGGGAGTGCGTGGGGAGCAGAGTGTGAGCTATAAGGCTTTGGCTCACAGGGCTTAGGCAGAAAGGGCGAGCAGAGGTGAGTTTAAATTCATTTCTGCACTTTCTACCTGGTACTGGCAAGGTATCTAGAGGGGATGGGTGTGCAGGCAGTGCTATGTTCCTCTTGCACTATGTTTGAGGTGAGGGACGACGACAGTGTCCCTGCTGATTACATCTGTGGGAAGTGCACCCATCTGCAGCTCCTCCAAAACCATGTTAGGGAACTGGAGCTGGAGTTGGATGAACTTAGGATCATTAGGGACGCAGAGGTGGCCATAGACAGAAGCTTTAGGGATACAGTTACTCCGAGGAATGAAAACAGATGGGTGACGGTGAGAGGGGCTGGGAGGAAGCAGTCCGTGCAGGGATCCCCGGTGGTCGTTCCCCTTAGCAACAAGTATTCCGCTTTGGATACGGTTGAGGGGGATGACATACCAGTGGTGAGCCGCAGTCAGAGGATCTCCAGCACTGTGTCCGTCTCTGTGGCTCAGGAGGGTAAGGGGCAGAGCGGGAGGGCAATAGTTATTGGGGACTCATTAGTTAGAGGGATAGATAGGAGGTTCTGTGGCAGCAAAAGAGACTCACGGATGGTATGTTGCCTACTGGATGCCAAGGTCCGTGACGTCTCAGACCGTGTTTTCCGGATTCTGAAGGGGGAGGGGAAACAGTCACAAGTCATGGTACACATTGGTACCAATGACATAGGTAAGAGAAGGGACGGGGATTTAAAGCAGGAATTTCTGGAGCTGGGCTGGAAGCTGAGAGCCAAGACAAAACATGTGGTCATCTCTGGTACGTTGCCGGTGCCACGTGATAGCGAGTTGAGGAACAGGGAGAGAGTGCAGTTAAACATGTGGTTGCAGGGATGGTGTAGGAGGGAGGGCTTCAGATACGTGGATAATTGGAACACATTCTGGGGAAGGTGGGACCTGTACAAACAGGACGGGGTGCACCTGAACCAGAGGGGCACCAATATCCTGGGAGGGAAATTTGTTACGGCTCTTCAAGGGGGTTTAAACTAATTTGTCAGGGGAGTGGGAAAAGGAGTTGTAGTCCAGAGGTCAGTGAGGGTGGTGAGGTATTGGGGAAGGTATCAGGGTCAAGGGTGGGCACCGGTAGACAGGAAGGTGGGTTGAAGTGTGTCTACTTCAATGCAAGGAGCATCCGGAACAAGGTAGATGAACTTGGGGCGTGGATTGGTACTTGGGACTACGATGTTGTGGCCATTACGGAGACGTGGGTAGAACAAGGACAGGAATGGTTGTTGGATGTTCCGGGGCATAGATGTTTCACTAAGTGTAGGGAAGCTGGTAAAAGAGGTGGAGGAGTGGGATTGTTAATCAAAGATAGTTTAACGGCTGTGGAAAGGCACTTCGAGGGGGATCTGCACATTGAGGTAATATGGGCTGAGGTTAGAAATAGGAAAGGAGCAGTCACGTTGTTAGGAGTTTACTATAGGCCCCCAAATAGTAATAGAGATGTGGAGGAAGAAATTGCTAAGCAGATTATGGATATGTGTGGGGGTCACAGGGTAGTTGTCATGGGGGACTTTAACTTTCCAAATATTGATTGGAACCTTTGTAGGTCAAATAGTTCGGATGGGGTAGTTTTTGTGCAGTGTGTGCAGGAGGGTTTCCTGACACAATATGTGGATAGGCCGACAAGAGGTGAGGCCACATTGGATTTGGTACTGGGAAATGAACCGGGCCAAGTGTTAGATTTGGTTGTGGGAGAGCACTTTGGAGATAGTGACCACAATTCGGTGTCTTTTGTTATTGCAATGGAGAGGGATAGGGCCGTACGGCAGGGCAAGGTATACAATTGGGGGAGAGGTAATTATGATGCGATTAGGCAAGAATTAGGGGGCATAAGTTGGGAACAGAAACTGTCAGAGAAAGGAACTAATGAAAAGTGGAACTTTTTCAAGGAACAAATACTGGATGTCCTTGATAGGTATGTCCCTGTCAGGCAGGGAGGAAATGGCCGAGTGAGGGAACCATATAGTTCACGAAAGAGGTGGAATGTCTTGTGAAAAGGAAGAGGGAAGCTTATGTAGGGATGAGGAAACAAGGTTCAGATGGCTCGATTGAGGGTTACAAGTTAGCAAGGAATGAGCTGAAAAAGGGGCTTAGGAGAGCTAGGAGGGGACACGAGAAATCCTTGGCGGGTCGGATCAAGGAAAACCCCAAGGCTTTTTACTCTTATGTGAGGAATAAAAGAATGACCAGGGTGAGGTTAGGGCCGGTCAAGGACAGTACTGGGGAACTTGTGTATGGAGTCAGTAAAGATAGGCGAGGTGATGAATGAATACTTTTCTTCAGTGTTCACCAAGGAGAGGGGCCATGTTTTTGAGGAAGAGAAGGTGTTACAGGCTAATAGGCTGGAGGAAATAGATGTTCGGAGGGAGGATGTCCTGGCAGTTTTGAATAAACTGAAGGTCGATAAGTCCCCGGGGCCTGATGAAATGTATCCTCGGATTCTTTGGGAGGCAAGGGATGAGATTGCAGACCCTTTGGCTTTGATCTTTGGGTCCTCGCTGTCCACGGGGATGGTGCCAGAGGACTGGAGAATGGCGAATGTTGTTCCTCTGTTTAAGAAAGGGAATAGAAATGACCCTGGTAATTATAGACCGGTTAGTCTTACTTCAGTGGTTGGTAAATTGATGGAAAAGGTCCTTAGGGATGGGATTTACGACCATTTAGAAAGATGCGGATTAATCCGGGATAGTCAGCACAGATTCGTGAAGGGCAAGTCGTGCCTCACAAATTTGATAGAATTTTTTGAGGAGGTAACTAAGTGTGTTGATGAAGATAGGGCAGTTGATGTCATATACATGGATTTTAGTCAGGCGTTTGATAAGGTCCCCCATGGTCGGCTTATGATGAAAGTGAGGAGGTGTGGGATAGAGGGAAAGTTGGCCGATTGGATAGGTAACTGGCTGTCTGATCGAAGACAGAGGGTGGTGGTGGATGGAAAATTTTTGGATTGGAGGCAGGTTGCTAGTGGAGTGCCGCAGGGATCAGTGCTTGGTCCTCTGCTCTTTGTGATTTTTATTAATGACTTAGAGGAGGGGGCTGAAGGGTGGATCAGTAAATTTGCTGATGACACCAAGATTGGTGGAGTAGTGGATGAGGTGGAGGGCTGTTGTAGGCTGCAAAGAGACATAGATAGGATGCAAAGCTGGGCTGAAAAATGGCAAATGGAGTTTAACCCTGATAAATGTGAGGTGATTCATTTTGGTAGGACTAATTTAAATGTGGATTACAGGGTCAAAGGTAGGGTTCTGAAGACTGTGGAGGAACAGAGAGATCTTGGGGTCCATATCCACAGATATCTGAAGGTCGTCACTCAAGTGGATAGAGCTGTGAAGAAGGCCTATAGTGTGTTAGCTTTTATTAACAGGGGGTTGGAGTTTAAGAGCCGTGGGGTTATGCTGCAACTGTACAGGACCTTGGTGAGACCACATTTGGAATATTGTGTGCAGTTCTGGTCACCTCACTATAAGAAGGATGTGGAAGCGCTGGAAAGAGTGCAGAGGAGATTTACCAGGATGCTGCCTGGTTTGGAGGGTAGGTCTTATGAGGAAAGGTTGAGGGAGCTAGGGCTGGTCTCTCTGGAGCGGAGGAGGCTGAGGGGAGACTTAATAGAGGTTTATAAAATGATGAAGGGGATAGATAGAGTGAACGTTCAAAGACTATTTCCTCGGGTGGATGGAGCTATTACAAGGGGGCATAACTATAGGGTTCGTGGTGGGAGGTATAGGAAGGATATCAGAGGTAGGTTCTTTACGCAGAGAGTGGTTGGGGTGTGGAATGGACTGCCTGCAGTGATAGTGGAGTCAGACACTTTAGGAAGATTTGAGTGGTTATTGGATAGGCACATGGAGCGCACCAGGATGATAGGGAGTGGGATAGCTTGATCTTGGTTTCAGATAAAGCTCGGCACAACATCGTGGGCTGAAGGGCCTGTTCTGTGCTGTACTGTTCTGTATTTCATCCAAGAATTTTAATAGAAAGTCAATACTTTTATCATTATCCAACTGAAAGACACCTAGTTAAAAAAAATACTCTATTTTCTGATATGAATTCCAGTAGGACCAACACCAAGTTCATAATTTGCTTCCTCCCCCTCACCCCCATACTCGAGTTATTTACACTGTGGCAATTACATTTATTCACTGGTTATGTGGCTCAGACTCTGGGAACATGGACACATATTTATATCCTGAAAATTTACAATTCACACATGATCATATTTGTCTGTGTGGGCTATGTGTGTGTGGGTGTGTGTGGATGTAGATGTGTGTGAGGGTATGTGCGAGTGTGTCTGGGTGCATGTATTTTTGTGTGTAGAGGTGTATGTGTGGGGGGTGTTGTGGGTGTGTGTGTGTGTATATGTGTTAATTTATATGTGGCTGTGTGTGTGTGCATGTACATGCATATGTGGGTGTGTATCTGAGGGGAGTGAATATAACAAACCCAGAGAACCATGGGGTGACCAGAGGCATTCAGGATTCAATATGAGGGAAAAGAGAGGTTTTTAACAAGTATAAGGGGAATAAATCTGCGGAGGCATTAGTGGAGTACAGAAAGTGCTGGATGGAGCTTAAGAAATCAATTAGGAGAGCAATGAGAATATGAGAAAGCTCTGGCTGGTAAAAGTAGGGAAAATCCTAAGATAGTCTATAAGTATATCAATGGAAGGAGGATAACCAGGAAAAGAGTAAGGCCCATTAGGGACCAAGGGGGAAATCTGTGGATGGAGGCAAAGGACATTGGTAAGGTATTAAACAAATATTTCACATCTGTCTTCACTGATGAGAATGAGGGGGTAGTTATGGAACTCGGGGAGAGAGACTGCGAGGCTCTAGAGAAAATGATCATAGGGAGTGGCAAGGTATTAGAGGTACTGGCGGGCTTAAAAGTGGACAAATCTCCAGGTCAGGATGAACTGTATCCCAGGCTATTGTGGGAGGCAAGGGAGGAAATTGCAGGGGCTCTGACCCAAATTTTCCTCCCCGGCCCCCAGGGAGGTGTCAGAGGACTGGAGAACAGCTAATGAGGGCCCATTATTTAAGAAAGGTTGTTGAGACAAGCCAAGAAACTACAGACCAGTGAGTCTCACATCTATGGTTGGGAAACTACTGGAGAAGATTCCGAAGGAGAGAATCTATCTCCATTTGGAGAGGCGAGGTTTGATCAGGGATAGTCAGCATGGTTTTATCAGAGGGAGGTCATGCCTAACAAATTTGATTGAATTTTTTGAGTATGTAACCAAGTGTGTGGATGAGGGTAGTGCGGTTGATGTAGTTTACATGGATTTCAGCAAAGTCTTTGACAAAGTCCCAGATGGGAGACTTATTAAGAAGGCTAATGCAGATGGGATACAGGGTGATTTGATAAGGTAGAATCATAATTGGCTGAGCAGTAGGAGATAGAGGGTGGTGACAGACTGCTGCTTTAGTGACTGGAGGCCAGTGACCATTGGCATACCACAGGGATCCGTGCTGGGCCTATTGTTTGCCATTTATATAAATGACATAGATGACTATGTGGGGGTAGGATCAATAAGTTTGATGATGGCACAAAGATTGGCCGGATGGTTAACATTGAGCTTGAGTGTCTTGGGTTACAGGAAGGTATAGATGAGATGGTCAAATGGGCAGATAAATGGCAGATGGGATTTAACCGTGCAAAGTGTGAGGTGATGCACTTTGGAAGGAGTAATTTGAACTAGAAAGTAGGGGCAGTATGACTCAGAGAAAGAGCAGGCAGGCTGTGGTTGCTAATCAAAGAGGGTCTGGTGGACTGAAATGCATTTGTTTCAATGCGAGAAGTGTAACAGGTGAGGCAGATGAACTTAGTGCTTGGATTAGTACTTGGAACTATGATGTTGTTGCCATTACAGAGACTTGGTTAAGGGAAGGGCAGGATTGACAACTTAACATTCCAGGATACAGATGTTTCAGGCGGGATAAAGGGAGATGTAAAAGTGGTGGGGGAGTTGTACTACCAGTAAAGGAGAATATCACAGCTGTACTGCGGGAGGGCACCTTGGAGGGTTCATATAGTGAGACAATATCTCTGCCCATCACGCAAACCAACTTCCCATCCATTGACTTTGCCGACACTTCCAGCTGCCTCGGCAAAAGCAGCCTGCATAATTAAAGATCCCGCACACCCCGGACATTCTCTCTTCCACCTTCTTCTGTCAGGAAAAGGATACAAAAGTCTGAGGTCACGTACCAACCGACTTAAGAACAGCTTCTTCCCTGCTGCCATCAGACGTTTGAATGGACCTATCTTGCATTAAGTTGATCTTTCTCTACACACTTGCTATGACATTCTGCACTCTCTTATTTCCTTCCCTACGAACGGTGTGCTTTGTGTGTATAGTGCACAAGAAACAATACTTTTCACTATACTAATACGTGTGATAATAAATCAAATCAATATGGGTAGAGCTCAGGAATAGGAAGGGTGTAGTCACAATGCTGAGGGTTTACTAAAGGCCTCCCAATAGTCAGCGGGAGGTAGAGGAACGGATATGATTTGATTTGATTAATTATCACATGTGCTTGTGTGGGAGTGTGTGTGGGGTTCTGTGTGTATCGATGTGTGAATATGTGTGGTTTGGGTACAGATATGTGTGTCAATGTGCAGGAGTTGGATGTGTGTGTGTGGGGTGCATGTGGATATATTCCTGTTTGTGGAAGGAGGGATATCATAATTTCCAGAGTGGATAGCCAGAAGCTTTTTCCCAGGGTGGAAGAGGCAAATACTAGGGGGCATAGGTTTAAGGTGCGAGGGGCAAGGTTTAAAGGAGATATACGAGGCAAGTTTTTTACACAGAGGGTGGTGGGTACCTGGAACTCACTGCCGGGGGAGGTAGTGGAAGTAGATACGATAATGACTTTTAAGGGGCGACTTGACAAATACATGAATAAGATAGGAATAGAGGGATATGGTCCCCAGAAGAGTAGGGGGTTTTAGTTCAGTCAGGCAGTATGTTCGGTGCAGGCTTGGAGGGTCGAAGGGCCTGTTCCTGTGCTGTAGTTTTCTTTGTTCTTTTGTTCTTTGAGTGTGTGTGGACATGGGTGTGCGTGTTTGTGTATGTGTGACATAGGTGTGGTTGTGTGTGTGAGTGCATGTATGTTTGTGTGTGCGTGTATGTCTGTGGGTGTGTGTTGGTGGGTGTGCATGTGTTAGTGGTTGTGTGTGCCTGTATGTTTGCGCCTCCGTGTGTGGGAGTGGGTGTGGTTCTCTGCGTATGGGTGTGTGTGTGTGCGTAAATGTGGGTGTGTGTGTGCGTGTGTGTGTGTTTGTGTGCGTGTGTGTGGTTGTGCATGTGCATGTATGTGTGGGTATGTATGTATTTGTGTGATTTTGTGGGGTGGTGTGTGGTGGGGTGTGGAGCTGTGTATGTGTGTGTATCTATATGTCTGAGGGGAGTGAGTGTGTGCGGTCTGTGTACGTGTGTGTGAGAGGAGGTAGGTGTGAATGAGGGCTTGGGCTTGTGTGTGTGTGTGGGGGTGTGTGTAGAGGTGTTT